>NC_073407.1:9659256-10263256 GCF_028641065.1 Leucoraja erinaceus
TTGATCAATCTGCAAAATTTAATGAGAGGTTGATCAGTGATACTGAGCATGTGTAATAGACAACATTCAGTAGATAACCTTGCTACTGACAGTTAGGTCTCATGATAACTCTCTGTTGTATAACGTTAGTATCTCCACCAATGTAAAGCACTTTGGCCAACGAGAGTTATTTTTTAAATGTGTTATATAAGTGACTTGGCTTGACTTGATAAAAACTGCAAGATTTCCAAGCTCTACATTTCGATTTAGCTGGGAAAAATGTGTTCAGTTTCTAGGAATGTTTAATGTGCGTTTAAGGAATGGCTCTAATGGGGTTAAAGTTGGAAAGGACATGATACCCAGTAACTAACAGGCATTTACATCTAAAATAATTTTGTTTTCTATCGGAAGGAACTGCAGTTGCTGGAACAGCATCTTGTATTTCGCTTGGGCAGCTTACAGCAGTGGTATGAATATTGATTTCTTGAACTTCCAGTAATCCCCGCATTCCATCCCTCCCCCACCAAAGTCGTTTTCACCCAACAAATAGCTAACAATGGCCTGTTTCCTTTATCATCGTTAAGTTTTTTGCCTATCTCCCATTCATTGTTCTTTATCTCTCCACATCATTGTATATATCTCTCATTTCCCTTTTCCCAGGCTAGTCGGAAGAAGGGTCTCGACCCAAAATGTCACCCGTTCCTTCTCTCCAGGGATGCTGCCTGTCCCACTGAGTCACTCCAGCTTTTTGTGTCTACCTTGACCTTTGTTTACCCGTATCTTTTCCCCCTGTAAAACTGCTGACTAAGCAGTTGCCATGAGAAGTTAGCTATCTTTGTGTAGTCATGAAGCATAAAAGGAGTTTTATAATGCACCTCAGACCAGGATCTGGAACGGTGCCAGGACCTTGGAGTTCTCCTCACCAACCTTCACAAGCACAAGCCCCAGTGGGCAGAAGGCCATGAGACTGGTGACTACAACCACTGCTAATATATATGTGGAAACAGGAACGGACAGATGACAGGAGATTTTTTGCTTTATTGATCCTTTCTCCTGAGTTGTATAGTAGCTGCTTCATTAATTATTCTGCCTGCATTTTACTATAATAAACTGTTTGTAACCTTGAGGTACACTTTTGCCAATAATTGATCCAATTCCTCGAAAACCTCTTACATCTTATTATCACGACGACGACCGATGATGCACAGCAGGCATTTAGAATAATACAGCACAGGCCCTTCGGCCCACAATGTTTGTTCGGAACATGATGCTTAGTTAAACTGATTTCATCTGCTAATACATGATCCATATCCCTCATCTGATTTCATCTACTAATACATGATCCATAGCCCTCTATTTCCTGCACTTCCATGTGCCTATCTATAAGCTGTTGTGGTATTTGCTTCCACCACCATTCTTGGCAATGCGTTCCAGGCCCCCACTACTCTGTTAAAACCTTGCCCTGCACAACTCCATTAAAATACCCCCCCCCTCCAATCTTACAACAATTCCACCTTGAGGAAAAAAGATTCAGATTGTCTACCCTTTCTGTGCCTCTGATAATTTTATATACCTCTATCAAGTCTCCCCTCAGCCACTGACATTCCAGAGAAAACAATCCAAATCTCTCCAACCTTTCCGTTGCTGAAACCCTCTAATCCAGGCAGCATTCTAGTAAACCTCTTCTGCACCCTCTTGAAACCCTCCACATCTTTCCTGTAATGGGGCAACCAGAACTGCCCGCAAATCTCCAAAAGATTCGTACATCGTTGCGAAGGTAAATTCTTCCAACAGGTTTTAACGGGTAAATGAAAAATGTACCATACAAGTGAAAACGTGGCAAAATGAAGTGTGCATGCAATGGTCACTTTTTTTTTAAGCATCAAATGTTTTTCAGGTGTAGTAATAACCTGCATGATGCACACAGCATAAAGCAGAAATTTAATCTCCAAATCATTCACGGCACAGATTTCCACCACATGGATCTACTTAGAGGTCAGATCAGGGAGCAGGGTGCTCATGAGGATCTAAACAGTTACTAATCCAACTTTTGGTCATTAACTGGCAGCCTGCTTAAAAAAGCGTTGCAAACTGCCTGCTAGAACTCATGCACTGATCAACAATCTCAGTTAAATTATCCTCTGCTGGCTGACCGAAATATTATTACCTGTTTAAGCTTCAAGTAAAAAGTCTCCGTATAACTCCGTTTACTGAAGGGCCAAAACATTCTTTCACTGGATGGGCACACTCTCACTTTGGTCTCCAGAAGAAATCGAACTGGCTCTTGCACTTCAGTGACAACCAAGTCAACTGCGGTAGTCATGTAAAGCAACCTGTCTGGAAGAGGTACAATGCTGTTTATTAACAGGCTATGTGCACATTATAATTGGGTCCTTTAACCAAAACATAAAAGGCAGACATGTTTAGGTTTATTATTGTCATATGTACCGAGGTACTGTGAAAAGTTTTGTTTTGCTCTCCAAACAAATCACATATACCATACATAAATGCAATCGTCAAACTCAAATACAATAGAAGAATAGAGTAAAGGGGAAGATGTAGAGTGTAAAAAAACTATTTCTCAGTATTGTAACCCATCAGTTCCATAGACAGAGTCAAATGTCCACAATGGTGTAAAGCTGAATCATTCAGTCCCAATTGGCATTGCATATATTTTGTTCATCCACATCTGGTTTCCTATTGAACACAAAGCTTATCACTGCATTTTTCTTTTCTAAAGAAAAGCCACTAGTAATTGCAGTGTCACTGCCCCTCTCCCTTCATGACCATATATGCTGGGCTTGGCAGCCAAAGCCACATGCTATTTGTTGATTAAAAAAAATGTACCAAGGATCGACAATACAGAAGGAGTACTTATGAACAGTACATATCAACTGTATCATTACATTCATCTGGTCATTACTCAACCCAAGTCAGACAAGCAGCCATTCCAAGCACTGAGATCCCTTAAATTTACCCCCAACGAAACAACCTTCCTCCTCATGAACTGTACTTGGTGATCTGTGGATGCCATCTATCTGTTTTCAACCAGTATCTTGCGCTATGCAATAACAAACAAGTCACAACCACTTTTTCAAACTCAGCTGGAGAGGCGTGCTTCAAGAACATGTTTTCCGGACTATTTTAATACATTGCATAAAATCAAAATTTCATCCACATCGTCCCAATATTCAAATCACTATTTATCCACAGATGTCCGCTTTAACCTTAAATTTTTTTTTGAATAACATAACTGGAAATGCTGGGAAAAATTAAAAGCAGAACATTTTGCAATATGTTTTCTAATTCATAGGCAAATCTACATCGTATTATTCTAATTTAGCATTACTGGGCCACCCTACACCACACCAAATTGTCAAAATCAAATGCATCACAAGCTTCACCTAACCCACGATTGGATTAGAATACGATTAAGTAGTGGAGACTGATAACTCTCAATCTACTTGTATCTTATCTTTTATTCGACACCCGCAGCCTAAATAGGAACCATATAGATAGCCGATAGCTGACCCAGTGACCCGGGTTCAATTCTTATCAATAGGAAGCCTTTCTGTACACCGCAGCTCACAATGTGACACTTCAAAGCACGCTTGCTTTCTCTGGCTTCTCCTATTCTGTTGAAAGGTCCTTGATCCAAAATGTCAATTTTCTCTCTCTCTGCAGATAACACCTTATCTACCGAGTGAATCTAGCACTTTTTAGTTCAGATATCCAGCATCTAAAGTTTTTTGATTATTTTTATTGAGGCACGGGGTAACGAAGGATTAGGCTAAACATAACTGAAAGGTATTGAGAAGGACCAAAAGCTGAAACAGCAAGGGAACCTGGGGGTCATAATAAAACCACAACATTCAGTCTCAAGGAAGTCTATATGTGTTGTCGGTAAGAGGACTTTCTCATCAAATGATTAAATGCACCAACAAGAAATGACCTCCATTTCACAAAAGCATCAACATGACCACTTCACACGTTTTTTATTATTTTTATTAAACAATTTCCTTTCAATCTCGTACATTTCACTCCTCCATTAACTCAGTCATCTAAAATTCAACTAAACACATCCCATTTTGCTCCAAATAGGAATTTACCCTCGAAAATTAATCGATACTTCCATATTTGCATTTGTCACCAAGTCTTAGCATGCAAACAGGTGAATCGACCCGAATTCCCATCAATCCTCCTCACATTTTACCATTCACCTATGCAAGGAACAGTTTACAGTGTAAAAATAATCTGACAACCAGCCCCTCTTTGGAATGTGGGTGAAAACTGGAGCACACGCAATGCCTGGGAGAAAGTGCAAACACCACACTAGCAGCACTGGAGATCAGGATTAAACCAGGGTCAATCTCTACAAACTCTCTCTACTCACCTTCTCCCAGCCTGCAACCATCCAAAAACTCAACTGTTCCTCCTTTTTGATTCTGCTTCCTTCACTCCACCATCGAATCCCAAAGCCCCAAAACGTATTTCCAAACCCCTGAATCCACCTCTCTACTCTGAGATTCTTCAAAACCTACTTCAAGCTTTTGGTCACCAATTAAATTAATTCCTTTGAATTGCCTAGCGACACGTATTTTATAAATGCGATATGTGCTGCGTTTAGTGCAATTTTCAGTCATACAAAGACGACTAGGGAAGTGCTAGATGAAATAAAAATCAAAATTGGCATCTGACACTTTCAGATGGAGAATTACGCATTGAGATGTCAGCAACTGATGAGCAATAACTAGGTGAAACAGTTTGTGCTGTTGTTTGGTCTGGGCTCCTAATTCTCAAATTAATTATTGTAGGTGCAAATATGGAGAAAAATCACCAGGAAGCACTTTTTAAATGATATTCTTAACTTTTGAGTCACTAAGATGCGCATTTTTTTTTATTACCTTTAGGCGTCTCTTCATTTACAGCTTGAAAATGCGGCGTG
The DNA here is from genome assembly GCF_028641065.1 of Leucoraja erinaceus. Lineage (NCBI taxonomy): Eukaryota > Metazoa > Chordata > Chondrichthyes > Rajiformes > Rajidae > Leucoraja > Leucoraja erinaceus. Next base: position 9,664,181 of record NC_073407.1, read on the forward strand.
TTGGGATTCCAGCTGCCAGTAATGATGTAAGATTTGCCATCTGAGCTTTTACCCATTGATTCCTGCAAATAAATATATTGCAACAGACTGGGTGTTACTGCTAATTAACTAATATGCAGCTTGTATTATGAAACTTTGCATGTTTTCGTTTGGTACGTGGGTGAAAACTTATCGCTATGAAGCAATTGCCACCACAGGATGATTGCACACTGTTCAGTCTTTACTGGCACTTGCTTTCTTGCATTGAGTTTGTTAAAGCCATCGTCAAACTTTGAAGGATGTCATAAAGGGCATGAGTGACCATTTTAGTTGTTAGACCATATCAAGCAACCCATGCATGGCAAGGAGGCATGAAACTATTCAAGTACGATTCAGACATGATCACTACTGACAAAAGGATCCAATTCATGCTTTTCCACCATCCCTATTAGTTTAGATACAGTGTGGAATCGGGACCTACAGCCGACCGAGTGCATGCCAACCATTGATCACCCCTTCACACTAGTTCTATTATTTCAATTTCTCATCCACTCCACTGGGGACAAGTACCTAGGGACCCCTTAACACCTAGTTCCCATTATTTCAATTTCACATCCGAGGTTACAGGGGACAATTTATTTGACCAAACCTACCATATTTGGGATGTGGGAGGAGATAACAGGACTATTCGTAGGGATTCAGACACGATCACTCACAGGGAGAACGTGCAAATTCATGCACAACCCAGGGTCATCCCTATTAGTTTAGGTCTCCAGTGTTGTGAAACAGGCTCTTTACTAGTACTGCGCCACTGTGCCGCCATCACAGTAGTTGGGATTGCCTGATATCTCATCCAGTCAATTAGGCCCTCCAGAATGACGGAAATTTTGCATCTTGTTCTGACCTCACTGGCACCTGTAAAAGCTTTTAGCTCAAATCCCTCATCTCCCAGAATTGCTTTCAGATGAAATATAACCACGGCAACATGCTCAATTCACATCCGAGCTTCAAACCCTAAACCAGGGTCAAGCTTGAACCCAGGTCTCCAGTGTTGTGAACCCTCAGCTTTACTAGCTGTACACTGTGCCGAAAGCAGTAGGGCTGGCCTGATCTGTCCATACCCACTCAATATGGGCTATTAGCCCACGGAAATTTAGCAGGCTTGTTTCAAATGGTCACCAGGTACCTGTAAAATAGCTTTTTGCTCACACCACCAGATCAGGCACAAAGTTGCTTTCAGTTTGAATACTTTCACCACGGCATCATGCTCAATTCTCTCCGAGCTTCAAACCCATAAGGTACTAACATCTGAAGGACTAGACCTTCTGCAAAAGGACGAGTAATTTCCGCCCTTCCCACTGCTCAGAAAACTCCATCAATTTGAACTTCAAATTTGTGTTTGCCTTCCCTTTGCTTCTTTTCATTCTGAAACGTATGCAGGCACCAGCCTCGGCTTGCATTAAACTAACAGCCCAATATTTTTTACAGCTTTTGCTCCAAGTCCAGTAACAATGTTCCTGCTCTGCGGGAAACTTTTCAAATCCACATCTGTCTTCTCTCCCCTTCAAACACACAAATGCTACTGTTTTAAGTATATTATTACTTTGGTTAAATTATCAGACTGGGTGAACCTAGACCCCAGGGTTCAATTCCCACTGCTGCAGCTGAGGAATTTAAATTCAATTCATAATCTGGAAGTTATATGGAAATCTAACTGTTACGATGACCACAATGCTCTGGACTATTGTAAAAATGGGGGCGGAAATCTGCTTCCCATTCCCAGTCTGGCTATATGTGATCCTGACCTAATGATGTAGTTGAGTCTGTAAGCCACACAAATGTCAAGGGCAATTAAGCAACAAAAATTCCCTTTCTTAAAAGGGAAACCATGTTCAGCCAATTGAATGATGTTCTTTAAAGTTACACAAGCTCATAAGTTCTAGGAGCAGAATTAGGCCATTCAGCCCATCAAGTCTACTGTGCCATTCAATCATGGCCGATTTATCTTTCCCTCTCAACCCCATTCTCCTGCCTTCTTCCAATAACCCAACACTCGTACTAATCAAGAATCTATCAATCTCTGCCACGTAAATATTGATTGACTTATTAATATAATGTAGATAAGAGAACCTGTGGACTTGCTATAAAAAGATTCCCAGAAGATGTTTGATAAGGTGCCACCTCAAAGATTGCCATGGAAAATAAAAGCTGACTGTGTAGGTTTGGAAAGAAGATTGGCTGATTAACCAGAAACATAAATGGATCTTTTCCTGGTTGGAAAAATGTAAGGAGTGGTGTGCCACAGGAATCAGCTGGGACTACAGCTCTCCCCAATTTATATAACCAATGTAAAACAAATGAATAAAAAATGCTATGCCGATAAATTCCTTTCAAAATTCTTCCGCCACAACATACTTCTCTTACCCACTTATTCAGTGCCTGAACATTTCTAGCGTAACATAAAAGTGTTACTTAAGCAAAAGTTAAATTAGTGATATTTAAAATTAAGAATTATTTAAAGTACACCTTTCCCTACATTCATAAAGTATGCATTAAGGACCACCACTGAAAATTTCAATGCATGATTGCGGTTATTTCCATCAACAATCCAAGGTGAAAGTATGATTTGCAGAACTCTGGAATATGATGTTTATACAAACAAGTCAGAGTGTACGGAGTGGTCACTCCTTGCTTAATTATATTGCTTTTATTTTAGTTTGTTGTTTTCTCCGGTATATATTACTATGGCTTCCGCTCTCAGAAAACCAGAGATCCTGGTGTTTGACGAAGACCTCGCAGAACGGTGGCGCATATTTGAAGAAGCTTTCTCAATTTACATTGAAGCAGCTCACCCTACTGCTGCCCCCGGTGTTCGAGCATCAATTCTTCTTAATGTAACAGGTACAGAAGCCCGTTTGCAAATGTTTGCAAGCCCACCTAGCAGGCACAGAAGCCTGAAAGCTTCTCAGCGCTTTCTCTTTATGTCTTGAGTTACGTATTAAGATGACGTTACCCATGCTGTAACACCAATAAAGTATTTGGATCTTAATCATTGTGTGACCTAAGTTATTCCAACAGCAGAAGCTTGACAAGGAGTAGGCTTGATGGGCCAAATGGCCTAATTCTATTCCTTATGACATCCTTCAACTGAAACTGTGCAAAGTTTACCCTTCTACAGCGAAAATCTGAATAAATAAAAGTAAAAGGTGGCTACATATGGAGCAAAAGTCTAGATTGGCACCTTACCAAATCCAAAAGATGCATGTCACTGTTGCGGACATCTTTGCCAGGACTGAGAAGGAGGCCAAAGCACCTGAAGGAAGAACAACCGGAAATATTAATAAAGTTATACAGTGCCCTCCATAATGTTTGGGACAAAGACCCGTCATTTATTTATTTGCCTCTGTACTCCATAATTTGAGATACGTAATAGAAAAAAAAAAAAAAAAAAATCACGTGTGGTTAGTGCACATTGACAGATTTTATTAAAGGCTATTTTTATACATTTTAGTTTCACCATGTAGAAATTACTGCTGTGTTTACACAGTCTCCCCATTTCAGGGCACCATAATGTTTGGGACACATGGCTTCACAGGCGTTTGTAATTGCTCAGGTGTGTTTAATTGCCTCCTTAATGCAGCGAGCTCTCAGCACCAATTCTTTCCTCCAGTCTTTCAATCAACTTTGAAAACTTTTATTGCAATTTATGAACATGAGGACCAAAGTTGTGCCAATAAACGTCAAAGAAGCCATTATGAGACTGAGAAACAAGAATAAAATTGTTAGAGACATCAGCCAAACCCTAGGCTAACCAAAATTAACCGTTTGGAACATCATTAAGAAGAAAGAGAGCACTGGTGAGCTTACTAATCGCAAAGAGATTGGCAGGCCAAGGAAGACCTCCACAGCTGATGACAGAAGTATTCTCTTTATAAAAAAGAAAAATCTCCAAACACCTGTCTGACAGATCAGAAACACTCTTCAGGAGTCAGGTGTGGATTTGTCAATGACCACTGTCCGCTGAAGACTTCATGAACAGATGATACAACTTCATTGATGATACAACTGCTGATGGTAGTAGCATTATGAATTCTGAAGTGTATAGACACATCCTATTTGCTCGAGTTCCAAAAAAATGCCTCAAAACTCATTGGCTGGCAGTTCCTTCTACAAGCAAGACAATGATCCCAAACATACTGCTCAGTACTCAGTAAAGTTTTTTCCAACTCCTCAAACATATAACACAGACTTTGCTAACAATTTGAAAATGTTAAAATGGAGATCATAAACCATCTGTGCAAGTATCTAAAATAATAACATGAGCCGAACACAGGCACATGGAACTGGCTTAGATGGGCATTTTGGTCAGCATGGGTGAATTGGGCTGAAGGGCCTGTTTCCCTGCTATGTTACTCTACAACTTTAAATGTTACCAAAAGATGAAATTGACAAGTACATCATAAATATAGGATTTGTATTAGTGTTACTAGTGGGAAGATCAGAAGTTTTAGGGAAACGATTATTACAAAATGAATGACATTTCTACAAAATGACGCTAAGTCACTCAGGAAATAAATTAACAGCTTCATCACACAGCACTGAGAAAACACTAAGAAAGTAGATTTAGAGGAGAGTACAGCTTGTGGGAGACTTGTAACAGTTAGTTGGTTACGCTACAGATTTATCTGACAAAATCATGAAAACCTTTCAAATTATCATTTGGGTGTATTGCAGTTTAATGACATCTGAAACTCAGAAGCCAAAACACAACCAATTTTCCCATTGTACTATACTGGGCCTTAGATCTTTAGTCCAACAATATCAAACATTAATTGAAAGTAAAAATCATTAAAGATGAACGTTGGCAAATAAAGATTGTTGATTATACAAAAAGAAAGCCACAACAAGGAAATACTAAGCAATAATTTCAAACACATTCACTCTGAACATGCAATAAAATTCCCACCATGCAAACACTATAAAACATCCTGATTGTTAGCAAACTTCCTCCCCGATATAAATAGCATTCTTTTAGATATAAATAATCTAATTGGGTATGGATGGGGGGAGGGAAGGTGGGGAAATGAAAGACAATCAGTTGAATCATAGCATTACACAGAATTCAGCAACAAGTGCTTAAGAAGGAACTGCAGATGCTGGAAAATCGAAGGTAAATAAAAGTGCTGGAGAAACTCAGCGGGCACGGCAGCATCTATGGAGTGAAGGAAATAGGCAACGTTTCGGGCCGAAACCCTTGGCTGCTGCACCCGCTGATTTTCTCCAGCACTTTTGTCTACATTCAGCAACAAGTCACTGCCATTATTGGGCAGTCCAAATTTTGTAATTAACAGTTTTAGATAATATATGGAAAATTAGACTGAAACTGTTTTATTTTATTTTAATTAATTCCATTGTAATTAACTTAATTGTAACACTGATTTAATTTTAAGACTAGGCTAAATTAGGATCTTGCCCGAAAGGAGTTTGGCAAATCTGAACAAGTCCATTGTGGATCTTCACTCTCAAAACACATCAATTTGGCACAAATTAGTTTCTCTCCTTGAGTAGGGGATCCTACTGTAAAAATGCTGCTGCTGAGCAGAAGATCCCAATTCTGAAACATTACCGGTACTGAATCTCACAATGAATCACACAGATTTATTCCAACAACATGAACATAGAAACAGTGCATCAGAGGAACTGGCCCTTCAGCCCACAATGTCCACATGATGCCAAATTAAACTCATCTCTGCCTGCACGTGGTCCACACCCCTTCATTCCCTGCATATCTATATGCCTGACTAAAAACCTCTTAAACGCCGCTATCTCATCTGCCACTAAAAACCCTGACAGCACTTTCCAGGCACCCACCACCCTCTGCGTGTAAAAATAACGCCCCACACATCTCCTTTAACTTTTCCCTCTCATTTGAAAAACCGTGAGCTCTAATCTTTGAGCATGGGGAATAAGTTTCCATTGTCTAACATTTGCATGCCTTTCAATTTTATACACTTCTATCATGAACGGGAAACATTTCATCTGTCATAGATATATGACAGTTTGGTTGATTAAGCATTCAAGTCTTCACCAGTTTAGAAGCATAGCTCCATGCTAAAACCAGACTAGCCAAAAGCATATTTGGAATCACCAACTTAAATTAACCAAATATAATTTGTTGATTTAGTACCTTTCAATGATAAGCTCCTTGTTGGACGCTTGCTGGACGCATATTACAATCTTCTTATCCACTCCCTGTCGGAGTTTGAAGCATTGTTTATCTTTCTCTTTGGGGACTGCACTGTCAAGGAAAAACCAGAAAACATTTTGGTAACACATGCATGTAAAGTTATTACTTCATATTTCCTGATGAGATGGGAGGCCATCCAGCCTGCTGAGACTGTGGCAGCTCCCAGAGTATTCCCTTCTATCCCATTCTTTCAGTATTTTACTTGGGGCAATTTATCTGCCTTAATGTTTGTTAAACTTTACGATAGCACCCGCCTGATCTACCTCCTGCTGCAACTCGTTCCATACACCCACCACCCTTTGTGTGAAAAAATGATCCCTCAGGTTTTTATTCAATCCCCCCCCCCCCCCCCCCCCCCCCCCTCACCTTAAACCTATGTCCATCCACTGGTTCTCAATTCCCCTACACTGGGCAAAATATCTGTATGTTTACCTACACTTCTATAAGATCACCCCTCATCCTTCTGTGCTTCAAGGAATAGAGTTCTAGCCTGCTGGCAACATCCTCATAAATCTTCTCTGTACCTCTTGCCGCTTGACAACATCGTTACTATAACGTAGTGCCAATAACAGTGTTCATCTCTGCTTCAGAAAGAAATCAGATTTGGAAAGTTTCCCCAAAGGTAATTATCTTTATCTTTAAGTACCAGGCAACATTTGTCAGGTACAGGTCAAGATTTATCCTCTCTGGTACTGGAAGATAAAGCAGCTCTGACATTTTCGAAAGGCATATCCATTGAACATTCAATTATTTGACAAGGATGCTAAATGATTCTTATAACTTTGCCATTAACACACTGATTAATTTTAGCTCATTGGCATTTGCAACATTGTAAATTAGATATTTGAGCATCCAAGGCATGGCAGAGATGGGGGCAGAGCAAGGTTAGAGGAAGATGACTAACAGATGCATCATAATAAAACAAATTAGGATTTCTTCATTCACTTAATTGGAAGGTCACAGTGAACGCAGTTTATAGCAACAAAAGTGGAATATTTTAGACGAGATACAGCACGGAAACAGGCCCTTCGGCCCATTGAGTCCGCGTCAACCAGCATTCACCGCATTCACTAGCACTATCCTACACACTAGGGGCAATTTACCATTTAACCAAAGCCAATTAAATAAAAAAACCTGTACGTGTTTGGAGTGTGGGAAGAAACCAGAGCACACGGAGAAAATACAAACTCCGCACAGACAGCACCTGTAGTCAGGATGGAACCCGGGTCTCTGGCACTATAAGGCAGCAACTCTATCACTGCGCCACGGTGCCAAAATGACAAAATGTTTTTGTTTTAAAATAGTACTAAGGTTATAATTTTATTTACACAGTGTCCTGTAGAGAAACATCCCTGGGCACCTAATGGAAATGATATCAAACAAATGTTGACTACCCAACAAGATATCAGGGTAGATAATCAAAAGTGCACAACTGGATTATCTCAAAGTCAAAAAGAGAGGCTCAGAAAGGGAATCTAAACTGATGTGCTTCACAGTTGAATAGGGAGCAATAAAAGCAGTAAAAATACAGTATAACGCAATATGTGATTACCAGGCAGTAGGCTGGGCAGCTGCAATTATAGGCCTGGACAGGCAATCCCAGGTTAGACATTTATGTTCTGCCATAAATTGTTGGCAAGCATTGGTCTTTCCCCTCTCCACTGAGGGAGACCTGACTGAAGTCCAATATATTATTGTTTTCCAGTGTCACCGGATGCCCAAAGACACATTTTAGAAACACCGTATTCGAAAGGGGCTCAAAAACTTCATTCGGGAGAATTGGAGATGGACAATAAACACTAGCAATGACAGTGATGCCCATCAGTAAGGTTGAAAGAAAATATTAATGCCCTGCATAACACAGGTCAAATGAAGCACATACAGATACACACTCGTGTATCTACAAGCCAAGTACAAGTTTGCCTGGCCATGGTTAGAACTTTAAGCCCTTTTTCTGCGTGATAAAGTGCAGCTTGCTGTTCACCACTACTGCAAGACACCTCTTTCCCTCCCCCCCCCCACCCCCCCTCTCCGACCCCTCCCCTAGAAGTGGGATGGATAAAGCACAAAAAGGAAAACTGGTTTCAATTCAAATACAAACATTCAACAGGTTTGGCAGCATTTATGGACAGTGAAAGATCAGAGTAAAAGATTATGGAGTCAAAGATCAGGGTGAAAGATTTTGGCCGTGAAACATCAACATTAACTTTCTCCCTCACACACTTGCTGACCGACTCCTGACATTACAGGCAATTTGAGTTTTTCAGATGCATGGAACCGAGATGCTAGTCGACAAAGACACACAGCACTGGACGAACTCAGCGGATCATGCGGCATCTCTGAATATGGATACGTGCCAGTTCGGGTCGGTACCGTTCTTCAGGCCAAAGAAAGGTCACGATCCAAAATGTCACCTGTCCATGTTCTCTAAAGACGCTGACCCGCTGAGTTACCCCTAGCACTGTTCACAAATGCCGAGTTTCACTAAAAGGGCTATAAGCAAAAGTACAAAAGCTTCAAGTACCTGTAATATCCTTTACCATCATCTTCTTTTATCTCCAAAGACACAGTAAATGTGAAGATATCACTGTCGGGGGTTAGTGTTGGTGGATTTGCTAAGAGAGGTGTAAGCTTTGCAGACCGGCGAAAGGCCGTGGCAAAGCTGTACAGTATACGGCTTACCTAAATGTGGATTATAGAGAAATAAATTAGTCACAGCACAAGTTTAGGATACAATTTTCAACCAAAAAGTATTAGCTTAATTGAATTGAATTTCAAACTTTCCAGTAACATTTTTGCACTTTTAATGCACCAGTGAATAAATTATCAATGGCTTTCTAGTCATTCTAGATTGAATAATATGTCAACCACTATTTCCCATTAGATCAGAAGCATCAACTGCGTGAAAGATTCAAGAACAGAGCAAATATGTATATCTTGCATTAGAACAGTTGGAACTAGATTAAAGATTGTTTTCAAAAGACACTCGATATTTCTTGAAAAGTCAAGTGTTCCCAGCCATTAGAAAAATTGGCAGACCACAAGTAGCAGTTGGCATTAGGTCAGTCCAAATTCTGCACTGGCATTACTTCCTGAGGCCGAGCCAGTCAAGGATGCAAAAGTAGATGATTATGGGAAGAAACCTAATAAACTGGGCTTCTTTTGCTCAGGGGTGAAAAAGTTATTAAAATTATAAGAGGCACAGCTAGGAACTTTTTCCCATGGTATAGGTATCAATAACATGAAGGCATAGATTTAAGGTGAGAGGAAGGAGTTTTAAATGGGATGTGAGAGACAAGTGTTCTTTAAACACAGAACATTTGCTATTTGGAATGCAAAGGAGATGGTGGAATCAGATAAATCACTATATTTAAGAGAGAGTTAAGACAGGCTCATGGGGTTGTGCAAGGTGGTTCAAGGGCCTGATGGTTGATGAGAAGAAGCTGTTCTTCAATTTGGAGGTAATGCTTCTCAGCCTCGTGTACGTGCAACTTACATTTGTTTGCAAGCCATGTGAACATTTATTATCGTCAACACATTTGTAATCAAGATACAGGACTCACTGCTTCTTGTATTTCACATCGAAAGACATGAATCCTGAAAATTTCTGCATTGTAGTGACTTTCCGTGAAGGCAAAGCAATCACTCTCTGCAGTACCGTCATGCCCTCTGACGCAAAACAATATCTTGTAGATTGGATAGTTTGCTATTTCACTGTTTATTTGGGGATCAAGCAGTCTGTGGGGGGGAAAAAACCCAGAAAAGATTGTTATTGCAACTTTAATCAATAAATGTGCAAAAACTAACGTCCTATAAATTCTCAGGCTTTTGTGATAGAGAATTCTGTCATGTTTACTCAGGGCACACACTGTGGGAAGGGCAAGATAATCTCCACTTACACTACTCATTTGCTTGATGTGGGCAATCACACACATCCACACAAGCCATTTGCTTTCCAATATCCCCTTCAGTCTCTCTTATATCCCAATAGGTATATTAGGGAGTAGAAATTAATACACTATGCACCCTACCGCTGCTCTTTGCAGGTTTCCATTTCATTAAGAAAAAAAGTCAAAACATTAACCACTTTGCCACAATTTAATGGAAGGGTATTGTACAAAAAGCTATGTCCTTATGAAAAATGCGGTTCCCTTTTGAAGAATGTAGACACAAAATACTGCAGATGTTGGAATCTGGAGCACAATCAAACCGCTGGAGGAACTCAGCAGATCAGGCAGCGTCTGCGGCTGGAGTTGGGCAGATAATGCTTGTGTCAGAAGTTTTATTCAGACTGAACACCTGCAACATTGTCTATCCATTCCATCCAAGGTAGAATGTATGCCTGTGAGGTAGAATTGTTAGAATTAGTGGCACTGGCTGTCTCAATCTTTCCACAGTAGGATTTAACACAACTGCTCACCTGACCTGCCAATTTCCGCCAGCAGATGATTTTTTTCAATCCCTATTGAAGAAACTTTAATGTAGAATATTATTAAAGTCTAATGCAGACCCGTCATTTAGTTTCTACATTCAAAAAGCTGATGGCAAGAATTGCCTGATTTCCCCAGTTAATATCAATAGTATTTAACATAGTTTTCTTGGGTTGGATACTTTCAACTCATCAAATTGTTTTTCTTATTATCAGATATCTGAGCAGCGCAGGTGCCCACAGGTCAGAAAGTAGTTTATTGCAATGAAGGATTCGAAAACAGGGGAATAGCTCAGTACAATGATATTGGATCAGAAGAGTTTGGGATGAGGGAACCAAGAATGGTGGGCGTAAAAAGAATGTTTATTGCAGTTGATCAAGCTTAGGGATGTGGAAACTAAAAGGTTAAACTGCCACGATCACTGAAGATAGGGGGCAGTTTTATCTATGGCCTGTTCAAAGGTCAGTTGCTACCAGTTGTTGAGAGTGCGTGGCCTGGCAAACGGACAAGCTGACCATGAAGCTGTGTAGATATCGTGTAAACTAGTCAAAATTTGGCACAATTCTTCTCCAAGGCTCAAAAAAAAAAAAAAAAAAAAAACGCTGGAGGAACTCAGTAGGTCAGGTAGCATCTGTAGAGGGAATGAAAAGGGGACCCCACCAAAATGTGTTCTTCCCGTTCCAGCAGAGTTCCTCCAGCACTTTATTTTTCGGCTCAAATTCCATCATCTGCAAGCTCTTGTGTTTCCAAGATTTCTTCAACAGGGGTCACTTCAAGATGCACAAAATTGGTTACCTTTCAACGAAGTCCAAATCAAGGAAATCTGAAAACTGATACATTCCCTCTCTGTGATTGTTTCAGTCAGTGGATCCACATCACTACAATCCTCACCTTACAATCCCTTCCGAAACATTCGGCACTGAGATAGTCACGTCTAAAGGGACCTGGCATTGGCTTCGCAGGATGGACATCATCCGCAGGGCTTCAACCTCACTCCGAGGAGCGTTCACTGAGGCGCATCCCATGTACGTAAGCTTGCTGAACAAAATGCTGTCTTCTTCTGGAATCGGCGTAGAGGGACTGGAGTCTGACGAGTCAGCTGAAAAGTCCAAATGAAAATAAACAATGTCATCTTGCTGAAGCTGATATTGGAGGAAGCTCCCACTTCCCATTCTTGAATGTATCTGTTTTTATTAGTCATTTTCAGCTGAATTAGAATCATTTTCAAAGTATATGATACTTTATACTTTATTGTCACATGCACCTAGGTTCAGTGAAATGCTTTGTTTTGCATATAACCCAGAAAAAGTCATGTAGCAGACCACATGTAGGCAGAACACGTGTCTCCACGTTTTGATGCAGACAAAGTTACAAATTATATTTTGTGAAAAATGTTTAATTAACTACGAATTAGTCTATTCTTCTGAACATTCCTTCCACCTTTACACATTGAGGCTTCTTGGAAATTTATTGCTGGGAATAAGTATTTGAAAAATATGAAAACAGTGAAATGTTTAGACAAGGATTTTCACAGTACAAAGCATTTACATCCTTAAAAAAAAAAAGTTGGAGAAAGTTCCAAATATTTTTTACTCTAACTAAATTAAATAATTTGCTGATATTTTGCTATGAAGACCCGGTAATTCAGATCACTCTTGTTCCTTTAGCAAGCTCCTCATTCAAGGCAGCTTCAGAAGAAGGGAGCATTTATTTAGTTCCAGGTGTTGGTTTGGCAATTGGGAAGGTTCATTGCAGGTTCAAGCAAAATAACTTTTATTGCTTTCTTCAATCATATGTTTCCTCTTTCTTTCCACTTTCCAAATAGGAGTGTTTCACAAGCGGTGCAGGGCTTTCAGATGTGAGGTTTCTCACGAATACTGACACCACCCTGATCCTACCACTCCCTGTTGTCAGATGCTTGTGTGACATTCAGTCTTGACTAAGCCACTATTCACCTTCAGTAAAATGACCGTGGGTAAGTAAGCCCTCCTAATGATTCCAACCCTGCAAAATTGAGACTTAAAGTGAACCAAACCGTCTGGAATCCCCCCACTCTGTGATTTTCAAACACATACTATGTACAGAGTGGCCGTTTACTCCCCTTCAATGTCATCTGTGCAACTGTCTCAGCTCATCTGCTGCCGAAGTCCTCGTCGATTCCTTTGTCACCTGGATACAACCTTTCAATGCTTTCCTGGCAGGATACCTCTATGGACCAAACCCTGCCCTGGGTTATTCATCCATTCTCATTCTGTGCCACTGCCCAACATTGAACTCTTGGTCTGAAAAGTCAAGTTGGAAATTCTCATTGCCACTTTCAAATCCCTTCCCTAGATCCTACCTCTATAATTGTATATATCTCTATAATCTACTCCTAAACCACATAAGAGCATAAGATGTAGGCGCAGAATTGGGCATTAAACCCCTCGAGTCTGCTCCACCGGCCGATCTATTGTTCCCTCTCAATCCCATTCTCCTACCTTCTCCCTGTAACCTTTGATGCCCTGACTAATCAAGAACCAATCAATCTCCACTTTAAAAATACCCAAAGACTTGGCTTCCACTGCTGTCTTTAGCTAAATAAATTCCTCCTCATCTCCATTCTCAAGGCAAATCCTTTTATTCTGAGCTGTGCACTCTGGTCCTAGACTCTTCCACTACTAAAAACATCCTCTCCACATCAACTCTTTCGCGGCCTTTCATCATTCAATGAGATCCCCCTTTTAAACTCCAGCAAGTACAACCCAGAGTCATTAAGCACTCGTCTTAAGTTAACCCAATCATCCCCAGGATCATTCTCGTAGACCACCTCTGTACTCTTTCCTAGGCTTCAAATATGGGGCACAAAACTGCTCACAATATTCCAAATGTGATCTGACCAGTGCCTTATAAATCCTCAGCTTTAGCATTCTTCCAGTTTTATTCTCTTGCACATCCTGAGATCCCTTCAATGCAGCATTGGCCATCAAATGTTCTACAAATGTCTAAATACACCATGCTGAAGATTTACATCATAAACCAAGCTTAGGGTCATCATCCATACTCCATTCAGCTTAACAACATTTTATCCGATTACACTTTCATGAGATTCACCACCCATAAAAGATGCCACACAGATAGGTTGCAGTCAAAACCAATCTATGTACTTTCAATTCCTGTAATGGTTCCTGTATTGCTTTCTAAAAATTAAAACATTAGACTCTCTTAGCCCAAGTCTACCATCTCATAGGAAATGTTATGGGTGGAAACAGGAAATAAATGTTTTAAATTAATCTTGCGACATAGTTTCAGGTCAGCTTTACATCAATCTTTTTTCATTATTGGCAATTATACATGGACTGCAAAGTAAATTTCTTAGTTTGAATCAGTATGCACCATTTATTCCATGTAAACACAAATTATTAAGAAGTCCTATTATATGGAAAGAAATACAAAAGATATCCTGCCTATTATCTCTTGGAGATGGAACTGTGCTTCATAAACAGTAAAAGGTGTTTGCATTGAACTTACAAGGATTCAGCCAGCAGAGTGCAGTAAAGTAATACACTAAAACAATGCAACACGACCAGGGATATGATAAAGTTATCTTTTTCTGCCATTACATTCCTGCACTTTCCCTCCATCAGCACAGAAGGAGGAAATATTATGTTCCAATAAAATGCTGATTAGGCAAAGTTTAAGCCTAAAGAAAATGCTGACTTGGTGCCAGTTACTGCAGAGAGCAGAGCAATTAAATATGATTGGTTAATTGCTATTGGGAACTGCAGCTAAACTCAACATTCTTTCATCCCATTGATGGCCTTAAGCACGAGGGACAAAAGGTTGGGACACGTTGGGGAATCCTCAGCTCTGAAGAGGTAAATGGATCAATGTTCCTTGAAGCATGCTCTTCCAATTTCTGAAAAGCCAGCGCAGAATTGGAAACAGGCTAGTGCTGTTTAATGCCTAATAAAGTGTTGGAATAATAGTGCAATCAAATGAAGGAATAAGCAAATCTGGACATAAATTTAATCATGGAGAAAATAACAGGCTCTGAAAACCAATGTGTAGATGGTAGCGTGGCATAAGCAAAATCTGCAGAACAAGAATTTAGGAATGAAAGCACCGGACATAATAGTCCTTCAGAGTAATCTACGTATTAGCCAAGTTTAATGTCTTTAATGTTTAATCTTTAATGTCCTCTTGCAAAGACACTATTCTCCACTCTCAATTCCTCCATTTCCTCCGCATCTGCTCCCAAGACAAGGTTTTCCATACAGGTATGTCCTCATTCTTTAGTAAATATGGTTCCCCCTCATCTATCGTAGATGGCTCCCTCACACGTATCCGTAGGTCTGCTCTCGCTCCATCTCCCCCCAGACGCAACAGGAAGAGTTTGCCTAATCCTCACTGTTCAGCCCACCAGCTTCCGCATCCACCACATCATCCTCCAACATTTCTGTCACCTCCAACGTGATCCTGCCACTAATCACATCTTCCCATCTACACCCCTTTCCGGCTTCCGCAGAGACTGCTCCCTCTGCAACTCCTTGGTTCATTCGTCCCTTCCCACCCAAACCCCTCCCTCAACTGGCACTTTCCCCTACAACCGCAATACCTGCCATTGTACCTCCTCTCTCAACTCTATTCAGTTCTTATGGTGAGAGAGAGGTTCACATGCAGCTCCTCTAACATCATCTCTTCAGCCGGCATTCCCGATGTGGGCTCCCGTATATCAGTGAGACCAAGCGCAAACTCTGCGACAGTTTTGCTGAACACTTATGCTCGGTCTCCCAAGTCCTACTGACTTTTCTGTCCTTGACCTCCTCCATTGCCAGTGAGGCCACACGCAAAGTGGAGTAACAGCAACTCATATTTTGCATGGTTATCTTACAAAACAATGGTATAAATGTTGAATTCTCTCATTTTAGGTAACTTACACAAACATTCCCCTCTCCCCATTTTCCTCCATTAAAAGAACAGTGGATTTTGACATAGTGCTGCTGCCTCACAGCTCCAGGGACCTGGGTTCACTCCTGGTCTTTGGTTCTATCTGCAAGTAGTTTGCTTGTCCTCTCTTTGAATGTGTGGGTTCTTCTGGGTGCTCCGATTTCTTCCCATATCCTAAAGGTGCGCTGGTGTGTATATTACCTTTAATGTTGGTGACTGGTGGGGGAAAATGTCAGGGGATTGCTTCATGGACAAGGGAGAGTGAACAGTTTTCAGGGAAATAAGTAGGGGAATGAGAATAATGTGATAGTCTGAAAACTGGCCTGGTTTTAATAGGCCAAATGGTTTCCTACTAATATTGAAAGAACCATGAAAATGCAGTAGTTGACGACTAAATGATAAATGATTTCAGTGTGCCGTTTTGGAACATACGACAATAAAACATTTTTGACTCTTGGCAATAGCCTCAGAAGCAAAGTGGGTAATGTCATTATTTACTTATTCACTCAGAGGACAGCACTTTTTGCCCATACCCATTTGTCCTTGAAGGTGGTGGCAAACCAACATATTAAACTGCAGTTGGCCTTCTGGTGGCAAATGAGTGGCATTTCAGTCACATAAAGACCAAGGATAGCAGATTCCTCTCGCTCCCTCACCCCCCTCCCCCCTCCTTGTTTTTACAACAATCTGGTTTTATACTTTTAATCTGAATGTTGTTAACCTGAACAGTGGGGAATTTGGCATGATTTAACCACTTCTCCAAAGTACCCATGGGAGAACAATGGACAAATACTGGTTTTACAATAAAAAATATTCAGCAATGTATTTAAACAACAATAGGTGTGAAGAGAGAATTAATGTTGAGGAAGTTTGTTACATTGTATTAACTCATTTTTCCCCAACCCCGTTCATTCAATCTTCTCCCCTCTCCCGTCAGGCAGAAGATACAGAAGCTTGAAAGCACACACCATCAGTCAGAAGATACACAAAAATGCTGGAGAAACTCAGCGGGTGCAGCAGCATCTATGGAGCGAAGGAAATAGGCAACGTTTCTTTAACCCGCTGAGTTTCTCCAGCATTTTGTTGTGTACCTTCGATTTTCCAGCATCTGCAGTTCCTTCTTAAACACATCAGTCAGAAGAGCTTTCCCCCCCTCTGTTATCGCATTTCTGAACCGTCTGTCCACAACTGTCCATACAGTGCCGATTCTCCAACTTGCCTCACTCCGGTCATTGGGGTTTTTCTCTGGAACTGTTACACTACAATGCTGAGAAACAATACACTGCACTCTGTATCTCTATCTCTCTCTCTCTCTCTCTATCTCCGCTCTACTTTCTGACAATTGAATTCATACATAGTATCATCTGATTTGATTGAATAGCCCGAAAAAAACAAAGCTTTTCACTATACATAATACTCGACGATAAACCTAAACCTAACACAAATTACTTTGATGGTGGAGAATAATAGACCGGAAATGTTTCCAAAAACAAAGGTTTTAATGATTAAAATTTAATAAAAGTTATGTATTTACAGAAAACTGTATCAGGTACCACTCCCCCCACCTCCTCCTCCTTACCCCTACTCCTCTCTTGATCCATACCAATGGTTTTTGCTCCCTTTAGATCAGCAATTGGTTTTAGAATACCACTTACCATCCTGCGGGGGTTTAATTGGCAGGCTCATTTCTGGTTTCTGGGCAACCACCATTAATCCTGAATACACAGGCGATGGAGTTAATGAAATGTCCTCAGTCAGTGACTCCTCGCTTGTTGCAGAGGTTGGCATTGCTTCTGAAGGTTCCCTGGCACCTGTTTGACCTTCCATTGACGAGTCCATCAATACATCTTCCAACTCCTTCTGGAGCTGCTGTTCACTTCCATTTCCAACTATCTATGAGGTAGGCAACACAAGGTAGGCAACATTTATTATCACTTGCACTGCAAATAAATGCAAACATCGTTTTAAATTGTGCACGCACACTAAAGTACATTTACAATTCCTATTTTACTTCTAGGAAACCATTGGAGCGGAAGCTAGTTGTCATTTTCTGGAATTGCTGTTTGCCGTTTAAACCATTTTAACTTCTACAACGTTTCACATTATACTGCAGAAAAACAAGGGTGACTCATATTTTTTAAAAATCGCAAGACAAACGATTGAAAATTAAGCTTTCAATACTTAAAGGATTGTAAAGTAAATAAACAATTAAAATGTCAAAAAAGATAAATGCAGTATCTGAGATCCATACCTACCCATTAATGCCATGAACTCACTTGTATAAAGTCAAACACTTCAACTACCGTGCAATCTACACCCAAAACAAGTTACATTTTTTGATCACTCGCTAGCAGCAACCACCAACTGAAGTAGAACAGGAAGATAGAATGCTATTTCAGCAAGTAGCAGTAGCTGCAGGAAATCGTTGTGATAAAGTAGAATTTCAGAAACTCCAAAAATAAAATGGTCAGATCAGAAGATGGAGGAAAACCCAAGCAATTTCAGAGATGCTGAGTAACTGAGTTAAAACTTTAATTGATCCATAAGCTAAAAAACTCCCAGTCTGGTTAACTTTTCAACACTTGTGGAACTGAGGTTCATCTTTGGTGCTCCTCCCAATGCCCCCCCTCCCAATCTTTCAATAGTTTAAAGTACAAAGCAGAAATACATTCATCCACTCAAAAGTGTAAAAGTAGCATGCAGATCATATGCTCCATGGAAAGGTCCAAAGTTAGCATTTCCTATGGAAATCCCTTTCCAACATTTTCTGTCACAAATTTGCCCAGTAGACACTACCTGGCATTGACCTCACCATCAAAGGGATCTAAAGGAAGCCAGCATTAAAGACCCACATCATCCTGGCTACACTCTCACTTCAAATCAGGAAGGAGGCACAGGAGTCCGAAAACCATGTTCAAAAACAGCTTCCTCCCAGCATCAATCAGGTTCTTGAACACTACACGCTACTCAACCATGAACCACAGACTGAATTTGGTTGCACTGAGGGTTTTTTTCTCTGATATTGGGGTTATTAATATATAAATACACAAAACGTCAATAAAATATCTCTGTGTATTGTGGTTGCAGGCCTGTTATAGAAACATAGAAAATAGGTGGAGTAGGCCATTCGGCTCTTCGAGCCTGCACCGCCATTCAATATGATCATGGCTGATCATCCAACTCAGTATCCTGTACCTGCCTTCTCTCCATACCCCCTGATCCCTTTAGCCACAAGGGCCACATCTAACTCCCTCTTAAATATAGCCAATGAACTGGCCTCAACTACCTTCTGTGGCAGAGAATTCCAGATTCACCACTCTCTGTGTGAAAAATGTTTTCCTCATCTCGGTCCTAAAAGATTTCCCCCTTATCCTTAAACTGTGACCCCTAGTTCTGGACTTCCACAACATCGGGAACAATCTTCCTGCATCTAGCCTGTCCAACCCCTTAAGAATTATGCTGGAAGTAAGAATTTCATTGTTTCATTGTCTATACACAAGACAATTAAACACTCTTGACTTTATAATCAGGTGTTCAGCTTGCCATTTTATTTCTAGTCCGTTCCCTAGCCCTCAGTACTTCTTTGTCTGACTGAAATGAACACATGACCAGAATTTCCTGCTAATCTGAACAAAAAGATTCAGATTCAGATTCAATTTTACTTGTCATTGTCAGTGTACAGTACAGATACAACGAAATGCATTTATCATCTCCCTTTAAAGAGCGACATAGCAAACGATTTGAATAAATAATAATAAGTGTCCGGGGGGGGGTGGTGATTGGCAGTCACCGAGGTACGTTGTTGAGTAGAGTGACAGTCGCCGGAAAGAAGCTGTTCCTCGACCTGCTGGTTCGGCAACGGAGAGACCTGTAGCGCCTCCCGGATGGTAGGAGGGTAAACAGTCCATGGTTGGGGTGAGAGCAGTCCTTGGTGATGTCGAAAAATCACATATTACAATGCATAAGCAGGTCCTTCAGCCTATCCAGCCCATGCCGACGTCACCTATTCCTTCGCTCCATAGGTGCTGCCTCACCCACTGAGTTTCTCCAGCATTTATGTCTACCTTCATGTATAGTATGATCTGTTTTGATTAGACAGCATGCAAAACAAAAGCTTTCCACTGTACCTCGATGTACATGGAATTATTCAACCAAAACCTAAAGAACTGTACGGCACAGAAACAGACCCTTTGGCCCACAATGTCTGTGCTGAACAGGATGCCAAGTTAACTCCACCCGATCCATATCCCTCTGCTCCCTGCATAGCTGTGTGTCTATTTGAAAGTCGCTTAAATGCGATTGTCGTATCAGCTTCGACCACACCAGCTCTGGCAGTGCTTTCCAGGCATCCACTACCTTTAAACTTTCTCCCTCTAACCTTTGACATTTCCAGCCCGGGGAAAAGGCTCTTGTCCACCCTATCTATGCCGCTATAGTTTTATATAATTCTATCAGGTCTAAATGGAGTTAATTTACTTCTTACAAATCGACCAGTTCTGACCTGTCGCGATGATGCTTTGGCTACATTCCAATTCCTATCACAGTCTTCAAATGACCACAGGCATTCTGATGGTGAGAGACAACCTTCCTTGTGCACCAGTCACAATTGAAGTGAATTAAAAGCACACTACTCAATTCCCGATTCATGCCTTTTCAGAGGCAGAGAGTTGTACTCAGCAGAAGTGTCACATGGATGAAGAGAAACAAAGAAAAGTAAACGATGCCAACAGGCAGATGGGCAGACCAGAACTGGATTAAGGAACAGACGATGAAAGGGAGAATGCTGATCATCCAACTCAACACAAGCAATGCCACCTTTACAGTTGTAGGGTCAAAGCCTAGATAATTTACTGTCTAATCATTTTGCCCTAGTACTGCCTAGAGCGATTTCAGGTACAAAAAAAAACAGCCACTGCATTCAATGTTCAAACAGCACAGCATTGGAAATATATACGCGTCATGTGCAGTCAAATCACAGTGGTTCTTCTGGACATTGGCATAGGAGATACTGGAAGTGTCACAGGATATGGGGTTGGGGGGGGGTGATCCAATCTCAACGTCCCATAACCCAGACGCTGGCACAACCTGAGATAATAACCTGTCCTGAACTGAGGTAACTGCCTGGTCAAAAGCAAATAACTTCATAAAGAACAATGCAGAATTGAATAAACTTTTCTTCCCTTTAATTCTCATTTAAAAAAATAATATTAAGCAATAATATCTCTCAGATTTCATGAAATCGTTGAAGGCGCAATCTTGACTAAATTATTTACCCCATGTTTTTACCCCTTAAACTCAATAAGGCACACGACATATAAAGCACAGAGTACAGAGAAATAGAAAGATAGATAGACAAGGTTAAATGAAGTATCATCGAGAAAGCTCCTGAACAATGGAAGCAGGAATAGAGCAATTGGGCTAAATGATATGTTGCAATACTTACAGTGCCCTCCATAATGTTTGGGCCACAGACCCATTGTCTATTTATTTGCCTCTGTACTCCACAATTTGAAATTTGTAAGAGAAAAAAAAAGTGCACATTGTCAGATTTTAATAAAGGTCATTTTTATACATTTGTTTCACCATGTAGAAATTACAGCAGTGTTTATAGTAGTTATACCCCCCCCCACCCCCCCCCCCCCCCCCCCCCCCCCCCCCCCCCCCCCCCCCCCCCCCATTTCAGGGCACCATAATGTTTGGGACACAGCAATGTCATGTAAATAAAACCTGTCATGTTTCGTATTTTGTTGCATATCTTTTGCATGCAATGACTACTTGAAGTCTGCGATTCAAGGACATCACCAGTTGTTGGGTGTCTTCTCTGGTGATGCTCTGCCAGGCCTATATTACAGCCATCTTAAGCTTATGCTTGTTTTGGGAGCTAGTCCCCTTTAGTTTTCTCTTCAGCATATAAAAAGCATGCTCAATTGAGTTCAGATCGGGTGATTGATGACCACTCAAGAATTGACCATTTTTTAGCTTTGAAAAACTCCTTTGTTGCTTAGCAGTATGTTTAGAATCATTGTCTTGCTGTAGAATGAACCGCCGGCCAATGAGTTTTGAGGCTTTTTTTTTTTTTTTAAACTTGAGCAGATACGATGTGTCTATACACTTCAGAATACATTATGCTACTGCCAACAGCAGTTGTATCATCAACAAAGATAAGCGAGCCAGTGCCTTCAGCAGTGAAACCTGCCCAGCCCCTAACACCCCTACCACTGTGTTTCATAGATGAGGTGGTAGGCTTTGGATCTTGGGCAATTAATTCTCTCCTCCATACTTTGCTCTTGCCATCACTCTGATATAAGTTAATCTTCATCTCATCTGTCCACAAGACCTTTTTTTATAACTGTTGTTGCTCTTTTAAGTACTTCTTGGCAAAAACTGTAACCTGGCCATCCTATTTTTGCAGCTAACCAGTGGCTTGCATATTGCAGTGCAGCCTCTGTATTTCTGGTCATGAAGTAGTCTGCGGACAGTGCTCATTGGCAAATCCACACCTGACTCCTGAAGAGTGTTTCTGATCTGTCAGAGAGGTGTTTGGGGATTTTTTCTTTATTATAGAGAGAATTCTTCTGTCATCAACTGTGGAGGTCTTCCTTGGCCTGCCAGTCTCTTTGCAACTAGTAAGCTCACCAGTGCTCTCTTTCTTCTTAATGATGTTCCAAACAGTTGATTTTGGTAAGCCTAAGGTTTGGCTGATGTCTCTTACAGTTTTATTCTTGTTTCTCAGTCTCATAATGGCTTCTTTGACTTTCATTGGCACAACTTTGGTCCTCGTGTTGATAAACAGCAATAAAAGTTTCCAAAGGTGATGGAAAGACTAGGTGCTGAGAACTCTCTTATACCTGCATTAAGGAAGCAATTAAACACACCTGTGAAGCCATGTGCCCCAAACATTATGGTACACTGAAATAGGGGGGGGGGACTATGAATAAACACAGCTGTAATTTCTACATGGTGAAAACAAAATGTATAAAAATATCCTTTAATAAAATTTGACAACGTGCACTTTAACCACATGTGATTTCTTTCTATTACAAATCTCAAATTGTGGAGTACAGAGGCAAATAAATAAATGATGGGTCTTTGTCCCAAATATTATGGAGGGCACTGTACATAAACAGAGCCACATTAAGTTGAAATGACCTCAGTACACTGCATGGGAAACAACACCCATGCACAGGACAAATATGGGTGTGATGAAATCTCAAATACACAATGAACCAGTTTAAAACTGGTTTATTGAAATATCAACAGACACAATGTAACTTCCTGCAGAATACAATATAGCTCCTACACTGATTAATGCTCTTAATTACAACATTATCTTTTACAACATCTGATGTATTCCCCGAGCCAAGAAAAAAAATATTTTAGCATAGCCAGCAAATCACTGCTCTGCTGTAAAACACAAAACCACACCCTGAAATGTGCTTTACTTTAAAAACTAATAATTGCAAAAATATTTCATTGCTCTACTCACTAATATAAAACTTATATTGTTTATCCCCAAAAATTGAATATCTCCAATGGACAATGTTCTTACTCTCTCTCTCTCTCTCTCTCTCCCTCGACAAAAACCATCTGATGTCTACTTGCTGTATGCAATAAAGCTATTCCAAATTAAATCGGGATTACCTTTTTTGCACTACATCCATTTTATTGACTTTACCTGTTCAAGAAGGAACTGCAGATGCTGGAAAATCGAAGGTACACAAAAAAGCTGGAGAAACTCAGCGGGTGCAGCAGAATCTATGGAGCGAATAGCTCCATAGATGCTGCTGCACCCGCTGAGTTTCTCCAGCTTTTTTGTGTACCTATTGACTTTACCTAAGTTACTTCAACAGATCCATCTGTTACTATGTTATTCAGTCAATGCTCCATTGCTCCATGAAGCACTCCTCTTAAATCCCTCTTAAAAGTCAAATAGCAAATTATGGATTTTCTTTTCTCCCTCTTCCAGCTTGACACCATTTTCTACACCTTGCAAGGTCTTACACTCAGATGTTCTTAATAAATACATACCAGCCTCATTACTGATATGTGTTCATGGAAAAGTACTTCCAGATTAGAAAATGTTCATTTTACAACAACATATCAAATAACCAATAGCCATCACCTTCACTGTATATTCTACATTCATGCACTAGTTTTCTCAACATCCTTCTTGTATATATTAAGAACACCCAAAGCACTTGCTGCTGAAAATAAATGGTGCACAACAGTGTGGCTGCCCTACCCACTCATACCTGCCAGGGGAACATGACCCAGCCTGGCCCAAGATGGTCGGCAAAGGGACTTCCAGAAGCCCTTTTGACAGCCAATTAACCTTCAGTTGTACCTGCAATTAAAGACAATATCTGAAAATCATCTGACGATGAAACCTTAAAGATTTTTTTTTAAAAAGAAAGCATTTTACATCAATTTACAGCATTGATGTACAGAGTTGTCTTGGGGTCCATGTCCATAGTTCCCTGAAATTGACAACACAAGTTGATAGAGTGGTAAAGACAAAGCATGCTCTCTTCTTGGGACAGGGCATCGAGTACAATAATCAGATCTGTTGCAGCTTTACAAGACTTTGGCTCAGCTGCATTTGGCATATTGTCTGCAGTTCTGGTCGCCCCATTACAGGAAGGATGTGGAGAGTTTGGTGAGGATGCAGATGATGTTTAGCAGAAAGCTGCCTGGATTGGAGCATATTAGCTATAAGGAGAAGGTGAGCAAAACTGGATTGCGTTCTCTGGGACAAAGGATGAGGAGAGACCTAGTCAAAGTATATAAAATGTTGAGAGGCATAGATAGGTGTGACAGTACTAACCTCCATCGCAATGTGGCAGTCAAGGTCTAGAAGGCATAAAGTTAGGGTGAAAGGCACAAAATATAAAGGAGATGCTCGGACAAGTTATTTTTTAACAAAGTGGTGAGTGTCTGGAACATACTTCAAGTGGAGGTGGAGGCAGACACGATAATGGCATTTAAGAGGGTTTTAGAGAGACACACTGATGTAGAGGAAATGGAGGGATATTAATCATGTGCAGGCACAGGAGATTAGGTTAACTCACCATCATGTTTGGCACAGCCATTGTGGATCGACGGACGTGTCCTTATGCTACACTCATAAGATCATAAGTGATAGGAGCAGAATTAGGCCCTTCGGCACATCAAATCTACTCTGCCATTATCATGGCTGATCTATATGTCCTTCCAAACCCCATTCTCCTGCCTTCTCCCCATAACCTGTCACCTGTACACATCAAGTATCCATCCATCTATTTATATACCCAATTCTATATCATACTTAAACCCATGTAAATTAAATCTAAATCTCAAAACATAGGAATGCAAATAACCAAAAGTTATCACCCTCCAATGCACTCCTCTACAATAAAATGAATGGATCATTGGACTGTTGCCTAGTCTAACTTGGCATTGATGCAGCACGCAGGTTTGCTTAACTGCTGGGAGGCACCAGGAAGTTGGCACTCCACTTCTAAAATCCAAGGGCTGCAGCCAGAACAATAGTGCAAGATCCTCCCAGGAGGTCAGACTTCCACTGGTGCTTTTGTTGGCCTCAAGAGTAATCCTATTTCAATAGAACCAACCAGCCACAGCTTTGTAGCTTATTGCTGGTAGGCAGGCTCTCGGTGGACTGACCGACAGGCCTGTTTCCACGCTGTATCTCTAAAGGGCGACACGGTGGCGCAGTGGTAGAGTTTCCGCCTTACAGCGCCAGACGCCTGGGTTCAATCCTGACTACGGGTGCGGTCTGTATGGAGTTTGCACATTCTCCCCGGGACTCCATTTTCCGGGTGCTCCAGTTTCTTCCCACACTCCAAAGATGTACAGGTTCATAGGTTAATTGGTTTTGGTAATATTGTAAATTGTCCCAAGTGTGTAGGATAGTAGACTGCTGGTCAGCGTGGACTCGGTGGCGCGGAGGGCCTGTTTCCACTGTATCTCTAAACTAATTTTAACTTGTACACCGTTTCATTGCAGTAATGTTTGCGTCAATGCAAGTTTTGAAATATACGTGCAGTTCTTTGGTACGAATGGCTGCAGTCTGTAAATTACATTGTTCAGGACAAACTAGATCTTCTCCACTTTGAATTACCAAACTCCCATCCTGCTATCTAACCACAGGATAGCCGAGTAGTGCTGGCATACAAAGGAATATCTTGGCTGATAGTGCATCAAAGATCATAAAGAGTAGCACTCTATATACTCAACCTACAGATAATATACACTAACTTAGCTGCACAAACTTCAATTTAGAGACCTGTGCTCATCATGATAAAAATGTGTTCCAATATGCCAGAATATTAGGAGTAGGTTGTTATGCCTTTAATGATCCCTGACAAGTCAAGAGTTAAAAATGTTTTATTGTTATATGTCCCAGACAGGACAATAAAATTCTTAGGGACACAAAAATGCTGGAGAAACTCAGCGGGTGCAGCAGCATCTATGGAGCAAAGGAAATAGGCAACGTTTTGGGCCGAAACCCTTCTTCAACCCTTCTTTGCCTACAATGAAATTCTTACTTGCTGCAGCACAACAGAATATGTAAACATTGTATATAACAGGAAAAAATAGAAAGAATTCAATAAATAACATATATAGTGCAAATAACAAATAATAATATGGTATTTTGCAGTTCCGAGCTCATAGCTTATTCGTTGTGTTTAATAGCCTGATGGCTGGGGGGAAGTAGCTATTCCTGAACCTGGACGTTACAGTCTTCAGGCTCCTGTACCTTCTTCCTGATGTGGTGAGGTCGGGGAGGTCAAAGCCGGTGATGGACTGGGCAGTGGTAGCAAACTTTTGTCGTCTTTTTCGTTCCTGGACGTTCAAGTTGTCGAACCAGGCCACGATGCAACCAGTCAGAATGCTCTCTACTGTGCACCTGTAGAAGTTTAGGAGAATCCTCTTCGACATGCCGAATCTCCGAATCTTAACCCAACACATTACTCTTGGGTTAAGATTCTCCAACCTCTTAAATGCACAGTCTCTTGTCCAGAGTAGGTGAATTAGATGCACAGCGCCTCTTGCCTAGAGTAGGTGAATCGAGGATAAGAGGACATAGGTTTACGGTGAAGGGGAAAAGATTTAATAGGAATTTAGAAATGGAGGAGGGGGCCAAACCTTTTTTTTCCACCACAGTGATGAATGCTGTGGTGGATGTTTATGTTACATGTTGTGCAGCATTTTATTATTTTGTTAACCCATCTTTATGCTTTGTATGGAACTGATTTTTAAATTATGTAAAGCACTTTGGGGTCAATGAAAATTGACTATAAATGTGCTATATAAATAAACTTATTATTATTATTATTATTATTATTATTACCTTTTTCACAAAAAGGGTGGCGGAGTAATAGAACAAGCAGCCAGAGGAGGTAGTTGAGGCAGGTAGTTGAAGTTTAAGAAACAGTTAGATGGGTACATGGATTGAACAGGTTTGGAGGGATACGGGCCAAACGTGGGCAGGTGGGACTAGTGTAGCTGGGACATGTTGGCCGGTGTGGGCAAGTTAGGCAGAATAGTCTTTTTCCACACTGCATCACTCTATGACTCTATGATCTGTGGAAACAACCTGGCAGCGTTGAATATGTCAATCTCTTTCCCATTTTTCTGTTTCTAGTAAGGTAATTGCACAGCAGAGTGCAAGCCACTTGAATTCACTCTCGTAAGACATGCTCATTCTAACCCGAGACCAAATCAATGCTGTCTGGAAATGGAGACCAAAGGGAACATGTATCATTGTCAAACCCTATAGAATCGAAGCAACTCTTTGACACCTGTACTTTAAAACCTCCTTGCAATGAAGACCAATGCCTTCCTGATTACCTGCCTGTATCATGGACCATCACGTTTAGCTCCATTTCTCTAAATTTACCACAATCAGGGGGGGGAAGGGTCGACAAATTGGAAGTATAAGGATGGAGTTAAAGGGAAAGAGAGTACAGGTAACGTTACGAAAGACACCCAAAGTAATGGGACAGAAAGTTCAAGAAGGGATAAGAGAGTAAGGTCAGGTGAAATAGAAACCGGTGTGAGAGGGGAGGCGAATACAGAATTAAAAGTGTTATATATGAATGCACGAAGTATAAAAAATAAAGTGGGTGAGCTTGGGGCTCAGTAAGAGATTGGTAGGTATGAGGTTGTGGGAATTACAGAGACATGGCTGCAAGAAGATCGGAGCTGGGAACTGAATATTCAAGGGTATACGTCCTATCGAAAAGACAGACAGTTGGGCAGAGGGAGTGGGGTAGCTCTGTTGGTAAGGAATGAAATTCAGTCCGTTGCGAGGGGTGACATAGAATCAGAAGATAGAGTCATTGTGGATAGAACTGAGAAATTGTAAGTGACCAGCTTAAACTTTTATTCAACACCTAAACTAGTCCTGGGATCTGATCAAATAATTGGACAATACGGTGATCAGGCGTGCAGAGCTAACTCTAGCAACGCATTATGCTCAGCGGTTATTTTGTAATTTAAACTATCCAATATTAATATCAAACTATAAAAAGGAGAAACGGAAATACAAAGTTTGTAAACCATTTACTTTATTTTTGTTTAATGAAAATTCCAACACATCTTAAATAGCTCACAATTAGCATTTTAATTTTAATTATCCTGTCCTAACTCCAGAAAGTTAGCCTTGCACGTTGATCCAGACTTAGCTGTGATATTTTGTTACTGGAGTAACTCAGCGGGTCAGGCAACATCTCTGGAGAGAGGGAATGGGTGACGTTTCGGGTCGAGACCCTTCTTCTATACAGATCCTGAAGAAATTATAGCTTAGGCACATGGCATATTATCCCACTCGCAATGTGGAAATTGCTGTGGAATGTCACTTTTTTTAAAAGCAATTCTTTCTGGAATGCACTTTTACTTTGGACGCAAGAGAGATACCCCGTATCAGCGCTCCTTGGAACCAATAACTTTGTTAGGGAAGAAATTAATCAGATTTTTAAGTGTAAAAAAGGGACCTGATGCAAAACGGCACCTGCCCATTCCCTCCAAAGAAGTTGCCTGACCCGCTGAGTTCCTCCAGTGCTTAGCGTTTTGCTTAGGATGTTAACATTAATTATTTGCGCTGGTCATTCCCACTGACATGAAAACCAGGTCAAACAACAGGAGTCCGGTTTCAGCTACTCCTGACACGAGTCTGATTCTTGCTGAGTAATAGATTTCATTTCAAAGTTGTGCCATACAAGCTGATGGGATTTTTTTTTTTAAAAAGGAAAATATATACAGAAAGAGAAGGATTTTCGAGAGCAAAGAGCATTCAACATTGAAATCCCAAAATTGAAAAATAAATTACATATTATTGATACATGCTATTCAGTTCTTCCCAAGGTACTTCATACCAACTGAATTGTAATCATTGAATCATGACCATTGTTTAATAAACCATCAGAAGACCCAAAATAAAAAAACCCTACATTAAACCAACTACAGAAGGAAAATTAATTTCAAAGCTGCCTCTTTCAGTTACAAACACATACTGTCCCAAATGACAGCATCCAGTGAGATAAATATCACATTTAGATTTAGTCCTCTAATCAACCCAGAGATCTGTGTAGCATTGGCATTAATTTCAGCGTATCAACGACATATGCACGGAACTGCATTCAGAGGCAGATCTCTATACCAAAATACTTAAGAACAAAATATGACAACTTCCACGATTTGATATCTAATAATTCTTAATTAAATCTGGTAGCTTTAACCAAAACTATTTCAAGGATCAATTACCTGCTCTTGTAGACTAAAAACAGGGGTGTAATATAAATTTCAGTTATTGCATCAGTATGAGATTGAAACTTTTCAAATAAAAATGATCAGCTACTGAATGAAAAGCTCCAATTTGGAATGACCGCAGCATTCATACAGATGCAGAGCAACTGAATAATTTTTTTAAACAAGTTCCAGATTCTATAAGGTGAAGAATAAGGGATTGGGAGTGGGAGTGTGAGGGGAGAAAAGGTGTGTAGTAGTAGGGTTTGGGTACGTTTATACCACAAGCACCATAATACAAGCCACTGCATCTCAATGGCTGACTGCTCTTTTATTCCGATTAAAATGGTTATTGTTCATGAATAATGAAAATAGTTAATTCAAATGTCATTGAATGTAAACACTTCCATGTTTGGGGCTGTTCTTAATGTTTAAAAATATCTTATGCCAGATTCGATATACTAAATTGTTTAAAAAAGACACAGGCAAGCAGTCAAAATAAGCTTTCTCGCCCTTTTAAATATGGGATTTTACAACTGAAGGATAAAGTTTATGTAATACATTATTAGACTGCATCTTAAGCAGGGAAATAATCATGACACACACCAAATATCCACAATATTTGGGCATGCAAAGCTTTGTATATGACCTTCCCTGTCTGCACTCATCAAAAGGCTGATCTTTCCCAAGGCACAGTGCTTTGGTTTATTTGGTTTAGTTTAGAGATACAGCATGGAAAAAGGCCCTTCGGCCCAACGAGTCCACACCAACCATTGAGCAACCATGCACTCTAGTTCTAGATTATCCTACTTTCTCATCTGATTCCTACACATTAAGGGCAATTTCAACAGAAGCCAATTAACCTACAAACCCCATGTCTTTGGAATGTGGGAGGAAATTGGACCACCTGGAGGAAATGCAAGCATCCAGAGGAAGCCCAGGTGACAGGGAGAACATGCAAACTCCACAGAGACCAGAACCCGAAGTCAGGATCAAACCCGGATCTCTGGTACTTTGCTGCTCTTTTGACCAACAACTGACTGCATCTAGAAGTTTGAGCCAATGACTTCAGATGATTAAACAAGTTTTTTTAGGATAATTTACCTGTAAATTTCCCATAACGTATTTAATGAAACAATTTAGCTAGTTTTTCTTACCGAAGATTTCTACACTAATAGCAACTTCAATTATAGTAATTTCCCATGGTATAAAGTGGAATACATGAGGAACAGTGGATTACAAAAACTTTACTGAAGAGCATCACACATTTGTAACCATCCATCAATATTACGAAAAAAGTTGTGTCCAGTTTATAGTCCACTGCTTCCCATTGTATATCCCTCAGATTATTAAAGGCTGTAACGCTAACACCTTCTTACCTTGAGTCCTGTTTTCTCATCATCACTACCATTATTGGTAGAAGGAGTGTCATCACCTTGCCGGGAAACCAGGACAAAATCCTCACTGTTTAGAGTGGATACCGAGTCTGAAGAAACACTAACTTTTCCAACTGAAGCCTTGTCATCCATAGCTGCTAAAGCAAAGGCAGCTCATGAATGAGGTACAAAACTTAAAAAGTACCTGGAAAATAAAATCAAACACTGATTTAAGGGTATATTTGTTAAAACTACTATCCTAAATGCTTATCTTTTATTATTATAAACATGATTGTACAATGGAAATAAAGTCACCAATTCTTCACTGGACAGCAGGCTGTGCCAAATGTATGGCTGTCCAATCTGGAAAGTTTAAGGCATTATACTGAGATACTTTGGTCAATAAAAAGCACATACAATTCAATGATTACTATGGATAAACAGAAAGCGACATTATGGATTTTTTGGCGATAAAATGCATGCAACATTGCAAATTTCCCCACATTTGTACTCCATGCTTTTTAATACAGAATAAATAATTAGTTCTTTTTTAAAAATAATTGCAGCTACACAGAGTACAATTGCAGTTCAAAGGAGAAATGAAAATGGTTAAGATCGTATCAGTGGAAGAATGTGGTGTGTTCTGGATGTATGACTGCAGGGAAAATACCAGAGTACAAAGCATATGTGTACACTTTATACTCTGGTATTTTGAAAGACTAGGGAGATGAATAATGACAAAGATCCCCAATTTAAAATTTGTTGCATGCAATGATTGAGGACATAGCCTCGATTCTGTTGAAATGGGACTACAAATTATCTAACTGTGGCTCTCAAAATAATGAAATAAATAGGCAAAGGGAAAAAAAAATCGATCCATGCCAATGTAGTTGATAAACTGATCTTGGGAAGGGCTTTATCACCAAAGGACACGTTTTAGATTATTAAATCATAACTAAGGGCCATGGAACTCTACATTTTTCTCATCTAAATGATAATAAGAATAGCAAAATGGTTTATTAGCAAGAATCAAGAATCTTGAAAGGTTGGTAAGTGGGGGGGAAAAGGGGCTGTTTGGCTAAAATGGTTATCATCTATCACAAAATTCTAACCTTTTATACAAGGTATGTCTGCTGATTAAAGTGCAAAGTCATGAAAAAGTATTTTTTTTTTTAAATGTGGCATTGACTAATTACAAGATTTATCACACATGTTCTAACCACCAAGGATTTACACACCCAAACTGTTAGTCACTCACCATCTCACTCAGATTGTTTCTACTGAGCAACTATCATATAGACAGTAACTGGCCTTTAGCTTTCACACAATTTCAGATGATTACTGGAGTATATACGGTACACACATTGTCAAAGCACTGAGCTTTTACACGCACATAGATCTAAGTAATTCAGAAGCATATCCACTATCTCATGCAGCCTGTAAATTTGATAAGCACTATTAATGTACATCACTGATTTGATTATACAGTTACAAAGATAAACAACCATATTATAGTACACAATACTACAATGTGCGTTAGCCATTAGTTTTCACTGCAAGAAGCTAACATCCCAAAGCTCCCACAAATCACCCCATCTCTTTTGCTCAGTCGATGTACTAACAAATATCCAAGATAAATAAAAGCTTGTATTGCTATGACACCAATGATTCAGTCATCATCTATCAAATTGTGAAAATTTGAAGAATAAAAATAGAATTTAAAGTCAGTCTTGCCATAGGGACAAATACTCAGTCAATAAATTCCTTTGAAGTGTGGTCATCAAATGGAGCAACTGATCTACACAGAGTTTAGACCATGCAAAAAGCAAATGCAAACGCAGCAGTTAATTCCTGTTGGTAACTGTGCCACCAAAATGCTGTTTCACTGTTTCTATCTTATATATTTTCAATAGAAGTTTCATTTATGGGATTAAGTCATGTCAAAGTACCAATTAAATCCTTGAATGACTTGACAATTTTTACATCACACGAACTGAGAGCTAAAGCCTAAGTTTCATATTTCATGTGGTACCAATTGATGCCATAATCGGTGCCACGCCCAAGAGTCAGCTTACATTTGGCATGCACCAGGGCTCGGGAAACTTGCTATCATGCATTCTATGTAGACATCAGCTTGGAACTTTTAGAGTAACGTTTGAAAGCTGGATTCCTCTTGCACATTAAATTCATCTGAGCTTTATTTAGTATTGCTAGATCATTCAGTAAATTCTCTTGGAAATAGAGGTTCTACCAGTCAATAACAACCCTGTGTTTACCAGTTTGGAGAGCATAAGATGTTGGCAGAATAACACTCAAACAAGTTTACAAATTTGACTGTCATTTAGTCGAAATATACTCCCTTTTGCCTTGTAATAATCGCCCTCTTGAACAAGTGATTAACAACATGGGAGAAATTGCCAAATATAATGAGACAAAATCGTATTGTACTTGGAGGTTGGTTGCTCAATAATTGTTGTCACATTTTTCACAATCGTAAAAAGAAACGGCAAAAGTGAGAACCTGTTAGTTAATGGCTCTTCTAAAGAAGCATCAAACTAATTTGGAAACAACTGAGTTATATACAAATGGAAATAAAGGAACAAATCACGTTCATTGATCTTGTGCTAAACTGTACTTCTTGTAAGATTCCCAAATGCCTACAAATATTTTCTGAAGTACTCGCGTCCATGTCAACATGAAAAGAGCCATGCACAGCCTTTTGTCTTTGACATTTCAACTCGGCATTCACAATATCAAGTCCACATTCAAATGCTCAGATGTTGCAGCAACAATCCCCAGTCTTGGGTAACTCCAATAAAAACCTCCAGTGCCACATGACAGGATTCCACACCTAAACCTGTTTTCAAGTCAAAAATGAACAAGCGTGTGTGTGGGAGGATCACTGTGATGGGTGAGCGAGCAGGTGCGAGAAGAGGGGCTGTCAGCTAGCCTCACTGATTCAGAGAGCAAGTGAGTGATTCTGCTGAGCACTCCCAGCTTTGCTCAGCCCAACTCAGTCCCCAATTGTTGTGGTTCCAACAATGGGGGGGGGGGGGGGGGGGGGGGGGGGGGAATAGGGGATAAAGGCAGGAATGGGGGTGGGGGGGGGGGGGTACATGTGGGGTGAAGGAAGATGGCTGGGGCCGAGCAGAAGCCAACAAATTAATCCCCATCCATCGTGCTCGTTCGTATGTACAAGGTGCTGGTAAGTCAGATATTTTGTAACCCGGGGGGGGCTGTCAGTCATAAGTCGATAGTTATTAATAGTCGTTAATCAATTGTACTTGGATGTTAGTTGCTCAATAATTTTTTGTCACATTTTGCACAATCGTAAAAAGAAATAGCAAAAGCGAGAATATGGCCATAATCAGCCATAAAGGTCCAATTGTTATCCGTCATCCATATCACATATTTTTCACATTATTAACTACGGCCCATTGTGCTCTCCAATACTAAACTGGATCAAAAAGGTCACCACCACTGTCAGAGCTTCCTCCACAGTTTTGCAAAATTGTCAAACAAACACAAGGGCTTTCTTTAAACTATTGTTCCGTGGTTTATTATGCAGGATCTAAACAATACTAACCAAAGTATAAAATGCCATTGATGAAAATCAACAAAACTCCATACAAACATGAGCAGTTCAGACATAGTGCATCTTAATTCCCAATGCAAAAAAAAAAAGCAAACTTCATTAGCAACCCAATTCTTTTAATTTTCTTTGCACACATGACTTTAAAATGCTCATTTACAAGTCCACAAATTGAAGACTGGCAGCTCAAATTCATAATCTGCATAAGGTGTTAGCGCACCAGCATAAATCTGAACATATTACAGCTGAAATTTCACAACTCTGGTTGGAAAGGAAAGTATAAATTAACCCACAGGCTCTGCATAATCGGAAAGAAAAGTGACATTCCAGATCATCAGTGACCTGAAACATTAACTCTATTTCATGTTCATAATGATGGGAGCAGAATTAGGCCATTCGGCCCATCAAATCTACTCCACCATTCAATCAAGGCTGATCTATCTCTCCCTCCTAACTCAATTCTCCTGCCTTCTCCCCGTAACCAACCCTGGCACCTGTATTAATCAAGAATCTATCTATCGCTGACTTAAAAATATCCATTAACTTGTCCTCCAAAGCCTTCTATGGCAATGAATCCCTCAGATTCACCACCCTCTTTCTTTCTCCATTGAAACGGCTCGACCTCCCGTGTGCTGAGCATTCGGGTTGTTTTTCTTTTGGAAATGTATTTCTAATCCATTCTACTCAAATGTCCTTTGTTCACCACTCCATCTTCTATTTCACCAAAATTCATGTGAAGTGATTTACAAGCCCAAAAATTAAACTACAATTTTGAACCAAGTTTGTGAAATCCACAATACATTTAAAAAGTGCTAGTAGAAAGTATGAGGGAAATAGTTCAATAGTTCAAAAACTGAAAAAAGTTATTAATTGTAGTCTTTAAAAAACATTTTCAGTTTAGTTCTAAACTTAATAGAATTCTAGTTTGAACACTGGTGTGGGAGCTTGAGGGGAGGAATAAAGGAAAAAGATTCCAGAATTTGCATAGTAGAACTGGAGAGAGAGGTATGTGTTAACAGCAAAATATGTACTCATTTTCACAAATCAATTTCTTGAATAGCGATCAAAAAGCAAACCGCTGAGGGAACTCTGCAGGTCAGGCAGTATCTGGAGGGAATGGTCATGTTCATAAGTGATAGGAGCAGAATCAGGCCATTCAGCCCATCAAGTCTACTCCACCATTCTCCCGACACCCTTACTAATCAAGAATCTATCTATCTGTGCCTTAAAATATCCATTGACCTGGCCTCTACAGCCTTCTTTGGCAATGAATTCCACAGATTTGTCACCTTCCAACTAAAGAAATTCCTCCTCATCTCCTACCTAAAGGGACGGCCTTTTATTCTGAGGCTATGACCTCTAGTCCTAGACTCGCCCACTAGTGGAAACATCCTCTCCACATTCACTCTATCCAAGCTTTTCTCTATTCGGTAAATTTTAATGAGGCCCCTCCTCATCTTTCTAAACTCCAGCGAGTAGAGGCCCAGTGCCGTCAAGCACTCATCATATGTTAACCCACTCATTCCTGGGAACATTCTCGTAAACCTCCACTGCACATCCATGCTGATAGCACCCAGTTCCACGTCTTAAGCAGAGCAACCCACTTATCACCCTGTGGACATACTGCTTACTGATATTAGATATTGGATGAGCTGCAGTTTTCCCCCAGTCAATAAAAGATTAGCATTAGGCTCACAACCACTGCCAGAAATTCAGTGTCCCCACTAATGAATCCAGCCTTTTCCTTTGCTATAACCTCGTTAGATGAACAAAATCTTTCCCCATCTGCCCAGAAGTTGAATTTCTAACTTTAAGTAACCTATCACAATGCCCATATCGCTTCTGCTCCAACAGCCCACAAGCTCAGACAACCTCAATGACTCCAGATACACCTCCGGCAAGCTAGGAAACGCTCTTCTTGGTGAGAATCAAAACCAACTGCCACCAAACTGTTCATGCACATATCAAATTGTATCCGGCCATTTCCAATTTAATATTCCCATCCTTCTTTAAATCTCTTATGGTTTTACCTCTCCTATCTTCTCTAGTCCATCCATAGAACTTGCGTAAACAGCAGCAGATTGAAGCAGGTTCAACTTGATATTAAAATGCTACTGTGGCACCAAGTTAACTTCTCAAGACCCATAGTGGCATTTTAATACAAGCTATTTTTAAATTACGTTAATACTATATCCAGGATATTATAATGATGTACTATGCAAAGAGATGGTGAAGATGGATTGGAAAGAGCAGGAAGAGCAGGAACTGTGCCAGTTTGATAAACTTGAAATGTCAAAGTTAAATACGCTTCTACACAAGATATTCATTAATGCAAGCCACAGACTAAATATTGCATTCCACATCAACGAAAAAATTATCCCAACACCACAGACCATCAAATTTAGCAAATTATTTATCAAGGCAAACCACCCATAGTAATCCCAAACTATGTTTTAGCAG
Organism: Leucoraja erinaceus; assembly: GCF_028641065.1. NCBI lineage: Eukaryota > Metazoa > Chordata > Chondrichthyes > Rajiformes > Rajidae > Leucoraja > Leucoraja erinaceus. The sequence continues at coordinate 9,700,940 of NC_073407.1, forward strand.
GGAGTTCCGGGACAGAAAGGCATTCGGAATAACACACAGCCTCAGAGGAACAAGAGTGATGCCCAAGTACGTGGTTCTTCTGTAACGTGATAAGTTCTATTCAGAAACCTTGTTATAGAAAATTGCTTTAGGAAAAAAAGCAATTGTCAGTGGGGGAAAGAGGGTTAAGGGGCTAGAGACTTTCAGACTCTCAATAATAATCTTACCTCCTGCAGGGTTTCCAAAAATAAAGATCTTTTTAATAGCTTTAAGCCTATTTTTGGAACTGTAAGCTAAAAATACTAAATGTTAAAGTATCAATGCAAAAGTGGCAATAGAAGCAATTGCTTGTCTATTTGTGGTCAGTTTTGGTCACCCTGCTATATGAAAGATGCCTGGAAGATGCTAATGCCGAGTGTAGGAAGGAGATTGAAAATCTGATTGAATGGTGCCTGAATAATTTTGCTCTGAATGTCAGCAAGATCAAGTAGCTAATTGGTGACTTTAGATGGAATCGCTGAGGATCCACGAACCTATCTTCATGACGGAGTGGCTGTGGTGGTGGGCCTGATCTCAGACAACGACGAGAAGGCCTACCGGGAGGAGGTGGCTGGTCTAGCACTCTGGTGCCAGGATAACAGCCTCTTCTTGAACATCAAAAAAAACGAAGGAGCTGATCATGAACTTTAGGAGGGCACATCATCCGAGGACGTACACTCCATTGAGGATAAATGGGGATCCTGTAGATAGGGTGAACTGTTTTAAATATCTGGGAGTCCACATCTCCGAGGATATGACATGGGCATCACACACCTCAGCACTGGCGATTAGTAAGGCAAGGCAGCGCCTTTACCACCTCAGGCAATTGAGGAAATTCAGAGCGTCTCCGAGGATCCTCCAGTGCTTCTACGCAGCGGTGGTGGAAAGCATCTTGTCCGGGAACATTGCCATCTGGTTTGGGAATTGCTCTGCCAAGGACAAGAAGGCTCTGCAGAGAGTAGTGCGTTCGGCCGAACGTACTATGGGAACTTCACTTGCCCCCCTGCAGGAACTATACATCAGGAGGTGCAACTCCAGAGCAACAATATCATGAGAGACCCCTTCCACCCCTGCAACAGACTGTTCCAGCTGCTACGGTCAGGCAAACGCCTCCGTTGCCATACGGTGAGAACGGAGAGGTTGAGAAGGAGTTTCTTCCCAGAGGCCATTCGGACTGTAAACGCCCATCTCACCTGGGACTAACTCTACTGAACGTTTTTCCTTCCATTATTTATTATGTAAAAGTATATGTATGTTATGATTGTGTTTATAGTTTGTTTGGTTGTTAGGTTGTTTGTCTTTTGCACAAAATTCCGCGAGCATTGCCACTTTCATTTCACTGCACATCTCGCATGTGTATGGGACAAATAAACTTGACTTGACTTGGAGAGAATCAACAACTTCAAGAACCCGTCTGTGCCTATATCTGAACCGGATCCTCGGCTTTTCCGTCTAAAGTCATCAATTGTACATGGATAGGACAGGTTTGGAGGGATATGGACCAAGCGCAGGCAAGTGGGACTAGTGTGGCTGGGACATGTTGGCCGGTGCGGGCAAGTTGGGCCGAAGGGCCTGTGTCTACACTGTATCACTCTATGACCTGTACAATCAACACCCCCTGCTGGCCATTTGCAGCTTGAATGCCAATCCCAAGCCCCTTTATTTAAAGACAAAATTGGGTATCATGATCTGGAATTCCCTGTGGAAAAATAATCAAAGCCTTCAAAAGATCATGAGACAATAATTTGCAAGGCTATGGGAAAATGATTGTGTAGATAGTCCAAATGACTCTTCCTGCGCCAAAACAATTCTATAATTCTACAGTTCCCATGGATTATATGACCCCCAAATCTTCTGTACTACAATCGCTTCTAACTTCAGCACAATAGTAGTTTCGTTTAGAGGTATGGAATCTCCTGCCCCCACCTCAGACCATCTGGCCTCATTCATACTTTTATCACCCATCAAGAGGTACTGTAATGTTTTCCCAAATGGATTTTTAACTTGCACCAATTCAATCCTGCTGCATCTGCCCTAACCCCATGCATGTTTGCATTCACCCATCCACGTGCATGCTGACCTACTTTCAGCTGTTGGACTATTTACCATCAATTTTGAATATCACTTCCTTGTTTAGTTTAGAGATTCGGTGCAGAAACAGGCCCTTCGGCCCACTGAGTTCATGTCGACCAGCGATCCCCCTACCCAGCACTTTCCTGCACACTCGGGGCAATTTACATTTTTTACCAAAGCCAATTAACCTACAAACCTGTACGTCTTTGGAGTGTTGAAGGAAACTGGAACACCCGGAGAAATCCCACGTGGTCACGGGGAGAACATACAAACACCATGTGCTCAAATCATTTTGTAAACTCAGATTTCCCCATCTCCATCATCTCCCCAAGCCCCAAAACAGAACCTTCATGTTCCTACAACCTTGCCTTGGGTGTTCTGGACTTCCTTTGCTCCTCCAATATGCGGCACAGTTTTGCCCATTAAAAACCAACTGTCAAATTTCCCCGTTCAAAAACATGCGAAGTATTACTATTTTTAAACAATATCGCTGTAAGCTACTAGAAAGACTTTGTTGTTAAACCAACTGATGATAATCTCCAAGACAAGTAAATAGTTACACCGTAAAGCTAGTTACTCTGCAACCTTAATAATGGTGCAAACAAGCTGCGAGTTATATCAGTTTAATGGCCCAATCTGACACAGGAAAATAGCGATCTGCATAGAAGAACCAATGAACAATTTAATTCTGATTAGGTCAGACACTACGTAGCGGGTCAGAGAACAGATTATTAAACGTGATTTCCATTTGAAAGAGGCAATTAAAATATTGATGGCTGATATCCCAAATACTTAAAATTAACTGAGAGAAACTTTGTACAGAAGGGCAGGGAGATAAAGCAGGAAAGAGAGATTTTTCAGTCTTAGATTGGATTTCAGTCTTGGAAACTTGGATTATTTTTTCTGAAGCATCATATAAAATTATGGGAAGCATAGCTAAAGTAGAATTTTTTTTTTCCAGGGTGGAAATTTCAAACACCAGAAGGCATAGCTTAAAGATGCATGGCATAGTTTACAGAAGGCAGAAGGGGTTATTTTCTTTACAGTGGGCTCAATGCCTGGAATGCAGTGCCGGGTGAGAGAGAGTGGGAGAGAGATAAATATGCAGGGGGTAGAAGGATATGGATCACACGCAGACAGAGGAGATTAGTTTATCTTGGCATCATGTTCTGCATGCAGATTGCGGACTAAAAGGCCTGTTCTTGAGTTATACTGTTCTACATTCTATTACACAGCTGATATTACACATTAGGTGAATATCTCAGACTAGCATTTTTAGAATAAGTACAATTAGACTCACCTCAACTCTCACAGTTATTTATAGTTGAACTGTCCTTTCCCCCTTGTCTCTCCCATCACTCCTCCAGTAATCGATAAACACAAACTGCAATATGGAACCCTGCAGGATTAGAGAGAACAATTTCTGGGGTTTGCCCTTAGTGGGTGAAGCACAATTAGCTTTGAAATTCCAAACCCTGGGAAGCTCCAGTTACAACAGCTAGAATTTATTTTTTTCTGATCACAATCCAATAGACAATTGGGACAATCCTTTTTTGTCACATATTAAACTCCACTGTTGATATTCTTACAGGAAGAATGGATGCACACTACTGTGTTTATATTGCACATGTGACACAGTAAAGCATCTCACAACACTGGACAGTGATGAAGCAATTACACTTTGAGGATGATCAAGAGGAAAGAATTGGGGGATGTAATATTTCAGAGGGTTATATAGCGGAGGATATTACGGAAATGAAGCATGGAATGGAGGGAGGTCTGGCACACGTTATTCTAACAGAATAAAGCTTGGTTCTAAAAAAACACTTGCAACTTTTCAAAACCACACTGCCTTCATGAAAGAGATACAGGCGTCCATTGCTGAAGAATATTTATTTCACAATTCCACTTCCATGAGATTTAATTTTCATGAACATTTCTGGTCTGAAAACAAATCTGTTTCCTACAATTTGAGTTCATAAAAAGTGACATGCTTTGATTGCACAAATATAAAATTCACCCTTTTAAATATAAAAATTCTTCAATTTTTGCCCAATTAATCACTTTTCAAACACTGAAAAAAACCCTCCACAACTGAACATCCCACCAATAAATGTCTAGAACTTGTATATAATCCAGGATAACTCACTGCAAGATTAACCATGAATATATATGTACATACAACCGTACACGTGCACACAGTTGGTCATTGAGTCCTTAGAGAGCCAGCTTCCCATTCAACATGATCACGGCTAATCATCCTAATTCAGCTTTCTCCCCATACACCCTGATCGCATTAGCTCACTATTACCAACTCTTTTTTAATAATACATTTAATAATATTGATTTCTGTGCAGATAATTTCACAGGATCACCAATCTCCTGGAGAAGAATCTTTCATCTCAGTCTAAATTGGCTAACTCCTTTCTTAAGACTGATCCCACATCCTGAACCCCTTCCCTGTAATCTGGAATATGTTTCCTACATCTAATCGCAGGCTTTTGGGAATCGCACTCATTCTTCTCAACTCTTCTTAACCCACTCACCCACTATAAATCCTGACATTACTGACTTCTGGCTGGTGAGCCTCCAATGCATCCCCCCCCCACAAGAACATCTCTTCAGTTAAGGAGACCAAAACGGCACAATACACTCAAGCAGTTGTTTTACTTATGCTGTATACAATGATAGGAATATATCCTTGTTGATCTACTCAAACCTTTTGAAAATACATGCAAACATGCCTTCCTAATTGCTTGCTTCACCTGCACAATGACTTTAATCAACTTCCCCTTTCCCTAATCCACTGTTCAGATAATAATCTGCTTTCCTGTTATTGCCACCAAGGAAATAACCTCACATTTTATCCGCACTATGCTGCATCTAGTGTATATTTGGCCAATTCCCTTACAGAGCATGGTGGGTGCCTGGGATGCACTCAAGGGTGGTGGTGGGGTAGATACGACAGTGAAGTTTAAAAGGCTTTAAGACAGGCACATGGATATAGAGGGAATGGAGAGATACGGATCTTGTGCAAGCCAAGGAGATTAGTTTGCATTACGTTTGGCACAGACATTGTGGGCCAAAGGGCTTGGTCCCTGTACTATATTGTTCTATGGTCTATCCAAATATAGCTTTGTCTCATCTATAAACTTGTAGATACTCCATTTAATTCCTCCATTTGAAATCAAATCTATATTGTGAATAGTTGGGAGTCCCTGCACTCCACCCTGTGGTCTTCCACTGGTCACCGCCGACACACAGAAAAAGTCTTGTTATTATAGGGCAGGTGATGTCAAATTGGAAAGGATACCAGGAACATTTACAAGGTTGAACTCTATTTCTTGGCATGCAGAAGGATGAGGGGTAATCTTCTAGAAGTGTATAAAACCACAGCAGGAGTAAATCGGGTACACTCTCTCTTGCCCAGAGTGAGGGAATCGAGAACCAGAGGACAGAGGTTTAAAGTGAAGAGGGAAAGATTTAATAGGAATCTGAGGTGTAACTTTTTCACACAAAGGATGGAGGGTGTATGGAACGAGCTGCCAGAGTAGGTAGTTGGGGCTGGGACCATCACAACTTTTAAGAAACAAGTAGACAGATAAATGGATAGGACAGGTTTAGTGGGATATGGGCCAAATGCAGGCAGGTGGGAGTAGTGTAGATAGGACATGTTGGTCGGTTTGGGAAAGTTGGTCCGAAGGGCCTGTTTCCATGCTGTATGACTCTATGACTGCCTGAACCAGCAGAGAGTGGTGAACAGCACAGTGCGTCACTGGATTATAATTTCCTTCCATCCAATCAACCTTCATGCTGCATTGTATCAAGGCGGCTGAAAGTGTCGTCAAGGAAGCCTGTAACGCTGGCCATTCCCTTTTCTCTCTTCTATCTGCTTGAAGAAGATACGGGATCTTGAAAGCTCAGGCATCCAGACTTAAGAACAGCTTTTCTCTATAGCTATCAGACTCCTGAACCAATCACCTCCCACTCTCTCTTCCCAGTGATGCTGCCACATGATCTCCCTCTTAACTCCACCTCATTTGGTTATTCCGCTTTGCACTACTTCAGATTGCACCACCCTGCTGTTTTGCATTTGTCGTATTTATTGCATTTATCGTTACTATGAACTGAACTGCTGAACTTTATTTATAGAGCACTTTAAAAACAACCACTGTTGCAACAAAGTGCTGTACATGACTAATCGTAAACATAAAACAAAACAATAAAAACATTAAAAGACAGTAAAAACAATAAAAAAACAATAGAAACATTAAAACAGGAGCAAAGTCTCATGCAGGGTCGAAAGCCAAGGAATAGGGTTTTAAGAATAGTTTTGAAAATGGACAGTGAAGGGGCCTGTCTAATGTGCAAAGATAGTGTTCCATAATGTCGGAGCAGCAACAGAGAAGGCTCTATCCTCCTCCCGAGCTTCCGCTTAGACCTCAGTACCTCCAGGAGCAGCTGATCAGCTGACCTGAGGCATCGAGCAGCAGCGTCGGGATGAAGCAGCTCAGAGAGGTAAGGCGGGGCGAGACCATTTAAAGATTTAAAAACAAATAAAAGAATCTTAAAATGAACTCTAAAGTACACAGGCAGGCAGCCAGTGGAGGGAGGCCAGAATAGGCGTTATGTGCTCCCTCTTACGTGTTCCAGTTAAAAGGCGAGCAGCAGCATTAACTTCATGTAAACAAAGTATTTCATGCATCCTAGAATAGAATAGTTTCTTTATTGTCATTGTAACATGAACCATGTACAACGAAATGTTAAAATGTCAGCCAGTCAGTGCACCATTCAAACATTTCTAAAAGCTAACGATACATACAAGATAAAATATTAAAAGATAAACAACTAAAATAAATATCACGACTGGCTTATATGACAATAAACTAATATGAATCTGAACTGAACACCTTCTGGAAGACCAACACAGCACATTCAGTGCTTTTCCCTCATCTATAGATATATACATAGTGCTGGAGTAGCTCTGTGGCTCAGGCTACAACTCTGGAGAAAAAGGATGGGCCAGGACCCGGCTCTATGACCATGCGCTAACCCTCTTTGTTTCTACTTTTCCCTCATCTACGTTGTTAGTTCAATCCTCATTAGGTTCAGTTGATTCATCAAGCTTGATTTCCCTTTACAAAAACCATGCTGACTTTGTCACTCTTCGCCAAGTGCATTGCTATTAGATCTTCTATTAGGCACTTTAGCTACTTCCCCACTGCGGACATCTGGCTAACCAGTCGAGAATTCCCCATGTAAAACAAAGTGCTGGAGTAACTCCACAGGTCAGGTAGCTTGTGTGGGTGGAATGGACAAGTTACTTTTTGAGTCGAGACTCATCTTCTGACTGACTGTAGCGGGGACAGTCGAGAGCTGGAAAAGAGGCAGAGGCGGGACAAAGCCTGGTAAGAAATAGAAGATAGACAAAAAATGTGGGAGTAACTCTGTGGGTTAGGCAGCATCTCTGGAGAGAAGGAATGGGTGATGTTTTGGGTTGAAACCCTTCTTCAGACTGATGTCAGGGGAGTGGGCGGTACAGAGATAAAATGTAGTCGGAGATAGTAAGACTGGTAGGAAAACTGGGAAGGGGAGGGGATGGAGAGTGAGGGAAAGCAAGGGCTAGAAGTTAATGTTCATACCACTGTGGTGTAAGCTACCCAAGCAAAATACGAGGCATTATTCCTCCAATTTGCGCTGGGCCTCTCTGCCAATAGAGGAGGCCCAGGACAGAAAGGCTAGTGTGGGAATGGGAGGGAGAGTTAAAAGTGCTGAGCAATCTGGTAAGAGATAGTGGATACAAAGTGAGGGGGGTCTCATTGGCAAATGGGTGGACACAGACAAAAGTTGAAGAGGAGAGAAAAAGTGTCATCAAAAACAGGGGGGAGTGGAGCGTAAAGCCAGAGAGGAGGGATATCGGTGGAAAGGAATGGGGCATGGGGGTCGGGTCGGGGCAGAGGAAAGAGAGAGGGGGAGAGGTTGTGTTACTTAAAATGGTAAAATTCAAAGTTCTTACCATTAGTTCCCCATTTATTTAAATAGCAAGATCGCACTGTTCCAAAACTTAAAGAATGTAGGAAAATGACCTCAAATACATCCACCATTTCCAGAGTCACTTAAAGTACACTAGAAGCCATGGAAATTTTATCAGTCTTTAATCACTTCAAGTTCCCCTAAATCATTTTCCTACTAACCTTGATTTCATTTAGGTCCTCCCTCTCATTAAACCCATGTTCTCCAAAATTTGTGACCTCTGAGAAAACAAAAATAGTATATAAATTGTCAACATCGGAAACGATAGCCCCCCAAAAACATGTAAACTGGAGGAACCGAACCTCATACCCATTCCGCTTGCGTAACTTACAACCCAACAATATGAACACTATATTCTACAATTTTAAGTAACAACTCCCCCTTCCCCCTCTCAGTTTCCTGTGCCCCATCTTCTCCAACTTCACCCCACCTTGGTGCGCACTCATATCTCTCACTATCCGGCCCATCTTTCCCCGTTCCCATCTCATTCCACCTACAATTCACTCCCATTCTCTCCTTGTCCGACACTCTTTTGTCTTCTTTTCATCTCTAGCCGCTGTCACTTGCTCCACTCCTCTGCCAATCAATCCCTCCTCATCTGTATCCACCTATCACTTGCCAGGCTTTATTCTGCTCTTCATTTCCAGCTTTTTCCTATCTACTACAACCAGTCCGAAATGTCACATACATTCAGGGCTGTGGAGTCGATACCCAAAGCACCCGACTCCAACTCCTTGATTTCTTGTATATCCGACTCCGAGATATAATAATTGTAAATCTGCTTTGATGACATTACACTGATGGCATTTCATAAGAACTGCAAAGTTTTGAGTCTCATGGTTGTAGCTATGCTATTGTGGTTCTTTTATTGTATATTCTTGAAAAAAAACCATAATTCATTATGCTTAAAGAAGAAAGAAAATACATATAGGACTATGACAACATTAAAATTCCATTCAATTGAATAAAAATTATAAAAGCAGTACTCCAAAATGTATTAAACTAAGGCCACAGGTATGAGGTAGTTGGCTAAATTATGACAAAAAAAATCTCAAGTGCAATAAAAATTAAAACTAAACACATAGGTAATTAAGTTTGCTACAAAAGTACATACCTAAAATGTATTAATACATTATCCTTAGGAACAGAATTGCTTCCGTCAGATCCTCTTTCATTGAAGCCTTTAAATCTAATTTAATTATTTTCAGTGGGGAGAAGTCTCTCCACGCTGACGTGTGTGGATGGTATGGCTGTTACTGTCATAGCTGCAAATTTTACTATTTCTGGATAAGCAAGGATGACTTCTTGTACTAAGTTTAGATGAGCCTCTGCAGTCCGTCTGTCTTTTTTTTTTTAATTTTTTTGTCTCGTTTGAATGTAATTTATAGCGTTTTTTTTTTTTAACTGGGTATGTGTGGGGGGCGGGGGGTGGGGAAACTTTTAAAATATTTTCCCTGTACGGAGAACCCGACCTTTTCTCTGTCGGGTCTCCGTTGTCGTTGGGGCCTAGCACCGTGTGCGGCCTCCAACCGGAACGACCTGGGGGCTCCAGTCGCGGTGCCTGCGGACTTACTTACCATCGCGGAGCTGGCCGAGTTTGGAGTGGGAGGAGCTGTGGTGGCGCGCTGCTGCGGCCCGACCCTGGAGATTCGGAGGCTCCAGCCGCAGGTCTGGTGGACAGTAACACCGGGAGCCCGCGGGTCCCTGGTGGGAGACCGCTTTTCGGGGCTTCCGCAACGGCGACTTCTCCCGCCCGAGTTGCGGGGTTGAGGATGACCTGGAGCGGGGCCTTACATCGCCTGGCACGACTTTAAATGGCCGCGGGACTTACTAGCGTCCGCCGGGGGCACCAACACCAAGACCCGGAGCGTGGCCTTGCATCGCCCGGCACGGTTTTAATGGCCGCGGGACTTATTCACCATCGCCGGCCGAGGGCTTTGACATCGGGAGGAGAATGGGCAGTGCAGGGGAGAGATAAGACTTTACCTTCCATCATAGCGAGGAGGAGATTCGCTGTGATGGATGTGTAAATTATATTGTGTCTTGGTTCTTCTATTTGTGCGTATGATTGCAGAAACCAAATTTTGTTCAATGTTCAATGAGGTTCAAATGACAACAAATAAATTGTATAATTGTATCATATTTCTCTACTTCTTTTAGTCCACCAAGAAAATGTTGCTTAAATTCCATTAGTTTAACATCAAAAGGCTGCCTTTGCACGTTAAACAGGAACACGTTGCTCTCGACTGTTCAATTTTATGTAAATATTTTGCAAAATCTGACTTCATCATATGGGAGTTTTTCCAACTTACGTAGTCTCTGAAATTTATGTTGAGGTCAGAGTCAGAACTTTTTTATCTACTCCGACAGCACCAAAATTGCTCTGACTGACACCACAGCCCTATATACATTCCCTCTACATATGCTGCCCAACACACTGAGTTACTCCTGCAATATATTTTAGCGACAAAAAAATCCCGTGTCAAGGTTGCTTTTCATTTTTCGATTGCAGTGATCACTAACATTTCGAATAGTTTGAGAATTTTAGAAAACCCAAATCACTTCTGCTCATCAGACAAATTTTAAAACCTTTCAGTAAACCTGTAGTTCCAGTTTTGATAGAAACCAATACTGGAACTTTAGTGGGAGTGGGAGACGTTGAGTCAGATGATGCTTGTATAACCAGCAGAGAAGTTTTGAAAACACAAACTTGTTTAAAGTTAGCACCAGACAACTGAATAATTACACTTTAACTAGCTTAATAATCAACAGTAACAAATTTAAAAGACTACATAACCCTGAGTATTTCGAAATAGTACTTTCTGAAATACATTTGCTAATGTATTGGGGATGCCTGGAAGCTACTTTGCACATAAACCAAGGAATGTAAGAAAATAAAATAGGAATAGGCATTTGGCACCTCAGACCAACCCCACCAATCAATATGATCACGGCAGACCGCTGGGTTCAGCAACAGCTTCTTCCCAACAAACATCAGGCTCTTGAACACCACCCAACACTAACTGCAACTATGAACTTCAATGGACTGTCTTTGGTTGCACTAAGGACTTTGGGCTTCTTTGCACTAGTATTGTGGTTATTAATTTATTGCATTTTTGTTTCTTACATGTCATGTATCCGTATGGTTTTTGCTGGCCCATTTTGCAACTGCAAGAATTTCATTGTTTCGTTGTCGGCATATATGACAATTAAATACTGTTGACTTTTCATCTTCTCTCGACCTCAACCCCTCGTGTGCCAGTTCACCATAGACTTTCTATTTGATAAAACTTTCAAACAATTGTACCCACTTCTTTAAATTACGCCAAAGATCCAGCCTCCACAGCCCTCCTGGATTCAATCATCCTTGGCAAGAAGTTTCCACATGGAGGCTGACTTTAAATGACACCCATTTCCCTTACAACTATGATCTCTTATTCAAATTCTCCCACTCGTGGGAACATCTCACCAGGCAACCTGTCAAGCAACACCAGGATCTCATGTTACACCAAGATAAAACCACATTCTTCCCAACTCCAAATACAGATCTAATTTTATTAGCTGTTTGTGATAGGACAACGCTCTTGTCCCAGGTAGTAGCCTAGTGTATACTTTGTGTGCGGCACAGTGGCGCAACTGCTAGAGCCACTGCCTCACTGTGCCACAGGCCCGGGTTCAATCCTGATGCTGTCTGTGCAGTTTTCACGTTCTCCCAGTGATTGCGTGGGTTTCCACCAGATGCTCTGGTTTCTTCCCACATCCGAAATACATGCGGGTTTGTAAGTTAATTGGCCCCTGCAAATTACCCTAAGCGTGAAAGGGGTGGGTAGTGGGATAACATAGAACTAGTGTGAATGGATGGTCAATGGTCGATCTGGACTCGGTGGGCCAAAATGCCCGTTTCCCTGCTCATCTCCAAACTAAACTAACCCAGTGCCAAAAATACCAACTCAATATTGGCGTAGATGGACAGAAAAACATGGTCACTTATCTCTGAGAGAACGCAACTGCTCTTTTTAGGTGGCACCGTGACACAGCTGGTGGACTTGCTGCCTCACAGCATCAAAGGGTTGCATTCTGACCTGGGGTGCTGTCCGTGTGGGGCTTGTGCATTTTCGCTGTGACCACGTGGGTTTCCTCCAGCCACTCTGGTTTCATCCCACAATCTATAACGGCGGGTATATGGATTCATTGGCCTCTGTAAATTACCCCTAGTGTGTAGGGAGGTGAAGAGAAAGTGGGAGAACACAGAACGGGCATAGAACATGAATGGGCAGCATTGTCTCTGTCGGTAGAGGGGCCTGTTTCCATGCAGTATCTCTAAATTAAACTTTTTATATCTGCCTCTGGGGTTAAATTTTGGTTTAATAACTCATTGAAAAGGCAGAACCTCCAGCACTGTTCCACAGATCATCAGCCTGGATCTCTGGAGTGGGACACAATTCAATTATTGAGTCCACAAAAGCAAGTGGTTCACGCTCACATTTTCAACTTGTACATCAAGGAATACTGCTCTACTCCTTGATTTGGGAACACCATAAAATTGCAAAGCACAAATTGCTGGAAGAACTCAGTGGGTCAGGCAGCATCCATGGTTGGAAGGGACAGAATGTTTTTTTTGGATTGGGACCCTTTTTCAACCTGACCCATTGAGTTCCTCCAGCACTTTGTGTTTTGTTCAAGGTTCCAGCATCTTCTTGTGTCTCCAATATAAAATAGCATTTAATCTATGCAAAAAAAAGAAAATAGAATTTAATACTTGAATAAACCTAATTTTTCATTTAATGGAAATGTGCACATGTAACCACTCAATACAATGAAAATTAATTGACCCATTATGTAACTATAAAAGAGAACCTATTTTCCATAGTGGTACTGTAAAATTGCCTTCAGTTTTATTCATTGGTAATCTTTACATTAATTAAAAATGCATAACCTAGTTTTGCTTGATTTGAATTTTTCCTAGGCACCGACTACTCATTGGAATTCATTTACCAGTAGGTTTCTTTGCCTGTAGTCACCTTTTATGAGAATGCAGCTAAAGAGCAGCTCGGGAACTAATTATTAAAGAATGGTGTCCCTTTCATATTACATATGATTTAAAATATTACTAGACTCCCAATCTTCTCCACCCCACAAAAATATTACATCAGGGAACAACTGGAAATTGTTGGCACCTCAAAACTAGGTATCCGCAAACCACTATAAACCATCAGCAGAACCGGTTCCACCACAATTTTATGTGACCTTTGTTCATTGGCAAATCCATTCTTTTCAGTTCCATCAATCATTGAAATCTAGTCTCAATCAAAGCGATGATCAATTCTAATAGTCCACAAATAATAAAGTTTTGCTTGACAATTTGAACTTGCATTTTTCCTAGGCACCGACTACTCATTGGAATTCATTTACCAGTAGGTTTCTTTGCCTGTAGTCACCTTTTATGAGAATGCAGCTAAAGAGCAGCTCGGGAACTAATTATTAAAGAATGGTGTCCCTTTCATATTACATATGATTTAAAATATTACTAGACTCCCAATCTTCTCCACCCCACAAAAATATTACATCAGGGAACTGGAAATTGTTGGCACCTCAAAACTAGGTATCCGCAAACCACTATAAACCATCAGCAGAACCGGTTCCACCACAATTTTATGTGACCTAGCTTTGTTCAATTGGCAAATCCATTCCTTCAGTTCCATCAATCATTGACCTAATCTAGTCTCAATCAAAGCGATGATCAAAGCACTCAGTTCTAATCACGTCCACAAATAATAAAGCAGTTGTGGCCACTTGCTACAAGATGCAGACAACTTCCAGACTGGGGAGAGAATTAACACTTGCATTATTAGACAAATTCTAGGCAAAGACCATGCGAAAAAGGCTGCTAACCCCCTTCACCTTAATATTCACCTGGATTATTAAGTTACCTCTCAAAGTCATATGAAAGATCACTGACCAGAACTGTTACTGAAGTGGACAACACAACTGGGTATTCTGGGAGATTCATTACCTTCAAGGTCTGCCAAACCTTTCCACCAGCTACAAAGCACAGGCAAATGGTAAAACCACTATCTACAAGTACTTCCACACTCACTCCTTTCAGGTTTGGAAGCAAAGTATTGCCCCCTGGGTCCCAGGTCAATGGCAAGTGGTCTAATTACCCAGGTTGGAAACAGGAGGTGTATGTCATACACACTAGAGCACAGCAAAATGGCACACCATGACCAGCTCGAAACCAATTTCAAATCCCATGAACAAGCTATTTACTAATACTTGTCTGGTAATATACACAGTATTTTCTAGTTTGTAGACAATGCATTCAGCTTCCATCTTCAATAGTAGTGGAGCACTGATACGTGTGGACATTATGCACAAAGTTTAACTAATAAAGCAACGTGCTTCTATTTCCACTGAACCTTCCACTGAAGAGCTGGGATTTTAAGTGCCAAAATTGTTAAGAACAAAACATTTTCCAAATGTTGTGGGGGAGGAGTGGAGGAGCAATAGTATTGAAGTATTTCTTATTTCTCCTTGATCAGCAATAAGATCTAAAAGAGACACGTGTCGGGTGTCAGTACACAAATTGAAAGGCGTACAGCTGATAATGACTTCAGCTGTATTATTAATAAAACAATGCAAAACTCACCACATGCCATTGTACAGATATAAACAATGCCGGAAACAAGAGTTTAGTCAAACTTCAACAGCAATATAATGTGCTACTTAAAATGATTTAGGGGTGAACATTTTGCAGCACACTGTTTATTGGCATAAGATGATAAAATACTATTAACAAAAAATTACAACCACCAAGTGATCATGGAAACTTGCATTGCACTCGCAATGCAGCTCAAAAGTAGTACAACAAGTTTAGTATGTGATGTCACTGACATAAGCCATGCCTCAAAGCTGTTTTTTCTCACTAAGGTTCAAAATTAAAGCTTTTTAAATCCAACACTTATTCCACCCCAGCAATTCTATTTTCCTGTTTTTTGATACCAAGACCTAAAAAAAATTTAAACGCTCAGATTTTTTCTTAGTTAACAACACATTCTGATCAATTCTGGATAGTGGCTCTGACATTCACCATCATAAACTGCTTCTAGAGGATGGTCATGGTGCACATTAACACCAGCCTCCCAGACAGCCTTGATCCACTGCAGTTTGCCCACCACTGAAACAGATACACGGCATCGCCCTGGCCCTACACTGGATAATAAGGACATCTACATCAGATTTGGGCGGCACAGTTGCTGCCTTACAGCGCCAGAGACCCAAGTTCGATCGTGACTATGGGTGCTTGTCTGAACGGAGTTTGTACGTTCTCCCCGTGAGTTTTCTTCAGGATCTCCGGTTTCCTCCCCGCTCCAAAGACGTACAGTTTGTAAATTAATTGGCTAGAGACAATTTTATATTGCCCTTAGTATGTGTAGGATAGTGTTAACGTGCAGGATCGCTGGTCGGCGCAGACTCGGTAGGCCGAAGAGCCAGTTTCCTCGCTGCATGTCTAAACTAAATTATTTATTGACTACAGCTCCACCATCAACACCATAGTCCCATTCAAAACGTGACATAAAAGCAAGATTAGGCCCTTCAACCCATCAAATCTGCTCCATGACTTGGCCTCCACAGCTGTCAGGGACAATGAATTCCACAGATTCACAACCCTCTAGCGAAAGACATTCCTCCTCATCTCCATTATAAAGGTATGCCCTTTTATTCTGAGGCTGTGGTCCTAGATTCTGGTCCTAGATTCTCCCATTATTGTAAACATCCTCTCCACATGCACTCCATCTTGGCCTTTCTAGTCAATGATGATAGGTGAGAATATATCCTCCACAGTAATTCTTAACACCAGTCCCCTGCAAGGATGCATTTGTAGTCCCCTGCTATATTCCCTCTACACTAACTACTGCAAAGCAGAATTCTGGTCCAATTCCATTTACAAGTTACAGCTGATACCATTACAGTAGGCCAGATTTCAAACAATGACGAGACAGTGTACATGGCGGAGACAAAAAGCTTAGTAACATGTTGTCAAGACAACAACCGTTCCCTCAATGGCAGCAAGACAATGAAGCTAGTTATTGACTTCAGGAAATGAGATGGTGTACACACCCCAGTCACTATCAATGGTGCAAAAGTGGAGTTGGTTGAGAGCCCTTCAAGTTCCTCGGTGTAAAATCACCAACAATGCTCCCCTCTCCTGTCGGGCAGAAAATATAAAAGCTTGAAAGCACGTACCATCAGATTCAGGAAAAGTTTCTTCCCCGCTGCTATCAGACTACTGAACAGCCCTCTCAGAACGTAAGAGTGTGGTCCTAAACTCCTAACCTACCTCATTATGGCACTTACACTTTCTTTTATCCGTAATTTCTCTGTAATTGCTAAACTACAACCCTGTAGTACCATATTCTGCACTGTCGTTGCATGAACTTCTGCACATATATGTGCATTGATTGAACACATGTAAAGTATGATTTGCCTGGATTGCATACAAGCACCACTTTTCCTCTGATCACAGTACATGTGACAATGAGAAACTAATAACAGATGAAACTCCACACATTCTCTAAACAATAAACCCATGTACTTGACATAGTGCTCAGGCTACTGTTGAACCGGGGAAGTCAGGCACAAATGCAAAATTCCACAAAGTTGAAAAAACAATAGAAATATTCAACATGCCAGACAGCATATATGGAGCAGGAAAGTAAATGTTCAGGACAATGATCTAACTATTCACTAAATGTCAGATGTAGGAGACCCAATTTAATTTCAGGTTTCAAGTGGGTAGTGTGCGTACTGCAAATGGGCATAGGCATTATGCAGCCTAATCAATGGCTCTGCAATTTATTGGAGGAGGGCGGTTTATAAATATGTGGGCTAGAGGTGTTTGAGGGGGACTAGCTTGTTTTTTGGCCCCATCCTACTCCAAATGGTTTGGTTCAGTCAAAGCATCAGCACCGCGGAAACAGGCCCTTCAGCCCACCTAGTCCAAACCAACCACCATTTACACCATTCTCGCCAGACTTTCCAATTTTATCACTTATCTACGTGCTGAGAGCATTTCACTGTCACCAGTTAACCCAGGAAACTGCACATTTTGGAAGCGAGGGAGGAAATCCACACATCCATAGAGGGAACGTGCAAACACCACACAGACAGGTTAAGAGTGAACCCAGGTTACTGGAGTTGAGGTAGCAGCTTTGCTAACCGAATCACTGTGCCGTTCTCCAGATATGCTGTGAATTTCAGGCCACTCTACATGCAAACTAAAGATTTGACTCTGTACTCTGTTTATCAAAAGCAATTGCAAAATCTGGAACATGAAGTACAAGGCTTTTTATGTTTTAATGCAATTAGATGTTGACCAAGATTAAATCACAGACGTCAAATAATTGCAGAGAAATGTAAATAATGTTCAGAATGACAAGGAGAGCCATTGTAAAATAGCTATATATCCAGAGATATGGATATTTGCGAATTTTCGCACTGTTTGGATAGTTTACAATGGTATCATTTGCAGATAACATTGTCTTGATTGTCCACTCACAGTATGTTTGTTTACTGGCATTCCAAGCCGTTTTAAAACCCATAATCTTAATCAAACAACTGACGACTCTGGCTACAAGGCTACACCCTCATGTTGTTAATACTGGTATTTAATACTGATCACGAAAAAGCTCTGATTTCACATCACCCAGCATTCTCAGGGATAAAAATAAAACCTCCTTTACCTCTGCTGGCAACCTTAGTATTTGAAATACATATTTAATATATCGTTAGCAATCCAAATTACAAATAACTAGCGTGCTGTAGCGTGGTGTGTTTTCATCTCTATTGATACTAAACCCCAAGGTATTAAATACTGGCCCCTTACGTCACTGTAAGCCAATAGGAAACAGTCGAGGAAACAAAACAGGGAAGCAGAAGCAACGTTAAAACAAAAGCACACGCTCTGCACATAAATCAGCACGCAAGGGCTGCGATATCAAAAGAGAAACTTGAAATGCTCACGACACCGAATGATCAGGAACCCCCGATTAATTCCCTGCTAAATTATAGAGTTCCTGCCTAAAGAGGGGAACAGCAAAGCATCCTGGGGACTGTAGTCCACCTGCTGATTTAGAATCCATGTACAAAATAAACACAGCCGGCATTTGACTCAAGTTAATGCAAAGTAAACATTACACGTAAAACGACAGGCACAATTAACAGCATTGGAAACATAATTGTGGCCCGTACAATCTGAATTCAGCCAAATTTAGCTTTGATATTTTCAAATATATATATAAAATAGTATCCCGAATAACAAACATAGCGTTGACACCCAGGCTGTACGGTATGTTCCGGTGCTCGTTGTTTTTGTTAATGTTTCAATAATAAAGGATTGTATCATACAACATACACGGCACTTGACACGTTAGTTGCACAGCGCAGTCCTCTGTTAAAATATAGAAACCAGGAACTGCAGAGGCTGGTTTACCAAGGAATGACACAAAATGCTGGAGTAACTCAGCGGGTCAGACAGCATCTGACCGGAGAAGGGTACCGACCTGAAACGTCACATTGCCCATGTTCTTCAGGGAATCTACCTGACCCGTCGAGTTACTCCAACATTGTGTGTCTTTCCACTGCTAATGAGTGATCATATATGCAGTAGGGATTAACAATGAGACGGGTACAACAACGGGCAGCTCAGGTGCATGGTAGAGTTAGTGTAGGAAGGAACTGCAGATATTGGTTTACACCGTAGACACATAATGCTGGAGAGGCAGCATCTCAGGAGAGAAGAAAAGGGCGACGAATGGGAAAACTTCACCCATTCCTTCTCTTCAGAGATGCTGCCTGTCCCGCTGAGTAACTCCCGCATTTTGTGTCTATCTTTGGTAGAGTAGTGTTTAGGTAGCAATGTTTGCAATTAAAGGAAATGGATTCGCGTGCAATGGGCCAGCCTTCTGCACATTGGTTGAACGGCAGATGGTTTTTGGACCTACAAAAGCGAGGTGGGGATTGTAGAGTTTTGCAGACCTTGCATTGTGCGGTGCAGGACATGCTGATAGTCGTTAAAGGTTTGCATTAGACCGTGGGGTGCAGGATTCTGGGGGTGCTCAGCTTTTGTCGAGGGGGCTGCAGTCCCGGCGGGGGGTGGAGGGTTCGGGCCCTACAACGCCGGGCTGCAGCCGCCGGCCCCGACCCGGCCCGGGGAGGTCCTGGCCGCAGCCTCGCCCCCCGTCCGCGATCATCAGGGCTCCAGCCGCGGCCTAGCCCAGCCCGGAGCCTCCGTAAGGCGCAGGTCGGCGCCGCCGCCGCCGCCGCCTCCACCCCTCCCATCTCCCCTCACCTCGACACCGCCAAGCGATGGCGAGAGCCCGGCCGCCGCTCGCCGCCCGCCCGCAGCAGCGTCGCTCCCCCTCGGCCGCTGCTGTCAACACCGGCCCTGCCGCCGGCAGCGCGCATGCGCCATCACCTCGCCCGCGCAGGCGCACTCTCGCCGTGCTTGCATTTAAAGGGACACCCACCCATAGTCCAGTGCTTGCATTTGAAGGTGGAGGAAGCAACTGCAGATGCTGGGTTAAACCGAAGATAGACACAACATTCTGGAGTAATGGAGCGCGACAGGCAGCATCTCTGAAGAAAAGGAATGGGTGACGTTTCAGATCGAGACCCTTCTTCAGACCATTTCATTTCAACCTTTCATTTAAAGGGGAAGACACCCTTTGGCAAGTGCTTGTAATTGTATTTAAAGGGGCAGTGCACCGCATGTATTTGAATGGGTGGCCACAACCATAGATTCTATAATCTTTGGCCACAACGTGACAAATGCTTGCATTTAAAGGGACACCCACAACTTGGTAAGTGTTTGCATTTAAAGGGCCAGGCACCCCGTAGCAAGCAAAGGATATAAAGGAGCAATCTTTGGTAGCCAGTGCCTGCATTTAAAAGGGATAGCCACCGCCGCGCAGTGTTTGAAGTGCAGGGACATAGGAAACATTTCCCCCTTTTGCTCTGGGATCTGCCTAGCAGGTGAGTGAGCAAGGTTACACAGAAAAGCTGGAGAAACTCAGCGGGTGCAGCAGCATCTATGGAGCGAAGGAAATAGGCAACGTTTCGGGCCGAAACCCTTCTTCAGACTGATCGGGGGCGGGGGTGGGCGGGGACAAGAAAGGGAAAAGGAGGAGTAGCCAGAAGGCTGGAGGGTGGGAGGAGACAGCAGGGGAGCTGAGGAAGGGGAGGAGACAGCAAGGACTAACAAAATTGGGAGAATTCGATGTTCATGCCCCGGGGGTGCAGACTCCCCAAACGGAATATGAGGTGCTGTTCCTCCAATTTCCGGTGCTGCTCGCTGTGGCCATGGAGGAGACCCAGGACAGAGAGGTCGGAGGCCGAGTGGGAGGGGGAGTTGAAGTGCTGAGCCACCGGGAGGTCAGCTTGGTTATTGCGGACCGAGCGGAGGTGTTCGGCGAAACGATCGCCCAACCTCCGCTTGGTCTCACCGATATAGATGTGCTGACATCTAGAGCAGCGGACGCAATAGATGAGGTTGGAAGAGATGCAGGTAAACCTCTGTCGCACCTGGAACGATTGCTTGGGTCCTTGAAAGGAGTCGAGGGGGGAGGTAAAGGGACAAGTGTTGCATCTCGTGCGGTTGCAAGGGAAAGTGCCCGGGGAGGGGGTGGACCGAGAGGGAAGGGAAGAATTGACAAGGGAGTTATGGAGGGAGCGGTCTTTGCGGAAGGCAGATATGGGGGGAGATGGGAAGATGTGGCGAGTAGTGGGGTCACGTTGGAGGTGGCGAAACTGACGGAGGATTATTTTTTGTATGTGACGGCTGGTGGGGTGAAAGGTGAGGACTAGGGGGACTCGGCCCTTGTTGTGAGTGCGGGGATGGGGAGAGAGAGCAGTGTTGCGGGGTATGGAGGAGACCCTGGTGCGAGCCTCATTTATGGTGGAGGAGGGGAACCCCCGTTCCCTGAATAGTGAGGACATTTCAGATGTCCTGGTGTGGAACGCCTCATCCGTGGAGCAGATGCGGCGTAGACGGAGGAATTGGGAGTAGGGGATGGAGTCCTTACAGGAAGCAGGGTGGGAAGACGTGTAGTCCAGATAGCCATGGCAGTCAGTGGGTTTGTAGTGTATGTCGGTTAGAAGTCTATCACCTGCAATGGAGATAGTGAGGTCAAGGAATGGTAGGGAAGTGTCGGAAATGGTCCAGGTGTATTTCAGTGCCGGATGGAAATTAGTGGTGAAGTGGATGAAGTCAGTCAGTTGTGTGCGGGTGCAGGAGGTGGCACCAAAGCAGTCGTCAATGTAGCGGAGGTAGAGGTTGGGGATGGGGCCCTGGTATGTATTGAACAAGGATTGCTCGACGTAACCTACAAATATTATGTCGGTTCCAGCTACAGGTGAGTGAGCAAAACTGAACCAAGATCAGGGGCACTGGCATCAGTGCAGTGACACTGACACACGCAATGAAAGGCATTAAGATGGCGATCTCCGCACTCAGCCTTATAATCCGCTTGCGTAGGTAGTTTACAAGATCACAGAATTAACATTAAATACTACAATATTAAGTCATGCGGCCTCTACCCCCCTTCCCCCCACCACCACCACTTTCTTTCCCATGCCTCTCCCACCACACTGCGCATGCACTTCTCCCACTACCTCCCACCTCCCCACCAAGTCCCCCTGTTCCTTTTCCATCCCCTGAACATTCATCGCCCATCTCTGACTCGCCTCCAGCCATTATCACTTACTCCACCCACCTGACAATCACACCCCGTTGAAGGGTCTTGACCGGAAACATCACCCATTCCATTTTCCCCAGAGATGCTGCCTGACCCATTGAGTTCCTCCACCACTTTGCACCCATCTTTGGTGTAAACCAGCATCTGCAGTTCTATGTTTCCACCTATCATTTGCCAGGTTTGCCCCACCCCAACCTCTCTTGTCCAGCTTCCACCCACCTGCCCCTCCCCTCGAACCCCCACCATGAGAATGAGTGAAGAGCATCCCGACCTGAAACATCACCTGTTCATTCCTTCCACAGATGCTGCCTGACCCACCGAGTTCCTCCACACTCAATACTAAATTCTATTTTGTTACGAGAGCCAAAAACAATCTGACTGGGACAGAGATAACTTGAGCCAAAGCTAACACAACTGGTTTAATGTTTAAACATTATGATAACTATCTAGAAAAAAGATCAAAAACTATGCAAATGTTGGATTAGGAGGAACAACACCCTGAATGTAATGTGATCATCTCACACTCTACACCTCTGTAAAACGATCATTAGATATCTGCTCTTAATGCATCTGCTTGTCCTCACTGAAGGTCTAGCATGGGGATGATCATTGGTGATTACACAAGGCTTCATCCCTTGCATTGTTAGAAACTTGGATTGTTTTCTCTGGAGCGTCGGAGGTTGATGAGAGATTAGATAGAACCATACACAATTATGGGAGACATAGATCCGGTAGAGAGTCAGAACTTTTTTCCACAGTGAAAATGCAAAGACAAGAGCTTCAAGGTGAGAGGGGCACAGTTCAAAGGACATGAGCGGCGCAGGTTAATTCACACGAAGATAGACACAAAGAGCTGGAGTAACTCAGCAGGACAGGCAGCATCTCTGAAGAGAAGGAATGGGTGAAAGGGTCTCGACCCATTCCTTCTCTCTAGAGATGCTGCCTGGCACACTGAGTTACTCCAGCATTTTGTGTCTCTCTTCATTTAAACGAGTATCTGCAGTTCCTTCCTACACGAGTTATTTCACACAGTGGGTGGTGGGTGCCCGGAACGTGCTGCCAGGGTTGGTGGTGAAATCAGATAAGACAACAGCGTTTAAGAGAATTTTAGATAGGCAATTGGATATGCAGGGAATGGAGGGATATGGATCACATGCTGGTGGAGGAGGTTAGTTTAACTTGGCAACACTTCGACATGGATGTTGTGGGCTGAAGTTCCATTCTCAGCAGATGGACTGCCCATACTCAAGGCAATAAGACCTGGATAACAGCCTGTTGTAGGCTGAGAAGTGTCAAATAAGTGGCAATACTGCCCCCTCCCCACTACACAGTGCGACACTCCAGCACTGCCCCTGTCCAGTACTGCCCCTCTTACATGCGGCACTCCCCCAGTACTGCCCCCCTCTTCGCCCCACATACGGCACTCCCTTAGTACAGTTTAGCAAAGCAATTAATTGTTTGCATTTCCTTAGGAAGACATTTAAACCCAGGATCTATTCAGAGGCGAGCAAGTTCTCTGCTAAACCACAGTTGACACTAATCGACAGAGGAAACACATGGGATTATTAATTGAGACCTGTCGCAAATGTTTGATCTGGTGAAGAGAATTCTCAATTTGAACCCGTACATCGTGCGCAAGAACTGACTCGGTGACTTCTTGAACCAAAACACCGTGGGTTCAATACCAACCACATGCATTAAATGTTCTCACTCAACCACAGTATTACATAACACTTGAGCAAAATTTATTTGACAGTCGACTTCTGGATCATGACCTGGTTCAGCAACTCGGTATAAAGGAGGATAAAGAGAGTGGTGTGGACATGCCCGGCCCATCGCAGTTACTGACCTCTCCACCATCGAAGGGATCTATTGGAGGTGCTGCCTCATTGAACACCCACACTACCCTGGCCACTCTCTCATTTCATTCCTACCATCAAGAAGAAGGTTCAGGAGACTGGAAAACCATGACCACAAGGTTCAGGAATATCTTCTTTCCAACAACAATGGGTCCTGAACACCACACAACACTAACCTCAGCAACTGTGATCCCCTTTGTTTTTGTTGCACTATTATGGCTACCTAGTATTATGGTCATTCATTTATTATATTTTTGATTATTAAATATTGTCTGTGTGTTATTCCATTTATGGGCCTGTTAAACCTCAGCATGTAAGAATTTCATTGTTCTGTCTTTGGTACATATGACAATTAAACACTCTTGACTCGTTTTAAATTGAAATTGCCAGTGTTATACCAGCACTCATCTATTGTTGACTTTATTAAACTCCCTGGTTTACAGTTAATATTAATTACTTGGCGTTGGTTTTGCATAAAAATGTCTTCTTCCTTTGCCAGGCTTGTAAATGAATACTTCATGGAGTTTGCTTAAGCAACCCTTGCTATTATTTCACCGAGGCAGACAGATGGTTAATAGCGCACTCTGTAACTTTAGAATGCAGCATCCTCCTTTCCCAACAGTATCACAAAATAAAAAGAGAAAATGCAAGAAAAGCTCAATGGGACAGGCAACAGTTGCTGCCTGTCGAGTTGCACCAGTACTTTGTCTTTTCCAAGTAAGTCTATGCTTTTCCAGATAGATGTAAGTAGATTTTATCCCCAAGAATCTTTTACAATATTTTCCTCATGTAAGAGTCACCTGCTCCTTTTTTGCCAGGGACAGGCATAACTTGTTTTTACGGTCTTGATAAATGGGCTGGTTATGGGTGTAATTAAAACAGGCGCTAGCATGGGAAGCTGGAGCTTAGCAACACGGAAGCAAAGTTCGAAAGCAAACCATTCAAATAAAATTAGCTGAGGGAGATTGCAACCTTCACGTGGTCCCCCCTGTTTCGACGAATGCAATCAACCTGGCGTGCACAATCAAGTAAGATCAAATAGAACAAGTTGTCCTACAACTCTAGGCTGTGCCCGCCATACGCAAGAAGAAGAAGAAGCCGAGGTCCAAAAGACAATATTTTGTGAAACAGAAATTACTGGAAATACTCAGCAGGTCAGGCAGCATCTGTGAAGAGAGAGAAAAAAAGTGTTCAGAGTCCCACTGAAGGGTCAGCGATGAAACATTTTTGTAACTTCTCTTTCTGTAGCTGCTGCCTGATCTGCAAGTATTTCCCTCATTTTACAAACTTATCTAATTTCTCAATCTTCTGCCAAACAGTTTGTTCCCAGTGACACAGAATGTATAGGGTTCAGACACAAAATGCTGGAGTAACTAGTTAGGGAGAGCCAGCACGCTTTGTATGTGTAGGGAGTAACTGCAGATGCTGGGTTAAACCAAAGACAGGCACAAAAGGCTGGAGTAACTCAACGGGTTTGGCAGCATCTCTGGAGAAAAGGAATAGGTGACGATTCGGGTTGAGACCCTTCTTCTCAACGGGTCCTTTTCAGAATGGCAGGCAGTGACTAGCGGGGTACCGCAAGGCTCAGTGCTGGGACCCCAGCTATTTACAATATATATTAATGATTTGGACGAGGGAATTGAATGCAACATCTCCAAGTTTGTGGATGACACAAAGCTGGGGGGCAGTGTTAGCTGTGAGGAAGATGCTAGGAGGCTGCAAGGTGACTTGGATAGGCTGGGTGAGTGGGCTAATGCAGTATAATGTGGATGCAGTATAATGTGGATACATGTGAGGTTATCCACTTTGGTGGCAAAAACAGGAAAGTAGACTATTATCTAAATGGTGACCGATTAGGAAAAGGGGAGATGCAACGAGACCTGGGTGTCATGGTACATCAGTCATTGAAAGTAGGCATGCAGGTGCAGCAGGCAGTAAAGAAAGCGAATGGTATGTTGGCATTCATAGCAAAAGGATTTGAGTACAGGAGCAGGGGGTACTGCTGCAGTTGTACAGGGTCTTGGTGAGACCACACCTGGAGTATTGCGTACAGTTTTGGTCTTCAAATCTGAGGAAGGACATTATTGCCATAGAGGGAGTGCAGAGAAGGTTCACCAGACTGATTCCTGGGATGTCAGGACTTTCTTATGAAGAAAGACTGGATAGACTCAGATTGTACTCGCTAGAATTTAGGAGATTGAGGGGGGATCTTATAGAAACTTCCAAAATTCTTAAGGGATTGGACAGGCTAGATGCAGGAAGATTGTCCCCGATGTTGGGGAAGTCCAGGGCAAGGGGTCACAGCTTAAGGATAGAGGGGAAATCCTTTTGAACCGAGATGAGAAAAACATTTTTCACACAGAGAGTGGTGAATCTCTGGAACTCTCTGCCACAGAAGGTAGTTGAGGCCAGTTCATTAGCTATATTTAAGAGGGAGTTAGATGTGGCCTTTGTGGCTAGAGGGATCAGGGGGTATGGAGAGAAGGCAGGTACGGGATACTGAGTTGGATGGTCAGCCATGATCATATTGAATGGTGGTGCAGGCTCGAAGGGCCGAATGGCCTACTCCTGCACCTATGTTCTATGTTTCTATGTTTCCTACACATTTGTGGAGTTTATCTTCTTGCTGTTCATAGAATCCCATTGTGATAAGCCAGCTGCTAAATCAGAATCCAATTGCAGCAGACGTCATTGGCTGTGATTTGATTTTCACAAAGGTTGTGAAAAATATTGTAAAAAAAAATGTTTCCCCAAATTTCAAGATTAATTGGAAGACAGAATACAATACAGACAAAATTATTTTCTAAGTCCAAATATTCCAGATGCAGCTTCTTTTAATGAAAAATAGCAAGCAAATTGTTTACGTTTAGTTTTAGAGATGTAGCGTGGAAACAGGCCCTTCAGTTCACCGAATCCACGCCGACCATTGATCACCTGTTTCCACTAGTTCTATGTTACCATCCTTTCACATTCACTCCCTACAAACTAGCGGTAATTTTCAGCCGTTAATTAACATGCAAACCGGCTTTGGAGTGTGGGAACAACTGGAAGAAACTCACACAGTCACAGGGAGTATATGCAAACCCCACACAGACAGAACGCCAGGTCAGGATCGAACCTGGGTCTCTGGCACTGCGAGGCAGTGGCTCTACCAGCTGTGCCACCCTGGTTAAGAAAGGAACATACACAAAATGGCACGAATACCCATCTAATTTATCATTTCACCCAGCCTCAAATCCAGGTCTGACGCTGGGCCTTTGACCTGAAACATTAACTCTCCCCCTCTCTACCCAACTTTGATGGGGTTTTTTTTAAAAGCAGTTTCTGTTTCACATCCCACTGAGGTTTGTGGCCACAATATTTTGTTTCCACAATATTGCTCGATGGAAAGCAGTAACAATTTGAAATTCTCAGCAGATCGAGATGTACAAGGATGAAAATAGACCTGACATTTTAGCTCAATAACCCATCGTCAGAACTTGATAATTAATCTGCAACGTAAACATTTCCACAAACACTGCCTGACCCGGTGAACATAAGTACAGATAATGTCAGACGTTTAGAATCACCAGCAGCTTATCTCAGATGTATTGCCTGAACATCTTAAGTTCCTACCAGACTTTGAAAAAATTTGAGACACAAAGAACTGCAGATGCTGGAATTTTATGTACAATACAAAGTGCTGGAGGAACGTAGTAGGTCAGTGGAGCGAATGGACAGGCGAAGTTTCAGGTTGGGAACTTTCTTCAGACAACGCGCTGGTGGAACTCTGTGGGTCAGGCAGGATCTGTGGAGGGAATGGACGGGCAACGTTTCAGGTTGGGATGCTTCTGCAGACTGATTGTATTAGGGAGGAGAAAGCTGGAAAAAAGCCTGGCAACCGACAAGTGGTTACAGGTGAAACTTGCTCAGCCTGTTGCTTTGGACCGGCATCTTCTGCTAATTCAGAGAGAGTTTCTATATCCTATTACGACATGGATTATGCATGATGAATAGAGTCTGAATTTATCATGAATGACTAACGAGGATGTTGCCACGACTCAAGGGTCTGAGCTACAGGGTGAAGTTGGGCAGGCTAGGACTTTATTCCATGGAGCACTGGAGGCTGAGGGGTGATCTTGTAGAGGTGTACAAAATCACGAGGGAATAGAAAGGATGAATATACAGTCTTTTTCTGGGTTAGGAGAATCAAGAACTAGAAGGCATAGATTTAGGCAAGAAAGGGGAAAGATTTAATTGGAACGCGAGGGGCAACTTTTTTCACTCAGAAGATGGTGAATATATGGAACGAGCTTCCAGAGGAACTAGTTGAGGCAGGTACAATAATAACATTTAAAAGACGTTTGGACAGGAAGGGATAGGAATCTTTGAAGGATACGAGCCAAACGCAGATAAATGGGATTGGCTCAGATGGGATATCTTCCAGAAGGACAATCCAAGGTCAATGCCTTTCCATAATGAGAAGGACAATTTGCTCTCTGACCCAGCAGAACGATGTGTGTGAGCCAGCGCCATCAATTGATTTTACTCCCCAACCTTATCCTGCACTCAACACATCCACCCAGATTTAGTTTGGTTTATGATTGTCACGTGTACCAAGGCACAGTGAAAAGCTTTTTGTTGCATGCGATCCAATACACATGATTACAATCAAGCCATCTGCAGTACACAGATACAGGATAAAGGGTATGTTATTTAGTGCAAGATAAAGTCCGATTAAAGATAATTTAAAGGTCTCCAATGACGTAGATGGAAGGATTGTCCTTTTGTGGAATATTACCGCTGCAACCAGTTAATCACGTAGATTGTTACTGTTGGAAATGTCTAAACCTCAGATCTCCCTGCCTTCCATCTACAAGCAAGGCCATGAGGGCCAAGCTTTGTTGTGTTCCTTTACATTTCTCTTACACAGCAGACTGTTGACATCGCTGCACGCTAAGGATGTGGTTTGAAGACAAGCTTGCGTGAAGTTGTTTTTTTCGAAAGCTGCTGCCAACTCCATTAAAAGGTCAGTAATTCAATGATATCTCGGTTAGGAACCCAGGAACCTGTTTAAGCTATCGCCCATCACCACCAATCAAAGCCACTGGAAAGAATGCTTTGCAAAATTAGAAGTTTCACGTCGGTACGATTTTGTTTTGTTTAAGTCCAAGCGGAGTTCACAGTGAGATTAGAGAGCCAACACGTTCTTACCAATGCGCTGGAGTGGTACAACAAAAGCATGCGGCCAGTAAAGGTGACAGTTGTGGTCGGACACACAAACTAGGTGGTCACACCAATCCAACTAAGATTATATCTGATCGAGGCTCACAATAACTCATAATAGATGAAAAACTATTTACCTCCAAGCACACTTCCCCAGTCATTTCACTCCCATCCACCATTTGAAAAGCTGCTAAAGGTGCTAGCCTTGTGTTTGCACAAAGCCCCCTGGCTTTAAGAAATGCACCAGAGCTTTCACCCCCTCCAGGGTCTCCCCAAACCCAGTCTCTGCCACCTCCAGCAACCCCCATGGGTGATTTTAATCACTCCACCACCGACCGCATGGTCTTGGTTCACAAAGCTCCAAACTCTGGACGTTTCCACCCCGACCTCTGTCCCACGCACTATGCTCATTTACGACACAAAAGCTTCCTCTTTGTCCAAGTCCAAATTGACTTATAATTCCTGTTGCTCAATGTCATACACTATTTACCAAAGGGCTGCTCGTCGGTATTCGGGGCTCTCGTGGACATTTTTAAACATGTTGAAAAATCTTCACGAGTCTTCCCGTGCTTACCGCGTTTCCCGAGTACCTGCCGTTAGCGTTACGAGCCGCGAAGAGACGTCCCCGAGCTCCGACGTACATTTCATGTGCTTCAACGAGTTTGATTTTTTTAAAACTCTGGAGAGCTCTTGAATGGACTCATACAGTGGGGCCAGCAGGTCGGGCAACATCTCTGCGGAGAAGGAACAGGTGATGTTTCGGGTTGAGACCTTTCTAGGATGAGGTGCAGAGGAGGTTTACTAGAATGCTGCCTGAATTAGAGGGTTTCAGCTGCAAGGAGCTTGGATAGACTTGGATTGTTTTTTCTGGAATGACAGAAGTTTCTCCCAGGGTGGAAATGTCCAAACACTAGAGGGCGTAGCTAAAGGCTAGTGGAGGACAGGTAAATGGAGGTGTGTTTGTTTTCTATGCAGAGAGTAGCGGGGGCCTAGAATACATTGCCAAAGTGGTGGTGGAGGCAGATACAATAGTGGCATTTCACAGGCTTTTAAATAGACACATAGAAGTGCAGGCAATAGAGGGATATGGATCATGTACAGACAGATGAGATCAGTTTAACTTGGCACCATGTTCGGCATAAACATTGCGGGTGCTGTATTGTTCGATGTTCTATTTCATAGGTACCTGAGGGGCAACGTTCTCTCACTGAGTGCTGGGTATAAGGAACAAGTTGCCAGGGGAGGTAGTTGAAGCAGGTGCAATAAGAGCAGTTAAAAGACACTTAAGCAGTTATGTGGATATGAAAGGTTTCGAGGAACATGGACCAAACATGATCAAATGGGACTGGCTCAAATGAGGGATCTTGATCGGCATGGATACGTAGGGCTGAAGGGCCTGATTCTGTGCTGTGTGATTCAGTGGCATCAGACACCAGCACGAGAACCCCCCTTGGCCATCTCACCACCCGTCGTAAAACTCCAGCTGTTGAGCTCCTGGCTGCAGGTCTGGCAGCTGTTCTTCACTGGCAGGATGCCACCTACAGCATCTTCCTCTCAGCTTCAATCTGCCACCACAGCCAGCCTTGCGAACGGTGACTCTGAAGAGCAGGGTGATCCAAAGACCTGGTTCAATGCCCGTGAGTGGAGGGAAAGAACTTCAAATGCTGGTTAAATCGAAGATAGACACAAAATGCTGGACTAACTCAGCGGGACAGGCTGCATCCCCGGAGAGAAGGAATGGATGACTTTTCGGGCCGAGACCCCACCGAAACGTCAGCCATTCCTTCCCTCCAGAGATGCTGCCTATCCTGCTGAGTTACTCCAGCATTTTGTGTCCATCTTCGGAGGGAATGTGAACATTGATGTTATAAAAGGAAGGTACAGAAGAGAGAAGGCAGGTACAGGATACTGAATTAGATGATCAGCCATGATCATATTGAATGGTGGTGCAGGCTCGAAGGGCCGAATGGCCTACTCCTGCACCTATTTTCTATGTTTCTAAACCAGAGAGAGCCTGGACAAGGAAATTATGCTCATGGAGCTGATTAGAGGACATAGAACAGTACAGCACAGGAACAGGCCCTTCAGCCCACAATGTTTGTGCCGAACATGATGCCCAATTGAACTGCTCATCGACCTGCCTGATCCATATCGCTCCATTCAACTCCACCAACACTGCATTCCATGCCCCCACCACCCTCTGCATTATATTTCCCCCCTCTCATATTATACCTATGCTCTCTAATGTTGGTCATGTCCACCCTGGGGAGAAAGGATCTGACTGCCTACCCAATCTATACCTCTCATCATTTTAGGTGGATAAAAATGCTGGAGAAACTCAGCGGGCGAGTCAGCATCTATGGAGCGAAGGAATCGGGTCGAGACCCTTCTTCGGTCTTTTATACTATCTCATAATTTTATATACTTCTATCAAGTACGACGTTCTAGAGAACACAATCCAAGTCAATCCAACCTCTGTAGTTGAAACCCTCTAATCCAGGCAGCATTCTGTAAACCTCCTCTGCACCTTTTCCAAAGCCTCCACAATTTCCCTGTAAAAGGGTGACCAAAACTGCATGTCATTATGCAAATCTGGCGTAATCAGAGTCCTATAGAGCTGCATCATGACTTTGTGACACTCATATTCAATGCCCCTTGCAACGAAGGCAAGCGCACAATACACCTTATTTAGCACCCTGGCATCTAAACCTCCGCTGCACCCTCTCCAAAGCTTCCACGTATTTCTTGCAATGGGGCGACCAGGACTGCACGCAATACACCAAATGCGGCCCAACCAGAGTCTGGGAGTAAGAAAATCCCCGCATGAATGTTGCCATTTCCCCCTGAACCACCCACCCACCCATCAGATCATTTGTCTTTCTCACGGGCTAAAAAATAATTATTATGCTTAAGAAGCATTAAGTTCGTGTCAGGATCATTTCTGGTGACTCTGAACTTCAAAAGTACTTTGATTGCTGCCAAATACATTGGAGGTTTATGAAAGAAGTTGTAAAACTAAAACCTGCATCTATAATTAGGAATAAAGCCGAACGCTGAGATTCTTCAGCTGTCAAGACGGCAGCTGAGGTGAGAGCAGAGTTAAAGATTCCGTATGAAATGGCTTTGTCTGATGGCCATGTGAACTAGTTGCTTCCATCTTGGAATTTCACACAATACTCAAGTTTCTGCTTCAAATCAATGTTATTTTTGGTCATGTGTGCAAATGCACAACAGATAAATGATGGCGGAGGAAAGAACTGGAGATGCTGGTTTAAATCAAAGATAGACACAAAATGGTGGAGTAACTCAGCTGGACAGGCAGCCTCTCGGGAGAGAATGGGTGACGTTTCGGGTCGAGACCCTTCTTCAGACTGATGCAGTTGTCTCTGCTACAGACGGTACCGGGAACTGCATGGGCTGAGCTACAGGGAGAGGATGAACAGGTTACGACTTTACTCCTTGGAGTGCAGGGGGAAGAGAAGAGATCTTACAGAGGTATCTCAGATCATGACAGGAATAGATGAGGTAAATGCAGAGTCTTTTACCCAGAGTAGAGGAACCAAGAAAGAAAATAGAATTGGACAGAGGTTTAAGGTGAGGGGGAAAAAGATTTAGTAGGAACCTGAGGGGCAACGTTTGATTACTACACACTAAGGGTGGTGAGTGTATGGAACAAGTTGCCCCAGAGGTGGTAGTTGAGGCATTTACTATCATAATGTTGAAAAGACATTTGGACAGGTACATGGATAAGATAGCTTTAGAAGAATATGCAACAAATGCAGGCAGGTAAGACTGGTTTAGTTTAGTTTAGTTTAGAGATTCAGCGCGGAAACAGGCCCTTCGGCCCTCCGGGTCCACGCTGACCAGCGATCCCTGCACATTAACACCATCCTACACCCACTACGGACAATTTTTACTTTTACCAAGCCAATTAACCTGCAAGCCTGTACATCTTTGGAGTGTGGGAGGAAACCGAAGATTTCTGAGATAACCCACTTAGGTTATGGGGAGAACGTACAAATTCCTTACAGACAGAACCCGTAGTCGGGATCGAACCCGGGTCTCCGGCGCTGCATTAGCTGTAAGGCAGCAACTCTATCGTTGCGCCACTGTGACCGCCCTATAGTGTAGATGGGGCATGTTGGGCTAAAGGGCCTGCTTCCACACTATATGACTCCATGACATGGCATTGTTCACCCATTCACATTAATCTAAGTTAAAACCTGTATACAGTGTATGCAAAAATTTCCATGACTAATTAATAGGTCGCATTGCTTCCTAAAGTAACTCCTCACTGAAGCCATATCACAAATAGTGCAGCTACTAAACATTCACCTTGAGTAACTCAACAGATTTGTTTAAACTGTTAAAAAGTTAATTGACAAAGGTGTCAAACAAATTGATTGAATGAACTATACAGCAGCGAAACGGGCCATTCGGCCCACTGAAGTCACACAGGACCATCGATCACCCGTTCACGCTAGTTCTGTAATGTTACTTTCTCAATCACTCTCTACAAACCAGGGGAAATTTACAGAAGCCAATTAACCTCCAAACCCACATGTCTTTAGGATGTGGGAGAAAACCGGAGCACCCAGAGGAAACCCACATGGTCAGAGGGAGAACATGCAAACTCCACACAGGCAGCACCAGAGGTCAGGATCCGGGTCTCTGGCCAGTGGGGCAGCAGTTCTACCATCTATGCCACTGTGCCATCTTTTTATTACAAAGTTAGGACTGGATAAAGAAAGACATAACAAAATTCAGAAACATTTGAAATTTGACTAAGTGAATGGCATTACAATGCACCAATGTGGGTAAGACGGGCTTGTTTAACAGACAGGGAGGTCTCCCTCAATTCTACACTTTCCCCATTGTGCTTCCGCAGTGCCTGATATTCACAAATCATGATGTGGAGGATGAAATGTTGCGGCATTATCCAAATTCAAGCAAATGTTGGAAACCGAGAAATAGATCGAATATTTTTTACCTTTAAGGGGCTGGTTTTGACACAGATTCCATGATCTTTTAGGAACACATTACTGGGCAGTGGGCAGGAGCTGTAGACCTGCACGGGAAGGTAGACGGTCCTGCTCCCATCAGTCTCGGGCAGATGGGGTTCGTCAGCCTGGGAAGGCAGTCCATCTAGGAGAGGGGAAACTCTGATTTAAAACCTCCACTGCCTTGTGGCCATATCCAGTCATGGAAAAGGCTCCAGGAGTAAATCTCAAGAAAATCCGGAGTCGGAGCCCCTAAGGCAGTTTGTCGTTGTCTACAACCTCGCTCTGGCAGCTCCTGTGATGGTGCTGGTGTCAAACTGTAACGGCCCTGCTGTTCCTTTGGATCGATCAGCGACGTGGAGAGGGGGGGACGTGCTGCATGGGCAACAGC
Source organism: Leucoraja erinaceus (assembly GCF_028641065.1). Classification (NCBI taxonomy): domain Eukaryota; kingdom Metazoa; phylum Chordata; class Chondrichthyes; order Rajiformes; family Rajidae; genus Leucoraja; species Leucoraja erinaceus. The sequence continues at coordinate 9,735,273 of NC_073407.1, forward strand.
CTGTCCTCCATATGACATCGCCCAGGCTTGCATCCAACCAGGATGCATCACCCATGGTCAGTCATGACCGAGGGGCGCCTACTACTGGTTACATTAAAGATGGCAATCTAAAGTAACTAAAACCTCTAGCGTGGACTATTTGTAAAGGAGGGGGCAACAAAGCCGATAAAATTGGGGCCGTTTTCGAAGACACAAGCAACTGCACATGCTGGAATTTTGGAGCAAAACACAAAGTGCTGGGGAAGCACGCCTGGTCAAGCAGCATCTGTGGAGGGGATGGACAGACGACATTTTGGGTCAGGACCCTTCTTCAGGTTAGAATCAGTCTGAAGACACGTCCCTACAGGAAACACCATCTGTCCATTCCCTCCCCAGATGCTACCTCACCCAATGTGTTCCTTCGCACCTTTTGATTTGGGGTAGTTTTTCCTTGCGTTTCAACGAGCACAGCGATGCAAACATCTTATCTGAAACTTTTAATCTTATAAAATTATTTTTTGGTTCAAGTTTAGAGTCAATGGATTGTGACAAAGGTGGTTCAAGGCTGATGTGATTCAGACTGTAATATGAGTTACTGGCCAAGGAGTGTAGCATTTTTACATAGTGCATTATTGTTGATGCTCCTAACTTGTATTAACAATATGTGTAGGAAGGAACTGCAGATACTGGCTTACACCGAAGTTAGACACAAAATGCTGGAGTAACTCAACGGGACAGGCAGCATCTCTGGATAGAAGGAATAGGTGACGTTTCGTGTTGAGACCCTTCTTCAGACCGAGAATCGGAGGAGAGGGAGACACAGAGATATGGAAGAGTAAGGTGTGAAAACGAGACATCAAAGGGGACCAAGTTCAGGGAAATGTGGAATAGATCATTGTTAGCTTGGGGAAGATGACATCGAAGCATACAAAGATAAAATTTTAATCAGGAGGACAGCCAGACTGGTCAGAGAACTGGCAAGGGGGAGGGATGGGGAGAGAGAGGGAAAGCAAGGGTTACTTGAAGTTTGAGAAGTCAATATTCATACCGTTGGGGTGTATGCTGTCCATGCAAAATATGAGGTGTGTTGTTCCTCTAATTACCATTGGGCCACATTCTGACAGTGGAGGAGGCCTAGGACAGAAAGGTCAGTGTGGGAATGGGAAAGGGGAGTTGAAGTGTTTAGCAACCGGAAGATCAAGTAGGTTTAGGTGGACTGAGCGGAAATGTTCAGCGAAATAATTGCCGCGCAATAGACAGAAAGGCTGGAGTAACTCAGAGAATCAGGCAGCATCTGTGGAAGGAATGGATAGGTGACGTTTTGGTTTGGGACCCTTCTTCAAAAGTGTTGGTTTGCGTGTGTGGCGCAATGTGCGAGGGGTTATTAAAGATTCATCTTTTGACTGCAGTGGGTAGGAGAAAACAGGAGAAAAATTGCAGAGAGTTGTAGGAGTAGCCCAGTCCATCACACAGACCAGACTCCTCACCACTATCATCTATACAACGGTTCCTTGGAAAAGCAGCCAATATAATTGAAGACTTGTCCCATCCCGGTCATTGCTTTTTTCTCCCTGCTCCTGTCTTGTAAAAGGTACAGAGGCTTGACAGTAGCACCACCAGACAGGAACAGCTTCTTCCCCTCTGTTGTCAGGCTGCTAAACAGACCTTCCATAAACTAGGGTGGTGTTAGATTCACCTCTACCCCATTGTGGACATTTGTTAATGAAACCAATGTGCTAAAGTCTGAAGAAGGGTCCCGACCCGAAACATCACCAATCCTTTTTCTCCAGAGATGCTGATTGACCCGCTGAGTTACTCCAGTACTTTGTGTCTATCTTTGGTATAAACCAGCATCTGCAGTTCTTTGTTTCTACATGAAGGGCCACATTGCTGAGAACTATATTCTGCACGCTGAATCTTCCCCTTTGCTCTCCCTCTAGGAACTTGAATTTGTCACAATTGTAATTAAGTCTAGGATTATCTTATCTGATTGGATAGCATGCAAAACTAAGCTTTTCACTGTACCTTGGTACACATGACAATAATGATATACCTTAACCTGAAAGTTTTGCCACAGCTGATTATGTTGTAAACAACAAGCAGAGATCTTTAAAAAGGAGTGTGTTAATAACATATCCAAACACAAAGCAAAACAATCATGATGGGAATATTTTAACAATTATTCAGAAAAGTCCTGTCTGTGAGCATTTGACAAGACCAGCTAAATCCCATCAACCAAAATTCTCAACAGTACAAATCTAAGCAGAATGTTTTAATTATTCAGAGATGCTCTTCTTCATATAAAAACTGTATAGAACAAAGAAACGATTGGATAATAATGATGAGTGCGTTAATGCACGGCACATTGAAACCTATTACAAAGCCACGCATAATACAGGGCAGATCCTAGATCGTTCTGAATAGTATTTTCATATCCGATGCTGTTATCATGATGAAAGCTGGGTACAATGGATGCAAAAAATTCCATTGCTAATGAATAGGTCACATTGCTTCCCAAGGCAACTCCTCACTGAAGTCATACCGCACATAGTGCAGCTACTAAAGGTACACCTTGTGTAACACAACAGATTTGTCCTTCTGGCCCGTTTAAACTGCTGAAGTTAACGGTCAAAGGTGCCAAACAAATTGATTGATGAAAAGATACAGCATGGAAACGGACCATCGATCACGCATTCACACTTGTTCTACGTTATCCTACTTTTGCATCCACTCCCGACACACACTAGTGGCAATTTAAATAGGCAGATGAACCTATAAATTCACTCGACTATGGGACGTGGGAGCAAACCCACGCAGTCACAGGGAGAATGTGCAAACTCCACACAGACAGCACCCGAAGTCAGGATCAAACCCGGGTGTCTGTCACTAAGGCAGCAGCTCCACTAGCTGCGCCATCCAATGAAACATTCTGAAATAACAGGATAATTGATTTTTTTTGTGATGGAGAAGTTTATTGCAATGGTAATATTGGTGACAAGTTGTATATTTTTACACATACGGTATGTGTGATCTGATTCACCAGTGGCCATATGACATCAAAATCAGCTTGGAAGTCAGCAGATTGCAGTGGTGATCACGGTGAGGCTAGTCAATGCTCATAGCAATTGAATGGTAAGCCACTACTAAAGGATAAGCCCCTCCTGTACTCACGACTGTGTGGCCAAATTTGTTACTCTTAAGAGTCATTATATTTCACTTCACACAGACTCATCTAATTACTTCAGTAAATAATCTGGCTTCTACTACTTGATAAGAGAATATTCAGTTTGTTACAAAATACAATAGATATTGCAGATTTATCAGCCTTATAGGCAGATACGAAAGTGGGGTTTAAGAGGCTTTTAAATAGGCACATGGATACGCAGGAAATGAAGGGATATGGATCACGTGCAGGCAGAGGAGATTAGTTTAACTTTCCGTCATGGTCGGCATGAATGTTAGGGGCCAAAGGGCCTGTTCCTGTGCTGTACTGTCCCATGTCTTGTAACATTATTGTATAATATATAGTTTCCAATGTTGCACATTTCCTACTCAACCCCATCCCATATGACATGAATTGAAAGTACTTTTACCCTAAGCTTTGTGTAAGAAAGGCAATGACAGATACACATTTTAATTGACAAATAATTTTATTGTTATGCATGCAAATACATTCAAGTACTGCAAACTGTCCCATCAATCATCTTTCAAACACTGAAATTCATGATACTCTATTCTAGTGTACATCCCAAGCTATTAGCTCTGCAGTTCAGTACTACAGCGAACAAGGTTTTGTACACAGAATGCAAACTTTGCTATCCAGTATCACAAAACTAATCCATTACAGACCCAAATGGCCTAGCATTCATATTCCATTCTATTCCTAAAACAAAAAAATAGGATAATGGATTACCAACAATTTGGAAGTCAAATTGAAATTAACAAATGGAATAGAATTTATTCCCTATTTAATTTACAGAGCATTTTCTTAAAAATTATACATTTTAAATAAGCCAAGTAGGTGTAGTAAAAATGACCATTAAATCCATCTTATTGATGGTGCCTCCTTTATACATGACGGTGTACCATCTTAAATTTCATTTACAATTCAATCGAACAATAGATTTGCAAAGAAAATGTCTAATACAGACGTAAAATATTCACACACCAGCTCCACAATTGGTTGTACAATTGACAAAACAGGCCTCTTTTCCCAACTTTTCCAGCTAAGCAATTTTTCTAAAAAACGTCATTTTGCAGCAAGAAAACTTTTGTCCTCTCATAACTTCCAGGGAAAAGAATATGCAAAACGGCATAAATGCAGACCGCAAATGCTGCAAGCTAACCACAATGCTTCAAGTGGCTGTACAGTGGGCACGTGTAGTACAAAGAAGAACCATGTGTGTTGTATCACAACTACAGTATAATGTACTTTTTTGTGCCCAGCTAAGGAACTGCATGCATTTCCATGCCTTTGATTAACCGAGGCCTTCACTGAATAGGTTAATGGGATATGTGCAGGTGACCAAATTCTTTAAGTAATTCTTGGACCCATGCAGCAGTAACTGCACAGGAGAGAATTCCACCTTCGAAATAAAAACTAACGCTGGTGAACCTCAAAATTATAATTCGTTCTCACTGTTAACGTGCATTATTTGTTTAAAATAAAACAACCAGTTTCCCCAAACCCCTCCAGCAGAACACAACCAAGCTTTATTTTTTTTGGTAAAAGTATGCAACTTTAAACTCGAACAAAAGTTAAAGTACTAATTAATTTGTGTGATATTTATTCACCCTCAATCTTCTGTAGATGTTACTTGTAGTTTTGTAGCATAGAGGGTTATTATTTCCATGAGGACTGCGATTTAAAAAAAAAAAAGCTAGTCAAATAATCCTGGGCTTCTGTTACATCTTGGTCATCTTCAGGTATTAGCAAAACTAGTAACATGTGGAAATACCTCAAAATTAACACAATTTAAGAAGTGATCCATATGTTTAGTCTCTGGATTCCTACAAGTGGTGGTGGTTGTGGTAAAGGGGGAGGGAGGGAAGAATGGGAATGTTGGTGGGAGAGCTCTCATAAAATTAGGTTGTCGAGGAATCAGGTTGTCGTGTTGGTGAAAATGTATCTAACAGGACCAGCTTGCTACCTACCATTCGAGGAATAAAGCAACCATTTCCAATTCACTGATGCCCCTAGGTGGCAGGGAATATGTATTACAGCAATAATTGATTTTTTACTCCAAGGCTAGTTCATTTCTCGAGGAAAATGTGGACCAAAATAACTCCGGCAGGGATAACAAAGCACGTTTAAACCACCCTTGCTTCTATATTTGCGGGTCTATCAGTGATTTGGAGCTTGGCCCATATTTTCCATTACCTATGCCTGAGTTTAGTCCTTCCTGCGAGAAAGCCTCACACACAGAGTTAAAACTTTTATTATTTGTGAAAAATAAATAGATTGCTCAATTAGGCATTTACCTGTTACAGCAACAAAGCAACTATTATTTATAATTAACACATCCATAAGCAATAATCAGTAATGTGTGCAACTCTGGTGGTTACTGAGTATTTGAGTTATGAAGACTTTCAAATCTGTTTATTGATAATGTATCTAGACAGCTAAACTAAAACTGGAAATTTTAGATGAAAATACAACACGTATCACTGGGAAACATTGTTTTTCTTACAGAAAATTTACATTGAATATTGTTCCTATGCTACTTATGTTCATGACTTACACCAGCTGCTAAATGCATGGTGCATGTTTTGGTTTATGTGAATTCACATCATTCTGAGCAGCTTTGGTTGAAAATTAAATGACTGCATTGGAGGAGAGTTTGCAAAATGGTTTGCAGTTGCTTTAGATTGCTTATTATCAGCTATCATGCCAGCATCCAGATCTTAAAATTTCTGCATGTCCAGACGTGGACTAAAACAATATAATCAAAGATTGATATTTCAGACTAAAATAGGTGCATAGATCCCAAAATCTAAGCTTCAGTATAGAATACTGAGCATGGAGGCCCACAAAAAATCTAAATGGACAATATCACTCCTTCATTACAAAAACCGATATAAATCCTATTATAAATAGGAAAAGATTTCATGGTGCTGCCTAATGGAATCATAAACATCAAGCAGCAATCTGTCTCATCACTCTGTGCAATTAACCTCCAGAAAAAAAGTCAACCCTCAGGCAAGTGCACAAAACTTTTCTTTAAAAACTCCGACACTTTGTTGTGGTATTATGTAGCATTTTAACAACTCCGATGACCAAAAACATGATCTTGCAGAAGTTGTTGCCCAGCAGAACACCTCCTTTGCAGCTACCTGGTGAAAATCATGCTTAGTTTAAAATATCCCAGTACGATTTTCAGAACAATCAACTTCACAGAAGTCATCAACAACCAAATCTCAAAATGTAAAAGCAAAAACAGTAGTTCAACAGAGATAGAGACTGGAGGGCACTGTTAAATTAAGCCAATAGCCAACAGCAAACTTGCAGAAAAGAACTTACATGAAACAGCTTTTTTTTATTATTTTTTTAAGTGTAGGAATCGCTAACACACTGCTAACAATTGCTGTTTAATTTGCAATGGTTTGATCCAAAACACACAAAGTTAACAAGATGAACACAGACTAGAAAAATCAAAAGAATTGTTTAAAAAAAAAACTAATCTTTTATCATCTTTTCCAAACAAATGCTCTAGTTACTCCCTCCAAAAAAAAAAATGCTGGTCTTAGTTATGTAAACTAAGCCAATTTAACTTCTCAAAGAACTGGAATATAAATTTAATTATAAAGTAGATCATTTAATGAATAGAGGAGAGCCAGAGAGCTTTTCTGTTTTTCTTCAGTTAAGCAATTACTCAGAAGTGCATGTTTAAAAAAAAGCTATGAAGTTAAAACAAACATAATGCCCTTAACTTCTTAAATCTCACAGCTGCAAATTATTGTAAACAATATTAAAATATTTCCACTGTCAGTGCCCAGGGATTATATAATAAATCCATCACTCTCCCAGAATCCAGTGAACGTGCAAAGTGGCAGAGATAAATTATCCCCAAGTTTAAACAAAACATCATGATTATTGCAGATCGCATCACCTTCAAATACAACTATTACCATTTTTTTGGTATTTACTTTTGATCAAATGGAGGACGTTTACATGAACTGGATTGTGTGAGGCAGGACTTTGGATTGCTCAAATTTATTACAGTACTTTTAGACACTTGTAGCAATATATTGAACCATTATGAAGAAAGTACACAGTGCAAGCCATCAGAAGTTCTTAGGCGAGTTAGGGCAGGAAAGAGGCCAGTAAGTACACTGGCTTATCATTCAGTGCAAACACCACACAATGCAGGAGTTCCAAAATAAAGTCTTCACCTTGCTCAGTGCACACCACATATAGCGTCAGGAAAAATCAGAATCGTTCTGTAAAACAATTAAAAATACTACATATACAACTATGACCTACTCTATCAAAATCACTGTCGTACTTATGAAAACCAATTGTAGAGATGTCTTCTGTCATAATTTAACATTGGCAATCAAGCAACTCTAAATTCATGGCTTATCACAGGGAATTAGTATCTGGGTACTAATTGTTGAGGAATTCAGGAATCAAAACCTCTATAACAACATAAAGGATTGAGGCAGGAACTAATGAGCTGGGAACAATTTGCAATTTTGTCTTTGGTGTGCTTTTGGGGAGAGGGCAGAAGTGGTAGTTCCACTACTTGCTCTTCAGTATCTGCAGCTGGTCAGTGTGCTCCATACAAACTACAAAGTACAGCGATATCAAATTAACTTCCCATTACTACTAATCTTAGCACTAATGGATATATTTGCATTCTATGAGCATGAAGAAATGTCTTTAAGTGTAAAATGACTGATTTCTTTTTATACTTTAGATGCTTAGTGTGAATCATTAGTACAAAGAACGAGGAAAGCATTTGGTCACGAAGCACAAGGCAAAATAATGCAGGTGCTATAAACTTGAAGTACAAACTATATATGTTGGAAAAGCTCAAATCGGTCGGTAATAGTGAAGAGAGCAAGGAGATAACTCAGTTACTGAAAATGTTAATTCTATTTCTCTCTCCACAGATGCATTCTGATCGGAGTATATCCAGCTCGAAGCCATTTAATTACTACTTTAACCAGTGTGTAGTTGATGCTCGGCAGATATTCAGATTCATCCTAAGGCACAACTTGACTATTCAATGTGACTATAACACATTGCTTCAGTATTACCACCCCAATTTTTAACATTTCATGTATAGAAATAACCTAAACACTAAGCTAGAGACATTTCCAGGGTGAATCTTTTGTTCATATTGTAGCCCACAGAATTTATTGGATACTATATTTTGAAACTCTAATTATGCATTTAAAAAAGCTGAAAAGCATCCTCCTTCCACCGTCTAATAAAACAAGTTCTTAATAAAAGTGCAACAATGCCATGAATACATCTTACAATAACAGCTCAAAAATACAGTTTTCCAAGCCATTACCTTCTTACAATTTTGTGTGAATTGTACACAAAGGTTTATAAATAAATTGAAGAGGAGGTAAAATTATGGTTAATTTTCACCAGGTGTGTTGCTGCAATGCCCTGCTGGTCAACAACTGAGTTGTTTACGTTCCACATTAGCCATTGTGAATAAGAACGGCTAGATTAATGCACTGGCTCACAACAGACTCATAAAAGGCTGCATTAAAGCATTAAGTAGAATAATGTCCAAATCCCAAGGTTCACTGGAATTTAAACTAGTGTCTGACTAAAGTTAATTGTACTGTCAAAATGGTTAATGCTAGAGGGCTTTTATAGTATCAAAAAAGTCCACAGGAATTTGATGCCCTCACATTGTTCTTTAAAAAAATACATAATATAATATGTACACAAGAAATGTGTTATATATTATATTATATAGAAAGCAAAATTAATTGCTTTTAGGTGTTGGTGCAAACGCAGACTGCTTCAGCTCCCATTAACTAGAGCCTCGCCATTAGTTGTCACATTCATATCTTCTGCTAGCTTGACTGCAGATGTTTTCAGGGCCAAGTTATTGATGCTGAAGGAAGAAGTCACAGCGGGGGCGGTAATGAAGCCAACCGAGGCTGTGATGGGCTGGTTAAAGCCAGATGTCATAGGCATCATCTTCTGTTCCTCCCTATCATAAAAGGAAAAAATAAATTAAAAAAGCTCATTAAAACAAACAGTGTTGTGTTGATTTAGGATGCTGAACTTGCATTTTTCATCCTCGTCTCTAAAAACAGTAAAACAAACCACACAAGGAAAAACGGAGAACAAGGAGCCGGAAAAGGCCCCTAATTCCTGTCCTGTATTCAACTCCTCATCCATGCCTGTTCCCCATTATCCTCAGTTCCCCAATATTTTTTAATATTTATCTTTCTCCACTTTAATATATTTAATGATCTGGCCTCAATGGCCCTCAGGAAGAGAACTTCAGAAATTTGCAACAGAGAAATTCCTATGTACCTCATTTTTAAATTACGTCCATGAGCGGAAAAGACTGCAAAAGGTTGTGACCACTGCCCTGTCCATCACCGGCTTTGACCTCCCCACCATCGAAGGGATCTATTGAATTCGCTGCCTCAAAAATGCAGCCAACATCATCAAACACCCACACCATCATGGCCGCACACTCATTTCACCATTGCCATCGGGAAGAAGGTACAGGAGCCTGAAAACTGTAATGTCCAAGTTCAGGAACAGCTGCTTCCCTACAGCCATTAGGCTATTAAACACGACAACAAATAAGCTCTGAACTGCAACAGACTATTATTGTTATTGCACTATATTTGTTATTTATTGAGTATGTGTGCATGTGTGTACACACACTGAACTTTATTTCTTCTCCCGTTATTCTGTTGTGCTGCAGCAAGTAAGAATTTCATTGTCCTATCTGGGACATATGACAATAAAACACTCTTGACTCATGACTTGTCTTGATTTGAAGCTACTGGCCTCTTACTTTGAAGCTGTGTTCTCTTGTTTAAAGCCCCCTAGGATCTTTAGATGTTTGAATAAACGTATCCATTATTTTAAATACCGAGGAACACGGGCCCAAAATGTTTAGCCTTTCTTGGTAGGCCAATCTTTGATTCCAGCAATCACAGTGCCCTCTATAATGTTTGGGACAAAGACCCATCATTTATTTATTTATTTGCCTCTGTACTCCACAATTTGAGATTTGTAATAGAAAAAAAAATCACATGTGGTTAAAGTGCACACTGTCAGATTTTATTAAGGCCATTTTCATACATTTTGGTTTCACCATGTAGAAATTACAGCTGTGTTTATACATAGTCCCTCCATTTCAGGGCACCATGATGTTTGGGACACATGGCTTCACAGGTGTTTGTAATTGCTCACGTGTGTTTAATTGCCTTCATAATGCATGTATAAGAGAGCTCTCAACACCTAGTCTTTCCTCCAGTCTTTCCGTCACCTGGAGTACAAAGGCAAATAAACAAATGATGGGTCTTTGTCCCAAACATTGTGGAAGGCACTGTAGCTTAGCAAATCTTCTCCCAATGTTACGCATGCCCAACTTTTGTGTTCTATATATTTGAATGAGCTCCCATAATATTTGATGTACATACACAGAGCTGCCAACTCTCACACATTGAGCGCGAGACTCACGCATTTTGCCCAATTCTCTCGCTCTGTTGTGAGAAATTCTGTGATCAACGAGAATTTCAAAACTAATATCAATTGCTTGTCAAGACAGCAGCATTCTTATTCTCTGTTATTCTCACTTGACCGAACTGTCACACACCTCCAAACCATGTCTCCATGCAAATTTACATTGAAAGACACGGACCCGGCAGAGAATGAGTGTCACCCAGTACAACAGATAAGGCCATGTCGTGCTCCCGGTGTCAGTCGGAATTTAAGGATTTGGGGGAAGCGGCTGACATGAGCGAGGATGAGACGCTGCTGTGCTCTGAGCAACCTGGTCGTGGATGTTGGAGAGCCGAGGCGGAGGGAGAGATGGAAGCAGAAGCAGAGGTGGGGGCAGATGCGGACGGGGAGCCGGGGCTGGCGAGTATTTGCAGGGCTTGCGAATCGCTTGCTGCAGTTCCGGCCATGGAGCAGCCTCAGTGCAAGAGTCCCGGGTCGTCGGAGGCATCGGAAGCTTTGCGCTACGGCCGTGAGAGTCTCTGTGCCAAATTCGCCCTGGTGACCGGCATGGACCAAGTGCACCTCGGTGCATCCTGGAGGACAAACAGTGGCTGCTGTAAGTATGTACCAAGCACTGGGTAGAAGAGGTGGAAGATAATGGCCTTCAAATGGGGTTGGTTGGAGAAAGCATCCTGTTTGCCTGCTAGATTTTTACTTACTGTAGCTGCAGGAAAAAAGTTCCCGATGTTGGGGGAGTTCAGAACCAGGGGTTACAGTTTAAGGATAAGGGGTCGGCCATTTAGGACTGAGATGAGGACAAACTTTTTTCACCCAGAGAGTTGTGAATCTGTGGAATTCTCTGCCACAGAAGGCAGTGGAGGCCAATACACTGGATGTTTTCAAGAGAGAGTTACATTTAGCTCTTGGTGCTAGCGAAATCAAGGGATGCGAGGGAAAAACAGGAAAGAGGTACTGATTTTAGATGAACAGCCATGATCATATTGAATGGCTGTGCTGGCTCGAAGGGCCGAATGGCTTATCCCTGCACCTATTTTCTATGTTTCTATGCTTGAGCATATGGCAATAAAACTTGACCACTTGATTTTGAAGCATTCATGCATGGTGGAGGTATAATGTAGTCATAGAGTGATACAGTGTGAAAACAGGCCTTTAGCCCAACTTGCCCACACCCGCCAACATGTCCCAGCTACGCTACCTGCTTTTGGTCCATATCCTTCCAAACCTGTCCTATCCATGTATCAGTCTAACTGTTTCTTAAATGTTGGGATAGTCCCTGCCTCAACTACCTCCTCTGGCAGCTTGTTCCATACACCCACCACCCTTTGTGTGGAAAAAGTTATCCCTTAAAAATTTACCTCTTAAAATACTTTAAACAAAAAACATTGAAATCACAGTTCTACAATGCATTAAAACATGATTTTAATACATCAACTTTCAAAAAGCACCCCTCCCCCACTCGGTCACTCCACTGCCTCGCCGGGTACCCCCAAGGCCTGTGATCAGTGAGCGCTCAGCCCCCCTACTTTCAAAAATGCTCTGCGGCCCCTGGTTCAGACAGAGAGCACTGCCAGATGTGAGCGGGGAACGGAGGCCAGTTATCCATGATGTCTGGATCCCAATGCTCAGCGCTTTAGTGAGTTGGTTAATGTTATTGATTTGTAATTAGCCTGTTTTGTAATTAGTTGACAAAATCTTGATTTATGAATCCGGAATATCCAGGGGGATGGGATAAGTTTAATATTAAAATGACATGCAAGGTGTCAGGCTGTCTGTCACAACATACAGCCCCGATAACCCATTATTTCCTTCAGTTAAATATTGGTAAGGTAGCACTATTGTCATTTGACACTCAACTATTATGTTTGTTTACCTCACTGACTATTTCTAAGCCCCCCCCACCCCCAAATTCCTTTGACAGGTTGAATAGAAATGTCCCCAATCTCATTATTTTATTAATTGAACACGTAGATGAACACCCTCAAGGAGTGTAATCAGATGGAAACCAATTCAGATGCAATGTTTAAGAGCTTGTTCAAAAAGGGGCATATTTTAAAGGAGTAACAGAGATACTTGCAGGGGAATGTGCGAGGAGGTTATTATTTGTCTTTAGTTTTAGCTTGAACCAGGACATCTGAAGATTCAAAGTTTAATATAGTAATTGTGCTGATACTGACTCCAACCACGAAAAGGCACTGTGCAAGTGCAATAAATGGTGCATGATGTTGTGATCTTCACTTAAGTATCAGAATAAGAGTTAAGCAGATAGTGGGATATGTGTAATCATATTTTGAGTACATGCCCCAAGCTGAGCATTACAAAGCCCCACTGCTCCAGGGAACCAGGTCCATATTGCCTTGAGTTTGAGTGTTGTCTGTGGGGATTTTGCGTTTTCTCTCCACTGTTAATGGGGTTTCCCCTGGGCTTCAGTTTCCTCCCATATCTCAAATATTGTTAGGTTAATTGGTTACTGTAAGTAGCCACTTAGCATTGGCGAATGGCAAAAACAATGAAAAGGAAGTTGACGGACATGGGAAAATGAATGCCATGGTGCGATGGGAAATGAGGGCATGCCATTGACGGGATGGTTCCGTTTCACTGTTGTTGCATATTTTTCTGAATGGTTTTCAGACTTCTCCCATTGTATCCAAAATGTCAAATGTATTTAATGAAATAAAATTGGAAAACGTCATAACTTTTGAGTCTTACTTGATCGCAATTTGCTCTGCAATCCTGCGGCCCTGCTCCTCCTGCTCTTTACCTTGGTGTTTATGATGTCCATTTTCAGACATTACGTCAATAGTCAGATCACCTTGAGAGCCGATAACTAGAACATCCTATGAATACACAGGAACGATGTGGAATTAAGCCTAGTATCAACTTTTATCCAATAAAGTTTTACAGCAACAGATATCACAAAATATTCCAGTCTATCACACAGAAATATTTTTGCTCCAATGTCTTTCACTAAGCTTGCAAGTATAACCTTTTACAAAATGAAAATCATTTGTTGGTCTTCTCCACCAACTCAGGATTCAGAATATATAAACTCATAAAATACAAAATGACGGAGGAACTTGGGTCAGACGGCATTCAGTCTGAAGAAGAGTCTTGACCCAAAACATCATTTGTTCATTGCCCTCCAGGAATCCTGCTTGTCCCACTGAATACCTCCAGAATTGTGTCCTTTGTTCAAGATTCCTGCATTTTGTCTCTTATCTCTATTCAGCAGAACATGTTTGGTTAACGGTGACCCAAAATTCCAAACAGTATGGGATTTATTTGAAAACTTAAGAGTTACTCTGATGGTTCCTTCAAAATTTTGAGCATACTATAATATAAAATACTAGAATGTAAAACATAGAACTACACAGCACAAGAAGAGGTGCTTCTGCTCACAATGACTATGCAGAACATGATGCAAACTTAAACAAATCTCCTTTGCCTACATATGATCCTTATCCCTACTTTCCCTGCATTTCCATGTGTCTGTCTAAAAGCATTTTGTAAACAACCATTTAAAAGCCTTTTAAATGCGACTCTTGTATCTGCCACCATCACCAACCTTGGAAGCTTGTTCCAGATACCTACCATCACTATATAAACAATTTATCCCGTACTGCTCATTTAAACTTTGTCCCTCTCAACTTAAAGCTATGCCCTCTAGTCTTTAACATTTCCATCCTGGGAAAAAAGGTTCTGATTATCTACACCTCTCATCATTTCATATCAGGTCTCCCCTCAGGTATTGGTTTATTATTGTCGTGCACCGAGGTGCAATGAAAAGCTTTGTGTGCTATCCAGTCAAATCATACTATACACAAGTACAATCAAGCCGTAAACATTGACGACTGCATCAGGGCTACCTCCCACACCCATGCAGAACTCATGGACTTCATTAACTTCAATACTAATTTCCATCCTGCACTCAAATTTACTTAGGTCATCTCCGACATCTCCCCATCATTTCTTGATCTCACCGTCTCCATCACACGAGAGATATCTATTATAAACCCTCTGACTCCCACAGCTATCTGGACTACACTTCTTCCCACCCTGCCACCTGTAAAGACTCTATCCCCTATTTCCGACTCCTCCATCTACAATGCATGTGCGCCCGAGATGAGGTGTTTTGCACCAGGATTTCTGACATTTCCTTATTCTTTAGGGATCGGGAGTTCCCCTTGTCCATCATAGATGAGGCCTTCACAAGGGTCTCAGTATTCCGCAGCTCTGCTCTTGCTCCCCCTCCCCCCAGTCACAACAGGGACAGTCCCCCTGAATGCTGTAGATTCAGGTCCCATTTTGTGGATTTAAGTGTAAAGATGTATGTATAACCATATAACAATTACAGCACGGAAACAGGCCATCTCGGCCCTTCTAGTCTGTGCCGAACACGTATTCTCCCCTAGTTCCATCTACCTGCACTCAGACCATAACCCTCCATTCCTTTCCCATTCAAATATAACTATCCAATTTATTTTTAAATGATAAAATCGAACCTGCCTCCACCACCTTCACTGGAAGCTCATTCCACACAGCTACTACTCTCTGAGTAAAGAAGTTCCCCCTCATGTTACCCCTAAACTTCTGTCCCTTAATTCTCATCATGTCCTCTTGTTTGAATCTTCCCTACTCTCGGTGGGAAAAGCTTATCCACGTCAGCTCTGTCTATCCCTCTCATCATTTTAAAGACCTCTATCAAGTCCCCCCTTAACCTTCTGCGCTCCAAAGAATAAAGACCTAACTTGTTCAACCTTTCTCTGTAACTTAGTTGCTGAAACCCAGGCAACATTCTAGTAAATCTCCTCTGTACTCTCTCTATTTTGTTGACATCCTTCCTATAATTAGGCGACCAAAATTGTACACCATGCTCCAGAATTGGCCTCACCAATGCCTTGTACAATTTTAACATTACATCCCAACTTCTATACTCAATGCTCTGATTTATAAAGACCAGCACACCAAAAGCTTTCTTTACCACCCTATCTACATGAGATTCCACCTTCAGGGAACTGTGCACAGTTATTCCTAGATCCCTCTGTTCAACTGCATTCCTCAATTCACTACCATTTACCATGTACGTCCTATTATGATTTGTCCTGCCAAGATGTAGCACCTCACACTTATCAGCATTAAACTCCATCTGCCATCTTTCAGCCCACTCTTCCAACTGGCCTAAATCTCTCTGTAGACTTTGAAAATCTACTTCATTATCCACAATGAAGGCTCACGTGCATTTTCAGTTGAGACTTTAAAGCCACTCCCCCTCTCAGGTGGAAGTAAATTACAGCACAATTTCAATGGAGTGAGATGTTGGGTCAGAATGGGAGGAGGGTGAGGGTATTTCTCTGGTGGGCCGGCCTACGTCTAATCCTTCAATTAGTATCACTAAAGATCACCATGCTGGTTATGACTTTTATACAAATTAACAACTAATTAAAACTGCACTGGCTACTACACTTCACTGGCTGTGAGGCAAGGTGTAACATCATTATTAGGTGCTGTATATTTAACTGCTCCGTTCCTTACCTCTATTCCTTCATCTTGATCCACGTCAGTTTCCAAAGCGGAAAGCTCCAATTCTATATCTTGATCATCTGCAGAAACCTCTGTAAATTCCCTCTATTAGTAAGCAAACAAATTTATGATTGCCTGCCTGGCACCGGCAGGAGAACTGACCACAAGTATTCACATATAGCAAGGTGTGAAATATTTTATAATATGATATTTATCGTGTTTTAATCTTATTAATTATGAGGCATTTAATGTAACAGTATATTTAACCACAAATGTCAGTAGCAGGTATAAAGGTCCTGAAGAAGTGTCACTCCATGGAACACCTTTATTTAAAAGTTGTTGGAATTTAAAAAATTGACTAGATATTTTGTACACTGATCAGATCACATCTGGGCACTAACTTTATCAAGGCCTTGAAATGGCCTCAAATTATGGACAAATGCAGCCTCAAGTTATGGACAAGCTCCAGAAACATTACGAGAGCACCGTGTACAGTCTTGTCGCCGCTACACCAGAAGTGTGATGAAACTGGAGATGGTTCAGGAGAAGAATGACAAGTTATTGTCTGGGCCGGAGAATTTTAGAAATGAGGAAAGATTGACTGGTTGGGAATTGTTTCCTTTGGAATAAAGCAGGCCAAGACAGAAGTGCAAATGCATAAACCAAACTAAGCCGAGACAGAGTGATCAGAGGGTGGGTAAGAACTAGGAGATACAGATAAATGGTGGAAGGATTAGAGGGCAGATGGCAATATTGAATTTGCTTAAAGAGAAAGGGAGGGGGAGGGGGACAGGGGCAGGAACTTATTCCACAAACAGGCGGAAGCGTTAATCTCAAGTGACTGTGGTATTTTAATGCCACAACTACAAATCTACACACTGAAAGTCTAGATGTGGGAAAAGCCTGAATAATATGAATATGACAGTTGAACATCCATTTCTAGGACCATAAACCTCGATGATATATGTACTACGCAAGGTCGACAGCAGATCAAAGATATTTAGGATGATAAAAAGAGGGATATTTTAATCTGGAAAGCTGCATCTGGCCTCTACACAAGGGGTCGTAAATGTAACAGCAAAATTATTTAAACTCCTTTTACTTGCTTCAGCCGCAAGTATGAACATTTCATTTTTATTACGATAATAAATAAACCACTTCCTATTGATTCTCTATGTTCTGGATTACAGCACAAAAGAACAAGTAGAACAAATGTCAGAAGAACAAATTGTTGCTGTCAAGAGTAAATGGTCAAGGGACAAATACATTCACGTCCCTTCTTTGCGTCGTGCAAAGTGTAACAAAGTAAAAATGGAATCAAAATTCTGTAGCAGAGCTTTGTTTGAATGTGTAGAAAGGAACTGCAGATGCTGGTATATATCAAAGATAGGCACAAAGTGCTGGAGTAACTCAACAGGTTAGATGGCATATTTGGAGAAAAAGGATGGGTAATGTTTCAGGTCAGACCCTTCTTCATGCTGGACATTTCGGGTTGGGACCTTTCTTCAAACTGAAGAAGGGTCCCGACCAGAAACATCACCCAGGGGCGTAGCAGTAGAGCTACTGCCTTACAGCGCCAGAGACCTGGGTTAGATCTTGCCTATGGGTGCTTGTCTGTCCAGCGATTGTACGTTCTCCCAGGGACCTGCGTGGGTTTTCTCCGAGATCTTTGGTTTCCTCCCACACTCCAATGGCGTACAGGTTTGCCTTGGTATAAATGTAAAATTGTCCCTAGTGTGTGTAGGGTAGCGTTAATTTGCGGCGATTGCTGGCCAGTGCGGACTCGGTGGGCCGAAGGGCCAGTTTCCGCGTGGTATCTCTAAACTGAAACAAAATCACCCATCCTTTTTTCCCCCAGAGATGCTGCCTGACCCACAGAGTTACTCCAGCACTTTGTGTCTATCTTTGTTAGAATGGTGTGTGCAAAATGGGCCAATAACTTAAAAAAAAACCAGAAATCATTGGATAGTTCTGTTCCACAAGTTGATTGGTCGGTTTACATTTTAGCAATGATGTGCATCAGTCACCGATCCAGGAACTTTTCAGTTATTTCTAAGCAAACACTTTGACCATAAAACTAACTGCATCCAGGAAGAACCATTTACAGTGCCCTCCATAATGTTTGGGACAAAGACCCATCATTTATTTATTTGTCTCTGTACTCCACAATTTGAGATTTGTAATAGAAATCACACGTGGTTAAAGTGCACATTGTCAGATTTTTTTGATTAAAAAAAAAAAAAAATTTAAGAGTATTTTTATACATTTTGGTTTCACCATGTAGAAATTACGGCTGCGTTTATACATCGCCCCCCCCCCCCCATTTCAGGACACCATAATGTTTAGGACACATGGCCTCACAGGTGTTTGTAATTGCTCAGCTGTGTTTAAATGCCTCCTTAATGCAGTTATAAGAGAGCTCTCAGCACCTTGTCTTTCCTCTAGTCTTTCCATCACCTTTGGAAACATTTATTGCTGTTTATCAACATGATGACCAAAGTTGTGCCAATGAAAGTCATATAAGCCATTATGAGACCGAGAAACAAGAATAAAATTGTTAGAGAATCAGCAACACCTTAGGCTTACCAACATCAACTGTTTCGAACATCATTAAGAAGAGAGTACCGGTGAGCTTACAAATCGCCAAGAAATTGGCAGGCCAAGGGAAACCTCCATAGCTGATGACAGAAGAATTCTCTCTATAATAAAGAAAAATCCCCAAACACCTGTCTGACAGATTAGAAACACTCTTCAGGAGTCAGGTGTGGATTTGTCAATGACCACTGTCCGCTGAAGACTTCATGAACAGAAATACAGAGGCTACACTGCAAAATGCAAACCACTAGTTAGCCGCAAAAATAGGATGGCCAGGTTACAATTTGCCAAGAAGTACTTAAAAGAGCAACCACAGTTCTGGAAAAGTGTTTTGTGGACAGATGAGATGAAGACTAACTTATATCAGAGTGACTGCAAGAGCAAATTATGGAGGAGAGAAGGAACTGCCCAAGATCCAAAGCTTACCACCTCATCTGTGAAACACGGTGGTGGGGGTGTTATGGCCTGGGCATGTATGGCTGCTGAAGCTACTGCCTCACTTATCTTCATTGATAATGGTATTAGCATAATGAATTCTGATGTGCTTAGACACATCATATCTGCTCAAGTTCAAACAAATGCCTCAAAATGCATTGGCCGGCAGTTCATTCTACAGCAAGACAATAATCCCAAACATACTGCTCAAGCAACAAAGGAGTTTGTCAACGCTAAAAAATGGCCAATTCTTGAGTGGCCAAGTCAATCACCTGATCTGATTGAACATGCCTTTTATATGCTGAAGAGAAAACTGAAGGGGATTAGCCCCCAAAACAAGCATAAGCTAAAGATGGCTGCAATACAGGCCTGGCAGAGCATCACCAGAGAAGACACCCATCAACTAGTGATGTCCATGAATCGTGGACTTCAAGCAGTCATTGCATGCAAAGGATATGCAACAAAATACTAAACATAACCACTTCCATTTACATGACATTGCTGTGTCCCAAACATTATGGTGCCCTGAAATTGGGGGGGGGGGGGGGGAACAGCCCAATGTATAAACACTGCTGTAATTTCTACATGGTGAAACCAAAATGTATAAAAATACCCTTTATTAAAATCTGACAATGTGCACTTTAACCACATGTGATTTTTCTATTACAAATCTCAAATTGTGGAGTACAGAGGCAAATAAATAAATAATGGACCTTTGTCAGAAACATTCTGGAGGGCAATGTAAGTGGCATTACACATGTACTGTAGAACAGATCATTAAAATGTGATATTTAAAATGAATAGCAAAACAAAGACCACAATTCTCCGGAGGAAAATGATACATTATAAATCCACACAAACATACTTTTTTTGACATAATTATAATGGCAAATTCTTTCCTAATAATGAACACATTTCAAGGAAGTGATTACATCTTAAGAATTTTATGAATAAGGGGTAAGCCATTTAGAACGGAGACGAGGAAACACTTTTGCTCACAGAGAGTTGTGAGTGCGGAATTCTCTGCCTCAGGTGGAGGCCGGTTCTCTGGATACTTTCAAGAGAGAGCTAGATAGGGCTCTTAAAGATAGCGGAGTCAGGGGATATGGGGAGAAGGCAGGAACGGGGTACTGATTGGGGATGATCAGCCATGATCACATTGAACGGCGGTGCTGTCTCGAAGGGACGAATGGCCTACTCCTGCACCTATTGTCTATTGTCTATCTGAAGTTATCCCATGTACAATAATAATTCTAGAATCTAAATTAGCAAGTGATTTCATGCAGAG
Source organism: Leucoraja erinaceus (assembly GCF_028641065.1). NCBI lineage: Eukaryota > Metazoa > Chordata > Chondrichthyes > Rajiformes > Rajidae > Leucoraja > Leucoraja erinaceus. The sequence continues at coordinate 9,755,768 of NC_073407.1, forward strand.
GAATTCTAAGATGTAAATTTCAAGATCGTGGCTATTACTTCCTTACCTGGTGTAGTTCAACATTTAATTGATCTCCACCATTAGGATGTTGCCTATGGACAGATATATCCATCAATCTGTTCCTGCAAAAGTAAATATCAAATATGAACCAAAGTCTTCAATAATACTAACCAGCTGCATCATATACTGGAGGTACGATGGGTTCAAGAGCATAACACACAATTTTCAACATGACCAAATAAAAAAGGTGCAAAAAACCCATGATCTTCTTAACGTCATGGAGTTCTTGCACAACTCCTAAGTGTAGTGTAGTAGAATTATGGGAAAAGTATTCTGCCCAGCTTCCCGAAGGAAACCTTAAAAGTTGCAAAAATATTTAAGACATACCATTTTATTTCTGAATTTATGTCTTCATTGAAGCATAGAATGGACGTCAAGTTACCAAGTGAATCAATGATTAGTTTCAATACATTGTACAAACTGTTTGATACAAAATTTTGAAAGTTAGTTGTTTCAAATTTGTCAGATTAAAAAACTTTTATTGAGAGGTGCTAATCCATATCACAGAAAGCATACATATACACCACTCAACAATGTTAATTTGTGAAAGAAAACAATATCACAAGGGAAAGCCACAATGCATATATCTGAAAGATCTGTAGTAATGCAATTAATTAAAGCCTGATCAAAATCAGATGAGTATTTTTCCACTTAAGGATACTCCTGTGTGCCACAAACAGCCTGTTTTTTCTATCATGACAGCAAATCATACCCAGACTCTCAATAACAATAAAAGTGGACAATGTCAAAAATATCAACCTAAAAAGACTCTAGTTTATTAATAATTTACTAAATAATAAATACAATTTTTGAGAGCATGATTGATGGATCCCTCACCCACATCTCCATTTTGTTCTCACTTCACCTCCCCTATGACCAAAGGGAGATGGAGCACCATAGGTCTTAATCTTTCAGCCCATGCACCTCTGCATTCAGCACATCATACTTTGATATTTCTGCCAGCTACAACTTGATCCTACCACATCTACCCCTTCCCGCCAATTTCTGCTTTACGCAAGGACTACTCTCACCATAATTACCTGGGTTTCTGATCTTTCCCCTTCCCCAAACACTTCCCTCTGCAACCATAACATGTGTAAAGCTTGACCCACCTCCTCCCTTATCACCATCCAGGGACCCAAACAGCCCTCCAGATGAGGCAGAGATTCATATGCACTTTCTGCAACCTTGTCTTTTGCATTCGGTGCTCTCGACGTGATCTCCTCTACATTGGTGAGTATAAATGTGGATAGGCAAGCGGTTTGCTGAGTACCTGCTCTGTGTCCCCCCATGGACGCCTGGAGCTCCTTGTTTTACACCATTTTAATTCCCCTCCCCATTTCCACACTGACTTGTCTGTCCTCTGCCGTCTCCTATCTAAACGACTAAACGTAAAGTGGAGGATCAGAACCTCATATTCCAGGTCGTTTACAAATCAAAGACATGAACACTGAACTCTCATTTATGGTTCTCTGTCTCTTTTGCTCTCCTAATGTACCCAGATCCTTCCACACACTTTGTTCCAACCTCTGCTTCCCTCTCCCCAGCCGTCTATAGTACAGTTTTTCTCCTCTACCCCACCTCTACCTTCTGCCCATCACCCACACACTCCTCCAAAAAGGTTCCGTCCTCTGTTGTTTGCTTCCATGCTCCATGTCCCTTTCCCATCAGATTCCATCATTCCAAGTCTCTGCCCATCATTCTCATTTGCTAGCTCCATCCTTCCCGACTCTACCTTCCTCTACTCCTTGCCAGCACTTGCCTCCCCCCCCCGCCCACACCAAATTTAATCGGCAATCTACTCTTTCAGTCCAGTTGAAGGATAGCATTAACTGTCTATTTCCCTCCACATATACTGCCTGATTCTTCGAGTTCCTGCAGCAGTTTGTTTTTTACACCATTTTTATGGCAAATTTTCATACAAATTCACACAAATTTACCATCAGATGTGTTCCTCCATTATTTCCAAAGTCATCCAAATTTGTGTGGGTGAAAGTGAGAAAAGAGAAAAAGGAAAAGGGAAAATACCCAATTACTGCTTTCCGTTTTGAAACCACCGATATATTTCAGTGTTTCTTGACAAAGATGCTCATCATTATTCCATCTAGTACCCACACAGGGAGAATAATTACTGCACTATAATTTACATCCAAACCAAAAAGATTGGATGTATAGTATGGAAAATTGTTACAAGTTCTCCTATGCATTATGAATAAGGCTACTTTTTACAATAAGGGTTTTGAAACAAGGCTTTTAGAAGTCAAATAAGTTATTTAAAATGCCTATAAACCTTTTATTAAAAAAGGTGTGGCATTTTAAAAACAAAGTGATCACATATTCATTCACAAGTTAAAGTGGCAATATGAAAGACAAAATAGACATCATTTATATTAACTGTATTTCAGGGTACCTGTTTAAGTATTGACCAGTAGTGGAATTTGATCCATATGAAAGGACTTGAGAACTCCAGCTACTAGAATCAGCGTGACTCACATGCGGACTATAGTCTGTGAAAAAGATGCAAATTTCACCAACATGTACATAGTTTTTTTAATCTATCAGAAATCCATGGTTGACCTCTCAAAACAATGCAATATAAAAAGGGAAAATGTTTGAAATACTCAGCATGCCAAGTCACATTTGTTGGATTTGTTTCAGAACACAAATCAAAAAGCGTAACACAGAAACAGGCCCTTTGGCCCACAATGTCTGTGTCAAACATGATGTCAAATTAAATGAATCTCCTCTCCCTACACGATCTATACCCCTCCATTCTTTGCATAATCTATGTGCCTATCTAGAAGCCTCTTAAAAGCCGCTATTGTATCTGCCTACACAACCATCCCTGCCAGCGTGTTCCAGACACACACACGTCACTCTGTGTAAAAAAGAGTTGCCTGACACATCTCCTTTAAACTATCACCTTAAAGCAATGCTCTCTAGTCTTTGATATTTCCACCCTGGGGAAAAAGGTTCCGATTGCCTACTCTATCTATCTATACCTCGTAATGTTATGTACTTCTCACATCTCTCCTCTTAACCTCTGGTCTTCCAGAGAAAATAATACAAGTCTGTTCAACCTCACATCATAGCTAATATAGCACCCTCCATAATGTTTGGGACAAAGACCAGTCATTTATTCATTTGCCTCTGTGCTCCACAATTTGAGATTTGTAATAGAAAAATATCACATGTGGTTAAAGTGCATATTGTCAGATTTTAATAAAGGCCATTTCAATACATTTTGGTTTCATCATGTACAAATTACAGCTGTGTTTATACATAGTCCCCCCATTTCAGGGCACCATAATGCTTGTGACAAAGCAATGTCATGTAAATGAAAGTAGTCATGTTTAGTATTTTGTAGCATATCCTTTGCATGCAATAACTGCTGAAGTCTGCGATTCATGGACATCACCAGTTGCTGGGTGTCATCTCTGGTGATGCTCTGCCAGACCTGTATTGCAGCCATAATTAGGTTATGCTTGTTTTGGGGGCTAGTCCCCTTCAGTTTTCTCTTCAGCTTATAAAAGACATGCTCAATTGGGTTCAGATCGGGTGATTGACATGGCCACTGAAGAATTCACCATTGTTTAGCTTTGAAAAACTCCTTTGTTGCTTTAGTAGTGTTTGGGATCATTGTCTTGCTGTAGAATGAACCGCCGGCCAATGAGTTTTGAGGCATTTGTTTGAACTTGAGCAGATAGGATGGGTCTATACATTTCAGAATTCATTATGCTATTACCATCAGCAGTTGTATAATCAATCAGTGAGCCAGTACCTTCAGCAGCCATATATGCCCAGGCCATAACACCCCCACCACCGGGTTGCACAGATGAGGTGGTATGCTTTGGATCTTGGGCAGTTCCATCTCTCCTCCATACTTTGCTCTTGCTATCACTCTGATATGTTAATCTTTGTTTCATCTGTCTACAAGATCTTTTTCCAGAACTGTGGTTACTCTTTTAAGCACTTATTGGCAAACCGTAAACTGACAATCCTATTTTTGCGACTAACTAGTGGTTTACATCTTGTAGTGTAGCCTCTGTATTTCTGTTCATGAAGTTTTCTGAGGACTGTGGTCATTGACAAATCCACACTTGACACCTGAAGAGTGTTTCTGATCTGTCGGAGAAGTGTTTGGGGATTCTTCTTTACTAGAGAGAGAATTCTCCTGTCATCAGCTGTGGAGGTTTTCCTTGGCCTGCCAGTTCCTTTGCAATTAGTTAGCTCACCAGTGCTCCCTTTGTTCTTAATGATGTTCCAAACAGTTGATGTTTGGACATTGATCATCTGTGCCACCTGCACTGGCTGTTCAATGTCCAAATGTGCCGACTTAAGACGGTCCATGGTCTAGTCTCGTGCCTACCGCCCATGTTGATTATAAAAGTCGAGGTGCTGTGTTGCAGTACCCGGAAATGTCCCTCGTAAAGGCCTTTGTAGTGGCGTACGGTGAGAATCGCGGTGAAGGAAAACATACTGGCAGTCTGTGAGGGCGGGTGGGATGTACGTGGTGGGATGTACGGCAGGACAGAAGAGAGCGTGCCCACCTTCTCCCGGAGGCGCGTCAGCATGGTTATGAGCGGTTCCCGATGTCATTGTGCCACCGGGATGAAATCCTCTGTGACCGTAAGCAGGGCGCCGTACACCAGCTCGGCTGAGGAAATTGCCAGGTCCTCCTTCGAGGTAGTGGTATGCCCAGCAGGACCCACGGCAACTCGTCCATCCAGTCCGGGCCCGTGAGCCGTGCTGTTAAGGATGCCTTCAGGTGCCGGTGAAAATGCTCCACTATGCCGTTGGCTTGCGGGTGGTAGGCCGTAGTGGGGTTCAGCTGAGCGCCAAGCAGCCGGGCCATTGCTGAGCACAACTCGGAGGTGAACAGCTCACCTCTGTCGGAAGAGGTCCACCAGTGCACCAAAACGGGCGATCCGGTGGGCAGTGAGGGCACGTGCACCCGTTGCAGCGGAGGTATCTGAGAGCGGGATGGCTTCCAGCCATCTCGTGATCGGTCCATAATGTTGAGAAGCTGGGTGACACGATTTTGACATGGATATGGTTGAAATACCGGTGTGGCAGGGCGAAATTCTGCAAGGGCACCTTGATGTGATGCTGAACCTTTGAAGTTTGACAGGGGATGCACGCCCTTGCCCAGTTGCCGACCTGCTTGTGCAACCCATGCCACATGAACTTGATTGGCTGCGACCAGAACCATTGTTGCTCGTACGGATGGGCGAGCCAGACGATGAACCATGTTGAAAATCCGGCGGCGCCAAGCTGTGGGGATGATGGGTCTTGGCTGTCCAGTAGACATGTCGCAAAGGAGTGTGCTGTCAGTGGGCCCGAATCGCACATCCTCAAACAACAGGCCTGAAATGGCAGTGCAGTAGGCGAGCATCTCCTCATTCTCCCGCTGTGCAGCCGCCAGGGCCGTGTAGTTAATGCCTGGGGCCAAAACGTGGATGACATTGATGGTGGTGCGGGACAACGCATCTGCGACATGGTTGCTCTTGCCTGCGATGTGCTGAACGCATGTCGTGTACTCAAGAGATGTGGGCCAAGTGACGCTGCTGCCGAGATGATCAGGATCAGACACCTTTGCAAAGGCAAACGTGAGTGGGTTGTGATCGGTGAAAGAAGTGAAACCCCATAGCGGAAATGCCACATGGCCAGGTAGAACGCATAGAGCACTCGATCAAAAGCGCTGTACTTCTCTCGGGAGGTATCAGGTGACAACTGAAAAAGGCTAGGGGCTGCCAGCTTCCATATTACAGTTGTTCCAGCACTCCGCCCACGGCTGTGCCAGATGCATCAACCATGAGAGTGGTCGGCGCGTTGGCCCGTGGACCAGCATCGTCACCTTTGCCATCACCTCTTTGGCATTGTTGTAAGCGGTCGGGACTGCATCGTCCCGAACAAGGTCTTTCTGCTTGCTGGCCTGGACCTTGAACAGCTGCTGGCACGAAACAGTGATCAAAATTCACCATGCCGACAAACTCTTGAAGTCCCCTCACCGTATAGGGTTTGGGAACCTGGCGAATAGACTCTACCTTGGTCGGGTGCGGGACAGCACCATACTGAGAAAACTGATGGAAGGGAGGCCAAACTGGCACTTAGCAAGATTGATGGCCAGGCCATGCTCGCTGAGCCGCTGGCAGGGCAGCTGGAGGTGTGCACAGTACTCCTGGCGAGAGCAGCTGGCGACGAGGATGTCGTCAAGGTAAACGAACAGGAAATCCAGCCCGCGGCCCACCATGTCCATGAGCCGTTGGAAAGCCTAGGCAGCATTCTTGAGGCCAAAATGCATCCGCAGGAACTCGAAGAGCCCGAAGGGGTGATGATAGCTGCCTTGGGAATGTTATCCAGGTGGATTAGAATTTGATGGTAGCCACGCACCAGGACAATTTTGGAAAATATATCTTGGCACCATCCAAATAGGCCATAAAGTCCTGGATGTGAGGGACAGGGTACCAGATGGCGGTAGTCCCCACAGAGACTCCAGCCCCCAGACGCTTTGGGGACCATGTGAAGCGGAGATGCCCACGGACTGTCTGAGTGGCGCACAATGCCCATTTCCTCCATCCTGCGGAACTCGTCCCTGGTCAGTTGGAGCTTGTCGGGGGCCAGCCTGCGTGCGTGCGTGTGCATGGAGTGGCGGTCTGGTGGTGGGGATATGGTGCTTTACCCCATGCTTGGGGCTGGCCGTTGTGAACTGGGGGGGGGGGGGGGGGGGGGGTTAGGATGTCAGGGAAATCGGCCAAGATTCGGGCGTACTCGTTATCGGAGGGTCACCGAGCCGAGATGCAGCGCAGTCAAGTCAGCGTGGCGCAAGGCAATTGAAGGTCTCAGAATGGACGAGACTTATCCCTTCATGTTGACCAGCAAGGAGTGTGCCCAGAGGAAAAACACCGTCCAGCAGCGGTTGGGCGACGTCAGCGATAGTGAGAGGCCAGATGAAATGACAGGAGTCGAAAGTGAGTGGGATCGTGCAGACTACGTACGTCCTGATGTTGCAGGAGTGTCAGCTCCCGATGGGGGGGGAAAAACGCTGACCTCTGCTCCCGTGTTCACAAGAAAATGCCGCTCTGAATGACGGTCCCAGGTGTAGAGGAGGCGATGCTTCTGGCCGGCCGCAGTAGCCACTACTGGAGGCCGGCTGAGGTGTTTCCCGGATGCGCACAGGGTGGTTGGCATCGGCGGGCCTCAGAACCCCACCTTTGGTGGGAGTACACCACGTACCTTTGCTGGCATCGCTCGTGGCCGGCCTCACTTTGGTGGAGGCTGGGACCAGTCGTTTGAACCCGCCGAGGCACCGCCGACACCCGACCGATGGTGGCGCCACCATGCTGTTTCGCCTGTCACAGCCACCGTCGGTGAAATCCTCATCCGCGAGGAGCAGGCGAACGTCATCAGGCAACTTTGTTCAAATAGGAGGCAGGGCTCGTGGCAGTTCAGCAAGGCGAGCAATTCGTTCATAAGCATGGACGGCTTGCGGTCGCCGATGCCATCCATGTAAAGGAGTTTGGCTGCCCTATCACGGCGGCTGAGACCAAAAGTGCGCAAAAGGTGCATTTTGAGGCCCTCGTACTTGCCTACAGCTGGCGAAGGTAATCGATTAGGTGCCCGGCAGTGTCCTGATCCAGAGCACTGACCACATAGTAGTATTTAGTCGCATCGGCAGTAATCTGTCAAATGGGGAACTGGGCTTCAGCCTGTTCGAGCCTCAGGTGGGGCTGTGATGTCCAGAAAATGGACAGTTTGATGGAAACTGCATTATGCTGGTCTAGATTGTCGGCTGCAAATATGGTAAAATCCAAAATAAGCCGTTTCGGATCATCGGTGTCACCACTGTAGAAGTCCAGGCATTGTGTACACACTGTGTGTCTTTATTAATAGATACATCCCCGGCACTCACGTGCATTCAGTAAATATATTTAACCAAAATCCTTGCTGTAGTTTGTGAGCACACCAGTTAACCTTCAACTCCTTTGTTCTCAAATCTCACCAACCGTCCGCCCCCTTTACCGCGTGATTGGTCGGCACAGATCACGTGAAAGTTCGAGCGCGATAATCAAAGGTTTGAGAACAAATGGCTTGGAGACAAGATGGCGCCACACTCAGTCTCATAATGGCTTCCTTGACTTTCATTGGCACAACTTTCATTGTCCTCATGTTGATAAGCAGCAATAAAAGTTTCCAAAGGTGATGGAAAGACTGGAGGAAAGACTAGGTGCTGAGAGCTCTCTGCATTACCTGCATTAAGGAGGCAATTAAACACACCTGAGCAATTACAAACGCTTATGAAGCCATGTGTCCCAAACATTATGGTGCCCTGAAATGGTGGGGCTATGTATAAACACAGTTGTGATTTCTACATGGTGAAACAAAAATGTATAAAAATACCCTTTAATAAAATCTGACAATGTGTACTTTAACCACATACGATTTTTTGCTATTACAGATCTCAAATTGTGGAGTACAGAGGCAAATAAATAAATGATGGGTCTTTGTCCCAAACATTATGGAGGGCACTGTATACTTGAATCAAGGCAGTATTCTGGTAAATCTCTTCTGCACACTCTCCAAAGCTTCACCTCCTCTGTTTTTCAGTGACCAGAACTGCACACAATACTCCTAACCAGTCCTATTAAAGTTATATCATGACTTCCTGACACATATACTCTATGCCCAGACCAATGAAGGCAAGCATACCATACTCCTCCTCTACCATTATCTATTTATGCTGTTACTTTCAACTGGCCTTTAAATAGAAACATAGAAACATAGAAAGTAGGTGCGAGAGTAGACCACCAGGTCCATCGAGCCCGCACCGCCATTCGCTCATGGCTGAACACTAAACAGACACACTTACCCACAAACAGTAGACACAAGACACAGAACACAAGACACTACCCTCCCCTTTATACCGCTATCACCCCTCTCCACCCCAAGAACCTCGTGATCTCCTGGGGGAGGCAAAAAAACGGATAAAAACCCAGGTCCAATTCGGGAAAAAAATCCGGGAAATTCCTCTCCGACCCCAATCTAGGCGATCGACACTTGTCCAGGAGATCACTCAGGTCTTACTATACTAACCATACCTAGGTCCATATCCCTGCCCTCTCCCCGTAGCCCCTTATCCCCTTGGCAGCTAAAAAACCATCTATTTTAGTCTTAAATATATTTAAAGTTTCTGCTTCCACTGCTCCCTGGGGCAGTGAATTCCATAAATTAACCACCCTCTGGGTGAAGAAGTTCTTCCACATCTCAGTTTTAAAAGAGCTCCCCCTTATTCTGCAACTATGTCCCCTAGTTCTAGTTTCCCCGATCATTGGGAACATCCTCGGTGCATCCACCCGATCAAGGCCCCTCACGATCTTATATGTTTCAATGAGATCGCCTCTCATTCTTCTAAACTCCAAAGAGTAGAGTTCCAGCCTACTTAACCTTTCCTCATATGTCAATCCCCTCATTGCAGGAATTAATCTTGTAAACCTTCGCTGCACTGCCTCCAGGGCTAGTACATCCTTTCTTAAGTATGGACCCCAGAACTGTACACAGTATTCCAAATGTGGTCTCACTAATACTGTGTACAGCTGCAGCAAGACCTCCGTGTTTTTATACTCAATCCCCCTAGCAATAAAGGCCAAAACTCCATTGGCCTTCCTGATTGCTTGCTGCACCTGCATACTAACTTTCAGTGATTCATGTACTAATACCCCTAGATCCCTTTGCGTTGCATTACAACGCAGCTCCTCCTCATTTAGAAAATAACTTGCCCTATCATTTTTTTTCCCCAAAGTGAATGACTTCACATTTATTAGTATTAAATTTCATCTGCCAAGTTGTTGCCCACTCACCTAGCTTATCTATATCCTTTTGCAGACTCTTCCTATCCTCCTCATCCCCTACTTTTCCTCCCATTTTTGTATCGTCCGCAAATTTTGATATATTACACTTGGTTCCCTCCTCCAAATCATTTATATAAATTGTGAACAACTGGGGTCCCAGCACCGACCCTTGCGGAACCCCGCTAGTTACCGGTTGCCATCCCGAGTATGAACCATTTATCCCCACTCTCTGCTTCCTATTTGTTAGCCAATCCTCTACCCATGCTAATATATTACCCCCAATCCCATAATTTTTTATTTTTAGCAATAGTCTCTTATGTGGCACCTTGTCAAAAGCCTTTTGGAAGTCCAAGTATACCACATCCACCGGTTCCCCTTTATCCACCCGGGTTGTTACTTCCTCAAAGAATTCGAGCAGATTCGTTAAACAGGACTTCCCCTTCACAAAACCATGCTGGTTCTGTCCGATGAAGTCATGTTTATCCAAGTGCCCCGTTAGTGTTTCTTTAATAATTGTCTCTAACATTGTTACCCACCTCCGATGTTATACTCTCCGGTCTATAGTTACCCGCCTTCTGTTTACTTCCTTTTTTAAATATAGGTGTTACATTGGCCATTTTCCAATCCACTGGGACCGTTCCTGCCTCCAGGGAGTTTTGGAAAATTATCACCAATGCATCCACAATCCCCACCGCTATCTCCCTCAAGACCCTTGGATGTAATCCATCAGGCCCAGGGGATTTATCCTCCTTCAGTCTCATTAATTTCCCTAATACCACCTCCTTGGTGATCTAAATATAGTATTTAGCTCCTCCATTCCTACCGCCCCCTGTTTATCCAGCGTTGGAATATTTTTTGTGTCTTCTATGGTGAAGACTGATACAAAATACTCGTTTAATGCCTTTGCCATTTCCATGTTCCCCACCAACAACTCTCCAGTCTCACCCTCCAATGGACCAACGTTCACCTTAGCCACCCTTTTTCTTTTTATATAGCTATAAAAACTCTTACTATTAGTTTTTATGTTGTTCGCTAAATTCCTTTCATAGTCTATTTTCCCCGTCTTAATTAATCTCTTAGTTATTTTTTGCTGACCTTTAAATGCTTCCCAATCCACTACCCTCCCACTATCTCTGGCTACCTTATATGCCCTTGCCTTCAGCCGAATACTATCCTTTATAGTTTTACTGAGCCATGGCTGACTGTTCTTACCCTTACCCCTTTTTTTCTTCATAGGAATAAATTTTTCTTGAAGGTTATACAGTATACCCTTAAACGTACACCACTGCTCATGTACCGTCTTATTCTTGAGTCTGCTATCCCAGTCAACTTTGATCAGCTCAGTCCTCATACCTTCATAATCCCCCTTATTTAGACTGAGCACCCTAGCCTGAGTTTCAACCTGCTCCCCTTCTATTTGAATATGGAATTCGACCATATTGTGGTCACTTGTTCCCAACGAGTCCCTAACTATGACATTTTTAATTAATCCTGCTTCATTACACAGGACCAGATCCAAGATTGCCTCCCCCCTTGTCGGTTCTGTGACATACTGTTCTAGGAATCCGTCTCTAATACATTCTATAAACTCTTCCTCTAGTCTACCCTGCCCAGTTTGGTTTGCCCAATTAATATGAAAATTGAAGTCCCCCATGATTACAGCAGTTCCCTTTTTACATGCGTCAACTATTTGCAGATTTATGTTCTGACTAACAGCGTCACAGCTATTTGGAGGTCTATAAATTACACCCACTAGTGTTTTTTCCCCCTTATTATTCTCTATCTGTACCCAAGCTGTTTCACTATCCTGATCCTTCAACGCAATATCCTTCCTCTCTATTGCCGTTATTCCCTCCCTTATTAAAAGGGCCACCCCTCCTCCCTTTCTTTCCTGTCTATCTTTCCTAATTGTCGAGTACCCCTCTATATTTAACTCCCAGTCCTGATCCCCTTGCAGCCATGTCTCCGTAATGGCCACGATATCATAACTATATATACTTAATTGCACCGTTAATTCATTTATCTTATTACGAATACTCCGTGCATTTAGATAAAGCACTTTCAGATGATTTTTACTACCCTTCCTTTCCGTTTTTGCCCCTTTTACATCTAAAGCTTTATCTTCACACATTCTGTCTCCTGTCACATTTTGACTTTCCGCTTCCCCACTGATACCCTGCTCTATTTCCTCTACCCCTGCCGTTATTACCCCCCTTGATACCTCCCCCCCGCTACTTAGTTTAAAGACCTCTCTACTGCCCTAGTTATATGATTTGCCAGGACCCCAGTCCCAGCACCGTTCAGGTGAAGTCCGTCCTTACAGAACAGATCCCCCCTGTCCCAGTACTGGTGCCAGTGGCCCAAGAAACCAAACCCATTATTCCCACACCAGTCTTTGAGCCACGCATTTAGCTTTTTAATTTTACGTACCCTCGCCGATTTGGCCCGTGGCTCAGGTAGCAAATGCCCACATGTCAGATGTGAACTCACCTACCAACAATTGATCCCAATTTACTCTCTCAGTCCTGCCTAATAATGTTGTAATTTGCATTACTCCAATGTAGTACCTTTCCACAAGTTTCATTCAAAGCCATCTTAAAACATATGGAGTTTTAATTTTAGATTTCTAACATCTAGACTTTTTTTAAACTTTCAATATTTCAGACACAGTTTTTGAGATTAAATAAAAGATTATTATTTGTCAATAATTATGTTGTCAGAACTTGAACTGATGGCTTTTTTCTTTTTTTTTTTAATCATTCACCATTTCCAAATAGTATAACTACATTTAAGGAACATAGATGAAAAATGCATTACATGTCCTGGAACCCACAGACTCCAATTGAAATTTGAAAAAGAGTTTATCTATCCTGCCTGGGGTTATTAGCTATTAGGTAAGTCTATTAGCTAACTTAAAAACAATACAGATCGACTCTGCCTCAAAAATAAACAGTTAGATCTGTCAGTATTTATTTTGTTCAAGAACAAAGAACTACTAAAATAAATGTTTTTTAGTAATCACTTGCCTTTTGTGATGTTACTACTTTAGAGATAAATGCACGTTTTAAAACAGTTTTATTGCATTGACCAATTAAGAAACCAGCTTTCTAGAAATAACAGAAATTCCTTTGGACTGAAGACTTAAGAAACCAGCTTTCCAGAAATAACAGAAATTCCTTTATCTGCCTGCAACCTGAATTGAAGAGTTGACATTTATTAAACTATATAATTTTCCTAAAACAATTAACCAAAGCCACAATATAAACATCTTGCAGTTTAGAAATGGGTCTGAGTGATCCAAATTATGCAGTTATCCTTACTTTAGCAGCACATATCCTTTTTTCTTTACCGCCCACTTTAGCTTAAAGTATACCATAATATTTACATTTACAATGTTCTAAATATATTTAGTTGCTTAAAGCAATGATATCTAATAGGAAACACAACTAACCTGTTACACTAATGGGCTTTGTAGCACTTCCTTGGGAAGCTGTAGCCTGGACTGGGTCTGTGTTGTTATAACCTGTGCGGGCAGACCTGGAAATTGCACCCCATTTAGAGATGATCGGTCCGTCACCAAATGGAATTATAGGATCTTCATCCTTTCCCCTTTTTTGAGGGCCAAACATATTTAGACTTCGTTTCACATTAAGGTCCTGAAAGAAGGCAAGAAAGATGTGAAAAATAAAATGTTTAAAATATACAGTTAATAAAAGATTAACAAGGTCGATGACAAATATGTACTTCCAATATGAAGATATTAGTGAATAGGCGACCTTCCCCCACATTACAGCCTTTTAAGAAATGGAAATTCCCCCTTACAGAATACACAGATCACTACCCAATATGCAATAAATGTGCTCTCGTGGAACATGAAAAAACATGTTTTACAAGTGTTTTTTGACAGGTGATGTGGCTTTGTGTAGTACAAAAAAAAACACTTATTTTAAAAAAATCACAGTATGGACCATTTTCAAGGAATACAACCTTCATAATGCAATGGTCACCTGTATGATCAAATTTTAAATCCAATCATTGTTGCTGAAACCTAGATATCTGGATTCTGATCCCCTTCTTCAATTGAAATGATGCCTATGATTCTTGTGCCAAAATTTATGCTCAAAACACAAAACATGTACCATTAGAACACACAAAAAAGCTGCAGAACATTGAACAGTTGATGTGAAATTACTAAAAGGAAACTATGTATGGGTGAGTGGAAGAAAATATATGGAAGGTTATCAAATATTGGTGGAGGCTCACACAAATCAGTATAGATAGATTAGTTGAATGTTTTTATGCTGCAAGTTGTTTACAATACATCAGTGGTTTTCCATAAGGAAATTATGGCATGAAGAGGCATTCTGAATGTAAGATAAATTTACAAGGGAGGTAATAATGACAGGAACTCTCCAGACAACAACCAACCACCTCCTTACAACATATTCTTTCTGGAGCAATGAGGCACCTGAGAGCTGGCCCCTTGCCAATTGCTCAGCTAGATAATATAGAGCAAAGATCAACATTGTAATAAATGGTGTCTGGATCTGTACATAAACTAATAATCATTCCAACCACATTCAGTTCTTTTTTTCACTGTGATAGCAGATAATTAAAAAAAAAAATCAGCTTTCAAAGGCTATTCATAGGACATGATATAATGCAAACTCTGAACACCCAACAGAGTAAGCCAAGGCCCATATAACATGATTTTTAATAACAAAATATATATTAATGAAAGATGATATGGACTCATTGTCAGTCATGTTATTTCATCAAAGGCACTTCCATGCACATGATCTTTACCATCACCTGGAAGGGAAAGATCAGCAGGCACATGGGAATAGCACCCCATTCTGGAATTATAAAGGGACACAGATTTTCAAAGAAATGTCACTGAGAACTTCAAAGAAATGGTTCCTAGTGGACCTACATTTTTCCACAGGTTATAGAAAGCTCAGGAAGCGTAAAAAATTAAATATTAGGGCGGCATAGTAGCGCAGCTGGCAGAGCAGCCTCCTCACAGCGCCAGAGATCCAGATTCAATCCAGACCTCGGGTGTTGTCTGTGTGGAGGTTGCATGTTTTCCCTCGGAATGTGAAGGTTTCAGAATGAATGCCCTGGGTTTCCTCCCACATGTCAAAGGCATGCGAGTTTGTAGGTTAATTGCATTCTGTAAATTGCCCCTGGTGTGCTGGGAGTAGATGCGAAAGTTTGGATAATATAGAACTAGTGTGCACAGATGATTGTTGGTCGTCGAGGAATCGGTGGGCCCAAGGCCCCATTTCCATGCCTTGTCATTAAACTAAATGAAATAGAAGTCTTCCTTTGGTTATTCATTACTTAACACTTGAAACAAAAATATCAGTAAATAACATACAATATACTGAAACTTCGAGAAGCTTGGGAACACCTTCATATAATTATTTCAAGAATCATGAAGAAAATGATCAAATATTAAGTAACTGCTTATTCGAAAACTTGAGAGATTTATACTACTGTAGATCTAAATATCTAATTTACTTAAGACTAGTAAGGTGGCTATTTGATTATTTGATTATGATAGAGCATTCCCTTCGGTCCCAATCTGCTAATTTCTTCCTCTGTAATCCATTACACCCAATACGCATCAACTCTACCAGATATTTCTGCCGTACCCTATAATAGGGCTAATTTACTGTACCATTAACCTATTAATATTTATTTAGCTTGTGGAAGGAAACTGGAGCACGCAGGGGAAGCCAATCATAGGAAGAAGGTTAGAAATCCATAAAAGGACAGTATCAAAGCCAGATTTCTATGGACAATGGTGCACATTGATAAAAGCCATGCAAAAATATTTTATTTTACTTGCATTTACACAAGTATCAATATAAAAATTCTTGAATTGTACTATGTACAATTACATTTCCATCAAATAATACTGAAGGACACAATTACACTAACATACTTTCTTACACATCAACTTGAAATTCTATGCACACATTTCCTTGCTTTGAAAATGAAAGCAGAAAAAATATAAATAGAATTTAATGAAGGACGCATTTTGTTATACTACTTTGGAAATTAATCAAGGTTTCACACTACAGAATCTTGGCAGTAAAATGGTTTCAAGAGCAAAATTAGGGAAGATATTAGTGGTTTCATTTTTCAATCCATTAAGTTTAAAGGAACACTTCAAAATTTGTAGTCACAAGTCATTTAATGTCAATTACAATAATGAAAAAAGATTTTTTGAAAGAGATCAACTGGCTTACCAATATCTCTACGTTGGTGGTTGCCATGACATTCTTGGGATCAGACTCCATTGCACTAATACAAGAACTAATTGTCCCACAGGACCATGGAGAGTAGTGGGACATGTTGTCATCATCAATTTTGGTGCTGACACACAAGTCACTCGTATTCTCAGAGAACTGTTAAAAGACAAGCAAATATATTACTATTCTAATAGGTAATATTTGTAATAATTTACAACTTCACCAAAATTCATTCAGTATGCATGTGTACATAGACACACACTTTGCTAGGGTCCGCATGAAATTTGAATAACTGAATGATAAATGGTTTGGGGTCTATTGAGGAGGGGGGGAGAAAAATGAGGATGGGGACATGTGCTTTAAACTATTAACATATTTTCCTAAAGCAAATGGTAAATATTAAAAAATATACAATTATATTAATATCATCATTAAGAGAATATTCTTAAAAATGTTTTTCTTGAATCAGTCACTGAAATTAGTATAGTAGAAGTATACTTCCATAGTGGTGGCTTTATTTTTAAACAAGCTAAATGTTGGCAAGCCCAAGATGACTAAACACGATAGATCTCAAGTGGTGCTATTGTAGCTGTCATGGAGATAAGCACGTCACACACACTGACTAAATAGCAGAGCATGTGAGAAGCAGGGCACGTTAGGTGAAGCTAATACACATATACTGAAGAGGAAGAAAGCAAAAGGCCAACCCAAATTTAAAATAATATCCTTCTTTCATACTTTACCATTTACAAATGCCGCTAACAATGTTTTATAACTAATTCCACACTCACAGAAAATGCAAAAATACCAATATATTTTTCCTGTTATATTCTTCAACTCAGATCAGCCTCAGAAGATCCAACATTACTGAAGCATATTGGAATTTTATTGCAATCAGCTGAGTAAAACGATATCAGAGAAAGAAAATACAAAAGGTACAAATTACTGGAGTAACTCAGCAGGTCAGGCAGCATTGCAGGAGAACATGGACAGGTAAAATTTCAAACACAAAGTAAGCCTTGCTCTTTAACTACAGCTTTATAATAAGGAGTGTCTGTGGATAAATATTCACAATATTTTGTTTTCTATTACGTGTACAATGTATGCTCAAATTTAATGTTAAATAAATACTGTTCATTGTTGTTTAACAATAGGCTAGTTTCTTGAGCAGATACTTCTGTATTCAAAAAGGTGTCCCAACTAGAAATTAGAATGACAGTGAAACAAGAGCTTTGCTGCTCACTGAAAGAGGAAGCTGAAGCATTCCACCATAATTTGAAGAAACAGTGAACTTCCTAAAAAGATGAAAATACATGATAATGCATAAAACATGTATTTAGTAGGAGTGGATTCTGTAGTAACAATGCAATGTACTATTACTATTTATTTCAAAATTAACAAGTGGTTATTAGACCTAACAAGTAATTGTTACTATTACATAAGAGTCAAAATAAAGGGAAATAATATGGACGTTCTTTATGTTAGGCAATATAAAATGTCAAACCTTTGTGGAAAAGCAAGTTTCATAAGTTCATAAATGATAGGAGCAGAGTTAGTCCATTCGGCCCATCAAGTTACTCCGCCATTCAATCATGGTTGATCTATCTCTCCCATCTAACCCCATTCCTCTGCCTTCTCTCCATAACCTCTGACATCCGTACTAACCAAGAATCTATCTATATCTGCCTTAAAAACATCATCTATAACCTTCTGTGGCAAAGAATTTCACAGACCACTGACTAAAAAAAATAAATCCTCATCTCATCTCCTTCCTAAAGGAACGTCCTTTAATTCTGAGGCTATGACCTCTGGTCCTAGACTCTACCACTGGTGGAAACATCCTCTCCACATCCACTATGCATTTTTAACATTATCACATAAGTTATGCTTTAAAACGTCATGCAATACTATCACAGATCACCTCAAAAGTAAAGAATTACTTGTAATATCGTAGATCGAACAACTTTCTATAGCTAATATTGCACCAAATTCATAAATTTAAACTAAATGCTTATAGCGGATCATTTGCCAAGAGTCACAGAATTGAAGTAGAGCCGAGCTGAATCACTGTACAAATAATCTGGGACAAATACCGTACGTACTCCATTGACACAAGAGCAAAAGCTAGCCTTAATATTTTCATTTGTCATTAATCAATAAAAAGTAAAGAACAGTTGTACCACTGGTGGTGAATCTGTGGAATTTATTGCCACACATGGCTGGGGAGGACAAGTCATTGGGTATTTTAAAAGTAGAGATTGATAGGTTCTCGATTAGTAAGGGCGTCAAAGGTCACGGGGAGAAGGCAGAAGAATGGGGTGGAGAGGGGAAAATAGACCATGATCAAATGGCGCAGACTCGATGAGCCGAATAGCCTAATTCTGTTCCGCTTATGGCCTATGGAGGCAAAGATTTGGTCCATTGACCCTGCCACAGCTCCCAGTACAGCACTCTCATCAATCCTACTAATCCAAAATATTTCTAGAGGCTGCAGAGAGTGGTGGGCTCAGCTAACCCATCACAGGCACGGTCGTTCCCACCATCAAAAACATCTACACGTGGCACTTCCAAAATAAGGCAGCATCGATCATCAAGGATCCCAGCAAACTGGGCCATACCCTCCACTCACTGCTACCATTGGGTCACTAGAGAGGTATGCTGTCACAGCTGTAGATGTGTTGCTTTGGCCATAATGTTTCCAAGCAGCATCTCTAAACTAAACTAAGGTGGAACAGATGCCCAAAATCCAACACCACCAGGTTCAGGAACAGCTACTCTCCTACAACTATCAGGATCTTGAACAAACCTACACAACCCTAATCTTACCTAGACAACAGAACATTATGACCCAAGCTTGCACTACTTTTAGTTTAGTTTTACAGCACGGAAACAGGTCCTTCGGCCCACAGAGTCCGCACCACCCGAGATGCCTGCACATTTGCACCACCCACACACACACACACACACGGGACAATTTACACTTATACCAAGCCAATCAACCTACAAACCTCTACGTCTTTGGAGTGTGGGAGGTAACCGAAGATCTCGGAGAAAACCCACGCAGTTCACGGAGAGAATGTACAAACTGCGTACAGACAAGCACCGTAGTCAGGATTGAACCCAGGTCTCTGGGGTGTAAGGCAGCAACTCTAACGCTGCGCCACCGCTAAGTCTATTAGACTATTTTCTATTATGTTTTTGCACTCATGTCCGTATTTTTACTCAGTTATTTTTCTTTTACAAACATTAAGTAATTTATGTTTAGTTTGTTCGTGCCTGTTAGTCCGATTCTACAGTATATGCATGCGATCCTGCTGCAAGCAAAACTTTTAATGTGCCTGTACCTCACCATACTCGTGCATATGACAAGAAATCAACTTGACTTCATTACTATCATTTTAAACTCCGATTTGACTTGCATACCTCTGAGCTGAAATCCACACTGAACAAGGGGGATGGAGGAGCTGAGGGTTGTGCTACTGTAGACAAAGCAGAAGAGACAAGTGGAGGCTTCTGAGTAGAATATTGAGCCCATTGATCTTGTTTCCGTCTTAACAGGTCATCGAAGCCTGGCTGCTGCATCCGGCTGTACGCTTCCTGCAAGGAAGATACAAGTGACAAATAACCTTTAATTCATAACTTCAAAACTCTAAACACAAGACAATGTATCTTCTTACCAATGCACTTAATTTTTAAACAATATTCAGAATCCAAATGAAATATTGCATAACTTCTCTCCAATTGGCATAATAAGTAAATAAGCATAACCTAACATTAAACATTAAGATTAGGGTTGTGTAGAAACAAGGAACTGTAGATTCTGGTTTACCAACAAAAGTGCTGGAGTAACAGCGGGTAAGGCAGCATCCCTGGAGAACATGGATAGGTGGCATTTCGGGTCTGAACCGTTCAGTCTGAAGAACGGTCCTGATCCAAAACTTCACCTATCCACGTTCTCCAGTGATGCTGCCGCCTGATCCAACATATTGCTCTTAAATTATGAAGCTACTTTATTTTGTTTACCAGTATAGTTGAGTACCATTATAATAGGCTTAACTTGCAAAATAGACTACATCCCATCAAAATGAAACCATTACAATAGCAAATAATTCTTTATTTATTGAAGGATCACAATTGTTGCCGATATGTTAAAAAAAAAAAAGCAAAAATATTCCAAACTATCCTACTCTCTGCATGGCGATGCTCCTCTGTTCATTTGATGGTTGCCCAGCCATAGAACAATATCCATCAAGTGAGCTGTATCGTTCTCGTGGTGGATGCTGGTAGGTGGCTGAAGGTACCACATCCATCGGAGGCAAAGAATTACTCCGCATGACATCATCCCGTGGATACATCTGTGGCCTCCACATGCGTCTGCTATCATAGACTGGGGCATACATTCCAGAAGGGACCGCAGGAACAGAACCATACTGCTGGGGTGGGCCTGTCGGGTAGGGCGAGGATGCTAGTCGTTCTCGTGGTGGATATGCATTGTAGTGGTCCGTGAATGGCACAGTGGGTGGGAGAGGGGATTCTGGCATACTGTTGGGACGTACATAGCGGGGAAGACAAGCAGACACACCAGATGGTAGACCAGTATGTGGAGGGTAATATCCTCCTGTGTGAAATTAAAAGAACAAAGAAAAAGGTACACAAATATCAAGTTAAACTATTTGTCATCTAGAACAGATTATACAACCTTAAGTCAAACATTAGTAAGTGCATTAGAGGTACCGTTGCCCAGCAGATTTGTAATAATCAACTTTCTCAATTTTTTATGCTATGTGGAACATTATGATATAATTTAAAAAAAACACATTATGAATTAAAAGATTGTTTGTTAAGAAATGGCTGCATATTAATCTATAAAATTGATTGTTCTGTATTAAGTGGTGGGAGGGAGTGGAAGCGCCTTCTTTACTTAAAATAAACCATTAATAGGTCCTAAAATCTCAAATTATTTTGCAATTTAAAAGGCTGAGAAATTTAAATTAAATATATTCCTACAAGAAACAAATAGAATAAGGTGATTAAGGTCAAAACTGAACTGACACTTTGAAGTGCGTGATGTGAATAAGTTACTCAGCCTTAATGCCTGCTGCTGAAGAAGGCGGGTAGGCATTGGAGATCTTTTAAATTGCTGGAATACATAATTTTAAAAGATTGAGACCTGTGCATTATTGGTAAAGCCAGCATTTATTGCCCATCTCTAATTGGCATAATGGAGAGCGTGGTGAACCATTACAGTCCTTCTACTGAAGCACTTCCTCACTGTTGTTCAGGAAGGTGTTCCAGAATTTTGAACAAATGACAATGAAGGAGCAGTGATATCTCAGAGTCATGATGTGGTGTTACTTGCAGAGGAACATGTATTTGAACCACTTGTACTTGTTGGTATGCGACTCAAGTTGGAGATGTGCTGTCAAAAATAGTTGGTTAACAAATGCATTTCATTTTGTAAATAATGTACGTTGCAGCTATTATGCATCAGTGGGGGGGGGGGGGGGGCAAAGATAAAGGTTTAGGATAGTGTATGGGTTACCAAATCAAATGGTATTCTTTGTCCTGGGTGGTATTCAGCTTCACAGTTGTTGTGGACTGCACCTACCCAGAAGCTTATAGATGGTGGAAAGGCTTTGTGGTATTAGGAGAAATATTACTTGCCCCAGATACCCAATTTTCTGTGTTTCTGCAGCCAATTTTTTAATGTAGCTGGCTCACTTAGGTTACTGACAGATATTATTGGTGGGAAATCCGGTGATTGCAATGCCTATTAAATGTGCTTGAATTATCCCTGGCAGGTATTGGCAGATGGTGAATCCGCTACCCCTGTTCAGAAAGAAAGGAGTAAGCCAGCCAAGAATTTAAGCTAGTGAAAAATAAAATCACAAAAACTACAGTTGGTGGAAATCTGAAATAACAGAAAACGCTGGAACTTAGTTCTCACGTATTCCTTTGTTCACCCATCCCTCCCTTGTATTCTCTGCCACCAAAATCTAATTTGTTTTCTCATTCCTATTTTTAATAAAGGATCTCAAAACTGAAACGTAATGGTTTATCTTTCCACAAATGATGAGTAAACCGAGCATTTTGCTTTTAAATTAATTCCAGATCTAAGTAAAATTCTTAAGAAATCATAACCTGAGATAAAAAAGGAAATCAGGACCTGTTAACACAACCCTGTTAAAGTTATAATTGTGAAAATTCAATGTCTTTATTCAATGAGTAATTGACTAGATAAATGGCAATGCAGCATCATGGTGATCAAGTTGAGTAACAAAGTTACAGGTAAAGACATATCCACGTTTTCTCCTAATTTAAAGAAAGAGATGTACAGACTAAACCTCAATATCAAAATTTACAGGGGTGCTATAAGATTGCGAAACACCAGGAGTGGCTGTGAAAGAGAAAAGGTTTAGAAATACAAAGTTATGTAGAAATACAAGGTAGTGTGTGCAGTACTGTTCACCACATTATGAGAATTATAGGGTGACACATGTGTACGGTGGTAAAGTTGCTGCCTTAGAATGTCAGAGGCCCGGGTTCGATTCTGACAATGGGTGCTGTTTGAACGGAATTTGTACGTACTCCCTGTGACTGCATGGTTGTTTGCCCACATTCCAAAGACATGTAATTAACCAGGTTTGTAGATTAATTGGCTGTAAATTTCCCCTAGAGTGTAGTAAATAGAACTAGTGCAGGGGTGAATGTTGGTCGACGTGGACTTGGTGTGCCAAAGGGCTTGATTCCACATTGTATCTCTAAATTCAATTAAGGAATGTGGAGGGTTTGGAAAGTATGTAGGAGAGAATTATCATGATTACAGGGTATTAGCCATGAGAGATAGGAGTGTCAGAGGCTGAGAGACGACCTGATAGAAGTATATAAAATTATGAGGTTCATGGATAAAGTAGGTACAGTATTTTTCCCCAGGGTAGAAATGCCAGAGGGCATTAATTTAAGATGAGAGGGGGAATGTTTAAAAGGAGATTTATGACAAAGGGTTTATTTTAAACAATGTCTGAAAAATTCAGATTTAATGGGGCGTTTTATTGACAAAATTTGATAAATACCGTTGAAACAAAAAGTGTAGAAATAGTGGCGGATGAAAGTAGTAGATGGAAGAGAGTAAATTAATTTATCTCTTAAAAAAGGTTTCACGGGCTTGGCAGTATCTTGTTCTACAAGACTTTGTGAGGCCATTCTAAACTGTGTCAGTATAAACAGACATCAGCACAGCCTAGATTTACCAAGCCATCACCGTGGATGGAAGACTATAGATTTTGGTTTGACTTACCTGGTTGTTGGTAAGCAGGCAGTTCATAGGAAACTGTTGCTCTGGGGTCTGGATAGTACAAATCGGGTTGCTGCGAAGGGTACACAGACACTCTTGACACAGATTTTACAGATGGTAGAGCAGTCACATCTGGTCCAATGTGTGATGACATTACAGCTGAAGTAGGGAGCACCTGGTTGAGAAGCGTCTTGGGAGGTGAACCAATTTTACTGGAAAACAAAATTTAATCTCTGATGATGAAATGCAAATTTAATTGGCATCTTCAGGAGCAATGTGCTTACATTGTAAAATATTAGTAATCGAAGTATCTTAAAAAATAAACAAATAAATAATTTGATAACCAAGGAGATAACTACTCACTTACATGGAAAAAATATTATACTCAAAATATCTTTCTGTTGTCTGTCAAGGATGGGAGCAGCCATTATAAAAATATCTACTCATGCTAACTGCTAAGATCCTGTCCTCACACACTAAATTCACTATCAAAAAGGTTCTTCTCAGACAACATTAAATTTAAACCATTCTGTACATCGGTTCGAAGCTTACTGCAATTAAGCCATTCAAACAAGAAATATATCGGCATAAGTTCTAATATTTTCTTTAGTATGCAAATAAATCAGTTGTGGGAATTTAATTTTAAAAAGACCCAGTTTATTTACTAGATATGAAACATAATGAATTGAGACCTCTAGCAACAGATTCAGTGTTCATTACACAAATTATTACACAACACTTTTGTCCCTTTGGATAGTCCCAAGGTTGACTCTTAAATAAATTTTATTTTTAAGTATCCTCATGAACGATTATTAGAAATTAGATTTTTAAGTACACACTGAAGCATTGAACTACATTTCCTCTCTTGAATGCAGCTTTAGAGTTAACCTTAAAATTATCATGGGCAATAATAATTTTCAACAACATTAACATGGCATGTCCTGATCTGCGATTTTTTATGAGTATAAATTTACTGAAAATAACAAAGCTCCCAATTTTACACTGATCCCAATTTATTTTCCCCACATTCCCATTAACTCCCGCCAGATTCTACCTCACCTATACATCAAGGGCAATTTATAGCGGCTAAATAGCTTACCAACCCGTACATCTTTGGGACGTAAGAGGAGACCAGAGTAAATCAAGGAAACCTATACGTTCTCAGAGAGAACATGCAAACTGTGCACAGCCGGCACCCAAGGTCAGAAATCAACAACTGTCACCTATGACTACAGCTTTTACATAGGTCAGCATTACCCGTCCCATACAAATAGTGCACAAATAACACTGATAGGATTGAAAATGGCTGGGACAGGTCTTCTAATTGAGTGATATTTTGTGAAAGATTAAATGACCTGTGCAGAAAACGGAGTTAAAATGAGTGCCAATTTGTAACAATGAATATCAATCCAAAGTTGTATGGATCTCAAATTTTACAAAAGGAAAGTGATATCTTACGTTTCTGGTGGTGAACCAGATAGTGATCCAGGTGTGCTCAGACAGTTTTGTCCAATTTTCTTAGCATTCTCCAAAGAAGCTGAGGTATCTGCACATCGTGGTATTAGTTGTGGTGTAGTACTTTCTGGGCTAATTATCCCATTTGTTGCCTGCACCATTTTCACAGTGGTTTCAGTGGCTCCTGTTACAGAGACTATATTTCCTGCAGATGTTGTGACTATATTGGCAATTCCAACTTTGTTCTGAAGCGCTTGTGATAGAGGGAAGGGCCTGACTGTAGCATTAATCTTCTTATTCCGCATCCGATACCTATTGTAAAGAATACAGCTAAGTTTTCCACCCCTCCGATAAATACAATATATTAAAAATCAACAAAAGATCATTCTTGTACAGGTTTCAAGGCTCAAAAACAGTAAAGCAAAATTAAAATGGACACCACCAACAGGCAAGTCTGGCATTCTGAAATATTTTCCAGCAAGTCTAACATTTTGTAATGAGACAGCTAATCATTTTCCTCTTCATTTCTAACCAGCTAACAAAAAGTTTCAACTTCCAAACTTGAGCCCACTGAAAATGTAACTGCCTGTGTCACAATTTGTATCAAGATCCATTCATGTCAAATCTCTGATTTACATTTGTTCCTCGGTCAACACCCCAATTTCATAATTATCACACGTGTTCAACCTTCTAAACGTTCTGCCTTTGTCTTTTATCATTAATTTCCTCCGATCATATCACCTGTGGAAATTCCTCCTTTACACCCAACATAATGCTCAGTCTCCAATTCCTTTTCTCTATTATTGGTTGCCGTCGCCTCAGCTGCCCAGGCTCCAAGCTCGGGCATCTCGAATGATATTCCTGTGAGCTTCATGCGAACAAGGAATTTCGCTACACTCATGTACATTGACAATAAACTAATCCGAACCTAAATATCTCCACTTGTTTATCATGCTCATCCTTTTCAATGTTCCTTGAAATCTCTCTTCTACAATGTCTTAATGTGCCATTTGAAAGAGTGCTAATTTTTGATCTCTAGTTTTACTTCATTATAAATTATACGTGCCAAACTGTTGTTATATTGCCCTGAAATGCTGAAAGCCATAAAGATATTTGCTTTCACTGACAAAGCTATCTTTAGAATAAACAACGTGATGCAAGACTGACAACATTATTGCTAAAGTATCAAAAGTATTTACTTTGTTTTTTTCTCTCACAGATGCTGCCCAGTGGCAGTTTCAACACGTTTTTTTTTAAGATTTTACAACGTTAGCAGATTTTTACTTACGCATATTTTTTGCCCAAAACCTCAAAATAACTATGCCATAAAGGAAAAACATAACAAGTTAATTTTAACACTTGATTCAAACACATATCATAGCACAAAAACAGGCACTTCACGCCACGATACCCGAGCTGATGCCAATTTAAACTAATCCCATCAGCCTGTGCATGGTCTATATCCCTCCATCCCCTACCTGTTCCTGTACCTGTCTAAATGCTTCCTAAACATTGTTAGCGTATCTACTTCCACCAGCTCTTTAGGCAGTGCATTCCAGGCAATCTGTAATAAACAAAACCCTTTCATCTCACCATAAACCTAGTTTTTGACATTTCTATGTATCCTATCTATGCCTGCAACTTTATATTGGTTATCATGTTACCCCTCAGCCTCTGACACTCCAGAGAAAATGATCCAAGACTGTTCAACCTCTCATTGTGGCCAATACTCTAATCTAGGCAACATCCTGGCGAATCTCTCCTGCACGTTTTTCCAAAGCATCCTTCTTGCTCTATGACGACCAGAACTGCTCACATCACTCCATTTGTGGTCTAACCAAACCTTTATACAAGTACAAGCTCAACATGATTTCCCAACTTTAATACTCGATGCTCTGAATGATGAAGGCAAGTTTGTTGTATGCCTTTATACTACCCCATCTACTCGATTTGCCAGTTTCAGGGAGTAATGGACCTCCATCCCAATATTCTTCTGTACGTCAATGGTCCCAAAGGTTCTGCCATTTGCTGCACACTTTTCTCTTACGCTTAACCTCTCAAAGTGCAACACATCATACAGATTAAACTCTATCTGTCATTTCCCTGCACATATTCCCAATCGATCTATACCCTGGAGTGGCCTTTGACAATCTTCCTCACTATCCATAACTCGGCCAATTTTGGTGGTGCCTGCAAACTTACTAGTCACTGTACCTACATTTTTGGCCTAACATCAACAAATAACAGAGGTTTCAGACTAAACCCCTGTTCAGTCAGATTATCATCCCTCTATCACTAACTTCTGTATTAAGGACAAGCGACATTGCATCTAATCCACTGAGTCTCTATGGATCCCTTTCCACATGCCTTACTCTTCTGGATCAGCCTACCATGAAGTATCTTGTCTTCATAAATTGTCATAAAGCATTCGACCAGATCCACTGCTCTTCCCTCATCATTTTTGCCACCTCATCAAAAAAGCTCACAAGTTTGTAAGACATGACTTCCTGAATCCCTGCACAGACATGCTGACTGGCCACAGATGCGAGTAAATCCCATCCTTAATAATCTACTCAAATAAGTTCCCTACAACTAATTAAAAGCTAACTGTCCTATAGTTTCCAAGATTTTCCTATTTCTCTTCTTAAACAAGAAAACAATATTGACTATTCCCCAACCCTATGGGACATCAGCAGTAGCTAAACAGGATACACAGGACTGTCAAAGCCCCAGCAATCGCTTCTCTCAACAGCCTTTGATGAATCTCAAACATTAGGCACTTATGCTTTTTGTTCATCAAAAGAACCAACATGTCCTCTTTCTTTTACGATCCCTCTGTCTCCATCACAGGGGACAGA
Organism: Leucoraja erinaceus; assembly: GCF_028641065.1. Taxonomy (NCBI): domain Eukaryota; kingdom Metazoa; phylum Chordata; class Chondrichthyes; order Rajiformes; family Rajidae; genus Leucoraja; species Leucoraja erinaceus. Next base: position 9,783,543 of record NC_073407.1, read on the forward strand.
CTATCGACTAACATCTATTGCAAATCCACTGACTCCCACAACAAAGTTGATTACACCTCTTCCCAACCTGCCTCTTGCAGGGCACATTCCTTTACTCTTAGTTTCTCTGTGTCCACCACATCGGCTTCCAAAATGTGGGTTTCCACTCTAGGACATGTGAGATGTCCTCCTTCAGTAAATGTGGATTCGCCCCTGTTGTTGTGAAGCCCGCATCCACCCCACTCCCTTCACAGGTATTTAATTCTGCAACCATAGGAGATATAACACTTATCCCTTCACCACCCCTCTCGCTTCCTTCCAGGGACCCCAGCAACCCTTCACATGCACCTCCTTCAACCTTATCTATTGCATTTGGTGCTCCCGATGTGGCCTCCTTTACATCGGCGAGACCAAGCTTAGTCTGGGTGACTGCTTCGCCAAACACCTGCTCTCTGTCTGTCAAGGCCTACTAGTGCTCCAGGTGCTAACCATTTTAATTCCCCATCCCATACTGACCTTTGAGTCCTTGGCTTCTTCCATTGCTAGAGTAAGGCTAAATCAACTCCCTCTCCTAATCTATTGTAATTTTCCAGGCTTTCGACTCTTTTTTCCAGTTTTATTCATCGGTCTCAAGAAGAGTCCCGATCTGAAACATCACATGTCCATTTCCTCCATAGTTGCTGCCTGACTCACTCTGTTCCTCCACCAGTTTGTTGTGCACAAGATTCCAGCATCAGCAGTTTTGTTGTGTCTCTCATATAGTACCTTGCCCACTTCCTCTGGTTCCATCCATAAATTTCCTCCTTCATCCCCAAATGATCCTACCCTGTCCCTAGCCATCCTCTTCTTATTAATGTATGTATAAAATGCCTTGGGATGCTCGTTAATCCTACACACCATGGACATTTCATGGTCCCTTTTAGCCCTCTCGATTCCCCATTGTTCTTTCCTGCTCCCTCTCAATTTCTCAAAGGCCCTGTTCACTTTTCAATTTCTTGCATATGCCTCTTTTGAACTAAAGTTATAACATCTCTTGCATCCAATGTTCAGCGAACAATGCCATTATTGCCTTTCAAAGGAAATCCAATCCTGAAGTCTGGTCCTAAATTTTGACCAGATAGCCTTTAAATGACTCCCACGTCACATGTAGACTTGCCCAATAACAATCAGTCCCGATCAATTCTCCCTGGCTCCCCTCTCATTCAGTTGTAATTAGCCTTTCCCCAATTCCCACGGTCCAATGCAGCTGTGACATTCTCCTTAATCAGTCATGCAACTCCCGTTTTGAGTAAGATTTAAAAAAAAAGTGAATTACACGGGAATCTTTATTATTATCCTGTCATTTCTCAAACTTAGCCCAGACACTAGCGTTATTGTGACAGCAATAAAAGTCCTATTTCTTGCAGAGATTACAATATTGGAAAAAATATCCACAATAAAGTGTACATTAGATTGCACATGTCAAAAGAAAATGTGTAACTGTGATACAATTATAGGAGCCTAACGATCCACCCAGTTACGATGTAATTGACGCAAGTGACTAAATATGTAACACTATATTTCTCAGTGCCACAGTTTCCCTACATCAACAAGCACATTTCCCCTAAATTTGAATGGTAGAAGCAGGATTTGAAATGCAAAGATACATTTCTACCAGTATTAATACATAATTAAAAAAACATACTTTTCCAATTCCTCTTGGGAGTGAGCAAAGGTACAATTGGCACCACGAGGACAACCTCCTTGTTGTCGAAGATCTCGGCACATGCTGGTTTTATATTTGCTGTTTGGCTGTGGCTGAAAACAACAAATGAACACTACTTTCATGGCTGTTTAATTCTGACTTTTGCTATAGGTTTTTTAAATTTACTGCGAAAAGTTCTCGATCAATGCTGATTAACAGTTACAGTTTGAAATGTTCACCATGAAATAATGGAAAACTACATCTATCTACAGACGACTGTTGATGTGATACAATTTGTCATTTGTAAGAAAGCAATAGGTTGCAATAAGATTATAAAAATATAATAGAACTGAAAGCAATGAATGTAAAATTTGAGATTTTCCCATGAAATTCAATTTGAAGGCAAAAAACAATTGTGCACATTTTTAAACTGGTTTTGAATAACCAATTCTCTTCAGAATATTGGCCAGCTCTAACTGTTGACAATTATTTGGTTCATTTAAAACATTACTACATTACCCCAAAAAAAAGGCTTACTTGTGGTGCTTCATGACCTTTTTTACTGAAGTTCTGGATGAAATCCACAAGCCCATGAACAACTGTTTTTACAGCCACCATTGAATTCTCTAGTTGTTCCCATGTTGGAGCTGCAGCATCTTGAGAGAAAGACAGATAGCATTTATCCCTCTCTAGTTTCTAAAACAGCATGTTACATTGAAAACTTTGGTATTGTTGCTTCAGATTTATTTGACATTTTATATTGTAAAATGCAGTTCTCCCTTCCCAACTTCATTCTGTTACATTCCCTTTCACCTCAGCCTCTTGTGAATGCAGAAACTCACGCATATCTTGATGCATTCACAGTAATATTTAGATTCGTAGGGGTTCATCTTGAGAAAAATAAAGTGCTAGGGTAACTCAACAGGTCAGATGGCATCAGTGGAGGAAATGGATAGATGACAGTTTGGGTAGGGACTGATTATTAAGACATTTCTTGAACTACATAGCCCAGCTAAACTATGGAGGATTTTTTTCTTCAACGAATAATTCTGATTCCACTGAAAGAATCATGCTCTAAAAGATTAACATTTACTAAAAATTGTGATCCTATTCAGATAAGAAACACAAGTCTTTTGCTATGTTGATACCAGAGGAATCTAAAATACTAAAAAATGTACTGTTTTGAAATAAACAAGTAGATTGTTGGAGCACTGGGCATAGTGTAATCGGGAATAAATTCAGTTAGTTACATCAATAATAAATTCCTTTCATACCTGGGTTTGGATCTATATTTGCTAATAGTTCAAGATGAGATCGAAGCCTGTTCAGATTGGCAGGATCAGTTGTCCGCTGCAGGACAATAGTCAATTCCTGCACACTCTTTGCAAAAGATTCGGGAGACTGGAGCTGCAAAGAAAATAAAGACACTTCAAATAAATAGCTGGCTCTGAAACTTTCCCTCCCAAGTCGTCAGCTGCTGTTTATAATTATACTTCCCATAGGTTCTGCTCCTTCTCCTTCAAATTATCTGCCACCCTCCCACCAAAGCAGCTTTAGCTACTTAGCCTTAATTCTAATAAATAACATCTCAAGTCCTCCATGACTTCTCCAAATGCCTTCAACGTCTCCCAAATCAGAATCTATTTGTTCATATCTCTTGTTACCACTAACGACTTGCTCTATAGTTGTGATAAACATAGAAAATCTCTACTTGACCTTGAGCATCCACAATATTAAAATCACTCTACCGTAGATCAAATTTGGCTGAAAAGTAGAAAGCAAATGGTAATATATCATCAAATTTTGAGCGATTGAAGAGCTTAGAGGTGCAGAACAATCTGGATGGCCTTATGTGTGATTTGTAAAAAGGCTGGTGTACAGAAATAGCAATTAGAAAAATCAACAAAATGTTATTGTTTATTATTAGGGGAACTGAATATAAAAGTAGTGAGGTTATGCTTGTTACATAGGGCAATAATGAAACCATATCAAAAGTACTGACTACAGTATTGGTCTCTTTATGCAAGGCTGTTAATGCATTGGAAGCTGTTCTGACATTTATTAGCTTACTATCTGGAATGGGCAGGCTGTATGAGGAAGAGAGATTGGATGGGCTAGGTTTGTATCAGCCAGAGTGATAGGAAGACTGGACTGTAACACACAGATCCCAAGGGGTATTGCCTGGGTGGATGCGGCCAGCACATTTCCTCGTGTAAAAAATGTAGATTGGGTGTGGGGTGTCACTGTTAACAAACAAGATGTCATCCATTTAAGACAGGTGGAGGTGAAACTCTTTCTCTAAAGGCAGTGGAACCAAGACCTTGGAAAATTTCAAGATATAGTTATACTCAAGGTGTTGGGTGATGATTGGTGTAAAATATTACAGTAGCTAGATGGAATTGCAGTTGAGGTTATGCTCAAATCAGCCATCATCTTATTAAATTGAAGAGCACATTCAAGGGATTGAAAGGCCCGCTCTTGCTTCTAATTCATGTTTGTATTGGCAGCAGCGACTTTTGTTTCCAAAATAAACATGAATCAGGAGCACGTCGGCCTCCTGGAATTTCCTCCTTAAGTTTTGTTGACCAGAAGCCTTGTGAAGCATATTGCCAATAACATGCCAATTTTATATCTAATGTGCTCCCCCCCCCCCCCCCCCCCCCAGTAATACTTACTCATTATGAGTATCAATAAAAAAATAATCTCAAAGTCATGCTTCTATTTCAAATACCTAACAATCAACATACAGGTAATAAAGATACTAGAATGATTCCCACTATAAAATAACACATGTGGACAGTTATTTATTGTTATACTACAGTACTACATTTGGAGTGCAGTTATATAAAGCCGATTAGGGATATCTGTAAATGCAGCTCTTTGCTATTTAAAATGCGGAGTTACTGATAACAATTGATACAAAAACAATTGAGATACTCAGCAGATCAGAGAGCACCTGAAGCGAGAACAAAGCTAAAGATTCCAGTGAATAGCTTTTCAGCGGTTATGCTGATCATTTTGTTTCCCTTCTCACCGAAGCTGCTGTATATACTGTCTACATTATTGGTCATTGATAAAATTAACTATTAAAACTGCATGCAATGTATTTTGTAATTCATATTAATACAAATTTTAACAATTAAATACAGGTATATTCCAACACATCTGATGTCTTCAAGCCCACAAACTCAATTTGTCTAGATCACCATCTTCCACCAGGACATTCCCTCCTAGAATGAATTTTGCCGGATTCGCCTCTACCATTGTTCTCCACCACATGGACAGACTTCTTATGGCACTACTTGCTATGTAGGCACTACTTACTATGTACTTGCTATACATAATGCATGGTTTTGGGAATCTCTCGAGTTCAAGCTATGCCCCTCTCTCAGTAGGACACATGGAACATGCCTCTGATCCCCTCCCTAACCTTTTTGAAATGGAGGACAAAAACAGCGATTTCCAGCAGCAGTGCATTGGAAGATGTTGTCAACTTAGCTGGAAAAATACATCCTTAACAAGGTCCATCATGAACTTGGCATAGGGGAGAAGTATTATAACACTTCGTCCCTTCCTCAAATGTCACCATCTGTTCACCTTATCCAACATCTGTGAGAAGTAATCAACTGTGCTTTTTGCTTCTAAGAAATGTTAGTCTGTTCTCCCAGTTACCCTTCTCTCTTATATTTTGACAATACCAACCCCTCTTAACTTCATCCAAAGACTCTCTCTCACTAGATTCAAGGCCCTCGTCCATGTTTTCCATTTCCTGCACTTACAATTTTTGCCCCAACGCCAACATAAACTGAGGATATGAAAATCCATTAAATATTTACCTCGCACACCACTCCCCACTCCACTTCCAGCAACGTAAAAATAAAGCCCTCCCTCCCTTGCATACCCTGCTTTACTTGTCTACCTTTATCAATGCTGGTGGGAGATGTGCAACATTTGGGTGGAAACCAAAGTAGCTGGTGGAAACCCATGCTGTCATGGAGAGAACAGAAAAACTCCCACAGGCAGCACCAAAGGTCAGAATTGAATCTGGGTCCCTGAAATCGGGAGGCATCAGCAGTAACTGCCGTGCCACCATGCCACTCGTCTGCTGAGCACAATTATATCGATTTTCCCTTAAGTTTCCAAGGTAAAACATAGTATTAGCCACATCTACAACAAACCTTATCAATGATGGACTGCATGTGTGATTTATGTGCCAAGTCTCCATACAAAAGGGAAGACCATTGTTCAGGGGAAATTCGAAGTCCTGCCTCCATGGCAATATGAACAATCTGTGCATCATGCTCCCTGCGCAAAGCTTCATAAGTACGAAATTCTTCTTTCAGTTGCATTAGAGAAGAATCTTCATCCCTTTTTGTAACCTAGAGAGAAACAATCTACAATGAATCATGCCTTTCCACATACATATCCATATGGCAGATGGCAGTTTAATATAGGATATGGCAAGATCATCTAACTTAAACCCAAGGAAGATGGGGCCTAATTTTCTATATGACAAGTAGTTTTCTAAATGAAATTGTGGATGACAGATTAAGGGCTCTAAAGAACAGTTCCGAAAACTAGTGCACAACTTTTAAATGCTATTATTTTTATTAATAAGAATATACCAAACGTAATTGTCCTTTCATCACGATTCTAGCCATATACCCAGGTTCAGTTTCAGATTTAGAATAATTTGGCTTCATGTCTCATCAGAGATCTAGACGCAAAAATCAAAGCAGACGTTCTTATGCAGTGACGACATCACTGGAAATACCGTTGTCTGTGATGGGATGTCAAACCAAAGCCACGTTTGCTCTCTTGGGCTGATTAGTAGACAATTGATCCTCTGCTCAAAATTACTTAAAAGGATTATATATCTATTAACAAATTGTAGAGTTTAATCTGTTCAAATTATCACTCTGATTAGATCCTATTTGGGATTCTGTATCCCTTTCTGGTTGCATGCCTCGTGAAGGTCTTGAAGTAGGTTAAATTACAATCTGCACAGGCTAAATTCCCATTTGCTCCAAATTAGTTGCTTTCTTGAAGTTAATCCATTCTAATGTAGCGGGGACACCAGTATTACTCTATTTACAAGCAAACAAATAAAATAATCCCAAAGTCAAATTTAACATCAGGACATAAGAGAATGAAAAATAAATTCATTTGAAAAAACATGAAAGCAGCAACAGACACATCAGGTGATTTTTCACTAACTTTCAATAAATTCCACTCACAAATGTTTACCTGGTGAAGTCAACAATGTTTAAGTAATTAGTTACCAGAATACATACTAGGTTATGGAGGAATTAAACATTTCAGTGAAAGTCCTTGTTATAAATTAACCATATTGGTTAGCTTTCAGATACTAGCCATCATTTGACAGCAAGTCAAAACCAGATGCCACAACAGTTGAAGGTAGAAGATTTATTCCATAGGAGTCGGGAAAAAGAAAAACATGTAGAATATCATAGCAATGCATGAGAGCATTTCCATATGTTTCTATTGAAAGAGAGAGACCGATACTAAATTGGTCACGAAGAATACATCAAATGCATTGTCCTCGTTGTCACTTCTGGTTATTGCCCCAAAATAAATTCTTGACATGCATGATTTTCCTTTATAAAAATCAATACTGTGCTGGTTATTCTTTGCCTTTCCAATGAAGGTTTATAGAGTCTCCCAAATAAAATAAAAAAATGTGCTTACCAAAGTGAAATTAACTGGCCTAACTTCATTTCTTGAAGGTAATCCATTCTTATGTAGTGGGGACACCAGTATTACTCTATTTACAAGCATTTATCTCTTCCTCCTTTGTGAAACAACTGTCCATTAACACTCTTCTGCCACAAGTACTGTAGCCAGGGAGGAATGAAATTAAAGTGGTCAGAACATCTCCCTAGCTTTTTTAAAACTGCTCCATTCATGCCTGTTGATTTAATTTTCAAAAACATACTGAACCCTTAATCTTACACTATGTTTCTCTCATCCATTATTTCACATTTTCTCTTGTTAATTACAACCCGTGTACCTTCTCCTTCGTTTGAGAACACAGCGCTAAACATTAAGAACCTTACCTACAAACAACATCGCTGCTGTCATTATCTGTTTGGTCCCAGATATGACCTGCTCTTTATTTTAGAAAGATCGGAGGGTTTCCTTTGCCAATATTTTTCCAATGCAGTTTCTTTGCTTTCCTGATTTCCCATTTCTACATTTTCTAGGCTTTCTGCTCTATTCTTCCTTAAGCCATCCTTCCTACAGTTTGATGGTGAGCAAAGGATGCAACATTCAATTTGTGGCTTAATGGTCTAACCAGTGTTTTTTTTTTTTTTTAAATCAAGATAATCTTCCTCCCATTGTACACTGGACTCTTAAAATCCTGGATCCCATTAGCTTTACAACTACTTTCGAAAGATGCACATACATATTCTGCAAACTTGTTAGAACAGTGCCTCTTACTCTATTTTGTCTTTCCTATTTCTTTCAGCTAAACTGGCAGTGCTTTGTCTTAAAAAAGACACATGGATCCATTTGATGCACAAAGCTTTAACAAAATTGTGATTTTACAGAAAACATTCAGCCACAACTGCAATGTATTGACTCAGGCCAGCAAGCATTTCCTCACACGTTGATTCTCTCTGCTTTAGATAGCGGAGAGACAGCAGCAGAGCATGAGGAAGGACCAGATGGTAGATAAACATGCAGCGACCAGCAGCAGCAACCATGGGCTTGTGAATAACTGTAGAGAAGATTACGTGGAATTAGCCATCTCATTGGTGAAGGGCATTTGTGGGTGGATGGAACCTTTTCTCTGGGTTGGATCAGCTCAACCTTGGGGCTGCACTTTCCCCAGGCAAGTGCATGGGAAAGTAAAGTCCCACCCACCATGGCAACACCGGTGAGTGTCACTAATGCAAATCCTAGTTCTTGCCAAGGAATTATGACATAGGGCTGAAAGAGCAACAACTGAATCTCAACTGGAGCTGCAGGACAAAGATGTACAACATATTATTAGAAAGTGGTAAGGTAGATGAAGCTGTTAATCTTCGTCCCCTCCTCTGAAACAATAATTAAGTTAACATTATTTCTCCACAATTTTGCCCATTTTGTCTGCAGCTTCACCTTTACTTTAAGAACTTCTTCCTGCAATTTAAGATTTTATTGATGTTCAAATTCAGTTTGCTAAAATAATTCAAATAATTGACTTAACATTTAAAATTTTTCAAAAATTACATTACACGTGGTAAACAGAATATTTTGCAAACCTGAATGCAATACCTTGAAACATGATGCACGGTACAAGAGTTGTACGACATGACCAATACTAGTTTTGGATGCCTGAGGAAACCGTGGTTCGAGTCTTTGAACAACAAAGAGAACCAGCACTTTCCTGGAGAGTGCTGACCCATCTTCTAATGCAAGCAAGACTAGTTTAAGAGCTTCTTCCTGCATAGCTGATAAAAGAATGGAAAACACAAAGATTATTATTTGGATATTACCAATATGTACATCATAAATGGCAATAGAAAAGGAATAATCCATCAACAGAAACATTAAAAAATGTCATGGGTGGCACAGTGGTGCAATGGGAGAGTAGCTTCCTTACTGCGCCAGGGACCCGGGTTCGATTCTGACTATGTGTGCTGTTGGTATGGTGTGTGCATGTTCTCCCTGTGACCGCATGGGTTTCCTCTGGGTGCTCTGGTTTCCCCCCACATTCCAAGAAAAATGCAGGTTTCTAGGTTAAATGACCTCTGTAAATTGTCCCTAGTGTGTGGGATAGAACTAGTGTACTGTTGCTCATTGGTTGGCATGGACCTGGTGGGCCGAAGGGCCTGTTTCCAAACTATAACTCTTAACTAAACGGTAATCTCCCTCCCACTAAAAAAGCAGTCTGTCCTCAAAAATACTGCAATCCAACAGAAAACTCCCCACAAAACAATCATATGCAGTTAACAAACTTCTGCTACATGTCAAGCAGACATGATGGGCTACAATTTGTGACAAAATAATGGTATTCACCGTGTTTTATGTGTAAACAAAGCAATTTCATGTAAGGGTCATTGCATGATTAAAAGCAAAAATGATCTCTTCAAAATGCAATATCCTGCCACTGGCTTCACAAAAAGGGCAAATTGCTGATCGATTCACAGTGAACATGCTGAGAAAGGTGAAAAGTTACAGCAATTGCATTTTATACAGGTATACATGCCACAACTTTAAAACACAATCTGTGTTTTGCAGTCTTATTTAATCAAATTGGATGCGTGTTCATTGACTCTAAAGGATGTGCTAATGATAAACCACATTTAAAACCCCTCTGTAGCAGAAATAAAATATTTCACACAAGCTTCCTCAATTTTTCAGTTTTAATTACTACCAGACCAAGTGGGACCCGTTGGGCCCCATTCCCCCAATGCAATTATCCACCACTCACCCGTTCCCCCAACGCAACCCATTTCCACCACTCACCAGTTCCCCCAACGCAATATTCCACCACTTACCCATAGCCCCCAACTGCGCAGGCGCGGCTCATTTCCCTTCATCCCCCAGCACTCCCTCCCCCTCCTCTTCACCCTCCCTCTTCTCTCCCTTCTCCTCCTCACCTCAGTCACTCCCTCCATAACCCTTCTCCCCTCCCTACCCCCTTTGAAGTCATTGTGAGGTGGGAGCTGCTGTTTTTTTTTAATGTAAATGAGATCTTATTGTGATGTAATTGTGGGGAGGAGCACTGCTGATGGGCAGTTTTTGTAAATGAGATCCAATTGTGATGTCATAGCTGCTAACTGCCACTGCAGGTTCGTGATTTTTCTCAAAGTGGGGTTTTGTAAAGTTTAAAATGTAAATAACTTGTAAAATATAACATAAATCTGAACAAAACTTGATAAAAACACACCACAGGACAATGGTAAGGTGGTCCAAATATTGTAGCGCTATCATGTGCCTTTTTGGCATAGTTCCGGCAGCACATAGGCAGACACTCACACACACACAGACATAGAAACAAACAAGATGAGAGTTTTAGTAATATATATATATATATATATACTAGACCAAGGGAGACTCATTGGGTCCTTAACAGTCTTAATGTACAAAAGGATCTTGGACACTCAAGTCCACAGCTTGCCAAAAGTAGCACCACAGGTAGATAGAATGGTAAAGAAAGCATATGGCATGCTTGCCTTTGTCAGTTGGGGATTGGGTATAAGAGTCAGGAAGTCATTTTGCAGCTTTATAAAATCGGTCAGGCCACATTTGGACAGCAAACCCGTGTTATAATGGACCACAAAGGAAGGAATGAAGTTTGTTATTGCCGATTGTCCACTATAACCGAGTGCGGGATTAAAGAGTAATAGAGTATCATCGTACAAGTAGTAGAAACAAAGAACTGCAGATGCTGGTTAATACACAAAAACACACAAACTATTGGAGTAAATCAGCAGGTCAGACAGCATCTCTGGAGAACATGGATAGGTGGCGTTTTGGGTCAAAACCCTTCTTCAAACACTTGGTCTAGAACAGAGGTTCAAGAAGGAACTGCAGATGCTGGAAAATCGAAGGTAGACAAAAGTGCTGGAGAAACTTAACGAGTGCGGCAGCATCTATGGAGCGAAGGAAATAGGCAACGTTTTGAGCCAAAACCCTTCTTCAGACTGAGAACAGAACATAGCCTGGAATCCCAGTGAGTTGACGTCCCTGGCCTGCTGGCAGCCGGGGAGAGGCAAGGATCGGCGTAATCATTGGTCGCAGCCCGCGAGCGGCCGGAGTGTAGGTAAGGGTTGGTGGTGGTGGTGGCATCAGGAAGCAACCGAGGAAGCTGTGTGGGCAGTAGTAGGGCAAGCCTGGAAAAAGCTGGCGAGGTGATGCAAGCTGGTGTCTGCAGGCCGGCCCGGCGGTGAAGGTCGGTAGGGCCAGGGTGGCAGTGCGGGGCCGGGTTGGCGTTAGCAGCCGTCCTGGTGGTGAAGTCAGTAGTTCTGTCTGCTACAACCAAAATTAGTTAAAAAGAGGTTTGTAACAATGTGGATTTACTGTATAGTGTGTAGTTGTGAGTTTATGGGGGGATACAGGTTTACCAGGATGCTGCCTTGGGTTAGAGGATTTTAGCTACAAGGTTGAGCAAACTTGGATTGTTTTTTCTGGAATGTCGCAGGCTGAGGGGAGATGTGATATAAACTTATAAAATTATGAGAGGCATAGACAGGCTAGATTCAGAATCTTTTTTCCTGGGAATATAGGGCATAGCATTAAGCAAGAGTAGTAAATTTTAAATTAGATGTGCGGGGCTTTTAAGAAAAAAAACTGTGGCTTTTTGATAGGCACATAGCACACAGGGAATGAAAGGATAATGAGCAGTCAGAATGGATTAATTTAATTTGGCAATGTGGTTGATACAGACATCATGGGCTGAAGCGCCTATTTCTGCATTGTAATGATCCGTGTATATAGTTGTAGGACAGCACAAGGTAAAAAGAATACATTAACATAATTTTGAACAAAGAACGATTAAAAACAAGAGAACATTGTGTTCAGGTGAGAGGAAGGAGTTTTAACAGGGATTTACAAAGCGGATTTGAGGCTAAACTTGTTTATACAATGTAGTTGATATCTGAACTCATTGCCAGAGGAGGTGGTGAGGTCAGATATTATCAATATGTTGAAGAGACATTTAGACTGGAAAATAACTAGCCAAGGCTTAGAAAGATATTGACATAATGCCAGCTAATAGGATTAGTGCAGATGGGCAAAAACGTCTGTATTGACATGCTGGGCCAATGGGCCCATGTCTGTGCTGTGCAACCCTGCAACTCTATAAACAGTAGCATTTTAAACAAATGTTCACTGAAATTACAATTGCCTTCATAATTATCTTTATCCTATTTCTTACCTGGTCCCAAAAATTGGCAACCTCTGGCCCGGACGGCAGCCCACAAATTGGCAGACAGCTGCTGGGGGTTCTGATGCTGCAGAATGAGTTCTGTAACCGTTCTTTCCCCAAGTGATCTTGCTGCCCTCATTGCTCGCACACGTCCTTCCTCCTCTACCAACTGACAGTTAACCAGGGTAACTAGTTTCCGTTGCATTGGTCTGCTCAGTGCACTCTGATTTAAACTTGCAACACCTGAACAGAGCAAAATTACAAAGTATTTACATAAGTATTAAGACTCGTGCATACCCGAACTTCAACTGTTATTGTAATAGAGTATTATACAAGACAAAATAATTCAATTGTCCAAATCTAAGCATTTTCTTATATGAAACCTACAAAACATTAGCCCAATTATGAATTTGAAGCAGCAATCACAAAATATAGTTATATTTGCAGCATAACATACAAAGGGAAGGATTTCCACTAAAATCAGTGTGAAATGTTTAATCAAATTGCTAGACTATACAAGTGGGCATATATAACCATATTTTTTGCTACAAGTGGAATATAAATTCTACAGAAAAAGTATTAGTCAAAAACATTGACACTTACATAAAATTAAATTATAACTGCAAATATCTTGCTTTTTCCTCACTTATTATTATTTCATTTTAAATGAGGCATCACAACATATGCTGACAGCACTGGATGAAAGTATCAGGAAGTCATTAAAAAGGTGTTGCATCTCCTGTTAATGTGTATGGTGGTTTATTCGATGGACTGCAAGGAAATTATTCGAATTGTATTTGAAGGACTGCAAATGGGGATCCTGGTGATCTAAAGTTGGTCACCTAGATCCCTGTTGCCATCATTAGGAAGTTAGAGGGTTTTAAGACAGCCAGAATGTTAGCCCTAAAATACTTTAGTTTTTTTAGATTGAATTGGAAGATAGGATAGTTAGACTTAGGGAATTCAACGGTCTCAATAATTACTGGGTGTGACACTCGTTATACCTGTTGATGATTGAAGTAATAACAGCGGAGAGTGTAACTGCTTTGGAGAGAAGACAAGTTTCATCGATGGGCCAGTATGGTTTTGCAGTGGCTTACGTCAGAGAAATCCAAACTGTAATAGTTGGATTGAGAGGTTTGATAAGTTTTTTTAATCAAACTTTGTTATCAAGAGCGAACGAAGAACGTATCCTGTCACATGTAGTCTTGCTACAGCAAGACTAATAATGAATAAATTCTGTACGCAATATCGTTTGGTAAATGGTGACAAGTGTCAAGCTGGTGTCCTGCAATGAAGATGGTGAGAATAAAGATATACAATCAAATTTTCGGATTCCCTATAACAATGCAGTGCAGTATGACTAGGTTTTTTTTTGTTTAATGGAACTAAGATTCCATGCCCCTCACAATTTTGTACACCTTAAAGTTCACCCTTCAGTCTCCTACACTCCATAGAGGAGTCCCAGCCTATCCAACCTCTCCCTGCAACTTAAGCTTGCAAGCCCAGGTATTATCCTGGTGGATCTCTTCTGCACCTTTCCAATTTAATGACATGCTTGCTCTTGCTGTGCAACCTGAAGTGCGCATTGTACTTCAATTGTAATCTCACCAACTAGTACATCTTCCTGAGGATGTCCCAACCTTTGTACTCAGTACCCTTCCCAATGAAGGCAAGCATGTATTGCCCATCTCTCACCATGTTTCTGATTTGGCTATTATCAGTTATGGAGGAAACAAATGGTAGGTACACGGGGGCCAATGAAATAGACTGTTCTGCACAGATTGGTGCAGTTTCTTCAGAGTTGCTGGTGTTGCACTCATCCACCAATTATAAAGTATTCCATCCCATTGTTTCTGGATCTTGTGGAAGATAGGTAAGCTTTTGGGTGTCCAACGATGACCCCAATAATCTGGATGGTAGGGTCTTGGTAATAGTAATGGCATTGAATGTTATTAATTCATTTTCTAAGTTGAATTGCATGTTATTCAGCAAACATTTTCACGATTAAAAAAGCAGTCAAATTCTAAAGATTCCCTGTCCCTTAGAAGGAAGTAAAACCAAAGGCACTGCCCATTTTCCAAATCTCTTTGGCCACAGAGTATTGGAAGACTGCCAAGTGGTGCCATTCTTTGAAAAATAAACAGTTAATTAGGTCCAATCACCTTAGCAATAGCCAAATTATTGCCTCAGGTTTTCATAAGTTCATAAGTGACAGGAGCAGAATTAGGCCATTCGGCCCATCAAGTCTATAGCGCCACTTAATCATGGCTGATCTATCTTTCCCTCTTACCTCCTTTCTCCTACCTTCTCCCCATAACCCCCGACACCCTTACTAATCAAGATTTTATCTATCTCGGCCTTAAAAATATCCATTGATTTGGCCTCCACAGCCTTCTGTGGCAATGAATTCCACAGATTCACCACCCTGACTAAAAAAATTCCTCCTCATCTCCTTCCTAAAAAAACATCCTTTAATTCTGAGGCTATGACCTCTGGTCCTAGGCACTAATGGAAACATCCTCTCCACATCCACTCTGTACAAGCCTTTCACTATTCGACGTTCCATTGTTTTGCAGGGAAATCTTCTTTAACCATTACTGGGAAATGTTGGCAGCTGGCAAGTTTGTGATTTTCAAAAGAAAAAGGAAATGCCCAAAATCTCAAAACTATTGTAAACAGCAGATTGAATTTGCACACATGTTGGATGCTGGACATCATGGAATCCACTGAGGAAGTAAAAAGTTGAGGTATCCTCCACCACTGATTGAGAATCCATTTGAAATATCCCGTTAATTCAGTCTGATGGTCTTCAGTATTTGTTAATGCAAACAATTAAAAATAACACGTTAGGTTAAAGTGTTGAAGATATTTTTCAAAAATGAATTTTCTTTTTATTTAGTTTCAATGCCACCATCTTCTAATGTTTTTGAGTTTAAATTTTTGACAGCTTTGGACAGCAGAAAGGGAAGTATTTTTGTCAGCAGCCAATTGTTTGTTCTAACTATATTGAGAGGGGAGATTGTTCTAACCTTACCCTGGACTGAATAAATTTACAGTGCGGAAGATCTCATTTCCACACAGGGTTCACCCACCAACTGAAGAATTTATTTCTCTCCATAGCATTCTGTGTGTGGAACCTACATAAGCAAACTACTGACCCAGCAAACTCTGATCCATGGAAAACAAATTCAGAAGGACGGTACAAAAATATTTAGGAAAAACAAAGTTTTTGCTGAGATCAATCAGCATGGATTTGGCGAGGAAAAACCAAGAGACAATGCATCTGTCTGCATTGCAGGATTTCAGTGGCAAAGGTCAATAACTCCAAGTTCAGGCTCATATACATTTCTGATGATCTGTCCTGGTCCCAGCATTTGATTCAATTACAAAGAATGCTCACAAACACCTCTACTTCCTCAGAAGTTTGAGGAGATTTGTCACGTTGCTGAATACTGTTGAACTTCTACAGGTGTACAGTGGAGAACATACCGACGGGTTACATCACAGCTTCATTAGGTAACTCCAATGTTTAAGATTGAAGGCGGCTACATAAAGTGGTGGACATGGTCCAGTACATCACTGGCATTGACTTCCCCACCAAAGGAATCCACAGGAAGTACTGTGCCAAGAAGACAACTAATGTTAAAGATCCAGACCAACCTGGTTACGTTCTCATCTTGTTGCTACCATTGCCTGAGAACTGTTACCTCCAGGTTCTTCCCTTCAACCAGCAGACTCTTTAACAACACTGCACAATACTGCCTCAGCACCAAACTTGGCTTGCACTATCATAATCCGGTTTACCTACATTAATTAATAATATCTGTTGTGTGGTTGCATTTAATATGTCCGTAAAGGTTCAAAGGCCTGCTAATTGTCATGTGTACAAATTAAGGTACAGTGAAACTCAAATTACCATATAGCCATACTAAAAAAAAGCAACAAGACACGACTACATAAAAGTCAACATAAACATCCACCACAGCAGATTCCCCACAGTGATGGAAGGCAATAAAGTCTAATCTTCTTCCTCTTTATTCTCCCGCAGTTGGGGCAGTTGAACCACCCGCAGTCAGAGCGATCGAAGCTCCCGCAGGTGGCGATCAAAGCCCCTGCGTCTCGGTGTTCTAAGCTCCCACGGCTTGGAGCTTCCGAAGTCGGTCTCTAACCATGGACCACAAGCTCCACGATGTGAAAGTCCGCAGGCTCCCGCGGTTGGAGCTCCCAAAATCAGTCTCCAGCAGAGGCCGCCAGCTCCACGATGTTAGGATGGAGATACAATACAGGAAAAAAATTGCATCTCTGTCGAGGTAAGAGATTAAAAAATCGTTTTCCCCAATCTGCCACTCCACACCACATAAAACAAGCTAAAGACATACATTTTACACATACTAAAAACAACAAAGAAGGAGGACTGTTGGCGAGGCGGCCATTGTGGGCACCACCCGATGGTAAAGCTGCAGCAAGTAAGAATCTATGTGTTCCGATCATGGTATATATGACTATTAAACACTCCTGACTTTTAATACATTTGGTGTCGATTTTTAGCAACATATTTGACATAACTGTCATCAGAAGAGTAAAATCCAAGGAAAGGTGAATGGTTGGATTTTAAATCGGCTCAATAGCAACATCGCCAAAAACAGTCATTGCTTTTACGGCTGCAAGTGCACAGTTCTGAGTGGCATGTCCTTTAGTTTTTATGGTGTAGATCAATGGTTTGGACATGAATGCAGGATTGTAGGTAGACAATTCAGAAGTTTGCAATTGTTACCAAAATTAGTAGCATGACAAATAGTGATCAACAAAGTTGTAGTGTGCAAAACAAAAAGACTTCAATGAAACGCTCAGAGGCACTAAAGGAGTGACCAATGAAAGAGGGAGATCGAAATGAAACCCACACGTTTATTTGTTTTATCTAATTGCCCTCATTTGAACAATAATAAAAAAGATTAAATATTTTAAATTGGTTACTTCCATTTTGAAAATAATGGCATTTTGATTACATATTTACAAAATTGATTTTTAAATTGTATCGATGAATCCACTACATACATGAATGTGCTGAATATTTTCCATTTAACTGATTATTCATCTTTCCTAAGGGACACTTCCCTTCTAGATACTCTAGTCTATTCGGCCATCTCCTCCAATACCTACTCCATTTCTCATACAACCATATGTGCAGCAACATCTGCCCTTTTCCACCATTCAAAGACCCAAACACACTTTTCAGATAAATCAACAACATCGGTTTACTACTATCAATTCAATATACTGGATCCAGTGCTCATAATATGGTAAGTCTGTTAACCGGAACTTCCATTTCCTTGTCATTTTAATTTTACATCTGATTTCCATTCCTTCGGTCCTTGGTCACCCTCTATTCAAATACCATGAACAGTACCTCAATTTTTTACTAGCCTTCCAGATTCAATATAGTTCAAAAGTTTACGATTTGCTCTATTTTCCTTTAGTAATTTCTGATAAATATTCCTCCATTTATACCATGCACCCTAATGGCCTTATGATCCTTTACTGATCTCTGTACCACCTTCTTACATCTTGCATGACCATTCCTTTTATCATTTATTATTTTCTTCCATCCAGCCTCTTTAATTTCCCCTTTCCCAGCATCTGTAAACATTTTCATTTCCAACTTTTTCCAGTTTCAATAAATCAGTTTGATTCCTATCAGTGTTTTACACTTCAAAATGTAATGTTTTCCTGCCACCTAAAGATATAAAATGCAAGCGGAGAAGAAATATTACAAGTACCATCTTAACACTACCTACCCTTGCCTCCACTAAGAGGTTTCAAGTAGAGTGCCAGCTCTTCCACACACTTCTTTGCAACCTCGTAATGTTTATTTTCAGCCAAGTTACTCAGGTTCACAGTCTGCTGGTCTGGGACCTAGGTGCAGTCAAAATATTTACAAATATTAAAAAAAATTGGCAAGACAAGTTGTAATTTTTTTTAGCAATGCACATGGAAAAGCATTGGAAATTATCCAACACATCAAAAATTAACAGCAAGAACAATGTTGTTGCCAAAAAGTTTGATTGACAGAAGAATGCATTTATGTATTACTATTAGACTGCAATGGATTGAAGCTACCAAGCTACAGGGCTGAATACAGATCTCCCAAAGTGAATTAATTGGTGTAAAGGCCATGTGATAACTGCAAACCCCCCCCCGTTTTTTTTAAAGAGCAAAAGCAGGATAATACCTCAAACTAATACAACAGTGAATAGAATTCCTGCATTTTGGGTTTATCTGGTTACTGTTCAATTTGATATGATTAAAAAAAAGCAACAACTTCCCCTATATTTGCCTTAATATAGCAAAAGGTCCCTCGGCTTTTCCTGGGAGATTTAACAAACGAAAAATGATGCCAAGCCATAACAGGATACATTCGAACAGTTGACCATAAATTTAAGGGGACAAGATTTTCCTTTAGTTTCTTAGTGGAAGAAAGTGGAAAGATGTTGAAATGAAAGATTGCAGATAGCTTAGAGGGTTACAAGGATAAAAATTACAAATATAGGAAGGGGGCGACATTGAAAATATGGCTAAGGATTTTAAAACCAAATTTTATTTTATCACATAAGATAAACTCAGCGGGACAGCCAGCATCTCTAGTCAATCTCAATCAGTTATAGTTGAAGGGAGCATTAAAATGTGAACAGCAGTTTTGGATAATCTTATTAATAGAGAATAGAATGAGAAATCTTGGCACATGGACAGGATCCCATGTTAATTAATCAAATTTACAGATATTACTCGATAAGAGATCATACTTAAGTTAAATGCTAACTTTTATGACTTGCTCATGATAAAGATATTTATTTAGATTTTCCTGAACAAACAACAAATATCATGGCTCAAAATTTAGCTGATACCCAAACATGAGAAATCTTATAACAAAAATGTCCTCAATAATTTTAATTCCTTGACATTTAAATATTCGTCATGAATATTGAATTATAACATAATAGCAGTCACATGCGGAATGATAATTACTGTAGTGTACAATTTCATTTAGCTTCCCACTTTCGATACAAATACTCTTTATGAAGCACTTTTTTTGCTGACACAAAGCAGGATTTTAAGAAAGACTAATCTGCAATAATGTAATTAGAAATAAAAAGGAGCCTTGAACAAAGTGGTTATTTTAAACAATTGTCGTCATTCTGCATTTCCATTGCAACAAAATCCCCCAACCAGAAATTATTAAACAAGTTCTTTCAACCCTGACAACCCTGGCAAAGGAATTACATCAGTTTGACCTTGTGAACAAGATGACTCTGGATTGGTTATACCATAACAAACATTTATACCCCCACGTGACGCATTGTATTAGGAACATTATTCCCGATCCCAAACATAATAATTTGGTCAACTCCAAATTTGAACAATTATGTATCCGAAGGTTGGTTTAATCAGATAAGTAAAACTATAAACACTTATTTGTAAATAAAAATATTCTCATGTGGAATTTAATGATGCATGAGAGTCTTTAGCTGCAAATGTCAATTCTAAAAGATACATAAAATAACCTGAATAAAACAAAAATGTACCTGTGCGCCAACTAACTGCAGAAGTGCAAAATTCACAGGAAGAACATTGATGTCTGTGTTGATAGCAGTCTGGTCAAAGGGACATGCCTTCCGGTGTAGTTTATTCAGGCAGGTTTTGCAGACAGTATGCCCACAGCCCAAACTAATTGGTTTGTGCACATTCTCATCAAACTCATTGTAGCAGATGGGACAGGAGAGGAATTCTGTCCACTGTGATGCTTGTACAGGCATTCTGAAAGTTGTTCTTGATTTCGTTTCAGTGCTAATGGTTGACTAGCATAGCGCTAGTGGACTGTCAGAGATTTAGACAGCTGTAAGGAAATAAAACAAGCAATTAACAAAAAAATTATACTTGGTATACAATCACCTAAATCTCTCACATGTCATTAATCACTATTTTTTTAATAATCACATTTCATTTATTCATGTATATTTATTCGTATACTAAACTTTAGAAATCTTAGGAACATGGATTTTATAAATGTTAAACATAATCTATAATGGGGCTGATAATTAACATAGGCAATAGTCACTTTTTGAATGCACTAAGAACCTTTCAAAGAACACAAATTAAATTAAATAACCTATCAAAGCCCATTCTTGCATGTAAAAATGGCCCAAGCAACTATTACCCTATATCATGACTGCAGCAGCACCAAATAATTATGTCACTGCCAGCCCACAGGTTTAGCAGCATTGAACCTGGCTATATTTATTTCACAAAGTTTTTGTATAGGGTGATTTCACGAAAGGTCAATGGAGCGTAGATCCGCACCCACGTGACCGAAAATCTGAAGTGGAGTACATGCTATACATCCGGTACATGTTAGTGAATGGGAAAACACGCACTTTCACACCCGTTAAAAACATCGAAAACGGCCAGTTTTTGAGCTGCAATTTACTGTGCCAGTCGGGGTGACCGTGAGGCACAGCTACCTAAATTTACAGTCCAAAAAAAAGATAGAAACTAAGGTAAATTCAAGAGGGAGCTGAAGGTGCAAATCCAGTGGAAATGCTTATCGGACATTTGCCGTGAAGATTTAAAGATCCAAAATATCGGGAATTATCGCGTTTGCTTGCTGCATTTCATCAATAAAGATTAAAAAAGTCAATAATGCCTTACTTTTGATGCCGGGTCCGGGTCTGCATTGGGACCCGGACGCATGTCTGTGAGTGGATGGCGGGCCATATCTATCACGTGTACACATGCATCCTGCCCTGGATGGCAGGCATCAAATCACGTGTTCGCAGGTAGACAAAAATGCTGGAAAAACTCAGCGGGTGAGGCAGCCTCATGCAATCCTTGCATGTCTCAACTGCTGAGTTTCTCCAGCATTTTTGTCTACCTTCGATTTTTCCAGCAACTGCAGTTCTTTCTTAAATGTGTTCACAGAAGGTGCGCAGCCTTGCCGGCGGTTTTGCGCGGGATGTGGCGCAGCCAGAGCTCGGCTGCTACTCGGGGCACCCGACCGCTGCTCGGGGCGCTTGGCGGGCCAGATGATTACGGGGAAAAAAAATCCGCCTGCGGGTCGGATGATTTCGGGTTAAGGGCCCCAGGTTGCCAACCCCTGATCTACTGTACTAATAAATCTTTGCATGTTTAATCAAACAGAGGCCAAATACGAGACACTACATCTTCAAAAAGGTTTTCAGTTCCAGCTTCATGATATCTTGCAGAAAATACACTCAGAATTTTCCAGAAATGCCCTGGCCTACGAAAAGGGCACCAAGTTATCTGCTCCACAACAAAATCACCTATACATTAAATCTACTTTAAGACTTCATTCCATTTGTCTTAACCGAATTCAAAGATGCAAACAATTAAATAAGTTTGTTGGACCACTAATACAATAAAATGTTAGATTTAACTAATAGAGGCTTAATTTAAGATATTGATATGTCAAGAACAAGTAGTGCTGGTGGTTCTATCAAAGAATACGTGGTAACTGACCAATAGTTAGAAACATTTCATGAAACAAAACTACATAATATTTTTAGTGAATTAAAAGAACCATTGGTTCTGCCTTGCATGTTTTTAATAAATATCTACCTAACTGTTTATTGAGATAGTATGTCAATGGATGGTGCTTCATGATTACCCCACTTTCTCAGTAATGCAATGAAGCAGAGCTGAGCTTATTGGAGCTTGTATTCACCATTTCCTGACTGAGATCATCCTAATATTTAGAAATTTGAATGGCTAATTGGATTGGCCTGTGCTTCGGTAAATCTTTACACATGATGAGTACGTAAACATTAAAAAGCTTTAAAAAAAGTGTATAATGTCTTTTTGTTGTTTAAAATAGCATTCCAGGAAAGTGATCAATGGTAATTCTGAGAAAGATTCTTCAGCAGACTAGACAACAAAAATCATTGGATTTTGCAAAATATGAGAACCAGAAGATGAAGCCAGCCAGCAAATTAAATTAACTAAACATTTTTTTAAATTGAATTTGATGAAATGAAGAGTTTGTGGATTGTATCAAAGAAAAACTATGTTAGAAAAAAGGTGAAATTGTTTTGCAATTCTTTATTGTGCATTTTAAAGTTGCAGTAGATGTGTGTAACCTTCATAAAAATCAACTTAGCTAATGCCTGTTTCTTGATATATAGTTTCAATGTACACTTATATGGTGGGAGTATAGCAATTAAATTGCCAGTAATAAACAGGGCACTGGACATCATCTAGCGACCAAAATTTAAAATCCTCTGATGGCAGCTGTGGGATTTATATTCAGTTAATAATCCAGATTTTTAAAGGTCCTTTGTAGTGATGACCACAGAACTACAAACCTGCTATAATACCCCAATTGTTTCACTGGTACCTTCAGGTGAGGGAATTGGGTAACTTTGCCCGATCTATCTCACAATAACTTAGTCCCTTGAGTCCTGGCAACATCTTTGCACATCTTTTCTGCCCTACTTTCAGCTTAACGGCATCTGTCCTATTGTAAAGCTACCAAAACTGAGCACAATACTCCAAATACAGCCTCACCAACATTTTATACAACTGCAACATAACGTCCTAACTTCTATACTCAATCCTTTACTTATGGAAGCCAATATGTCAAAAGTCTTCTTTACCATCTGTGACGCCACTTTCACACAACAATGTACTTGTACACCTCGATCTCTCTGTTCTACAGCCCTACCATTCACAGTGAAAGTCCTACCCTGGTTTGACTTCCCAAATGCAAACCTTGCACATATCCAAATTAAATTCCATTTGACATTTCTGGCCCCACTTATTCAGCTGATCAAGATTTTGCTACAAGTCTTGAAAAACCTTCTTCATTGTATACAATATCATTTATTTTAGTGTCAGCTGTAAACCTTTTAACCATATCTTATACATTCTCATTCAAAAAAGATGTCAAACAACAATGAGTATAATACCAACCCCCAACGCACACGAATCACTGGCTTCCTCTGCGATAACAACATACCAACATCACTCTCTGGTTCCTATTATCAAACCAATTAAGTATCCAGTTGGCTAGCTCTCCCTGAATCCCATGTGCTCTACCCTTACAGAGTAACGTAACACGTGGAACACGTGCTGAAGTACATATAGACCTGAAGTAAATAAAGAGGAAGGAGATTGGACTGTATTGCCTTCCATCACAGTGAGGAATGTGGGGGATCCGCTGTGGTGGATGTTTATGTTAACTTTTATGTAGTTGTGTGGCTTGTTGCTTTTTTTTTACATGGCTGTATTATAATTTGACTTTCACTGTACCTTAATTGGTACATGTGACAATAAACTGATCTTGAAACCTTGACCTCAACAATCTTCCTGGTTACTTTAAAGGAAACCTCAAATTCATGAGACACCAATCCTACACACAAAATAAATAAAGACAACATTCACCAACTTGCAGTCTTCCTCAGCCTTGGCTAACAAATGATGCATATATCTCAGACAGGGCTTCTGGAATTTTTTCTTTAGCTCCCCACAGTGTTCATGTACTTTGTTTTTAAAGGAGGTATCAAAATCCAAATGGTAAAGTTTAGTGTTTACATTCCAAGATACTATTTCAATCCATTTGCTTTGTTCAATTTAACTTAAGTTTTTGGAACCTGGTCAGGCCCCTCTATATATTTTTCAAACATCCAGCACCTCCTATAACGCAGACTTTCCCCAAGTAATTCCCATTGACTTTCCAGAGTTCCTTAGTCTTCATATCTTTGTCCATAGTAAAAGAGGAGGAAATATATTCATTGAGGAACTCTTCTGGAACTCTAAAGATATCTTTGATGTTTGGTCTTTGATGGACTATATTCTTTCCCTAGTTATTCTTTCTCCCTTAATGTACTTTTAAAATCTCTTTGGATTCGGCTTAATCTTTTCTGCCAATGCCACCTCTTGCCCAGTTTTTTGCCCGACCAATTTCATTCTTAAGTATACTCTGGCATCCCTTACACCTCTTCAGGGATTCGCTTGATCCCAGCTAATTGCAATTGACCTGTGCTTGCTTCTTTTTTTCTGACTAGATCCTCAATATCTCTTCATCTTGGGGTCCTTATTCCTGCAGTGTTTGTTCATCAGTCTACCAGGAAATAGCAGACCCTGAACTCTCGCTAGGTAGTTTTTAAAAGCTTCCCATTTGCTGGACATCCCTTTGCCTGCAAACAACTTTGCAAGCACCTGTCAACATTTGCCTTAACCCACGTGGAACTTTAACTTGTGGACCAGTTTTAACCTTTTCCATTGCCATTTTAGAACTAATAGAACTATGGTCACTCGTGCTAAAGTGATCTTCCACTGACACCTAGTCACTTCCCTGCACTAATGTCCCAAGAGCAGGTCAAGTTTTGCCATTTCGCTAGTTGGGTCCTCTAAATATTGCTTCAAACTTTTCTGAACTCATTCAATAAATTCCACCCAACCGAACGGCTCAATCTCCTATTATGCCAATGCTACTATTCTTGCAACATTCTCCCTGCATATTTGTTCCTAATTACGTTTGACAATGTTGGTGTCTATAGTACCATCCCAACAAGTTGTTCATCCCTTTCCTATTTCCCACCTAAAGCCCCACAATCCATTAGTAATTTCACCTCAATCTACTGCAGTGTTGTTCTCCTTAATCATTCAGAAACATTTCCACAGGCACTAAAAAAATCCAATTTATTTACAAACATTATAACTACAAGCATAGGTGAAAACAGTTACGTTTGGCAAATCGCATTTTAAAAAGATCAGAGCATCTGTTTACGCCATCAGGTTCACACTCAAATATTAACTACTCTACAGTTTGTCTATGCTATGACAGTGTTTTTAGACATTGAAATTAAAGGACCCAATAAAAAGAATGATAGAAAAATATTTGAAATTTCAATTAAGCATTTGGAAGTGGGGATGAAGCATTTGGAAGTGGAAACAAAATTTGTACTCTTCAGTCCACAGCAGTTGGAGAACATCTATATTACTAAAACTCTGTTCTTGACCGGTTTTGGCAATCTGTGCTGCGATTTCCGAGAGAACGCCGCCACCTACGGCCGTCATTTTTGGCCACCTCGCTCAGAGCCCCCCTCCGCCGTATGTGTGCTGAGGATTTTTCCCGTCGATGAAATAAGACAGAGATATTAATGTTTTTACTAAATTCCCCATTCTCTCTGCTGCCCCCGCTGGAGGCAGGGGAAGGGACTATAAAACCAGGAAGTGGTGTGCCTCAAATAGTCTCTGCAAGCTGGAGCTCTGTCAATTAGTCTCTGTCACTCTGAGCTCTGAATGACACTGAACAAATGTCTACAGCACTGTGAGTACCCTTAATTTGGTTTGAAAATGAAAATATAGTTAGTTTGAAGTAAAAAAGCACTGCCTGCAAATGGTTGTTTGGGTTGAATTAAAAAGCTCTCTCTCTCTCTCTCTCTCTCTCTCTCTCTCTCTCTCTCTCCCTAGCCATCCCTATCGCTCACTCTTTCTCTCTCTCTCTCTCCTCCCCTCCTCCTCTCCTCTCTCTCCCCCTCACCTCTTTCCCCCCCTCCTCCTCTCTCCCCCCCTCTCTCTCTCCCCCCCTCTCTCTTCCTCCCCCCCTCCCCCTCCCTCCCTCTCCCCCTCTCTCTCCCACTCTCTCTCTCTCCCCTTCTCTCCCCCCTCCCTCTCCCCCCTCTTTTTCCTCCCTTCCATCCCCTCCCCCCCCATCCCTCTCCCCTCCCCTAAAAAACCCCCTCCTCCTCCCACACACCCCTACCCCCTTCCCTCCCCACCTCCCCTCATCTCACCCCCCTCTCCTCTCAGCACACTCTCTCTCTCCCCCCCTCCCCCTCTCTCTCTCTCTCCCCTCCATCACCACATTCTCTCCTATCCACTTTCCTCTCCTTTTTTTTCATTAATACTTTTAACTCTCATCGAAATATCGCGTCTTGCAGACAAAAAAAAAAAGACACACACTTCACACAAATATAATCTCCCCCACATAGCGACTCTAACAGTCTCCCCTCTCCCCATCCTCTCTCTCTCCTCCCCTCCCTCCCCCACCTTTCCCCCCCTCACCCACCCTCCCTCTTACCCTCCTCTCCACCCCCCCATCCCTCTTGCCCTTCTCTGTGTCTCTGTATCTCTCTCTCTGTCTCTGCCCTCACTCTCTAACCCTACCTCCCCCCCCCTCTCCCACTGCAAGTTGGGGGTTATGCGTCAGTAGGTAGGGTGGTTATGGGGTAAAAGGAGCAAATTAATAATATTAATATAATATCAAGGGGGGTAATTAGTGTGAGTGCGGGGGGGGGGGGTAGTTAGTGTGTGACGCTGCATGCCGCCTCCCCCCACCCACAACCGCACGCTGGGGGAACAGACCCAACGGGTCTGCACTTGGACTAGTATATCTATATAAAGGTACTTAATTTCTAGATAGGATACATTTCATATCCAAACAAACCCATACATTAAAAAATTCCTTAATGAAAAGAACATTGTATATTAATAATAATGAACTACTGTGCACCATCTGACACTTTTGCACATTATGATCGGAAGATGCAGAATGGGGAGTATATCAAATTGAATGCGGCATTCTTTGCCTTCAATGTTAACAACAAGGATTTCCACATGATTAAATAATTGCATATATCTACCACACATAGAAGTACAGTTTAGAAGAAAATTTGTAATACATGTCAAATTGATTTCTACACTTATAATTTTAGAGCAGTGTGTAGATTACAAGAACTCAAAAGTGAAATTCTGCATACTCACATGTATATGATTGCATCCATGCACTTTGTTTTTAAAGGAGGTATCAAAATGCCAATGGTAAAGTTTAGTTTTTACATTCCAAGATACGCTTTCAATCCGTTTGCTTTGTTCAATTTAACTTTTGATTTTGGAATCCAACCTCAATTTGTTGATTCCAATATCATAACCACAACATCCAATTTTCCTACTCATTCTTTCTTGAACATGTACTAACTAACACTTTTTCCTCATATTGATAATATTCCTTTTTTCCTCCCCATTAGCCAACATGCGTTTTCCTGAAGTCATTATTTTTGGATCATTTCCAAATTGTGATACTGATCTATATATAAACACACACATGCCAAACAGGTTTTACAGATGCTAGATATTCAAACTAAACCAGTAAATGCTGGATATATGGAATAATCAAACAGCATTCTGTGGAGACAACACAGAATGAGGCTTACAGTACAATGATCTTTCATCTGAACTGATCCGATTTGCCCAGTTCTGATGAAAGGACTATATCCAAAATATTAACTCCTGCTCTCTTCACAGAATGTTGGCCCACTTGCTTACTATTTGTGTAATTTTCATGTTTTTAGTTTGAAACATTCAAATAAAGAAAAATCACTGTTCACAACTTTCCACTCTGACATAATTAAGCGTAGCCCCCCTTCCCCCATTTGGCTAATTCTTTAACAAGCTTCATACACATGATCTCAAACCCATTTTAATACCCCGCCTTGTTTTAATCAAGCTTTCAGTACTACACAATATCAATACATACCAAATCAATAAATAAACATCCACTGTAATTTTCTTTATCAATATTTTCAATTACCCAAATTCTCTTTTGAATTGAGCAAACTCTCCAATCAATGTTTTTGGTTTTAATTAACCCATATTTTGACCTCTAACTACTTACGCACAAACACAATTGGCTAACTAATCTTTTGGAAGCAACATCATCTTCTTGATGAAGAATATTTACTAACCCAGCGATAATCATGACCTTTGCAAGTAACTCTATTTAAGCAACTTTGGATACATCAGAACCTTTTATCTTTTCCATACAAGTTTCCCCAAGAGTTTGTCTTAATATTTATCCTTCACATTTGTTCCAACATTTTATTCTCATTTCACTTTTTTTTTGAGAGAACAATGGCAAAGGGTGCTAGCGGCCAGAAATCAAGAGTACAAATTCTGCCATGATAAACTAAAACAAAATTTTAAAAATCTACCACGCAGGAAACATTACATTCTGAAATTCCAACTGGCTCATTAATGTTCTGAGGGAAGAAATCTTCCTCTAACCTATCAGACTGACGTAGAAGCTATTCCAGTCCCACGCTAGTCAGTAAAGTAACTATCCTCATGGAAAGCATCCACGAACAATAAACAGCACCTTGCCATTGTCAACATAGAAAATATTCCTTGAAAAACGATCGTTGATCACTGCTTTATCACCATTAGAGAATTTCCCATTTCTAAATTTCCCACATCTTTTACTTCTTAATTTATACTTCTTGTTGTTACAAATCCCCCCCCCCCCCCCCGGACTTTCTCTACATTCTCCTTAGTTGTTCCAATTTGATTAGTGTCACCCCACCCCTTTTCTTTACCCTCAGGAAATATATAATTTATTTTTAACTTGGATGAGATTTTTCAATAAATCTGAATTAAATGTCACTTTATTTATCCAATGATTTCTGGATTATTACTTGAAAGTCTAAGAATATATTTGTTTCTACACAAAATATCTTTGAAAATATTACTGTAGTGTATTTTAAAATAAATTATCCTATTGTTACAGGTTTGCACCTTATTGAGAGCCCTTGTACATTTGTTCAGATTAATCTGCAATCTTTCAAAGCTCCATAGCAGTAGCAGTCAATTCTCCACCAGTCATTCCCCTGCTAACTAGCATTCCTTTCTCAATTATTATCTCCAAAAACAGATCATTGGTTATTTAATGAACCTTGGCAATTGAAAAATTGACCATCTTTGCATATGTAACTGATGTGCAGGCGTCTACTTTATTTCATCACATGTTCTCCTGCGATCTTCAACTTTAGATGATAGAAGAATGCTAGATGTGTGTTACAAGCAAATGTAGTCAAAAATCTAATCAACATTATTTTTATATATATAATAAATTAAGTGGAGCATCAACTGAAGGTGTACATAATATATTTTAAACTAATCCCATCCCCGAGACCTAGAATCACATGTCTTAATCCTATTTCTTGGATGCCCAGTCAGTCATAATAACCAAGTTTTATATTACCCAAGGAAATGAGGTTCTGTGATTAAAAAAAAACTGTATATGATCAGATAACGATTGTACTACAACAGATGTGCTTTTGTGAAACTATGTCAGCACCCTCTCCCAGGCCAACATCCCCAAACAGAGGTTGCATTTACACTCCGTGGCTTCCCTTACTGCCTGCCCAACACCAAACTCCTAAAATAGCCACACTACTTGAAAACAATTTCATAGCAAGAGATCACAAGCAGGATAGAGGAAATGAATGAAGGATGTTCTGAAAGCTGCCTGGAAAGAGTACAATATTCCTGTCCATTTATGGGAATTCCAGCATTTGACTGCTTAAAATTCAAGATGGCATGGAACCTCAAAGCTCCTTCATTTGAAGCATAAAAGCCCCATATCTTCAGAAGGAGCCGAGTATTCCCCCAAAACTATCAGCATCTCATCCCCAAAATGTGGTAGATTCTGTACATCCACACATTGGCCACAGCAGTTACATCAGAATCTTTAGAGATTGCCACACTAACAATACAAACAGAAAACTACTTATAAAATAGGGGGGGGAAATGTCAAAATGAATTAACTGATCAGAATCTGCCTGGAACAAATGAAAATGTATAAAAGGAAACATGTATCATTCCTCAAAATCAAATTTGTTGCAAACTTTATTTGAGGTCAATCTCAGAAACAATCAGTCATTTTAAGATGTAAAGAGACATTGCAAGCTTTTAATACAACATGATTTGGCAACAGTCTATTTCATGACTGATATACAAGACAGCAACTATGAAGGGCCTGTTCCACTGCGGGGACCTAATTTGCGAGTTTAGAAGAGTTTAGGAGAGTGTCATGGTCTTGTTGTATCGCCAAAGTAGAACACCTCCTACGACCTCCTTCGACTATGTAGAGAACCTCCTACGAATATGTAGAAGACCTCCAACGACCATGTAGAAGATCTCCTTCGACCATGTTGAAGACTAGATTCGACTATCTACGATTTACTCGCCGATGATCTCTGGAAAATTGGACACCGAATAGTGGAGAGTGCAGACATCCACCTTCGACTATAGAAACACTATCTACGACTACCTTCAATTATCTTCGACTGCCTTCGATTAACATGCCGACCTATTACGACCTACTTCGACTAAACCTACGAGTAAAAAAAAATCAACTTTTTCCATGCGACCAATTTTTACTCGCGGACAATTTTTCAGCATACTAAAAAATACACCTCGACCAAACTGAGGCGGGAACTTCTCTCGAGCATGAAGGAGAGTTACATAGACCTCCTAGGACCACGTGTCGACCATGCTGCGAATTTGAGTCAATCGCAAACTCTTCTAAACTCGCAAATTAGGTCCCCTCAGTGGGACAGGCCCTTAACAGATTCAAAATAATCGAGAGAGAATATGCAGTTGCAATTGTTGTTTGGACTACCAGGAATATAAGTTAGAAGACAAAATATATTAACATTTGTTAACTGGCTAATACCTAATGAATCTAGTAAATTTGCATCATATATATTTGGCAGCATAACTGAAAATATGGAAGACATTTTTTTTTTACACAAAATTAAACAGGTGCTGAGCCAAAAATGAACAAAGATGAGCAGAGATGAAACATCTTATTTAAATCTAGCTTTTGCACAAAAGGTGGCAGTGGTGTGGCAAAGATGTGTGTTAGATGAGATTCAGAGAACAGACAAGATTGCAATGGGTTGGGTTTTATAGCTAGACAAAGATTTAAAAATTAATTGGGAGATATTGCAGATCAACATGAATAGCAGTGAGCAGATTTAACTGAAGACAGAATGTAGTTAACCAAGTTTATGGCTGATGATGACCATGAAAATATTAGTGAAATCAAATTTAGAATCATTAAAGACATTGCCAAAATGGTTTAATGGGGGAATAAAGTAGTAAAGGAGGAATAATCTTTTTGATAGGCACATTTCTAAACCCGCTGCTGGGAAACAATGGGTGTCCAAAACACAGACAAAAACAAAAGTAGGGTTTCTGAAGGAAACCAACAGTCACAACTCTCATCGTCTTTTATAGTTATTCTATAATTAACTCATAGCTAGAGTCCCTTGTTTCCAATCACTGGGCAATTAACACATCTGACTCATTCACACTAACAGAGAAAGTGTCATGATGTGGAGATGGGAAATATCCTCTTGGGATGTTTCTGAAACTAGATTTCAGGTGGTAATTTTCACACAATTATGCCATCAGGCAGGTTTTGAATATATACATGGGGATGGAGGAAAATAAAGGTGCTTGGACATCACCTGGGATTGGGTACAAAGTGGCACTGACCAAGTTTGGACCAGGTCTCCTTCCCATCTCCCTTCATCTGGGTCACAGGGTGCAAAATCTATGAGGAGGAAAGAAACACATTTAAAGAGAAACAAAACAGTGCATGGTTTCAGAGATCCTTTGCTGCACAGTATACTTGCAACATTCAGCATTTCCAAAATTATTTTACTTTCTGCAATAATTTAGAGACATGCCCCTCCATCACCCCTGTATGTAATTAATTAAATTATTCACACCAATAGATGTACGTGGGCCACAGTGGCTGTAATATTATCAGCACATGCAGTTTAAGAAAAAGGAATGACCAAGTACAAACAACTATCAACAGCAAGACGACTCCCAATCATAATACACAACAAACGTGGAAAGCCTTGTTCCAGATCTGGTGCCATCTGCCAAAGCATTAATGCTGAACTGCATTTGGCATTTAGGATGTAGCCACATTAATTTTCCTAATTGTATTTGAAGAATGCCTATGTAAATTAATTAAACATTGAGCCATTGATCATTGAAATAGTAAAACATAATTACTGAAGTACATTATTTCTTTAATGAAACTACTCCGAAGTTGGGTGATGTGAGAAAAAAAATCTATGTTCATTGACCAACTCCCATCTCGATGATTCTGATCAATTCATTCAATAACATCTCACATTAAGAGTAGCTTTCGTCCAACCACAGGAAAGAAATCTCAATTTAATAAAATCAGTTGTATTGATCTTTTTCCCTGCATTACCCCATTGCATCTTCTCTGTAATTACAACAATCTCCATTTCGGCTATACCGCTCTACAATATGTCTACTGTTGCCAAAACTTTTATCCATCCTTTTATAATCGCTAGGACTGACCATTCCAATGAACCACAATGACCTCCCCTGTTAATACTCCAGGTTTTCAAAAACATCCGCTGCCAGTGAACAAAATTGCACATCATGCCTATTAAAAAGATGCCATCCCCTACTTTCATTTGTCCATCTCCGATCTCCGCACAAGATGTGGCTTCCACCCTTCAGTAAAAGTGGTTCCCTCCTGCTGTCATAAATGGATCTCTTACCCATTTCTCCTGTGTCCTAATTTCTGCTCTTGCTCCCCCTCCCCAGATAGAACAAGGATAGAGTTCCCCTGGTCCTTACCCATCACCTCACCAGATGTCGTATCCAACAAATCATTTTGACATTTCGGCCACTTTTGATATGATCCCATCATCTTCCCATCCCCATCCATTTGTTTCTGTGGAGACCTCTCCCTCCTGAAACACCCCCTCCCCAGGTACTTTCCCCTGCAACTGCAGGAGATGTAACACCTGTCCCTACACCTCACATCCACCCAGGGAGCCCAGCAGCCCTCCAAGGCAAGACAGCCCTCCTCAAACCTTATCTACTAAATTTGATATTATTGATGTGGCCTCAGTGGGTGGGACCAAGCGTAGATTAGGTAACCATTTGACAGCACACTTGCATTCAGTCTGCTTAGCCGTGCTGGACTTCCTGGTTGCTAAATATTATGACTCCCCTTCCCATACCAACCTTTCTGTCTTCTATTGCCAGAGTGAGACTGCACTCAAGCTGGAGGAACAGCACTCCATATTTTGTTAGGGTACTTGAGAACCCAACAGTATTTACATTGAATTCTCCAATTTTAGATAACAGACAAACTGAATGCATGAAAAAATATAGAAATAATGATTGGTGAATAGCGCAGTTAAATTTGAAAAACTTAAAATTTCCCCCAAAACTTGAGATTTACAATTTTGAAATCTTAGAGTCATACAGTGTGGAAACAGGCCCTTTGACCCAACTTGCCCACACCAGCCAACATGTCCGAGCTACACTAGTTCCACCTGCCCGCATATGGTTTATATCCTCCAAACCTGTCCTATCCCTGTACCTGTCTAACTATTTCTTAAATGTTGGGATAGTCTCTGCCTCAACTACCTCCTCTGGCAGCTTGTTCCATACACCCACCATCCATTGCGTGAAAAAATCGTTTGGCCAAAAGTACTGGAAAGGACTGTCTGGTGCTTCTATGTCAATACAAGGGTATCAGGTAAAGAGGGGAAAAAAGTATATATTAAGCATTTAGGAAAAATGAAATTGATCATAATTACATTAAAAAAAAATAGATGGCAATCAAGATTTGAGTTAATGTACATTTTTTTTTCTCACATCCAATTTAAGATTAAGACATCCAATTAAAAAAAAAGACATTTCAATATCTACAAAACAACCACAGGCATATTACTTGAGGAACATCACAAGAAAAACATACTGACACGTTTTATGTGATTTACAAATCAACTAAAACTACAAAACAACGATACGAAATTTCTAACGACATATAATGTACAAAAAGTGGGAAGAAAAAATAATTGTTTTAAATGTGAAGGCTATGTGGGAGTGCATTTAGAGAGAAAGACATTAAGTTAGAGGCAAGTAAAATTAAGTTGAGAAAAACTAAGTTACTATTACAGATGATTAACTGTACAGCAGAACCAGCCTGGTTTGATATAGAGGAAGCATGTCACCCAATATTGTCAAATGCCATATGGAATCCTGAAGGCTGACAGCCAGAAGGATATAATTCCCAAGGTCCAATGCATCAGCTTCCACATTCACCGAGCCTTAACTCTTTCTACGGACTCCATCAGACCTGCTGGCCATTTCCAACAGTCTCCTTTTGTGAACACATGATTGCAAACAAAAAATTGGCACTAGTCTCTTCTATTTACTTTGTGATCAAGACTACTTTGTGACTGAACAAATTTTCAATAGGTTCAAGTGAAATTCAATAGTCATAAACTGGTAAACCACTGATTTTCAACTATGCAAATCATTAGGTCGACTTGAAATTATACAAGCCATATCAATGTCAAACCTTTACATTTATAATTGAAGGTTAGTAGCACAATTATTTCATCCACTCATGCTTGGAGCCTAACCATGGTAGAAGAGAGTCAGCTCTGTCAAATTACTTTGGGGAAATCCCAGCCTATGACTCTTTTACCTTGTCGTGGAAACCCTGAAATTGGAAACTTAAATAAAGTATCTTAGGACTCTTTACCTTCCAACTCCACCTGCAACTAATGCCTTAATTATACATTGTTGTGGGGTTGGATAGATATTGACCAGCCTCAGTTCCAGCTTATGCAACACATCCATCAGGACCACCTCAAACACCAAGTGCAAGGAAGCTATGACTATTGAAGTAGCAATCCTTATTACATAATATTTCAGTAGCTGGTGTGCACAATGTTTAGAATCAGCAGTCAGCCTCTGGGGCGTTCTTCAGCAAGCTGCAAAAATTGGGATGGCCTTTCAGTTATGCCGCTTCACTGAATGCAGCCACACAAATTATGTTTCTGTTCCAAATGGGCAGTTATTGGGGAAAAAGCCTTTCTCCATTTCTCCCAAAACATCTCAAAATATAAGAGTGTTTAACTGTCATATGCACTAGTAAGAATGAAATTGTTACTTGCTGTATATGCAATAAATTAACGGCTCTACTAGGTAACCAGACCACATCAGTGCAACCAAAATACATAAACCCTGAGAACATTACACAAGAATTAAGATAACTGCACATCCTACACAAATTAGTCATTTGCAAAAACATGTTTTGCACTGAATAGCAGAAAAAGGAAAAATTGCAGATGCTGGAATCTGAAATAAAAGTATAAATACTGGAAATACTTAACAGGTCAGGCAGCATCTGTGGAAATAGAAATGGGTACATTTCAGATCAAAGCCCATTCATCGAAAGTGCGAAGAAGAAAAAATACTGATTTGTTTTAGTTACAAAGGCTGTGGGAATGTATTTAGAGGGATAGCAAAAAGTCAGGAGCAAATCAAATCAAGCAGAGGAAAACTAACCGATGATTAACCCTTTGCAAAAATGGCCTGAAGTGACCATAGAGGAAGCAAATCTCCTAAAATTGTAGAATGTTATACCGAATCCTGAAGGCTACAACATGCTCCCAGCCAGAAAGAACAAGGACAGAATTCCCCAGGTCCAATACACCAGCTTCCACATTCATCAAGCTTTTCTGCTTTCTATGTACTCCACCAGATCTGCTGGGCATTTCCAAGTCTCCTGTTAGTTTCAATTCTTTATAATAACCAACTTGCATTTCATGTTTTGAACAGGAAGGAACTGCAGATGCTGGTTTAAACCTAAGATAAACACAAACTGCTGGAGTACCTCAGCAGGACAGGTGGCATCTCTGGTGAGAAGGAATGGGTGACGTTTTGGGTCGAGACCCTTCTTCAGACTTGTTTTAATGTCCCTTAGCTTTCTATTTGACTGCTTTCATTAATCAAATATGCATCAATACATCACATGACATCCTGACATTCTCAAATAAGAGATATTAATTTTGCTTGTCCATTCCTACCACACCCTCACAATTTAAAACTTGTTTGCTCACTTTTCCTGTTCTGATGAAGAATCTTGACATGAAAGGCAAACATTTTCTTTCCATAGATGCTGCCCGATTGTAGAGCGTTTCCAGCTTTTCCTATATATTTCATTTATAAATTCCGAACCTGCTTTCCAATATGGTGCAATTTGTAAGAGGGAGAAATAAATAAATAAATAAATAAATATCACTCGACATTCAAACCACATTGCACTAAAAAAAAGCAGAATTTTTATGTAAAGAATTCGTAGGCTATTTATCTACTTCTCGTTTCCCACAAATATCCTTCATATGCTTGTTGAAACAGAAAAAAACAATTTACCATGTCCATTACCAGATTTAAAATTCAATTGATCTAGCAACAATAATCATTCGATGAAGTGTTCCAATTTTTCACCACCCTCTGCACTCCTGAAAGGCCAGTACCCAATTATTTTTGCAATATACCCCTTGTGCCAGAGGAATCACATAGAGGAAATAGTTGCCAACTACCTAGTATCTTGAAAACTTTAACCAAATCTCTTATTGCTTTCTAAATTGCAAGAAAAATAATACTATTTGCAGAATTGCAGAATTTTTGGTGATTCAACCCAAGTATCACCCTCAAAAATCTTCACAGCATTTTCCACAAGTTTCAACTTTAGTCAAACTCTCATGCAAGACTTTACAATATATCTCGAGAAGTCTAATTAAATCAATAGAATCCGTCACCCACTAATTTCATTACTCTGCAAAATGATTGCATCTGATAACTGAAAACTGCAAAATTCATGCAGGCTCCTCATCATCAATTCAGTTTTGCATACCAAATTGACATCAAAATTTTTAAGAATGCCGGGAGAGAGAAAACAGGGAATTATAGACCAGTTAGCCCGAAATCGGCGGTGGGGAAGATGCTGGAGTCAATTATAAAAGATGTGATAGCCGAACATTTGGATAGCAGTAACAGGATCGGTCCAAGTCAGCAAGGATTTACGAAGGGGAAATCATGCTTGACTAATCTTCTAGAATTTTTTGAAGATGTAACTAGGAAAATGGACAAGGGAGTGCTGACATGGATAGAGAAGTGGTTGGCAGACAGGAAACAAAGAGTAGGGATTAACGGGTCTCTTTCAGAATGGCAGGCAGTGACTAGAGTGGTACCTCAAGCTATTTACAATATATATATCAATGATTTGGATGAAGGGATTCAAAGTAACATTAGCAAATTTGCAGATGACACAAAGCTGGGTGACAGTATGAACTGTGAGGAGGATGCTATGAGAATGCAGGGCGAGTTGGACAGGTTGGGGGAATGGGCAGATGCATGGCAGATGCACTTTAATGCGGCTAAATGTGAGGTTATCCACTTTGGTAGCAAAAACAGGTAGGCAGATTACTATCTAAATGGCGTAAAGTTGGGAAAAGAGGAAGTACAACAGGATCTGGGGGTCCTTGTACATCAGTCTATGAAAGTAAGCATGCAGGTACAGCAGGCAGTGAAGAAAGCGAATGGCATGTTGGCCTTTATAACAAGAGGAATCGAATATAGGAGCAAAGAGGTCCTTCTGCAATTACACAGAGCCCTAGTGAGACCACCTCTTGTATTTTGTGCAGTTTTGGTCCCCTAATTTGAGGAAGGCCATTCTTGCTATTGCGGGAGTGCAGCGTAGGTTTACACGGTTAATTCCAGGGATGGCGGGACTATCATATGCTGAGAGAATAGAGCAGCTGGGCTTGTACACTCTGGAGTTTAGAGAGGGGATCTCATTGAAACATATAACATTGTTAAAGGGTTTGAACACTCTAGAGGCAGGAAACATGTTCCCGATGATGGGGGAGTCCAGAACCAGGGGCCACAGTTTAAGAATAAGGAGTAAACCATTCAGAACGGAGACGAGGAAACACTTTTTCTCACAGAGAGTGGTTAGTCTGTGGAATTCTCTGCCTCAGAGGGCGGTGGAGGCGGGTTCTCTAGATGCTTTCATGAGAGAGCTAGATAAGGCTTTTAAAAACAGCCGAGTCAGGGGATATGGGGAGAAGGCAGGAACCGGGTACTGATTGGGGATGATCAGCCATGATCACATTGAATGGCGTTGCTGGCTCGAAGGGCTGAATGGCCTACTCCTGCACCTATTGTCTACTGTCAAATCATTTTGACTGGTTTTTATATGCTAGTTTGCTTCCAGCTAATGGCTCTTCATGCTTAAAAGAACGTTCTGACAAAAGGTGTTTCTATTGTTGCTGTCTGGCCTGTTAAATGCATCCAGCATTTCCTTTTTATTTTTTAATTTCATGTTTCCAGCATCTGCATTAAAAAAAAAAATCAATTACTGTTTAAAAGGTATCTATGGACATCTGACCAACTCTGTTCCACCTTTTAACATTATCAAACAAACACAGCTTCTTCTATCATCCAGCCATATCTACTGCTGTACTCCAAATTAGGTTATTTGTCTTTTGAAGATGGCTTTCTCTTTCTGGATATATCAGAATGCTTTTAAGAGCCTTTTTCAAGTGTGCTATTTTGGT
Source organism: Leucoraja erinaceus (assembly GCF_028641065.1). NCBI lineage: Eukaryota > Metazoa > Chordata > Chondrichthyes > Rajiformes > Rajidae > Leucoraja > Leucoraja erinaceus. The sequence goes on from NC_073407.1 coordinate 9,822,367, forward strand.
GCCATTTCTGTAGCTTTTTGTTTAACGTGACCCTTGTGGATTAAGCTCTAACACATCGTCATTTACAAATTCTTTGCCACGTGAAGTCAATAAGTCTCCCACGTTATCTTGCTCCACATCAAACCCAACCTCATTCATCAATTTGTCAGTGTCTACTTGAAGAGTTTTCAGGATTGTAAACCCACAAAAGTCATGCTCATTTTATCCGTAACTTATACAACAAAGAATGGTGTATGTTATCGCAAGACACCATGATGAAGTCCATAGCTACATCTGTTATTGCTGTTCAACCCCAGTGACACATCTCCTTACCTGCCGCAGGTAACAAAGCTTAAAAAGAGCAATACAACCGATGGATAAGGGTGCAAACAATGAAGGCATTCAGGAGCAAAACCTTCCAGATCCTCAACATCCAGAACATTGTGTAACAAAGGGAAACAGTGTAATCTTGAACGCAACTGTCATCTTTATTTTGTTGGACTACTATACAAAATGGAAGATTGGCCTTTGACTATCTCTTTAAAGCTCTCATTCTGAGTGGTGCATTAACAGATTCAAGCTTAGTCACACCCGGTAAACAGCAACAATCTTTGATGGCCCTGAAGCTGGAAGCTGCTTTCTCATCCATCAAAGAATGAGAGAACGAGGTCATCCTCTTCCAACAGTCTTTCTATACACATTAAACATTTGTTTAAGAGGGAACTATGTTGGTGATTTGTTTCCACTCATTTCTGAAATTTTCTGCTGCCATCGCTTGTAGATAAACACAATGCAAACCTGCATACAACTAGAAGCTTACAAACCAGAGTGGCCTTAAAAGCATCAGCATTTTCACCAGATCCATCATCCTCTTTATATTCTTTTAAGTATTACCATAATGATTTTGCTTTTTACTGAATCATGAAAACTTACAATATTGATTCTGACCTTCTAACCACGTATTTACCATTCCTTCATTTTCTCCAATATATCTCCAGCGAGAGTATTCTGCTACAAATTTGAGTTTTGTTTCCAACATAGTGCTGAATAGATATGAAGATTGAAATCTCCCCTATAACTGTATAGGGGTCTATTTCCATTCGTAGTCTTTTTCAAAAGTGGTTGGGTAAGGCATGGCTGGTAATCGGTAAATACAGATGAAGGAAGTTTTTGATAGGCAAAGTTTTTGGTGGTTGGACAAAGACTAGAGATGGAAAAAAGGTACAAGGCCAAAGGATTGAAAAATTGAAGCCGTTTAAGATGAGGAGGGGGGGGGGGGAGATAGTTTCAAGTCTAGGTAGAGGACAGCAAGGGAAGGGGGGCTTGGAAGAGGTTATCTAAAGTTGGAGAATTCAATGTTCATACCACTGGGTTGTAAGTTACCCAAGCAGAATACAAGGTGCTGTTCCTCCAGTTTTTATGTGGCCCCATTCTGGCAATGGAGGAGATTGAGAAGGGAAGTTAAAATGGTTAGTAACTGGGAGATCTCGTAGCACAAATGTTCAGCGAAATGGTCATCGAGCCTACGTTTGTTCTTGCCAATGTACGGAGGCCACAGCAGGAACAGATGCAGTGGATGAGGTTAGAGGAGGTGCACGTGAACTTCTGTCTCACCTCAAAGGACTGCTGGGGTCCCTGGATGGAAACGAGGGAGGGGGGATAAGGGAAAGGTGTTACATCACCTGCATTTGCAAGGGAAAGTGCCTGGAGAGTGGGTGGCTTGGGTGGGAATGGAGGAGTAAATCAAGGACTTGCAGAGGGTGCAGTCTCTGCAGAAGGCAGAAAGGGCTGGAGAAGGGAAGATGGTGGGATCACATCGGAGGTGACGGAAATGATATGTCGGATGCGGAGGATGATGGGGTGAAGGATAAGGACTAAGGAAACTATTTGAACAAGTAATAACAGTTAGAGTAAATAAAAAATGGTGGGAACTGGTTCAAGTTCCTATGCAACTGCAGAAGGTCCAATATCTGTCCTTTCTGCAAGCAACAGTGTTCTTCCACATTGCACTGTGGTCTGAATTTATGCATCTGCCAAATGCATCATCGCATATCCTCAGGTTCCAGTTCCATTTGCCATTTTTCTGTCCAACTGTGGTCCTGTGGTCTAAAGATTTCTTCCTCACCATTAAATCACACGACCAATTTCTGCCTGCAAAATTCTTTATCATGCCGACATTAGATCTAAATCATTTAAGCAGCAAGGGACCAACTGTAAGCCCCATGGAACCCCACTAGATTTTTGGATAAACTGCTGTCAAAATAAAAAAAGCTTTCATCCTTATTAACACATCACGTGTGCCACCAGGGGGGAGAGAACTTTGGACCACTGCTACACACCGTTCAGGAAAGGCTACAAGGCCGTTTCACTCCCTCCCCTAGGAAAATCTGATCACGCTGCTATTTTCCTGTTGCCGGAGTATAAACAGAGGATAGTTCGGGAAGCGGTAGAGACGAGGGACGTAAAGCGGTGGTCCGACCAGTCAGAGGCCATGCTGCAAGATGCACTGAGTGATGTCGACTGGAATATGTTCGAAGCAAGTTCCAGTGACGTCAGTGAGTTCGCGGAAGCAGTCATGGACTTCATCGCAACAATAACCGACAACATCATCCCCACGGTAAGGGTAAGCACCTTCCCGAACCAAAAACCCTGGGTAGACAGATCTGTTCGTGTGGCCTTGAATGCTCGTACCGCTGCCTACAACTCGGGCTTGGCATCAGGAAACATGGACGTCTACAAGGCAGAGTCCTACCGAATGCGAAGGGCGGTGAAGGACGCAAAGAGAAGGTACAGGGACAAGATGGAGTTACAGATGGAGCAGCAGGACACCAGAAGCCTGTGGCAGGGGCTACGGATTGTAACCAACTACCGAAGCACTGCTCCCTCATCCGCATGTGCCGGCACCTCCCTAGCTGACGACCTGAACTCCTTCTACGCTCGTTTCGAGAGGGGCAACACCACTCCAGGTCTGCCGACTATCGACAATACCGACAGCGGTATTTACCGGCTGGCTACCGAAGCTGAAGGGAGGAATATGCACACATTCTCGCTGTCCGAGCACGACGTGAGGAGGGCACTGACACGGGTGAACACAAGAAAAGCTGCAGGCCCCGATGGCATCCCGGGGCGAGTACTCAAGTCCTGTGCTACGCAGCTAGCTCCAGTGCTCACTACATTATTCAACCTCTCCCTGGACAAGTCCGTGGTCCCTGCCTGCTTCAAAAAATCCATCATCGTACCGGTACCAAAAAATGCCTCCCCAGCCTGCCTGAATGACTACCGTCCGGTGGCCCTTACCTCGGTAGTCATGAAATGCTTTGAGAGGCTGGTGAAGAATCACATCTGCGCCTTCCTCCCTCAGAACATGGACCCGTTGCAGTTTGCATACCGTCCGAACAGGTCCACGGACGATGCGGTCTCCCAGGTCTTGCACACCGCTCTCTCCCATCTGGACAGCCAGAAGGGGGGCTACGTGAGGATGCTGTTCATAGACTACAGTTCAGCTTTCAACACGATAGTCCCCACCAGACTGGCCGGGAAGCTACTGGAATTGGGGCTCAACACCTCCCTGTGTGCCTGGGTCCTGGACTTTCTCACCGCCAGGCCCCAGGTAGTCAAGATGGGAGGGAATACATCGAAGTCCCTCACCCTGAGCACAGGATCGCCCCAGGGTTGCGTCCTCAGCCCCCTATTGTACTCCCTGTACACACATGACTGTGTGGCTAGGTTCAGCTCCAATTCAATAATTAAGTTTGCTGATGACACTGTGGTGGTGGGCCTGATCTCAGACAATGATGAGAGGGCCTACCGGGAGGAGGTGGCTGATCTAGCACTCTGGTGCCAGGAGAACAGCCTCCTCTTGAACATCAAAAAAACGAAGGAGCTGATCATCGACTTTAGGAGGGCACATCATCCGAGGACGTACACTCCATTGAGTATAAATGGGGATCCTGTGGATAGGGTGAACTGTTTTAAATATCTGGGAGTCCACATCTCCGAGGATATGACATGGTCATCACACGCCTCAGCACTGGTGAGTAAGGCAAGGCAGCGCCTTTACCACCTCAGGCAATTGAGGAAATTCAGAGTGTCTCCGAGGATCCTCCAGTGCTTCTACGCAGCGGCAGTGGAAAGCATCTTGTCCGGGAACATTACCATCTGGTTTGGGAATTGCTCTGCCAAGGACAAGAAGGCTCTGCAGAGAGTAGTGCGTTCGGCCGAACACACTATGGGAACTTCACTCACCCCCCTGCAGGAACTATACAACAGGAGGTGCAACTCCAGAGCAAACAAAATCATGAGAGACCTCTTCCACCCCTGCAACAGACTGTTCCAGCCGCTACGGTCAGGCAAACGCCTCCGTTGCCATGCAGTGAGAACGGAGAGGTTGAGAAGGAGTTTCTTCCCAGAGGCAATTCGGACTGTAAACGCCTTTCTCACCAGGGACTAACTGTACAGAACGTTTTTCCTTCTATTATTTATTATGTAAAATAATATGTGTGTTTATGATTGTGTTTATAATTTGTTTGGTTGTTTTGTTGTTCCGCGAGCATTGCCACTTTCATTTCACTGCACATCTCGTATGTGTATGTGACAAATAAACTTGACTTGATTTGACTTGACTTGACTTGACAAGTTGAGGAAACAGTTATACCATTGATATTGGAAATTAATGCTAAAGTGACCCAAGAGTATGAAGCTGCCATTTGTCCCCCTTCTGCCATTCAATGCGAATTGCTGACTCTTTACCTCAGCAGCACTTTCCCACACTAGTACTATTTCCCCTGGTTCTCACAACATCTAAAAGTCTATTGCTCTCCGCTTCAAATATACCGAGTAACAGCCTCCTGGGGTATGCAATTTATAAAGATTCCCTACCTTCTGGATGAAGAAATTGCTTACAATTGATAGTCAATCTATTATTTTCAAGCCATTCACCTGGTTTCAGACAACCAAACCTGAATAAAAACTGCACATCTATCGTGTCAGTCTGCTCAAGAATTTCAATGTGACCTCTTTTCATATCTCCATAAGTCAAGAGCGCAGGCCTGATCAAGTCATATGACAAACAAGTCATTCCAGCAATCAATCTGGCAAATCTTTGCTGCTTTTTCCTATTGCATATCCTTGGATACAGAGACTAGACACTGTCACCAGACAGCATTGAAGAGTCTACATGCTGTATGATGCTAAAACTTCTGGAACAATTCATCCTCCAAGCAAAAAAAAACACATCGCCCCTTAAGGATTTGGCCATTTCAATTATATCACTTGACAATCCTCTAAACTCTAGCAAACATAGCCCAGTCCACTCAATGTCGCTTCATTAAGCCAATTCAGCCTACAAATGGACCACAGGCTGAAAAAAATGAGAAGGAGATGTTGAAATTGAGGTGATCTCCTAGACATCTACAAAAATAACACCAACTAGTGAAGGATTTGTAACAGAAATAGATCTAACCACAGACTTGCATTGAAATAAAAATAAAAATCAAGATCATGAATATAGGAGGAAATAAAACAGGCTATGTCAACAATTCCCACAGGATGACAAAGACAATTATAAAAATCCATGCATCTGCCTTGGCAACAGGAGATAAAATCTAATAGGAATCATTCCAAAATTAGAAATTCTCCTGTAACGCGCTCACCAAAAATTGTGGATTGACTGTACATTGCCAAGAGTTTATAAAAATATTGCACACAATTTAACAATTCTATAATTATGGGCAAATTGTTATTTAAGAAATTAGTTCACAAGTAGTAAAATGGAAAGACTTTGACAAATGCATGCTGACTTTACTGCAGAAAAATTATGTTACAAAATTCTTCACACGCTGAATGGTAAATCACAGAATACACTTGAAGTTGCATGCATGGTGTATAGAGGAAAAAAAGGTTGAGTGGTCTGATGCCCCAAACTTTGTCCTGCCTTATGTTATAAAGTGTATGGGGTTGAGATGAAATAAATTGGACTCTAAATCTAACCCAATTAATCTCAACTAATTTGCAGCATTCAAACATTACTGTTGAAAGATAGAAGAGTACAGCATAAGAACAGCTCCTTCAGCCAACAATGTCTGTGCCGAACACAATGCCATGATTAACTAATCTCAGGGGTGGAAGATTGCAACCTTCACGTGTTCCGCCCTGTTTCGACGAATGCAATCAACCCGGTGTGCACAATCAAATAAGATCAAATAGAACAAGTTGTCCTACAACTTTAGGCTGTGCACGCCATACGCAAGAAGAAGAACTAATCTCAACTGCCGGCACATGTTCCATTTCTCTGCATTAGGGTAAACAAATGAATTATTATTAAACACACTAAGAAACAACAATTAAGCATTTACAGCAAACAGAAGCTCACAGAATGATATTATAATGCACTGCTTGGCTATTGTCCAGTTTTATGGTCCACCTTCTGAATTTGGAATGCAAAACTTGCATTTAAGTTTATTAAGAAGATATTGCACAGTCCACTGTGTTTGGGGCAATTTCTGTCAGAGAACAAACAAACTAACCAGTACAAACATAAAGCAGTCAAAGTGAAGACACTGCATAATATGGCCAATAATAAGACTACTACAAATCCGTACAAACTACATATACATCTGTGTTTGGTTTTAAATTACAACCTGCAATATATTATTGATCTTAATCTGTGTAACAGTAAACAGACTACAGGTTGATTTCAACGCCATTTGAAGAGAAAAGATATCCTAACATCTATTCAACATTTGTTGTAACTACAAATATATGGAAACAAGTTACCACGATCAAGATCATATGTGATGCTCCTCACTATCTACCCTCGCATTGCCTCCGTGGTCTTGATTTTTTGTTGTACATGGAAATGGACTGCTTTATCATCTGCTGAGACAATGTGAATGAAATTCATCTCCACAATCATCAGTAAACATTCCCACTCCTGAATTCAGTCACAAGATCATGTGAAGAATTGTTCAGCTAGAACAGTTGAAGAGCGAGGATATGTTAAAGCTGAAACAATTATCACAGTTGCTCTCTTTTGTACTAGGTTTGATTTCAGCCAGTGGAAAGATTTCCCCTCAATTCCCATCAACTTCAGGTATATTCTTTCAGCTCCATGATGCCATTGTAGAATGCACTCTAACATCAAAGACAATTACTTTCACCATGTCTCCACAATGATAAGGGCTGGAGAGATCAGTGAGGATTTAAAGAAAAACACAAAATGGAATTGTCAGGCTACAATGCAATTACATGCATTAACAGGCAGTATTTAGTCTAATACAAGGTTCCTAGAAGAACCTTAAAGCAAAAATAACGGGTAGTAATTGCACAGGAGGTATGGATTAGGTGTCTGACAACAATGTGGAAACCAGATTTACTGGTTTTGCTCAGCTGCTCATTGAATTCAACAAAGCAGAAGACAACGGAAACATGTGCTAAATTTGTGACCAATTTTAAACAGAGACTTTATAGCTGTGTAAGAAGGATGCTGGTTTAAACCGAAGATAGATACAAAAAGCTGGAGTAACTCAGCGGGCAGGCAGCATCTCTGGAGAGAAGGAATGGGTGACATTTTGGGTCGAGACCCTTCTTCAGACTGGCTAGGGATAAGGAAAACGGGAGATATAGATGATGTTGTGGAGAGATAATGAACCATTGTTGTAAAAAAGTAACAATAATAAAGGTAAAAGGCCATTGTAAGCTCAGTGGCCTTTTCTCTCTCTCTAGCCTTCCCCCCCACTCAATTCACACTAGCTTCTCCCTACAAACAGCTTACAATGGCCTGTTTCCTTTATCGTTACTTTTGCATATCTTTCATTCATTGTTCTTCATCCCTCCACATCACCATCTATATCTCTTGTTTCCCTTATCCCTAACCAGTCTGAAATATCCCTAACCAGTGAAATAGCAGCCCGCTATTAAGAGACAGTAGTAGTACTGAACAAGTTTGAAATGTCATTTTACCTTCCTCACTATTTTCAAATTTCCATATTCTGTCAACCCTTACAAAATGATGGCATCAAAGCCGTGGATATCCAGAAAGTCATTAGAAATCTGTAGCCAAAGAAATGTTATGGCCAGGGATGATGGAAAGAAAAGTAGGAGGAAAGAAAAATACAGAAAGAGAAAGAAAAAGGACAGGGACATAGAAATAACTGAGAAGTGCAAACAACATTAGTCAAAATGGAAATTTACCAATCTGGTTAATTCACATGATAAAACACCAGAATTGATTTTCTGAAAAGGCAATTCTTTCAAAAAAGTTTTATTTCTGATCTTACATGCCGTTATCTCCCATGCCGATGACAGAAGAAAGGAAAATAAAATGAAGTAATTTGGAGGGGGAAAAATTAAAGATTGCTCACCTAGTGATTACATACAAACAAAATAAAATACAACTATTTCCAAATATTTTAAAGTCTGGTCTTAAGTAATCAACAAGACAGATTTGATGAAGCAGTCAAACAAAATGATGCCAATTCTTTCCATATGGTTGACATTGTGGTCTATGCTCACAGCTGCAGTGATAATGAAACTCTAGTTCATTGTTGCAGGCTTTCATAGTTAAGATTTCCTTCATTAAATAGCATTAATGCCCAAACTGATATCATTGGTATCATTTATAAATTAAGTTCACAATTCTTACCACACATTAGTTCAAGCTGCAAAACAGAATGTTGTGTAATCAGCTCAAGTGAAAAAGCAAGTCAAAGGGTCTAGAGTACAGCTGGCCCATACCGACCAAGTTGCCTCATCTACACTAGTCACACCTGCCTGCGTTTGGCCAATATCTCTCTAAACCTTTCCTATCTGTGTACCTATCCAAATGTTATAGTTTAAATGTTATCGTTTTTGCCTCAACTACCCTCACTGGCAGCTCATTCCACACACCCACTACCCTCTGCATGATAAAGTTGCGCCTCAAATTCCCATTAAGTGTTTCCCCTCTCACCTTAAACCTATGTCCTCTGGTTCTTGATTTCCTACTCTGTGTAAAAGGCTCTGGTGCATCTACCCTATCTATTCCCCGCATGATCTAATACACCTCCATAAGAAGATCTCTCATCCTCCTACCCTCCAAGGAATACAGTCCCAGTCTGCCCAACCTCTCCCTATCGCTCAGGCACTCAAGTCTTGGCAACATCCTCAAATCTTCTCTGCACCCTTTCCAGCTTAACAACATATTTCCTAAAGCAGGGTGATCAAAACTGAACACAATACTGTGACCTCACCAGCACCTTGTACAGCTGTAGCACAACATCCCAAATTCTATACTCAATACCCAGACCAAAGAAGACCTATGTAACAAAAGCTTTTTGATCGCTCTATCTACTGTTACCCCACATTCAAAGATGTACCTACACTCTTAGATCCTTCTGCTCTACAACATACCTCAGAGACCTGTCATTTACTGTGAAGATCCTGCCCTCGTTAAGACTTTGCAAAATGCAGCAACTCATATTTATCTGCATTAAGCACCATTAAACATTCCTCTGCTCACTTGATCAAGATCCTGCTGTGACCTTTGCTAACCATAAACTTACTAAACCGTTCTTCTATGTTCTCAGCCAAATTGTTGATATAAACCACAAACATCAATGGGCCCAGCACCGATCTCCAAGGCACACCACTAGACACAGGGCCCAATCCAAAAAACAACCTTCCACCATCACTCTCTGCTTCCTTTCATGAAGTTGATTGTCTATCCAATCAGAGCAGCCTACCATGAATAGCCTTGTCAAATGCCTTGCTGCAATCCATATAGACAATGTCTACAGCTCTGCCCTCAACATCTCTCTTTGTTACATCTTCAAAAAGCTCAGATTTGTGAGACACTATCTCCCACAAACAAAACCACGCTGGCTAACCTTAGTCATCCTTTGTCTATCTAAATGCATATACATCTTATCCCTCAGAATACTCTCTAGTAAGTTTCTGACCAAAGATGTTAGGTTCATTGTCCTACAGTTGCCAGGCTTTTTCTTGTAGCCCGTCTCAAATAGAGGCACAACATTTGTCACAATCCAGTCTTCCAGCACCTCACCTGAATCCAATGGTAACTCATATCTCAGCTAGGACACCTGCAATTCCTTCTCTAACTTCCCACCGTGTTCTCAGATATTTATGATCAGGCCTGGGAGATTTGTCTAACTTCATACACGTTAGGACTCTCAGCACCTCCTCGACCGTAATACTGACCGCCTCAAGTTCCCTTGTCTTCATGTCTTCCCCAATGGGAAAAAACAGGAGAAACACTCATTGAGGGCCTTGCCCATCTCCTGTGGCTCAAAACAGAGTTGACCACTTTGTTTTTTTAAGGTGCCTTATTCTGTCGCTGGCTATGCTTTGTCCTCTTAATGTACTTAGGAAAATCTCTTTGGATTAGTCTTAATATTATTTGTCAGAACTATCTCTTACCACCTTTTTGCCCTCCTGATTTCCTTATTTAACATGCTTCTCAGTTCCCAAAACTCCTCCAGTGATACACTTGATCCCAACTGCCTATGCATCCTCCTTTTTCTTGACCAAAACCTCAATTTCTCTCATCATCCAAGCTTCCTTACGCCCACCTGCCTTGGCCTTCATCTAACACAAACATGCATGCCCTGAACTCACACTTTTAAAAACATCCCATTTTCTGGATGTTCTTTTCCCTGCAAACCACCCACTCCAATCAATTTGAGCGAGCTCCTGTCTAATACCAAAGTTGGCCTTGCCCCAGTTTAATATTTTAATTCAAGTCCCGCCCTGTCTTTATCCATAACCATCCTAAAGTTAATAGTGCTAATTGTTAACTAAAAAATCTCCCATTACAACACACCAATAGCCAAGCTACCCAACTATAAAAGGTCATATGCATGTGCGCGCCAACACACTACACAAAGCAAGTTTTCAAAGTCCTTAGCTTGAGAAAACACGTTACTTACAATAAGCAACAATATTTTAGAGCAATGTCATGTCTCAGCTGCAAAGAGGTTGTGTTAAATGGTTAGTGATTCATCTAGCAACAAAAAAAAGTTAAGGGAAAAACAAACAGCCAGCTAAAAGTGGCATGCGTCCAATGGCATTTGTTTACTGATATAGCAATTTGCGACTTAAATGTTTGATGTGATTACTACATCCGCCATCTGCAAAAGCTAGAACCTGTAGTCCAAATTCCTGTTGTCACTTTGATAAAATCAGAAGCAAAATTTTCCAAATCATAATGAATGTGATCAATTTAAAATATCAATCACATTCTATGTGGTTATACTTTCAGATGAATGCAATATCCTTGTTGCAGCGAATTGGACAAAAAGCAGGTTTCACAAAAAAAAACATTAAAACTAAGCATATTTTCCACACAAACGCTTTATGTATTCTAGTTTCAGAGGACTAATTCAAAATCTTACTTCAACAAATTAATGCTTTCCATATCCCATTTTTTTAAATAGGCAATATCTAGCATAGGATTTCCCCATGCTGAACACTCGTCTAAACACTCAAAAATCAATAGTTTCACAATTCTACATATTTCTGTTTCACATCACATCGGCAATTATGCTCTCAAAACCAATATCAGATTTTTGGAGAAAAAAATCTCATGTCCTGCCAAAAACTAGAATCTTTCCTGGATGAAGATTCACACCAATTATTTTGCTGGAGTTCATCCAAACCCCCTTTCTTTGAAACTTTGTGAACCAGAAACGTCAACTACTGGCAACTGCAACAGCAATCAACTCTGCACATACCCGATGAAGGGTCTCGACCCGAAACATCACCCATTCTTTCTCTCCAGAGATGCTGCCTGTCCCGCTGAGTTAGTCCAGCATTATGTGTCTACACAAAATGTATATATACATTTCCAGAGTTCACTAGAAGCTAGAGAAGATGACCTTTTTTTTCTTGCCTGGCTTAGGAAGCAGAGAGCAAATCAGTGACCCAAATATTTCCAGCTCAGTGTTGGCAGATATCAGGTGGCTTGTTGCCGAGACTCACCCCCTGCAAACTTTAAATATTTTGACAGTAGGCGGTTAGTGATTATGAATGATTACAGAAGGGGCACAGTGGAACTCTACCTTCTTTCAAAATCTGTGAAGCTTTTCAGAATTTTTTAACGTCTTTGAATTTCAGAGAAATCTTAAAACCATTAAAATTGCAGTCACTGAAATTTAAATAAAAGTGTTCCTTTAAAATATTAAGAAAATATATCCTCCCAATCTCGAGAGCAGGAATCCCCATTTAAATGAATTTAGACTTAATCCAGGTCAAATTTAATTAGAATTGGACAGGCAGATTTCCCAACACCAGCACTTTGAACAGAAGGGCAGTGGAATGTAGTTACTCGCCCCAACAACGTCAGGTACATCTGTACCAATGGTCACCACCGCTAATGTCAGAACGGCCTTCCTGAGTGTGAACCTGCAAAAAGAGACTGCCCAAATTAATCCACCATTTATATCGTCTGAACCAGTTCGTAGGAATATTCAGACACATGTAACTTCCTCCTATTCCAATCTGGTGTTTCCCACATGCTTTAACGAGGTCAATAGCACCCAATGTCAAAGAAAAATAAAGCAATGTGCCATAATGCTACCGTTTGGTGGCTCTGACATTCACCATCATGAAATGCTTTGAGAGGCTAATGATGTCACACATGAATTCCAGCATCCCAGAAAACTTTGATCCATTACCACTGCAACACATCCGGGGCAAACAACATCTCCTACACTCATTCCCCTTTCATCTGGATACCAATAACATCTACAGCAAATTCTTATTTATTGATAATAGTTCTGCATTCAAAAGCATTATTCCAATCAAATTCCTGGATGTAGGACTTGGCATAACCCTCTACAACTGGATCCTTGACTTCCTGACCATAAACCGTAATCTGTAAGGAAAGGCAACAAACCAACCTCCATGATAACTTATAACTCCTTACTGTATCCCCTGTATGCTCACGGCTGTGCAGCCAAATTCTGCTACAGCTCCATTTACAAGATAACATCACCAAACTAAGACATGATAGAGTACATGAAGGACCTAGAGACCTAGAACTTAGTGGCATGGTGTCAACAGAACAACATGTCAGCAATACGAAGGAGCTCGTCCTCAACTTCAGGGAGGTTGAATATACACCCCAATCTGCAACAATGTTCTGAGGTAGAGATGTCAAGAGTTTCAAATTTCTAGGTGTAAATATCACCAACAATTTGTCTTGGTCCAACTAAATTGACGCTACAGTCAAGCACACCAATGACTATTTCCTCTGAAGGCCAATGAAATGTGACACAACTGCTACGACCATTACGAATTTCTATAGATACACCATATGCTTCTTATTGGGATGCTTCACACCTTGGTACACACTATATACCACACCCTTTTATTTTCACTTTTGCACAAAATTACATACTCGCACATGGATAGCAAGCAAAATAAAGTGTTTCTATTGTATCTTGGTAACGTGACAACAACAAACCTGTACCATCTGTTACTCTCACCAAATCCAGGAGTTACTCATGTGGCAAGCAGGTGAATATCAGCAGTTATTATCTCAACCATTGACTCAACTATTATCTCCTCAATCAGCATGATTTGACCTAACAAAATGACAATGCCAATTTTATCAGATTACAGTCCATAGCTTTCTGCATCAAAGGAAATTTGCATCATCCAAGAAAACCTATTTTAATGCAACACAGAACTTTAATGTTAGGAAGTGCAATCCTCAGATGTGGTCCTATATCAAAACTAACCCATCTGTTCAACAAAAATCAGAATTTCATCAAACCTAATCAAAAGAATATTGAGATTTATTGTTATTGCAGTCTGTGGCTCTTACAACAAAAATATCTTCCTCATTTAAGTGACTGCATTTTAAACCAATGCAATAGTGACTACAGTTCAAAATAATGCAATGTGAAGCATTTGAATATTTCTGAACAGTTATTATGGAGGCTCTTTCCAACTTGAACTTCAACGAACTCTTCAAGGGGGCAGGAAAGAAAAAGTTTCAAATATATAGGTACAATATTAACAATTTGAAATTGCCATGTGATTATTTCACCATCTGCTACATTCATCACCTGATTTGCAGAAGCTCAGAAAAACAACATGTCCCCTGAGGTTATCAGCAAACTACATACCAGCAGCAGTTTCTGTGCAGGTTTTACCTCTATGTACTGCAAATATAATCGTTCATTACTGATGCAACACTTTACAACGTAAACTAGAATGCACAAAAGGTAGTTACGCACACAATAATCATACTCTATTGCATTTAAAGTCTCTTCCTTACAGTGTTAACCTATAGCAGTCTGGCACTTCTAGTTTGCATTTAAATTAATTTATTCTTAAAGAATATTGATTCACTATCACCCTCAACATGGTTTTCTACTTTCCACATCAACCAGACATGCACGTTTGCTCCAGTGTCACAGATGATAACTGCCTTCAAATATGCTGCTAAATTGACAACATGTTATGTTTTGGTATGGTGAAGAACAAAGGTGGAGAGAAGGGAGGATTATACAAAGATTTGCTTCATATTTAATATTATCCACAGGAAATTCCCATCTACATTTCTCCAGCATCAGCGGATGACACTGGGATGAGTATAATGAATTCCTTTCACTAGTTGTGAGATATTGAGAACAGTACAAGGATCATGGACATTTCTTTTGCAAATAACTCAAATTCAGAACCTTCCTAGTCTACGGAAATATCCAAGTTTGTACTTTTACTGCACTCACCATTGAAGCCAATAAGGGCGATAACCCTGTATGACTACATCTTTGTTTAAATTGCAAACAAATATTGGGTCAGTAGCATCTGAGGATAAATACTGAAGGAATGAAGTTTAAGTTTTTTGGTGAAGGTAATGTCACACCAGTGTTATTAGTCTGAGAGTACATTTTCTACACTAGCTTTTTTTTTCAAACAAGGGTCAAAACCAAATATTTTCACCTAAATCAAAGTAAAATAAATATGCAAATACAAATTTAAAGCAATCCCAGTCAAATAAACCTGATAAGAAAATTTATTTTGTAAACATTTCTGAAATATTGTTGCCCTGTTTCAGTTAGTTCAAAGTTGCCATGCTGCAACTTTAAAAATTATCAAGAGACCTACAATATTTAAAATTTGTTTCTAAATAATTGTCACCAGAATGGCACCAAATCATTGGTTAAATAGAATTCACACCACTCTAACAGTTAAAGAACCAAATGTCCCAAGATAACAAAGAAGCAAAACAAGAGCTTGCAAAGTTAAAATAGGAAAAAAATTATGTTTCTGATATGGAGAGTAGTTAGTGCAAGGCAGATTCTGGAAAACAAGCTAAATGCAGCAGACTGAGGGGAATGAAGTCTGGCCAGGAAGAGATACAATGCCAAAAAAATAGAAATGTAAAGCAAAGGTCAGTGGTAAGTGAATGGGGTAATAGAAATGACAAAAGACAAATAAATGAATAAGCAGCCAGTGAGAAGATAGTGTTTGACAGAAATTTGTGTAATGGTTTTAGAGGACAGTAGATTGAGAGTTGATACAGAGGTACTGCTAGGAGCAGAGATTATATTGTAATGATGAGAACACACAGGTAAAATGAAGAGGGTTTTGTTCAGCTAAATGTCATGCACAGGAAAACCTTGTTCAGAAGGTGGATATTCTCAAATGGGATATTCACCCTTGGGATTCCTATATACATCACTGCTACACATAATTCACCAAGAGAACCATCATGTATCTGCTTCATACTGTAGTATTCAGAGAACCAAATATATATTTTAAAATTGAAATCAAGATGCTGATGTTTAGATTAGGCAGCACAGAGAGAAAAAACAAATATTTCAGTATTTGCAGAGAGTTAATATTTCAGGTTGAATAGATCATCAACCAGAAGCATTAAGTATATTCTATTCTATATTTGCTTCCAATCTGCAGAACACTGTTTCTAAACCTTTTCAATTACAAACACAGAACCAATGAAAGTTTTTTTAATTGTATTTTAATCCTTGAAGTCCCAATTTGTTTACTCTCCCTTCAGTGATTCCCTGTTATGTGCAATAAAACACATAAATATTATTATTTTCATTCCAAAATATTTTGTATATGAAAATCTCAATATAGTAGAGTTTAATTCATCCTTCTCCTACCCACACCATAAATTGCCATCTCTAACAAAGCAGTCATCACCTGTTTTACAAGATCAGAAATCTGCTCGAGAAAATATCTCTCCTACAATTTGCTTCGCCTAGTGGCACCAAACGTTGATCATCTTTTAAATGCATAAAGCCAAAATATGCAAAGTAAAATCACAGGAATCGTGTGGCAGCTGAAACCAACGGGTGAAGTGTTTAATTCTACACCCTACGCGTTTTTGCATGTTGAAGCTGGGAAGGGTGGGACTGACCAAATCCTGATTTAGCTCAGAAAGCAGACTGTGTGGTCAGTGCAAAACTCACCGCGGCCGAGCATGCCCTCCCCCCCTCCCAGATTTAAAGGGAACTCTGACACTCCGCGAATGACAACCTGATTGCAGACTTTTGTGCGCGGTTGTTGCGCAATTTTTACGTGTTCAATGGAAACTAATTGCGACAAGAGTGGGGCGACGTGCTGGTTGTGGAATGATAGGCGAACCCCATGGGGGTACGGGGTACGGATCGTCAAGGAGGGGTCCCCAGGGGCTCCAGGGATACCTCCCATTCACCCAAATCAGCGCCGACAGCAAGGTCTCACATAGATATAGAGGGATGCCCACCGTCCACATTGAAAGATAAATAAACATAAATCCCCCTCTCCTCCTGTCAGGGAGCAGTAGCAGCAGCAGCGCACCCTCGGAGCGCTGACACTTGGGGAAAACATGGCGATTACACTTGTCATCGCGCTTGGGGAAAGGCAGCACCCTGGGCGGAAGAGCAGGGGCGCTCCGCCACCAACCTCTTTCCTCACCCCTTGCATCCCTTGAAACGCATCTCTCCCCTCTCAGTGCTAAAGATTTATATAACAACAACAAACATAAGAGCAGGTTTTATAAACGCGCCGTCTGAGATGCGATTCTCAGCCTGACCTGACATAGTCCAGCGTCCCGCCCTCCCCACCACGAGTGACAACGGGCTGCACCAATCGGAGGCCGGTTCCGCGTGATTGATGTGCCCGGTGGCCAAAGGGCGGAGAGGGCGGGCCATCGGGGGGCGGGACACGGGCTGTCTTTGACAGCTGCTGGCGGCCCGGGGGGGGGGGGGGGGGGAGAGAAAACTCTTTACCTTTTCTGTAGGCACTAAGGAGGAGTAACATCCATCTTTCCATCGAAGAAAGAAAAAACTTTTAATAAGTTAACTTCACAGAAGCAATTAATAAATACATGTAAACAGCGGCTTAACCGCGGGTCATAAAAGCCGTTGGAAGGTCGAGTCGTTGGCGGTGCAGCTCAGCTCCGACATTTTGCTCCGTGTCGCGGCGACTCCCCGTTAAAGGAGCCCTCACAGGAAGACCGCCTCGCTGCCTTCTCCCCGCCTATCCCTCCGCCAACCGTCCCTCTCCCACGCTAACTCCCGCTTGCCCGAAAGCCAGACCGATTCTACTGCTTGACCTGCTGCCTGCGGAGGCGATGGCCGCCGACTTTTGAGATGACATGAGGTGTTTCTCACCGTCCTCTTCCTCGGAGGGTGCGCACTACCTTCTGTGCGGTGGAAGGATTCGGCGGCGGCAGCGGCGGCCGGAATGGGGCGAAGGCTGAGTCGCTGGTGGAGAAGGTGAGTGGGGCTGGCGGCGGATCGCGGCCCCTGGGCGCAACTAGCATCCAATTCCACGTCCCTCGGGAGCGAACACACCTGTGGCGACCTTTGTTTCTAAGGAAGTTAATGCTTGTTTGGGATCATCTCCCCTCCATCCCCGAACTGGACACGGATCGTGGATGGAGGGTCCGGGGTGTGTAGAATGCATGGATCTGGGAGGAGATGTATGGATCTGGGGTAGGGAGGGTTGAATGGATCCGGGGTAGGAGATATATGGATCCAGGACGGGGGATCTGGGGAGAGGGCGGATGTATGGATCTGGGATTGGGGTGAATGTGTGGATCCAGGGGTTCAGTGGATGTATGGATCCGGGGTGGGAGGATGGAGTGTGTTGATCCAGGCGGGGGCGGGGGGATGTATGGATCCGGAGAGGGATGAACGTATTGAACTCTCGGATGCACAGATCCCTGGCGGCTGAGGAATGCAAGGATCCCGGGAGAAGGTTACACAAACCCAGTGGAAGATGCACGAACACCAGCGGACAAGAAGCCCAAGGAGGATGATTAAGTGCACCAAATCAGGTTGTGGGAGTAGAATCAACAAACCTAGCAGGATTATGGGGGTGTATTACACAGGCCAGGGTGTTGGGGGTATACTAAACCTGGGGCTGGGGGTAATGCCTGTACATAGCCTGGGAGCTGTGCAGCTGGTATATTTAGACCCTGGATGGAGTAATATACAGAAACCTAGTGGGGGTACACCAATCTGTGTACACAACCCGTAGATGATGGGGTGGGCAGTTTACATGATCTTGGGTGGGTTACGTTGAACTCTGAGATCAAGGTGCTGTACCTGAACTGGGAGAGAGGGGAATACACTCATGCAGCTGTGGTTTTACATTATCCCTGGTGTGCACGGTGTAAATTAACCCAGGTAAGTGTTGAACATATACCCTAGAACAATGGGTTGGTGGATGCATGTTTGGAAGAAATCTGGAGCAAGCATGCTAGAGATGCAGGTGCTATAGGAATAATGTGCTATAGGAAACAGAAGGGATGGAGGACATGTTGCACACGTAGTGGGGAGGGGGAGATGTGTAAGAGCAATTTTGCTATTGATGGTTCGCAGTCAAATGTTTCTGCTGGTAAGGGAGGAATTGTTGGATACTAGATCACAGGAGACGTTCAGATAGTTGATTTTCGGCTTGTGACATGTGGCTTGGGCAGATGATCAGTGGAGGGTTGAACAGACAAATTGCCATAAGCACAGAGATGCAACAGGTAGAGCTGCTGCCTCCAGCAACCTGGGTTCATTCCTGTTCTCCAGTGCTGTCTGTGAGTTTACATATTCTCTCTCTGACTGCATGTATTTTCTCCAAATGTTACAAATCTCAAGGATTTATGGGTTAGTAGCTAATTGCTTGTGAATAACTACGTGTAGGTGGATTGTAGGTGATTCAGGATGGAATTGAGCATTTGAGAGATAATAGATTGCAGGGTAACAGGTGGGGAAGTGGGACTTGTGAGAATGCTCCTGAGAGTTAGCATAGACCAAATGTCCTGTCTGGCTTCCTGACTAGAAAATATGCCATGAAATAAATGTTAATGCGGACTTGTGGCTGGTATTGGTAAATCTGAAAGAAACGTATATGAACCTCTAGAGTTTAGAATAATGAGAGGTGATAGGTGGGAGATTGCAACCTTCACGAGGTCCGCCCTGTTTCGACGAATGCAATCAACTCAAATAAGATCAAACAGAACAAGTTATCCTACAACTTTAGGCTGTGCACGCCATACGCAAAAAGAAGAGGTGATAATCTGAGAAGCTTTGATAAAGGTATACTGAAAGATCATTTCTTTTAGCTGGAGAATGTAAATCCACTGGACATAGTCTTGGGGAAAGAAGTCAAGCCATTTAGTGCCAAGATGAATTGAATTGAATACCTTTATTGTCATTCAGACCTCACGGTCTGAACAAAATTTTGTGCCTGCAGTCATACATACAATCATACAATAATAAACAACACTAAACACAAATTAACATCCACCACAGTGTATCGTCCAAGCACCTCCTCACTGTGGTGGAGGCAAAAATCTTAGGGCTGCAGTCTCTTCCCTCCTCTTCTCCCTCTGCGCTGAGGCGATTCCCCACCGGGCGATGGCACAACAGTCCCGCGGCTCACCGAACCCCGCAAACGGGCCGGCTCAATCCATTTCATTTGAGGTCTGTACCAGAGAGGATGGCAGGTCAGATAGTATCACTGAGGAACATGGATAGATGTCCTTTTGGATCCAACCCAAATTATTAAATTATCACCTATCCATGTTTGTAAACCAGCATCTGTGGTTCCTTGTATTTATACTTTTCCAGTACTCTAGCATTCATTGTCCTACCGAAAGCTCTAATTAAACACAACTCCTCTGTGGTGTGTTTGATCTGATGACTATCTCCTGAGAAATGGCTTGCTAATAATAATTTCAAGATCCTTTATTATGTTTGAATCGATGCAGTCAATGTAATTTGCAAATATCATATTAATTAGCTTTTGAACAAAGGGATATGGGGATCAGGCAGGAAAGTCAATGTAAATTAGGAGACCATCCATAATCTAGTTGAATGATGCAGGAGGTTGGAATGGCTGAATGACCCATTTCAGTTTCTATTTCTTGTATTCTACCAAGGAAGCATAATCATCAAAACAATATGCACAGAAGTTGCAGAGTAATAATGAATTCCAACGTTCTACATCTTACTTTGAACTCTACCTCATCGGTTATTCCATTAATGTACTTTAACATTCTAATTTGAGGAAGGACATTCTTGCTATTGAGGGAGTGCAGCGTAGGTTCATGATGGCGGGACTGTCATAACCATATAACAATTAACAATTACAGCACGGGATGGCGGGAGTCCGTCCGTCATATGATGAAAGAATGGAGCGACTGGGCTTGTATTCACTGGAATTTAAGATGAGAGGGGATCTTATAGAAACATATAAAATTATAAAGGATTGGACACGCTGGATGCAGGAAACATGTTCCCGATGTCGGGGGAGTCCAGAACCAGAGGCCACAGTTTAAGAATAGGGGGTAGGCCATTTAGAACTGAGATGAGGAAAAATTATTTCACCCAGAGAGTTGTGGATTTGTGGAATTCTCTGCCTCAGAAGGCAGTGGAGGCCGATTCACTGAATGCATTCAAAAGAGAGTTAGGGCTAGTGGAATCAAGGGATATGGGGAGAAGGCAGGAACGGGGTACTGATTGTGGATGATCAGCCATGATCACATTGAATGGCGATGCTGGCCAAATGGCCTACTCCTGCACCTATTATCTATGTATCTATGTAACATTCTTTAGCATTACAATCTTGCTGTTTGATATTTATTGTTGTATTTATCATTACCTTCTGTATACTGTTTACTCTCTTTTTTATGTGCACCCTGGAATATATGACAATAAACTAATTTATGGTCTACTTTTGCATGTTAATTTATGGTGATTATTGTTATTAAATTACAAACAGTCCTTTTTAAATATTGCAGCATTGTTGGGATTATTGACTGCCCATATTTCGGCAGTCAATTTGCAGAGAAGGGAAATGTTTGAATAAAATCAGTAAAACTTTATTATATACTCAGAAGTTTGCAATTTTTTACAGCAGTTTATTTTCTGAATAATAATTACATCACTAAATAAACCTGCATATTGTTAATCTACGATAAGACATTGCGTGCACAGCTTTGTTGGTCTACACTAGCACCTGGTGCCGATATGAAAGCAAAATACAACACGGATAATATTCAAAGAGCATATACCCACAAGGAAAGGTTTCGCAACAGCAGTCGTGTGGAGTTCAAAAATAGTGAAGAACATTCAAGTTCAGCTGTTGCACTGGTCTCTCATGATATAATTATACAAAGTTAACCAAAAGGAGATGTACACCATTAAACATCATGCTACAAACTATATATTCTGGTAAAATCTCAATGGAAAACTGCAAATGTAATATCTCAATGAAGGAAAGAAGCAAGAAGCTATCATCAAATTTGTCTGACATCTGTCTTTATTTGGGAAGTCGTAGCAGGATATTAAAATAAAATGATATGGGAATCATATTTGATTATTCATTAATTTCTTCAAGGATTAGCAGGATGAATAAAGGTGAACCAGTAATGTCATGTATTTGGATTTCTAAAACCTATTTAAGAAAGTGTCACTTAAAAGACTACAGCATACATAAGACCTTATAGAATTGGGGGTAATGCAGTGGTATTGAAAGTATTGGCTAACATTTGGATAAATGTGTCATTTTCAAGTTGGAAAGCTGTAATCAGCAGAGTGCCCCTGCGATTATTGTTAATAATCTGAGTTAGTCCAGCAATTTGTGTTGTTTTAGTGTACACAAGCATCTGCAGTTCTTTGGTTCTTGCAAACGGGTTCGACATATGATGCACAAATGAAGAGCAGTAAGCACTGATGGTACAGGTAGCACCAGAAGCAGCTGCCCTTATACCAAGGTCTTCTCGTAGCTCTCTTAATAAGCACAAAGAGGGGGACAAGAAGGGCCCAACAATAAGACCTTCAAAAAGTCAATATGTAATCCTGCCATTGTCTCACGACCTTTGATGAAAAAGTGGAGGACTTTGTCAGGGCCTTGTACACAATATCCTGTGCTCTGCCTTGGAGAGCATGCCACCTCCAGTGATAACACAGTAAGCTTCTCACCGTTCCTTCATGTATTTCACAATATCTTGTAAAAAGCATTCTGAAAATCCAAGCACATTCGAGAATATAATAAATATTTTCAAAAAAATGCAACCAATTTATTAAGACATTAATTTCTCTGGAACCCACACTGAGATTCTGTAATATCCTGAATTTTGCTGCATTAGTCATCGCAAGCCTATAGCAGAGTAAATTGGACAGCAGTCTATAACAACTGCACATGTGATTAAATGTCTAAACCTGGAAATTGTTATAGCTACCACACAGATCCACTAGTGCGCTGTTTGAAGATTTTATGGTGAAGCCAATGTAACAATGTAAACTTGCACTGCTTGCTTATAATACCCCACATATTTTCATTTATTCATCTTCAATAGATGTAAATACAGAAACTCTCCTGTATTTACATCTATCATATCTAATTTTTTCTTCCAATTTTGACACTATTTCTGTAGTTTTAGGTATTCATTTACAACCTCATCCTATTACTGCAATTTTTGGGCTACCAATGTTAGATTCTACTTATTGTCCCATTCTGCCCATCGGCTGATTGCTTTTACTACATTAATTGCCAGAAGATCTATTTTATTAAAATGAAAGACTCTAATCCTCCTACCACATTTCATTGGTACTCTGAAACGATATCATGTTTAAATTTAGAAAAAATTAGGAGTGACATTGTTGAACTCTTGGTTAAATTTGATAGAACTTGGGGAAGATTTATTCAACATTTTCACACAATATAAATTGTCCCCTCTCCAACCGTTATAATAATTATTTTACCTTTATACGGTGAAACGGACTTGACGACAAACAGGGCATTAAATTGTTGAAATTCTTTGTAGCCCAGATTCTGTTTTGCTTTTTTTTAGTTTAGGGGGTTTTGTTTTTTTGTTTTTTTTCTCTTTTTCACTTTTTGTTTTTATATATAGAAGTTCTCTTTTAAACACTTAACTATATTTACATAGAGACCGGGAGGTCTATACCCAATGCATATTTTGACACTGGACTCATACTTAGGTTATATTTGTTATTAATGTAATCCTGATCCCTATGTATCAATATCACTTTTATGTTTATCATTATTGTTTTTTTTGTGTTTTTTTGTTTTTGAAAAAAGAAAAAAAAAGATTTTAAAAGGAAGAAAGAAAGATGTAAATACAGGAATTCTCTACCCAAAAGTAATATGGGTCAGTTGCAAAAAAAACAAGGAACTGCAGATGCTGGTTTACAAAACAAGGTGGAGAGTACTATAGTAGCTCAGGGGGTCAAGCAGCATCTCAGGAGAACAAGGATAGGCGACATTTCGGATCGATACCAGACTGAGCCACATTCACACATGGGCCACATTTACTAGAACGCAAATGGCAGTTCAAGAAAGAGATTAATCACCTCTGGGGCAGTTAAAGATGGGTAGTAAATGTTGCCCATATCAACAACACCTGCATCCCAAAACAATGAATGATTTTTTCTTTAAACTAAAATTTGGGGTTAGTACATTCCAGTGTTAGTATTTAAATGCATAATATATAATTCCAGTTGAATAGTGTTTCTGGCTTTGAGGGATCAGTTTAGTAATTGTGTATTCACTTACCCCTTAGATGAAGATTAATCTTGATGTATTTTTCAAAATGTTTTTTTGTACCTGGCTTTCTCTCTTGATTTTATTTCTCTTGGAGTTAATTTAGTTTTCTGTGTATGATTTAAATGTGATTTATATTTTGTGGTTTGCCATTTTTGTATCTCGGCAATAACACTCCAAAGTTATTAAGGTAGTTGAAGAACTTTCTGTTCTTTTCCTGTTAACAGATGCCTCCGGTCGTGTATAGGAAAATTCACTGAAATCTGCAGCACATTAGTTGAAATGTCCACTCAGTAGTCCAAATAAAATACTCTTTAGTCAAAGGATACTCCTTCACCTCAGAGCCAAATACTGCTGTTGCCTTCCACTGACATGCTCATAATCCTAGTTAAACTCATGAGCCTGGCATTTTCTGACTGACATTTTTTTAATACTGGTATTGGCCGTATTTGCCTTGAATGGAAAAATTACCATGTGGCTGATTTTCACATAAGAGCTACTTCTGTACGGAGTCTCAGCTTATTTGTATGTTTTATAAAGTAATTAGCGGATAATTCCAGGATTGCCAGATTTTATTATATTCCTATCTGTGATAACATAAAAGGCTTAAAGTAACATTGAAATAATATTTTGGATAATAAATTCATTTTCCTCTTTTCTTTTCCTCTGTTATTGTCATATGTACCAAGCTACAGTGAAAGCTTTGCATGCTCTCCAGTCAAATCATGCCACACATGAGTACATTCAAGTCATTAACAAGTATGACAGGCACTTGCAAAGAGAATGGAGATTTAAAAGAGTGCGATGATTGTAGTGGATGATAGCAGATCCTCTTCTGGGACCATCACACAAAGAACATCGCGCTTCGACACATCTTGGATAAAGACATTGAGGACTGCAGCAATTTTAATGGTGTGATTCTGTTTTGTTTTTTTAAAGTGTGAGTCTTGCATCCCTTTCACACATTTTGAAACTTCCAAAAAAGATTCTATAGACTTGATGTGATCACAATTGGAGGAAACAGGGGAACAGGCTTACATGGCACGCCAGTGCCAAGGAAGGGTGGTCCTCTGATTTTTCCAGCTGCTCTGGAAAGAAATAATTAGGTTTCCACAATACCTCCAAGGACTGTTCAAAATGCAACTCTGTAATGAGAGACTGTAGACCGATGTCTGTGTGACAGCAATTCTACAGTCTTCAAAACAATCTTCAAAATGATTTCACGAGTTAAAATAATAAATCAATACAATATGCCTTTATTGCAAAATATTGTAAAACAGCACAAAGTACATTGTGAGATCTGCTAATGTAAAACGAAATTAAACTATTATGGGAGAATGAGATAAGTAGAAGTACTAAGGCACTACCTTGTGTAAGAACAAGGTAGTCAAGGGACAAAATGCTTACCTTGGCCATCTTCACTTTCAATAAGAAAACCTGCTCATTATTACCATGTTGTTTGTTGGAGCTACAAACAAATTGAGTCAAGCAACCGACTTTACAATGGTAAATATGCATTAAAGGTACCTCATCGGCTAAAGGGTACTATGGGACATCCTAACATACGATACATACCAACATAAGATTGATTCAAGTGTAGTGTTTAACTTGTTTGGTAGGGCGGTGGGAACAGAGTTGTAGTTATAGAACACCGTACACAACCTCTGGCCTCAAAACAAATACACTGATAGAAGGCAATTCTTTGGAACTGGTGCAGTATGCAGATCATATGATTTTTGACTCTAGATAACATTGTTTTGATATTGCTATTTTTATTATAATTTTTATATCCTTCTATATCTCCAAGTTTGGTTTCTGCCCTGACAACGTTGAAAATCTATTTGTGCAATGCGGTCCCAAAGCCAAGTGTTCACTTTTTCCAGATTACATAATTCCCGAATTAACCTAGCATCACATGGGTCCTATTAGCCTGCTTCACATGCTGTGCTATTACCTAGATATAGTTGCCTCTGTTTTTCACTCTGTCTCTCAGTTGCCTTGGATCTGTCAGAATTAACTCCAGAGCTTTTGAAATCCCCTATGATTAGATTACAACTCCCTGCAGCTCTCTCGCTTGCTTAAATAACTCATTATGTGTTTGTTGGTCTTCAGCTGCCAGTTACCCATTATTACTTACTTCTCCTTGCTATTAATTTTGACACAAATTGCTGCTGTCATCTCTCATTCCATTGTTAGTAAAACCCTTTTGAGATTGTTTATGTCATTCTAAACCAATAATAGTACTTCTCTGCAATGTTTAATATGTCTGTCTGTACAAAACTTTTTATAGCCCTTTTGTTCCTCAGAGGTCTCTTCATGAATATATGTGAAATTACTATTACAGTCTCCAATTATTTCACTTCCAAGCCTTGGCATTAGCATAATGGTATAAAACCTTTGATATAGCCTGCATACATTTTGGAAATGTCGAATTCAAAAGATTGATCAGGAAAATTAAAGACACAGTGATTCAAGAAAATGTGCCCAGTCGAAGGGCCGAATGGCCTACTCCTGCACCTATTTTTTATGTAGCTTCTGCGCCTTAATTTCAATGACTTGATGAACCAGCCTCATCCCACCTTCCTGCATGAGATCTATAGTACAGTGGTTCACATCTAACCTCTTCAAATACACGCCTAAAGGGTATTTTTCTAAATGTGCAAAGGTTTTTTTTTGTCTCTACCATCTTCTCAGGCAGCGAGTTCTAGGCACCTAGCAACCATTAGGCTAAAAAAAAAATCTCCCCTGCAATCTTCCAAACAATTACATTGAATCTATTCCCTGTGGTTTTTGAACCTTCTGCTAAGGTGTTTAATACCTTAAAACAAAATGAAAGAGAAGGCAGCGAGAAAATAATTCCATAGAGATACATGGCACAGTCTGAAAATGGGAGCCAGTCTTTCAGCAATGAAATTAGAAAACATACCTGTAGAGTGATGGAGATTGGAACTCACTTTTGCAAATGGCAATTGATGATAGGTCACATTAATTTTACGTCTAAAATTGATAGATTTTATTAACCAATTTATTAAGGGAAATTGGACAAAGGCTAAAAATCATAGTTGGATTCTACGTCATTCATAATCTCATTGAATGGTGGACAAGTTCATGGAGCCAAATGGCTTCTTTCTGAACCCGTGTCCTACGTTTTTTTTTAAGAAGCTAAAAAAGATTTAAGAAGATTAAAAAATATAACCACCGAATTGGCAGAAAATTGTTCATAATCAGTTTTGAAAGGGCGTTCTAGGAGATGAGTGGGGGAGAGAAGGAAGTGGGATTCCTGGCGGAGAATTAAAGCTCCTGTTTGACAGGAAGGCAGCTGCATTCGAATTCTGTTGCATCACCATTAGGCCACATTTACAAAGAGTTACCCTGGCCATCAGGGAAATATATAAACAACTTCCTGAGTCTAGAAAGTGTACAGCACATTTTTGTAAATTTAGTTCTGTTTCATTTCTCCATCATCTTAATGTTCAATGGTGGATTGCTTGATAGCACACACATGCCATGTGTATGTATCAAACAAATGGCAGTTTAAAAATAATTAAAGCATATTGGGGGTTTTTCTTTCTTTTTAAATCTTTTTATTCTTTTTTTTCAAAAGCAAAAACAAGACAACAAAAAAATAATGAGAAACATAACAATGATATTGATACATAGGGATCAGGGTTACATTAATAACAGGTATAAACTAAATATGAGTCCAGTGTCAAAATACGCATTGAATATAGACCTCCCGGTCTCTATGTAAATATAGTTAAGTGTTTAAAAGAGAACATATGTATAAAAACAAAAAGATAAAAAGAAAGAGAAAAAAAAAGAGAAAAAACCCCCTAAACTTAAACAAAAAAGCTAAACAGAATCTGGGCTGCCAAGAATTTAAACTATTTAAGTCCCTGTTGTCGTCAAGTCCGTTCCACCCTATAATGGTAAAATAATTATTATAACAGTTGGAGAGGGGACAATTGATGTTGTATGAAAATGTTGAATAAATCTTCCCCAAATCCTATCAAATTTAACCAAGGGTTCAACAATGTCACTCCTAATTTTTTCTAAATTTAAACATGATATCATTTCAGAGTACCAATGGAGAGTGGTCGGAGGATTAGAGTATTTCAATTTAAATAAAATAGATCTTCTGGCAATTAATGTTGTAAAAGCAATCAGCCAATGGACGGAATGGGACAGATGAATAGAATTTAACATTGGTAGCCCAAAAATTGCAGTAATTGGATGAGGTTGCAAATCAATACCTAAAACTACAGAAATAGTATCAAAAATTTGTTTCCAATATTTTTCCAAAAGTGGACAGGATCAAAACATATGAGTCTATGAGGCCACTTCAGAATTACATCTGTCACAGGTAGGATTTATATGACCATAAAAACGACCTAACATGTCTTTTGACATATGAGCTCTGTGAACCACCTTGAATTGTATCAAAGCATGTCTTGCACACATTCAGGAAGTATTAACTAATTGAAGAATCCTCTCCCATTTCTCTATAGATAAAGACATTTGAAGTTCTCTTTCCCAGTCATTCTTAATTTCATCAAATGTATCTTTTTTAAATTTCAAAATCAACATAAATAGTCGTTATTAAATCCTTCTGATAAGGGTTCAAATGTAAAAAAAAAATCCCGATTTCAGCTTGATGTGGTAATGGATAAAAGGGTAGAGTAGCCCTCAAAAAATGTCAATATTTGTAAATATCTAAAGAAATGTGAGAGGTAGATTATATTTATTGTTGTTCAAAAGACACAAAACAACCATCCAAAAACAAATCACAAAAAGCTACTAATCCCTTCCTCTTCC
The DNA here is from genome assembly GCF_028641065.1 of Leucoraja erinaceus. Lineage (NCBI taxonomy): Eukaryota > Metazoa > Chordata > Chondrichthyes > Rajiformes > Rajidae > Leucoraja > Leucoraja erinaceus. The sequence continues at coordinate 9,851,182 of NC_073407.1, forward strand.
AAAACAGAAAGGCTTGATCAGTACTAGAAGGCTGGAAGAAAAAAAATTAGATATGATAGGACTCGATAAGATAAAATCATTCAAGCCAAAAAACGTACGAAATTGAGACCATATTCGGAGTGTATGTCTTATTATTGGATTAGTCGTATATTTATTCAATCTCGTAATTGTAAAAGGTAACAAGGCCCCTAGAATAGAAGTCAATGATAGCCGTTGCATAGAATCACGTTCAAGATTTATCCATCCAGGGCATTGGGTATCTTCTAAATCTTTTGTCCAAAACATTAGATAGCGAGCATAAAATGGTAGAGTCTAAGGTTTGGCAGTGCCAAACCACCGTCTTTTTTTAAAATTTCTGTAAGTATTTTTTACTTAGTCTGGAATTTTTATTCTGCCATATATATGAAGGAATTTTGGAGTCAATAATATCAAAGAAAGATTTAGCAATAAAAATTGGTATCGTCTGAAATAAATACAAAAATGTAGGTAAAATAAACATTTTAATAGCATTGATTCGACCTATTAAAGATAAGGACATTGGTGACCATTTAGTGAACTGTTGTTTGATATGGTCAATTAGAGGCATAAAATTGGCTTAAATAAATCCTTGTGTTTCTTGGTAATCTTAATGCCTAAATAAGTAAAACATTCGATAGTCAATCTAAATGGAAACTGTCCATAATTCGAAACTAGATTGTTTAATGGAAAAAGCTCACTCTTACTAAGATTTAGTTTATAACCAGAAAAACGACTAAATTGATTAAGTATAGCTACTATTGCCGGAATAGATTTCTCAGGGTTTGAGATGAATAATAACAGATCATCTGCATAAAGAGATAGTTTATGTGTCTTATTCCCATGGACAATACCAAAAATATTAGGGGATTCCCTAATAGCGGTGGCCAAAGGTTCCAAAGCGATATCAAACAGTAAAGGACTTAAAGGACAGCCCTGTTTACTACCTCGAAAGAGCCTGAAAAAAGGTGATATCTGGTTATTGGTAAGTACTGAAGCCTAATGTATTTTGGTCCAATCTTAAATTTTTCAAGTGTATTGAATAAGTATTCCCATACTACTCTATCAAACGCCTTCTCAGCATCAAGTTTTATTTGACGCTGTATATACAATATTCATTAATCTCCTAATGTTAAAGTATGAATAACGATTTTTAATGAAACCTGTCTGATCTTCAGAAATAATTTGCGGTAAAATATTTTCCAAGCTAATATCTTGGAAAGAATTATGGAATCTACATTTCAGATTCAGATTCAATTTTAATTGTCAGTGTACAGTACAGAGACAACAAAATGCATTTAACAGTCATATAGGTCTATATGATGTCACTTCAGTAGGATCTTTATCTTTTTTAAGAATTAAATAAATTGACGCTTCATAAAAGGATTGTGGTAATCTATTCATTAAAAAGGCTTCCTTAAAAACCTCGCAGAGCCAGGGAGACAGTAAACTTGAGAAATACTTTAAAAATTCCACTGTAAACCCATCTAAACCAGGAGCTTTACCAGAATTCATCGAAAGGGTTGCTTTCTGTATTTCTTCCTCCGTGATGGATTCATCTAACAACAGAGACTCATTGTGTGGTAAATTTGGCAAGTTCTGTTTCCTTTAAAAACTCATGCATTATATTGGAATCAGTAGGAAATTCTGATAGGTTTAGGGAGGTATAAAATTCCTGAAAGGATTTATTAATTTCATCATGGTCTACAGTCAATGTACCATCCCGTTTACTCACTCTAGTAATCTGATGTTTGGCTGACACAGCTTTCAACTGATTGGCGAGTGATTTACCAGATTTATCGCCATGTATATAAAATTGACTTTTGGTTTTAAGTAACTGATTCTCAATCGGTGATACCAATAACAAATCATGTCTCAATTGAAGTTCAACTCTATCTTATAGAGCTCTAGACCAGGAGCTTTTGAATATTTTTTTATCAATTTCTTTAATCTCATCAGCCAATATACGTATTTCATTTTGAGTTTGTTTTTTTTTTTAATCCCGCGGAGTATGAAATAATTTGTCCACAAATATATGCCTTAAAAGCATCCCAGGCTACACCATTGGATATTTCTTCAGTAGAATTTGTTAAGAAGAAAAAAGCAATCTGATCTTTAATAAAATTAACTAAATTTAGATCTTGAAGCAAAGTAGTATTAAATCGCCATTGTTTACCACTAAACTTGGAATCAGGTAGTTTAATTGATAATTAAATGGTGCATGATCAGAAATAGCAATTGCATCGTACTCACATGCAGTGACCGATGAAACTAGCCGAGAATATATTATAAAGTAGTCAATCCTAGAGTAACTATGATATACATGAGAGAAAAAAGAAAATTCTTTGTCATTTGGGTGTAGGAATCTCCGGACTTCTAACATTCCAGAGCCAAGTAGAAAAGAATTGATAAAACTAGCTGATTTATTTGGAAGCACCTGATCAGATGCAGATCTGTCCATCGTGGGGTTCAAACAGCAGTTAAAATCTCCACCCATTATTAAAAGATGTTCATTTAAATTAGGAAAGGATGCGATTAACTGTGTAAAAAAATCAGGGTGATCAATATTAGGTGCATAAACATTCACCATAACAACTTTTTGGTTATGAAGAACACCAGTAGCCTTCAAAAATCTACCATATGGATCAGAAATTGTTTCATAATGAACAAACAAAATTGAGGAGTCAATACAAACAGTGACTAAATATAGTGACTCCTTTCACCTTAGCTTGTGAATTTGAATGAAACTGCTGTCCTCTCCAAAACTTTAAAAAAATCGTTGATTGTCATCTTTCCTTACATGAGTTTCCTGAACAAAGATAATCTGGGCATTTAGTCTACGAAGCACTTTAAAAAAATTCCTCTTAATGGGATGATTCAAACCATTCACATTCCATGAAAGGAAGTTAATAATTTTATCTATATTGTTGTAAAAATCTTAAAAAAAAGCATCGTTCATGATACTGTCTAAGGCGGAGCCAGAAGTGATCATTTCCATTTTTTACATGATTTTTCCTGCAAAGCCCAAAGACCAGTAGACATCTGTACGCATTCCCTTACTTCCATCTATGAATGACAGCACTTAAAAAAAAATTCCTCTTAAATGGGATGATTCAAACCTTTCACATTCCATGAAAGGAAGTTAATAACTTTATCTATATTGTTTGTAAAAATCATGTGGAATGTGATATATTGTTAAAATATGAACAATAAATCTCCAATTGTAACTTAATCAACTATCAGTAGCTCCCCATCGTGGCTTCACCCCCATAAGCCTCCAGAAAGCTGAAAGCGTCTTGAGGATTGTTAAAAAAATCAATTGTTACCATTACGCAGTCTAGCTGGATAAAGCAAGGCAACTGTTTCTTAAACAACTCAGACATTACATTATGGAAAGACTTTCACAATTCCAAAAGCTCACTGCTGTAATCAGGAACAAACCGAAACTTGCATCCTTCATATTCAACCATGCCCAACTTTTTTGCTGCTTGGACGATATTCTCCTTCATCTGCAAGAAGTGAAACCGAATGATCAAATGACTCAGTTTATCTTGAAGACGAAATTTCTTCCCGATCCTGTGTGCGTTATCCAAAATTGGAAGATTTTCATAGTGCTCGGTGTTCAAAGTCTCCTTTATCATTTTAGAGGCATATTTTATAACATTATCCCCTTCTTGACCTTTGGGCAAACCAACAATTCGCAAATTCAGTCAATGGCTTCTGTTTTCCATATTTTTAATCTTGTATTGCTGGAGTGCCTGTGTATTTTCATTCATTTTCCATTCCAGTTTTTCAATCTTCAAATCTCTTTCCTGGCCCAAGGTTCGCAATTGTTGGCTGAGGAAGATGTGATAATGAAAGGATAAATGGATACGAACAGAGGAACTGGCAGGTTGACTAGGGTGTGGGAGGGAAGGAGAGAGAGGGAATGCAGGGGTTATTTAAAATTAGAGAAATCAATATTCATACCTCTGGATTCTAAGCTGCCAAACAAAATATGAGGTGCTATTCCTCCAATTTTCATGACAGAGAGTGGAGGAGGCCCAGGACAGAAAGGTAGTTATGGGAACATAGAAACATAGAAATTAGGTGGAGGAGTAGGCCATTCGGCCCTTCGAGCCTGCACCGCCATTCAATATGATCATGGCTGATCATCCAACTCAGTATCCCGTACCTGCCTTCTCTCCATACCCTCTGATCCCCTTAGCCACAAGGGCCACATCTAACTCCCTCTTATAGCCAATGAACTGGCCTCGACTACCCTCTGTGGCAGAGAGTTCCAGAGATTCACCACTCTCTGTGTGAAAAAAGTTCTTCTCATCTCGGTTTTAAAGGATTTCCTCCTTATCCTTAAGCTGTGACCCCTTGTCCTGGACTTCCCCAACATCGGGAGCAATCTTCCTGCATCTAGCCTGTCCAACCCCTTAAGAATTTTGTAATGAGAAGGGAAGTTAAAATGTTTGGCAACCGGTTGATCGCGTAGGCCAAGGCGGACTGAGCAGGTGTTCAGCGAAACGATCTGTGCGTTGGACCCAGGACAGGTCATCCGAGATGTTAATGCCCAGGATCTTGAATCTCCATGACTGACCCACCAATGAAAACTGGCATGTGGTCTCCTGCTTACCTCTTTCTGAGGTCAACAATTAGCTCCTTGGTTTTGTTGGCACGGAGAGAGAGGTGGGTGTCGTGGTGTCACCACTCAATCAGGTGCCTTTTCTCTCTCCTGAGGGAGATAAAACGCAAAGGCTTCATAGTAAAGAGGTTTAGACAAATAGTTATGGATATCATCATTGTTTATGTGTAACCATCGTGGGAATTTAAAATGAACTACTCATCAATTAAAAAAACTACTGACATCTAATAAAAAAAATTCTAAAATATATTACTGATAAGAATCTTAAATATAGTATGGTTTAAATAGCGGATATCTAACTATATCCTCCGGAAACCATTCTTTGGCCACCTTTAGTTTGACATTCCCAAATAACTATACTTAGGAAGTTCTTCAGGAAGCCATTGTTTACAGAAGCATGAACATGTAATATCATTCCACAACAAATTGAAATAAAGTTTTTTTTTTAAACTAGAACTAGAAATGATACATTTGAAGCAAACAATTCTGAAAAGCGCACTGGTTCCATGTGAAATCTGTAAACTTGAAGTACAGTTTTAACGCTGCTTTTCCTTTCCTGTGCACTTTGTTTCTACAGTTGACCTTCATTGCCAGATATTAATCCCTATAAATAATATTTCCAACAAATATTCCACAATCCACAAATGATATTTCCCGCATATGTCACTGCAAGAATATTGAATGGTACAATTAAAACAGCAAGCTCTCCTTGTATAAAGCTCTAACCATAAGAAGGGATAGCATATTCTGTATTGTTCAGATATTAAGGTGACAATTGTGACCGTCTTTAGGAAATGTTCTTTCCCTAACAGAAGCTGCATGTTATAACTTTATTCAAGAATATTCTGATTACGCGGCTCATCAAAGATAGGTACCATAACAGGACTAGAGGTGTGCAGCAGGTAGTGCTGCTGCCTCACAACTCCAACAACTACGGGTCAATCCTGACCTCCACAACTATCAGCAAGTCCATACCGGCCATCAACCCCCAATTTCTTTAGTAATCTATCATCAATCCCATGTCATTCCACCTCACATATCGCCTTTGCAATTAGGTTCTTTGTTCCATGTTTGGGCCACCGTCGTAATCAAGGTCTAGAGCCAAGTGGAGCTGACAAAACCTAAACTGGGCATAATTAAACAGGAGGTTGGTGAGTAATTGCCACTTGATAATGTTGCCGACAACACTTTCCATCACTCTGCTGATGATTGAGAATAGACTAATTGGATATGCCGTCTTTTGTGAATAGGGCATACATAGTTAACATAGAAACATAGAAATTAGGTGCAGCAGTAGGCCATTCAGCCCTTCGAGACTGCACCGCCATTCAATATGATCATGGCTGATCATCCAACTCAGTATCCCGTACCTGCCTTCTCTCCATGCTCCCTGATCCCTTTAGCCACAAGGGCCACATCTAACTCCCTCTTAAATATAGCTAATGAACTAGCCTCAACTACCTTCTGTGGCAGAGAATTCCAGAGTTTCACCACTCTCTGTGTGAAAAATGTTTTTCTCATCTCGGTCCTAAAAGATTTTCCCCTTTATCCTTAAACTGTGACCCCTCGTTCTGGACTTCCCCAACATCGGGAACAATCTTCCTGCATCTAGCCTGTCCAACCCCTTAAGAATTTTGTAAGTTTCTATAAGATCCCCCCTCAATCTTCTAAATTCTAACGAATACAAGCCAAAGTTAACTTTTCTTTGTCAGACAGATGCTAGATGGTTGTAAGTGAACTGGAACAGCTTGGCTAGAGCAACAACTTGTTCTGGAAGACGAGTCCTCTACTGGGATGTTTGGTTTTGTAGCCTTTGCCACATCTGCTCTCAGCATTTCCGCATAACCGATGCACCATACAAAGCATACTATCGAGTTGCATCACAGCTTGGCTTGGGAACAGCTCTACCCAAGGCTGCACGAAGTTGTGGAGAGTTGTAGATGTAGCCCAGCCCATCACACACACCAGACTTCCACCATTGACTAACGCTGCCTAGGAAGTACCACCACAATCAAAGAATTGTCCCACCTTGCGTTTTCCTTCGTCTCCCTGCTCCCCTACAGCAGAAGGTGCAGAAATTTGAAAGTGCACACCACCAAACTCAGGAACATCCTATGGCATCTGAATGGTCCTTCCATTACCTATAGTCCAATTCATTTCTACTCCATTGCAGACTTTGGACTTTGTCTATGGAACTGGTGTGCTACAATAATGAGAACTATATTCTGCACTCCGTATCTCCCCCTTTGCTTTATATCCATAGTACCTGAGTTTGACTTGATTGTATTTTTCTAGAGCATATCTGATCTGTTTGGATAACACGCAAAACAAAGCTTTGCACTGTATCTCGGAGTGTGTAAGATCGCTGGTCGGCGTGGACTCGAAGTGCCTGCTTCCGCGCTGCATCTCTAAACAGCTTCTTCCCCTCAGTTATCACACTTCGGAACAGTCTTCCATAAGCTAGGGCACAGTCCAGATTCTCAAACTTACTTCATTGCGGACATGGGACGTTTGTCTCTAGAACTGTTGTGCGACAATGCTGAAAGCTGGGCGAATGGGATGGGATGAGAATGGCGGGCGGCACAGTGGCAGAGCGGATTTCGATCCTGACAGTGTTTTGTACAGAGTTTAAACGTTCTCACTGTGACAATGTGGTTTTACTCCAGGTGCCTCCCACTTTCCAAAGATTTAAAGATTAGTAGGTTAGTGTGTAAATTATCTAGTGATCACTGGTCGGCGCGGACTTGGTGGACCCGTTTCCACTCTGTACCTCGTCTAAAGGCTATATTCTGGGACTGTTCCCTTTGCTCTACCTATTCTACGTGTTTGGCTTGATTGTGTTCATGTAAGGTGTCATTTGAATTGATTGGATAGCATGCAGACAAAATCTTTTTACTGTGGACGCTGGAATCTTACGTAGACACAAAGTGGTGGAATAACTCAGTGGGTCAGGCAACTCATCTGGAGGACATGGATAGAAGAGATTTCGAGTCGGGGCCCTTCTCCATGCTGATTGTAGTAGGGGAAAGCTGGAAGGGGTGTCAAAGTTCCAACCCGAAACGACACCCATCCATGTTCTCCAGCAGTTACTCCAGCACTTTGTGTCTTCCCCGACAAGTGATAGGCGTTTACCTCTGTATAGGGAGGTTTCACGGCAGTCGGGTCACGACCCATGACCCGTACTGTTGCGACGCTACTCCAAATGGATTACACGCAGGTAGGCACTTACCATTGTTTCCAGCGTAGCGGGCCCGTTAAAACCCGCTGAAATGGTCATTTTTTGCGCTGTAAATAATTATGGAAATCGGGATAAGCGTGAGAGACATTCAGCATACTTCATAATTCCAAATGTGAGGAGAAACGACGGTAGATAGAAACGAGAGCTGAAGGGGACAACAACAGCCAGAGTGCTTGGCGAACATTGGCCGTTTGCTCACTGCATTTCATCAAGTAAGGCGTTATTTGTGTTTTTTCTTGATTCCTTTGGCATCTAAAAAGTTTCAGAAGTGATAAATCTGGCTGTAATTTTTTTTAATCGCCCATAGTTCTCGTGGGTTTTTACATACGAAATGAAAACGCACCTGAAGAAAAATTTACAGCCAGATTTATCACTTCTGAGAATTTTTAGGTACCAAAGGAATCAAGAAAAAACACAAATAATGCCTTACTTGATGAAATGCAGTGAGCAAACGCGATAATTCCCAATATTTTCAATGTTTACCAAGCACTTTAGCTGCTGTAGTCCCTTCAGTTCTCGCTTCTCTATACCTTCATTTCGCTTCACTTTTCGAATTCTGAAGTTGGGTACATGTCTCTCACACTTACCCCGACTCTCACAATTTTTTTTTTCAGCGCAAAAATTCAACATTTTAGCGGTTTTTAACAGGTAGGAAAGTACGCGTTTCTAGCATTAATAACATTTACCGGAAGTGACGGATGTCTTCCAGTTGGATTTAGCGGCTCCGTGCGTCGAGCCCTATGACCCAGTGACCTTCCGTGCAACCCCCCTATACACAACAATAAACCTAAACCCTAAAATCTGACTTTGACATATTATTTCCGCAAAGCGTTTCACCTTATCGACTACAACCCATTCCAATAATCACCTGCCCACCTCAAAGCACAGAGGGTTTTGGGGACATTGTCTCAACGCATTGTACAATGGTGTTTGTTCAGCTGTAGTCAGCTCCTTCAGATCAAATGTCTACAGCATGTGTGCGGGATGCTTTGCGCAGTAAATACACAGCTCATTAAGTTCATTTACAAAGCAGTTTATTTTTTAAGTGAACTTGTTTTCCAGTGAATAAGATTTGAATACTGCTATTGTAAAAAAAATCCCGTAATTGCAGTTATGTTACACCAGGAATGTGTAAACCAGGTATTACAGAAAAGAGGACTTTTATTGTTGTCAGTGCATCTATTAGAGTTAACTGCTATGATAAAACAAATAGAAAAAGCTATAATTGATTTATTCACATAACATATGCAAAAAAATAAAAAAATAAAATCTTTTAACATTTGTGTATACATGGTACCATAAGGAAACTACTTTTTCAAACTTTAAGTACTGAATGTGCCTCAACACAATTTTGACCATATTTTTGATATAGTATTTTTTGTTTTATGATTTGAAAAATAAAGGTTACAAGTAACTTTAATCCTTTACAGACTTTCCTTTTATTGTTTTCCAGCCAGAGGTTGGAGCCGGTCGGAGTTCAGCTATCTATGAACATTGTACTCCAGAAAACCTCCAGTTAAAGTATAAAAATTGTAAAGTGGTTGAGGATACAGCTGTTCAAGCTTATTAATGCAGCTGAAAACTAAATCAATACGACTCTGCAAAAGGACAACTAGATATTTTCAAAGTATATGTACTACTCGTCTATTCAAGAATGACAGCAAAGACAGTCAATGATTTCAAGTACCTTGTATCAAGAAAGTCATACACCTCTAGAGAATGTCATCACCTTAAATGCATACATCTGCAATTCTTAATCCGGAAGGTAGTATTTTAAAAATATCAAAACTGTCTGATCTGATAGATGACTGCAGGACATGGAATAAGTCCTAAAATCACAGCTTAGAAATTTCTCACTAACTTAAAAAAAATTAGGCCAAATGCTGTACACCCAAAATTAGCTTTTATCAACAGGTCAAGTGTCAAGTATGCCAATTAATGAGGTATTTAACCTGCACACTATAACCAGTCAACATGCGGTGACAGGGAGGGGCAGGAGATGACTCCGATAATCTCCTTCCTTCCTGGTGCCTTCACTCTGAGAAATATTACATAATCATGAGTAAAAACATATTTGACGATCTGGCCAACCATTCTATGATAAAGCAGATTTGATGTCCAAAAAAATCTATCCTGGGATCTAAGAAGGGATACACCACAGATTTAATTTTCCTCCAACTGTTTGGCTGTGAACATTATTCACTTTTACCTGGCCTTAGTTAACATTGCATTAACATAGTTAGCAAAGCTGGCTCATTCAATTCCCACATCTGCAGTCTCGCATACCCATTCTTGGTGAAAACATAATGATTTCACAGCTGAGAAATATGTTGCCTTATTCTAAAGCTACATAATTAAAAGTACACGTATAAATATATATGTCACAAATACTGTTCCAGATGAGGTATATGCTATTGTGCTAGGAACCCAAAAAACTAATTCCAGGACCAATAGGGTCAGGATACTGAAATAACGGTAGTCAGTTCTTATTGTGACATTGCATACAGTACTAGAAAGATGCATACAAACTATTAAAAACAATTAATTGCTGATAAAAATAGAACACACCTTTAACAGTTTCAAAACTTCAACAGAAGTTTTTTTGGGGACTAGAAGCAACATTATTATAAGATCCAAAATGGTACTCCTTTAAATGATATTTAAATTTAAGTACACATTAAAATCAACCTGAAACCATTAATAGGTGAACTGAATTTGTAACTTGTAACTTACACACCTACTAAATATTAATCGTGACAGACATTTTGACAAACTATAAATACAATTACAGTGGAATCTTCATTATCCACAATTATTTTGGTGAAATAGACCCTGTCAGATCAGTTTGTGGCTTTAATCAGCTAACACCTTTTCTTCCTTCTTCAGTTCCGTGCCTAAGGTATTGCAATACTAATGTATGGAAAGTGAAAGGTACCTGTAGGGCCAATTGATACTCCTTCCTTATCCCTGCAAGAGGAGTCTCCAAAACGTTACACGCACAAATGGTGATCAGGAAGTCGGGGGGGGGACCTGAGGGAGGGAGGGATTCCTTCAGGCTGATGAATGATATCTTCATATTGACTTCATCTGTCAGCTATTTGAAAAATAATCTCCTCCATTGTACATAGATTCTACTTCCCCTTCAAGGCATCTAAACTATTCACGTCATCTACTTCGTACAGGAGTGATTTTTAGGTGATGAAGTTTCCTCTGAATTTCCCAATTTGAGAACTTATATGGTGATAGCCTCTTTAATTTTGCAATTCCCCTCGAGTCAAAAACACATTCTCTGGTCTATCAAGCCTTTTATGATTAAGGTAAACTCTTTGTCTCTTTCATGAGAAATGACCCAAGGTGTGCATTCTTTCCCGAAGGATACAAGCTCTTAGTTCTGGTATTTTTTTTACAAAGTATTTCTGAACCCTCTACCGATCGACTATATCCTTTCTGCAAAACAACCAAAACTCTAAGTAACACTTCCAATGCGACCAAATCAAGGTCAGTAAAATTTTAATACAGCATCTCTATTTCAACTGTGGACAAACTGACCTGTGTCAGAGCTTCCCATGATATGCATCCCAAATTCTCTTGCTCCACTCCTCCAGTTAAGAATCTAATTCTCAAATATTGATGTGTTGAACTTAATTTGCCCAATATAGATTCTGCTAATTAATTGGTCATGTAACTTGTTAGTTTTATCGTTGTTTATTATACTAGTTAGGAGTCAGCACAAATTTAGAAATTATGTTACTTTGTCTAAACAGTGGAAGTCTAAACCGGTCCCAACCTGAAATGCTGCTTGCCCATTTCCATCCACAGGTGCCGCCTGACCCGCTGAGTTCCATCAGCATTTAATTTTGCACAAGATTTCAGCAACTGCACTACCTTGTGTCTCCCCTCACCCTTGATAATCCACTTCTCTCCTTCTGCTAGTCTAAACAGTAATCTTGTATCTCCTCTCTCTGCTGGCAAGCTATTCCCTCTGCTAATCATCCAAACTTGGCATGACCTAACTAAATAATCCATTACGTGGCATCATATTGAAGACCTCATTGAAATCCAGATATTTTACATCACTTTTACCTACTTTCTAAATTACTTCTTCAAAGAGATCAATGAGGTTGGTCAAGCAATGCTCACCTTTATAAATTCATTTTGACTATTCATTACTTTTAATTTCTGGTGCTTTTTTCGAAGTTTTTTGGTAAAATTCCATTACTTTTTCTACTACCAATGTTAAGATATCTGTCATGTACTATCTTCCTTCTGATCTGTGTCATGTCATTAGCTATCAGCTAGTCCTTTGGCACTAGATTTGTTTAATTAATTACAATACGTAATTCTTCTGATTCTGTTGAAATACATTGATGCAACTGTACCCTGCAGGGGCTTTATCCTCAAGTATGACTCATTTAAACATTCCCCCCTGTAACTTGCATCATTGTAATCTAATTTTCTGCTGTCATGACTGATCTCCTGGTAAATACCGAAGCAAAGTAATCAACTGTTTCTATTCCCACATATGTTGCCGGGTTTGCTGAGATTTAAGGTCATAAGGAATAAGAGTGGAATTAGGCCATTCAGCCCATCAAATCTACTCCACAATTCAAACATGGCTGATCTATCTCTCCCTCCTAACCCCATTCTCCTGCCTTATCCCCATAACCTGACACCTGCACTACGCATTTTATATAACATTTTCATCACTTCTTCATTATCTTGCCCCCTCAATTGTCTGATTAACATTAATTAACCTTTTTTAGTTTATGTGCAGGTAGACTATTGTGCTATTTTGTTTGTGATCCATGATGTGTCATTTCACAGCTTTTCTCTTGTTATTCCCCTTGGGGAGTTTCTTGTATTCTGCCAAGACTGATTTGTACTTTTGTACTTGTTCCCCCCCCCCCCCCCCCCCCCCCCCCCCCCCACCCCCCAATAGTATTGTAATTCACCTGGAGAATAACATTAGTGTTCTATGTTACCATTAAACAGACTTTTAACCTCATGGCTGCTCTGCTGAACCATTTAAATGTTTCCCCTGCTTTTCTACATGATTGTTTGACATAATTGCCTTCCATTTTTTTTCCTGAAGTTTATTTTAATGCCTCCCAAAATCATCTTTGATGGTCATCCCGACCTCTGCCAGAGACACGTGCTTTCCAACGTTTATCTTAAACTCTGTCAGGTTCTTTGGGGAGGATGGATTTGGAAAGACAAACGATCAGCTAGATTCAGCTATTGAAGCTTCAAAAGTTGGGCTGGAAAGCCTCATGAGGACAAAGTGCTTGGATGCTTTTTGGCTTGGAAAATAGCAAAAAGTGAGGAAGAAGTTGTTTACATATCTATCTCAGCTTGATAAACATTGAAGGGCCTATTGGGGGTAAATACTCCAGGATAATATGATGATCTGTTAGAAAGACAGAATTATGGAAGGTAGTAATTCCATTAATCAAAACAATTATTTATCTCGCTCTGAAATTTCTTTTTCGGCTACGATCAATCACAGGTGAACTGTGCTTAAATATTTGCCAGTGTTAATTTTATTCGGCTCACCGGATCACACTAATTAATTAATGCAAAAAAGTAATTAACAAATGCAACTGTGTGTTTAGGATACAACTTAAAAAAATAATTTGCTTTAAAAAAAATCCATGTAAATTTACATTAAACCCATTTTCCAATGGAATAAATCGCATTTAAAATCAACTAGACTAAATGTAATCCGTCACCCATATCGCAATTTTAAAACCTCTGAACTATTTGCTCTTTTTATTCGTGTATAGCAATTAGTTTGGTTTAAAAAAATTGTGTTAGTGTCCTTAGAAAAAAACAAAACTAACTTATGTGCCTTTAAGAGCATTCTTAAATGAGTGCAATTAACCGAAACTGGCAATAGCAGTGCAGCAGGAAACGCTATCCACACCTTGTTATTAAATTATATTGAACAGCAAAGTTCAGTAGAAAGATTAGTTCTGGTGTATCCTTCTTGGTGGTTCATAAGCATCAGAGGATTAGATTTGTTCCTTTCATTCTTTACTTTCAAGGGGCCAGGGCACTATAATTATAGGAAACGCATGTACTTATAGTAAAAGTACTAATAGAGAGTTGCTGAGGAAGCAGAGGCAGTGAGTGGTGTGGTGGTACCATTTCATTTCAATCAGAATCCTCAGTCCTGAGACACATGCGCAGTATAGTTCCAGAGGAGTGCCGCACTGTTGGAGATTCCAGTTTGGATGAGATATTAAACAAAGACCCTAATTAATCTCTCGGAGAAAATTCAAATGATCTCTTACTTCGTTAAAAAGTGGGCATGGGAAATTGACTGGTTTATTGATTAATATTTACTCCCTCAGTCCACAACATTTAAAAACAATTATCCCATTCCTGTTTGTGGGACATGCACAAAATGGATGCTACATAACTTGCCTTGCTACAGTGACCACACTGCTTCACCATTTCACGAGCCAAAAAGCACTCAGGATCAATTCAATGAAATGTTCCTCCACAGATTTAGTTCAATGTTTCTCTAGAGCACACTTTCACTATTAGCAGGACAGTGAAAAAGGTTTGCAAGATCCTAAATGCCAAAGGTACAACACAAGAAAACATCTGATGAGGTGAATGCTCCCTCGCTGCTAAAAAGACGCTAGTTATAAATTAGTTCTGGATATGGAACGTCAGTGGTTTGTGCACAGAGGTTAAATTCACAACTTTAGTGTCAATTCGAGAAACATAAATGCTTGTCAGTAGGTATCACACAGTTGATTCTTTTTTGCAGAGAGGGAGTGGAGTGAAGAGGCATTTTGTAAAATAGTCCAAGCCAACATTATTCCAAGCTTCAAATCAATACTCGTGTATCTCACTGGATAACATCAGTAGAATGTTGTACAGACCATTTGTCAAAATGTTCAAGGATTGACAAGTCCTGTGGTTTCAAAACTGACACTTCAATTTTAAACACAAAACCTTCATATACAGCAACTCCCATGATAACAATTCTGAGATAGCAAACACTCCCATGATTTCACCAACACCGTGGTAGATGGATATGTCCATAATAATTTCTGGAAGAATTACAAGTTCTAAAAATTTGGTGAAAATACACAGAGTATGAAATCACTATTCTTGAAGAAACTATGAAGTGTCCTTCAGTTTGAAACGCATAGCATATCAACAAATAGCCCTAATTTCCCAAACTAGCATATATTACTGGTACAAATCTAGAGACAACAGAGGAAGACAGGACTGAAAAAAGATTGCCCAAATGTTTGAAATCATTATTTAGAATATTATTAGAAAAGGAAGGATTAAAAAAGGAATGATCTATGTAAGATGCTTTAAAATAGTAAGGGATTAAACAAGAGAGACACACAGAACTGCTTCCTCCAGTGCAATGTAGATATCACTTTTACATTTAGGACAGAAATCAGGATAAAATGTAGTGAAAAATCTAGTACTATCTTCCCCTGGAAAGGCAGTGAATGCTGGCTCAAATGAAATTTTCACGTTGGAGATCAATAGATTTTTGCTGACTAAGGAATGTGGAACAAGGCCCAGTAAGGAGAATTAAGCAGAAATTAGTCGCGTGACGGAAAAGACTGGAGGCTCTGAATGGCTTCCTCCTGTTCCTATGTTTGACAAAGTCATAAGGCAAGGTTTCACAAGATCTTGGAAAATTAGATAACTAACCAGATGCTTTCAGTTACCTACAATTATAGAGGGTTGTTGTGCCATTATATAGCCCTACAGGAAAGAGAACGAAACAAACACAAGGCTATGTCACCTATTCATCCATTAAAAACTATGTGGCCCATTAAAATGCATTTAGTTCATTTAAAAGTACTGAATTGCACTTTTCAAATTATACCCAATCCTAATAAAACAACTGTTACAGTGGGCTCTATTTCATCTGATTAAAATCTACGGAACATTTCATCCAAGTGCAGTGTTCTGCATATTTACTAATCCATTTGGTGGAAAATCTTTAGCAACTTCCCTCAATTGTTTACCGCTTGCACAGAGGTTTTGTTGACCTTCTTAGAAGATGTTACATCCAGTAAATTACCACAGTCATTCAATAGTATCTACTTCTAGAGTAATTTCTTGTATGCTTCCTTCAGTGACATTATCTACACATTTCTTCCCGTGCTGTTCTTTGAGGTGGCGCCTGAGAGCGGGCTTATGTGCAAAGCCCACTTCACAGTAGTTGCACTTGTGCGGTCTGTCACCGCTATGGAGATTCAGGTGGTCCTGCAGAGAACATTTCTGAGTGAATGTCTTCCCACAGATCGTGCATTGGTAGGGCTTGATTCCCGTGTGTACTCGGATGTGCCGCGTCAGATTACTCTTCTGCGTGAAGATTTTACCACAGCGCAGACACAGGAAAAGTTTGTGAGTTTTCAGATGGCTGATGAAGTTTTCGAGGTGCTGAAAAACTTTACCACATTTACTGCAATGATGGGGCTTCTGAAGCCATTTGTCCTGCATTTTAATATGATTGGTGTACATGGTTTTGTTTGCA
Source organism: Leucoraja erinaceus (assembly GCF_028641065.1). Taxonomy (NCBI): domain Eukaryota; kingdom Metazoa; phylum Chordata; class Chondrichthyes; order Rajiformes; family Rajidae; genus Leucoraja; species Leucoraja erinaceus. The sequence continues at coordinate 9,867,589 of NC_073407.1, forward strand.
AACAGTTTTGTGCCCCTGTTGCGTCGGAATAAAAACCCACCCGCCGCCGCCATTTCCTCATTTGGAAAACTGCTCAGACCTTGCAGCTCAAACTCATTAGCTGCCAGCATAAAACTTGTGCCATTCACCACTTCCGACAATCTGGGCGGATCAGCTACAAAGTTCTGTAAACAGCTGTCTAACACCCTGTTGCTTCTGGAATCAACCGATGAATTAACGAGGGAGTGCTGCGAATCGGGAGAATGTGCGACAACTCTTTCCACACTATTACTGTAGTTATTGGAGAGATGGCTCAAACTGTCGCCGTTCTCACTCTCTTGAATATCACTAGTCAGAGATTCCACCTTGACAATACGAATGTTGCTGTCTTCAGAGTCCGTTTCACAGTCAGAAATATCTTGAGTCTGTGTGAGATCTTCCATTTTGTTCTTTCCAGAATCAGAGAGTGGACTTTCTTGTAGCCTTTCTGAACTTTCAGGAAATGCATTTGAAGTGCTGCTTTCCCCTACTTGGTGCCCTTGGTCATCAGACAACAACTTTGGCTCAATGTATTTAGAAAGAGCTTGTGTGCATTTCTCCACAATGTGACCCATTTGTAGATAGCTTGCAGCAGTTAAATAATTTACCAATTCCTTCACAGGGAATTCTAGGATACCAGTGTAGCAGGATAAAAGTATCTGTTCTCCAACCTCAGAACTCTGGAGAAGTGAAATTCTGACATCCTTTGAATCATTCAGCAAAAATTGATCCCTCAAAAAGGGAGAGCATGCAGCAAAAACTATTTTATGCCCCAGAAATGCCACATTGTTGATTCGAATCGTAACATCACAGAATCGTTTTTGCTGCCTCAGCAAATTCATTTTTTGCAACATGGAATCTCCATAGCTTGTAAACTTAAACCGAAGGACTTCAGAATTTGGAGCCATGTTTCCAAACCTGGAAAGAAACAGAAAGAACATGAGCAAGTTACTATAAAAAGAAGGAAGATCACTTGGTACTTTAAGTACCTTTTCATCGTACAATGGTGCGATGCCATTGCCAGTGTACCTTTCACATTCCAAGTTCAGTTTCAGGTTTGTCTGAGACCAGGGCCGGATTTAGATGAAGAGAGGCCCTAGGTTATTCCACTTGTGAGGCCCCTGCCAATCCCCCACCCCCACGAGGAGAGGAAGATGGAAGAGTCCACCAGATTGACACCGATGTGCAGCCGAGCGTGGCCAATGAGATAAGGGCTGTAAAGCTGCACTTTTTATTTATTGCCAGTGCTAGTGTCAAGTTATTGGCTTAAAACACTATTATTTTGAAATGGAGAGCAAGGAAAATTACTGAAGTGTTGTTTAGAGACTACAGTGCGTTGTGACAGCATATGTAAGAAAGGCCTATGACAGTGTCAAAAATATTATACACCAGGCCCGTACGAAGCTTTTCATAAAGGGGGGTTTCATGGCAGGATTACAAAAATGTTATGTGAAATAATTCCATGCAGCGCATATCACAAGCACGAAGCACAAAGACCCTTGCAGCCGGGGTCCGGGGCCTGCTTAAGGGCCCTGGAAGCCCTGGGGTTTTAGATGCTCTCTGGTGCATTCTGATCCTTATTTTGGAGCATTTGTGCACCAAATTTATGGCCAATATTTCAGAAATAATTTTAGTCGAGTCAAGAGTAATGAGTGGTTGGAGAGACAGCGTCATTTTGCGTCGCTACTGCGTCACCAGCTTCCCCCAACTGCGCAGACGCGGAGGGTCGCAATTGTTTTGAGGGACGACAGATAGCACAATGGGCTAAGAGTTCGGCTGGCGACCGGAGGGTAGCCGGTTCAAATCCTGCTTCCAGCGTTGGCCGGACACTTCAACCTGTAATGGAATTTCGGGTACGCCCTGTGTCTCCCTTTCAAGGGAGTTAAATATGCATTTCGTTGTCTCTGTACTGTACACTGACAATGACAATTTGAATTTTCATTTCATTTCATTTGTTTTCCCCAAAACTTTACGGAACCAGAATTTCGGGGGGTCAAAGTTAGAAAAAAAGGATTTGCTTTACTCTGGGGGGGAAAAAAAACCTTGGCCGGAGGCCCCCTAGGTTTTGAGGCCCTAGGCTTCAGCCTATGAAGCCTACAGGTAAATCCGGCCCTGCCGAGGCCCCCCTAGATCTCGAGGCCCTAAGCTTAAGCTTGTGAAGCTTATACGTAAATCCGGCCCTGTCTGAGACAGTAGACAATCTATCCAAATTGAGAAAATACAAGGATTTTTTGAATATATGTCCTTATTGGCTTATTAATAGCAATGGCAACACTTTACTTTTGATTTTAAAGATACAGTGTGGAGATGAGCCTTTCAGCCCACTGAGTTCGCACCAATCAGTGATCCCAACATACACTAGTTCTATCCTGCACACTAGGGACAATTTACAGAAGCTATTTAACTTACAAATCTCTACGTCTTTGGAGTGCAGGAGGAAACTGGAGCACCCATGAAAAACCCACGTGGCCGCAGGGAGAACGTATGAACTCAGTACAGGCAGCACCCATAGTCAGGTTCAAACCTGGGACTCTGGCACTGTAAGGCAGCAACTCTACTGCTGTGCCACTGTGCTGCCACAATGCAGTAACTGTAATAACACTTTCCACACTTCAAGGCCAAACCATTAAATGGGGAATAACAACTACAAACAAAACAAAACTGAACTGTGAGGGCTGAACTACGATATGGAGAAAATAGAAGTCTCGCGAGCAAAGAGAACACTGCTGATTTATACTTGGCTGAATCCACATCGTCATTATTTTGAAGCAATTTTTTTTTTAAATGCACTTCTTAATTCATCATATTAATAACATAAATAACATTAATAAAATACGAGTTGGCAAGATTTATAGAGTACAGTATGATCATGGCTCAGTTTCTGAGTTAGCTTGGAATAGAGATGCAGAGAAATACGTTCAATTCCCGCAGCTGGGGGACTAAATTCAAATCACAGGTAGTTTGACTATAAGAAGCTAAGAAATCTTGCCTTATAGAAAATTGCGATATAAAAACATTGAATTCAATGAGGATAAGGGAATTAGGAGCAAGCGAGTTTCAAGCTCTCAATGTTATTTTTGCTCCACATGAATTTCAAAAATAAACTTTTTTAATAACGGTTTATTTTTTTATCACTGCAAGCTAAAATTACTACAGGCTGTATGCTATATTGTTTAATAGAGTAATATTGCACAAATGTCAAATGAAACAATTGCTTGCTAATTTCTATGGTTTCCCAAAGTGAAGCAAAAACTGTTTTTTAACCTTTGGGAGGTTACATAAAAACTTTTTTCCAAGACAACTTTTTTTCTGTGTGTCAATTTTTCCAAAATAACTTAAATATTTCACTAGTTCCAAATCGAAATATCGTTATAACCAAGTAGGCCTGAATAATTTTAAAGAACTGTCACTAATTCATCGATCGAGCTATATCCAATTTGCGTTGTGGAAACATGCATTTCAGCAGAACCACCTGTATTAAATAAATCTGGAATAAGATGTACTGATTGACTTAAAATTCCACTTGGTTCACCAACTCTCTGGTTGGAAGGAAATCTAATGTCCTTACCTGGTTGACCTGCATGTGACTCCAAATCCACCAATACGGTGAACACTTAAAGGATCTCTGAAATGGCGTGGCAGGCAATAAGGAGTGGGCGATATATGCTGGCCATATCAGCAATGTCCATATTTCATGAATGAGAAAATAAAAACCTGTCTGGGAGAATCATAGAGACACTTTATTGTCACTGTACAGGCAGACAGTTATACCATGTTACATAAAGACACAAATTCAGGGGATACTCGACAGGTCAGGCAATATCTGTAGAGTACTGGGCTCAGATCTTCTTAGACGTTGACTGACATCTTCTGCTATTATTTCAGATTTCCAGCATTTGCAATTATTTTGCGTTTTAGCTACTTTTTATATACTACTAGACCAAGTGGGACCAATTGGGTCCTTATCACATGGGAGGCCTGGTCCCCCAACGTAACCCGTTCCCCCAATGCAATATTCCACCACTCACCCATAGCCTCCACGGGAGGCCTGGTCCTCCAATGCAACTCATTCCAACGCAATATTCCACCACTCACCCATAGTCCCCAACTGTGCTGGGGCACACACACACACACACATATAGAAACAAGACGAGGCTTTTAATAGTACATACTAGACCAAATGGGACGTGTTTGGCCCCGTCTCCCAATGCGGGGGGGGGGGGGGCGTCACGCGGGACGAACGTGTTGGGCCCCGTCTCCCTGAACGCGCCGTCGGTGCTCACCCCGGAGATAGGCGCCCCCGGAGCCAATCACCTCCATCACCCGTTCCCCCAACTGTGCAGGCGCTGTTCATTTCCCCTCATCCCCCCACATTCCTTCACCCATCCTCTTCTCTCCCCTCACCTCCTCCACACCCTCCTTCACCTCTCCCTCCCTCTACTCCCAGTCACTCCCTCGCACCCTCCATAACACATCTCCCTTCCCTACCCCCCTGGCCCGATGGGCCCCGTTTCCCCAACGCAATATTCCATCACTCGCCCGTTTCCCCAACATTGGGGAAATCCTTCCCACGTGGGGAGGGGGGGCAGTCGGCCCTCAAGTACTACCTCTGGCAGTTTGTTCCACATAGACGCCACTCTAAGCTACCAAGTCATGGTCAAAGAATGACTTACAAAGCTACGATTCAAGGTCTGATAGTGCTACCTCTTGCAAAGTACTGTCCCTTCTGAGGTATCTACAAAAATCTAACAAAAAATATTGCGATGGCCCACGGTGACACCAGCAAAATAAAAAGTGGCAAAGGGTAATTCTGCTCGGACAATTTTCGGTGCTAAGTTACAGAATAGGTCCTCAACAGTCAATAGTACATAGATTTCAATATTAGTAAATATAAAATGGATAAAACGTTGTATTGTCTAAACAGTGAAATGCAAAATCATGCAAAACTAAGAGTTCCAAAGAAACTCCTCTCTACAGTAATGGTTTTGAATCACTTTATACGTACACCCATGTGGTACAAATCCACCTGTCAAGACAAAAATAACCGTGGACAATGAGTGGGACGAGACAATATAAATGAAAAGAAAAAGCCTACAAAGAAACATTTACAGCAATCCATAAATATGTCATGGATTAGTCCAGAAAGCAATCAACATGTCAAATAGACTGAAGTGACCGAAAGAGTACTGACTAGAAACGTGTTATGTCCATCCCCTCCACAGGTGCTGCCTGACAATCAGTTCTTCCAGCACTTTGCTCAAGATTTTAGCATCTGCAGCCTCTTGTGTCTCGCGGCAAATAGACTGTTGGCCTTTATATTTGCAACAGTAGAAGTTATGCTACAGCTACTGTAGATTCAGCACCCTTGGTCCATGGACAGCAGTATGAAAAAACCCAACAAAAGTGCTGAAAATAGTTTCTTAGAATGTAGTCTTTGGATTTCACTCATAACTTAAATCCTCACCTGTACCTTCTCGCTGGAAAGAAGGAATGGGTGACATTTCGGGCCGAGTCGGAGGAAGGGTCTTAACCCGAAACGTCACCCATTCCTTCTCTGCAGAAATGCTGCTTGTCCCCGCTGTGTTACTCCAGCTTTTTGTGTCTATAGTCGGAATAACATTAGGTATTCTCCTGAACTCCAGGGCCTCTCCTGTGGCTCAAGAGGATACGAAGATAAAGCCCAAAGCTATCTCTTCTCTTACTTCTGTCAAATCTGGGATTCCATCCAGGGCATTGGTGACAATGTAAAGACAGTATTCCTTATGCTGCCGGGCCTACTAACTCCCTCCAGCAATTTGCTTTTAAAAAAAAAACTCAGCATTCCAGCATCTGTGGTATCTTATGTCAGCCAATTTTGCAACCATTCTTCCAAATTCCCTATAATTCAAAGACTCAATTTCACTATTAAATGAATTAATCTATAATCTAACAAATTCTTAAACTACCCACATAGGTCTTGAAGTGAAATTCTCTTGATTATAATATTCTGCGTACCATTGGACTTGGCTGAACCACACAAAATTGTATTAAGAAGCTAGAAACCCGTGGTCGAGAAAAACCCTGAAGATCTCAGGGTACCAGGGTGGCAATTCCACAGCATAGGTATGCAAGAGGCTCTGCATGTAGCCTGGTGCATCACGGGCACAGTCCTCCTCACCTACATGAGATTCTCAAGAAGGCAACATTCATCATCAACGATCCCCACCATCCGGCACATGTCCTCTTCTTGCTGCTACCATCAGGCAGAAGTGGAATGGCGCTACTAGGTTCAGAAACAGCTACTTTCCTGGAACTGAAGAAGGGTTTCGGCCCGAAACATTACCTATTTCCTTCGCACCATAGATGATGCTGCACCCGCTGAGTTTCTCCAGCATTTTTGTGTACCTTCAATTTCCCAGCATCTGCAGTTCCTTCTTGAACACTTTCCTGGAACTATCAGGTTCTTGAACATTATGGAGCACCTCTTGCAATACCATGGACTACTTTTCTAATTATGTTTTTTTGCACTAATGTCCTTTTTTGCAGACCTTTTCTTTGCATTCTCTTATAAAATCTGAATAATTTATAAATAATGCAAACTTTGTTTGTGTGGTCCAAGTTAATCTGCAAGCAAAATTTTAATTGTACCCGTACCTCACTGTAATTGCGCAATAGATAATAAACTCTACTTGACTAAAATGTTGAAGTTGTTTATAACAATGTGTTTTTATCTTCTGCTAATAAAACTCATAGCCTTCTCTTAAGCTATGCAGCCAGTCCGATAGAAACATCAGAGACTGCAGATGTTGGAATCTGATGCAGCAAAAAAAAAAATCTGCTGGAGGAACTCAGTGGGTCAGGCAGGAACTCAGCTGGAGGGAACAGACAGATGACGTTTCGGTTCTGAAGGGGAGCCCGACCTGAAACATTGTCTGTCTGTTCTCACAACAGATGTTGTCTGAACCAGAGTTCCTCCAGCAGTTTGTTTATTGCAGCCAATTTGATGACATCACAACTCCTGGCCATCAGGGAAAATCTTAAGCTGATGCCCAGCAGGAACCAACATGACAAATGGGAGAGTTTTCACCAGGGGTCAGTGAATCTTTCCAGGCAGCTGTCAACAAGGTCAGCAGCAAGCACTGTTGGTTACTGCATCCAAATAAAAAGTCTCTGGTAAAGGTGTAATACACAGCTTTTTTGTATCAGTGGCAGCTTGAAATGACAATAGTAGTAATTACTGCCTTGAGGCATATTATCCATGGTATAGTCAACACAATGGAGAGGTACATCAAATTGTGCTGGGGGGGAGGGGGTCAGGAAACCACAACTTCAAATATAATTTAGTTTAGGTAAATGCACCATCCAGCACATTGGTACAGTCGGAAAAATACAAGCTTTACTTGCAGGAAATCACGACTGACAAAGAGATCTGGATGCTATAATGCACCGATCACTGAGCTCTCATGACTATCTGTGAACCTGTAGCTGAATTAATAGGCTATTAATAGGTTTTGGCATTAATCAAAAAAACCTATTTTCTCTCTCTCTCTCTCATACTTACAAAAACAATTATTAGCTTAAAAGCTACGCAGATAAGATCACTCAAGAACTTTGGCCTACTTACTCTTCAGTAACAAAGAGCTGTGGGTGACCTGATAATAGAGTGAAGTACATGTTTTAAAAAAGCTAGGTAATATGTCTTTTGAAAGATATTTCCAAGTTTAACAGGTGTTATTTTTCCCTCCAGAACATATCCCCACCTGTTGTGATGGGCACCTGCAAAATATTTAAAAAAAAACCCATATTTGTTCAGTTCTTAAAAACAAAATTGAAATCTAAATAGATATGATTTTCTTTTTGATAATAAATATCATGAAGCAGTTATCCAGGAGAGTTTTTAAGTGTGTATGAAGGAACTGCAGATGCTGGTTTAAACAAAAGATAGACACAAAATACTGGAGTAACACAGCGGGACAGGCAGCATCTCTGGAGAGAAGGGATGGGTGATGTTCCGGGTTGAGACCCTACTTCAGATAGGGTTTTTAAGTAGCCATCTTCTGATATACCCTCCTGTGTCTTTTTAAATTCATGTCTGTACCTTCAAGGTTTTATGTGTAGTAACTCGTAATCCTCTGACATTTTCGCCTCCTCCACCGATCCCACTACTAGTCACATCTTCCCATCTCCACCCCTTACCGCCTTCCGCTGACTAATCTTTCCGCAACTCCCTGGCTAACTCATCCCATCCCACCCAAACCACCCTCTCCCTAGGTACCTTCCCCAGCAACTGCAGAAGATGCAACACCTGACCCTATACTTCCTCCCTCAAATCTATGCAGGGACCTCAACAGTCCTTTCAGGTTAGGCAGAGGTTAGCACCTCCTCCACCCACATCTACTGTATCCGTTGTTCAAGATGTGGACTCTTATAAATTGGCGAGACCAAACGTGGACTGGGTGATTGCTTCGCTGAACACCTTCGCTCAGTCTGCCTGGACCTACCTGATCTCCAAGTTTCTAAACACTTTAATTCTACTTCCCATTCCCACACTGACCTTTCTGTCCCAGGCTTCCTCCAATGTCAGAGTGAGTCTGGACACAAATTGGAGGAACAGCATCTTATATTTTTCTTGGGCAGCTTACAACCCAGTGGTATGAATATTGATTTCTCTAACTTCAAGTAACCCCTGTGTTCCATCTCTCTCCATCCCTCCCCCGCCCAAGTCGCACCTGCTTATCGTTCTCACCCAATAAACAGCTAACAATGGACTGTTTCCTTTATCATCGTTACATTTTTGCACATCTTTCATTCATTGTTTTCCACATCTCTCTACATCATCGTTTATATCTCTCGTTTCCCTTTCCCGTGACTTTCAGTCCAAAGAAGCGTCTTGACCTGAAACATCATCCATTCCTTCTCTCCACAGCTGCTGCCTGTCCCGCTGGTTACTCCAACTAGTTGTGTCTACCTTCAAGACTTTATGTCTCTGGAAACAAGCTATTTGGGTGAATAAATCTTTTGCACAAACCAGAAAACAATGGTGTACATTTAAAAGGGAAAATAAACAAGGTAAAAGATAAAGATGTGGAGGTATGGAGCTGCGGACCTACCTCCGTGGAGCTATGGAGCTGCGGACCTACCTCCGTGGAGCTGGCAGGCTTCGGAGCGTGGAGAACTGCGGTGGCGCGCTGCTGCGACCCGACTCCGGTGGATGGTGACACCGGGAGCTCGCGGGTCCCCGGTGGGAGACCGCTTTGCGGGGCACTGGCAACGGCGACTTCTCCTGTCCGAATTGCGGGGTTGAGAGTGACCTGGAGCGGGGCCTTACAACGCCCGGTGCGGCTTTAATTTGCTGCGGACTTGCTAGCGCCCGCCGGGGGCTCAAACACCAAGACCTGGGGCAGGGCCTTACATCGCCCGGCGTGGCTTTGAGTGGCCGCGGACTTGCTAGCGCCCGCCAGGGGCTTTGACCTCGACTTCGGGAGAGGAATGGAGAGCAGGGGAGAGACAAGACTTTGCCTTCCATCACATTGAGGAGACTCACTGTGATGGATGTTTGTGTAAATTGTGTTGGTGTGTGGGTCTTGGTTCTTTTCTTGTATGGCTGCAGAAACCAAATTTCGTTTGAACCTCATGTGAGGTTCAAATGACAAATAAAAGGTATTGGATTGTATTGTATAAGCTTGTGGAGTAGAACAACAGTAGATCAACAGATAAGCTTGTGGAGTAAAACAACAGTAATCAAGGTAGTAACTACTTAAAATCATATTGGGGTTTAAAAGAATGAGGATGTTTAATACACTAAAAAGAAAAAAAAAATGCTTTCCATACTGTTTTAGTACAATTCATTAAGCAATCTATTCCACATTACAATAGACAATAGGTACAGGAGTATGCCATTCGGTCCTTCGAGCCAGCACCGCCATTCAATGTGATCATGGCTGATCATCCCCAATCAGTACCCCGTTCCTGCCTACTCCCCATATCCACTGACTCCGCTATTTTTAAGTGCCCTATCAAGCTCTCTCTTGAAAGCATCCAGAGAACCTGCCTCCACCGCCCTCTGAGGCAGAGAATTCCACAGACTCACCACACTGTGAGAAAAAGTGTTTCCTCGTCTCCGTTCTCAATGGCTTACTCCTTATTCTTAAACTGTGAGCCCTGGTTCTGGACTCCCCCAACATCGGGAACATATTTCCTGCCTCTAGCGTGTCCAAACCCTTAACAATCTTATACGTTTCAATGAGATCCCCTCTCATCCATCTAAACTCCAGAGAGTACAAGCCCAGCTGCTCCATTCTCTCAGCATATGACAGTCCTGCCATCCCGGGAATTAACCTTGTAAATCTACACTGCACTCCCTCAATAGCAAGAATGTCCTTCCTCAAAACATTCTGCAGATATACACTATATATTCTTTGTCCTACATAATTCCTTACAAAACTACATCGTAGATGTCTAAAACCCGGTCTTCATACAATTGTACAATTGTCAGAGGACTTTGGGAGGCAATTCTGATGGGTTGTTTGATAATTCTAGCTTGTCCCCACAGGTTTATTATGAATTCCTGACATGTCAGAAAGGATAAACAGTTTTATTTCTCCCATTTTTGGACTCCATCCAATATTATAATGAAGATTGCGAATTCTGTGATGTGGCATTGTACCATTAAACATTTTGCTTGGAATAGGGTAATAGCAGTAGACTAACGTTCAATATTTAAAAGGAAAAGGAATATATAGATCAAAAAGCATTAGTTTAGTTTAGAGATACAGTATGGAAACAGGCCCTTTGGCCCAATCCACACCTACCAACAATCACCCTTAAACACAGGTAGTACATTATCCCACTTTCCTACCCACTCCCTGCACACTAGGGGCAATTTACAGAGGCCTCAGCATTTTTGAGATGTGGGAGGAAATCAGAGCATCCAGAGGGAACCCACACGGTCACAGGAAGAACATACAAACTCCACATAGATAGCAGCCGAGGTCAGGATGGAACCCGGGTCTCTGATGCTGCGAGGCAACAGCTCCATCCGCTGTGCCACTGTGCCGCCCATTACTACTATGAACACTTGAAATCTAGTGACAATGTTGATTTTTTAAAAGCCATAGTTAATATGTATAAAAAAGTGGCTTCCGCTTAACAACTGTTGCACAATATCATTAGTGGAAAAAAACCCACAAAAATGTTAGGTTTACTGCTCACAAACTCTGGTCCTTGCACAATACATTAATTTTTCTTCCCACTCCCACAAAGTCCTGTCCGTCCTTCTCCACTGCTACAGAGAGGCTAAACTCAAATTGGTTGAACAACATCTCAGATTGCCCTTGGGTAGTCAAAAGTCACTAGTCTGAATATCGAATTTTCCTTTTTTAGGTAACCCACATTCCCCAGTCTTCTCTGCAATTCACTCCAACTAGTTTTCTCCTCTTGTTCATCTCTCCCATCCTCCTCCCTGCCCAGCCATTTACATTTCTCCATCATTCCCTCCTTATTTGGTCCCATTGATCACCTACACCACCCGCCATCTGGCTCAATCTCCCCTTCTGATCTGGTTCTACTTATCACCTTTGAGACGGCACGGTGGCATAGCTGTAGAGGGCCTGTTTCTGCACTGTATCTCAAAGCTAAACTAAACTAAGCAAAATTCCATATTGCTAAGTACTGGCAATCCTTCCTCTTGCCCCAGTCCAGATACAGGGTCTCATCTGAAACGTCGACTTACATCTTTTGCTTTCACAGATACTGCTCGAGGTCTTGTAACATTGTTTTTAAATTGTTCCAGATTACAGGATCTGCAGTCTCTTCAGTCTATATCTTTACTTCCAAGTCTTCCACTAGGGGTGCCGTATGATGGCAGCCTCTGCCTACAGTCTGTATGTATTTCCATCTTTTTAAATTTTTTTTGCCTGTTTAAAAAGTATGTCTTAGTCTTTTTATGGGAGAGAGATGGGTAGGGTAAGGGGGAAACTGTTTCCCAGTCACTTACTGGCCAGGATGCGACCATTCTCCAAGTCGCGTCTTCAACTTCGCGGAGTCCTGGGATCCCTTTTCCAAGGGCCGCCTGTGTGAATCTCCACCCAGCTCGGCCTGTGGACTTTGGGAGCCGCAGTCTCTGGTAAGAAGTGGACGATTTGGAACTCCAAGCCGCTGAGAATGTTCTTCCGTTACGACGTCGGAGTTCCATCATCCCGGCAAAAGAGCCTGAAAATCGGGCCGCCCGTAGCGGCGACGGTGGAGGTCTCGGGAGGCCCCGACCACGGGTGAACATCAAGGAGGAGGATGACAACTTTGTTGCCTTCCCTCACAATTCTGCTGTGCGGGGATGTTTATGTTAAACACTATTGTGTGTTGTGCTCTTTTTTATTTGTATGGCTGTATGGTGACCCCAAATGTCACTGTACCAATTGGTGCATGCGACAATAAATGTCTCTTGAATCTTGAATCTTTCAATGGGGCAATACAAAGCTTGTTTCTTTGAATTCATTTTTAGAATAGTTTTAATTCTCTCCCCACAAATGACCATCCCTCATGTCTAGTAGTCTGTTATGTGTTCCTTTTGCATAGTGCCTTTCACCCTTCACTCTCCAATCTTGGAATGTGCCTCTTAACATTTTCTCTTCTTTTGAGATTGCCTGTTGAAAGCAATTTCTTTTCTGCAAAAAACATCTTTCAAATGTTTTTCCCTCTAAAAGCCTAAAGTCTTACAGGCCCTGTGGGTGTATGAGCAACTCCTATTAAACACCCCTTTAGCAAGGCACACTTAATAGCCTAAGATAAACACAAAAGGCTGGAGTAACTCAGCGGGACAGGCAGCATCTGTGGAGAGAAGGAATGGGTGACATTTCAGGTCGAGACCATTCTTCAGATAGGTCAGGGATGAAGGGGCTGTCCCACTTGGACGACCTAATCCAAGGGTTTAGAAGACCGTAGACGAGTTGAAAAAAATGTCACGGTCGTGTTGACTCGCTGAAGTAAAAGACCTTCTACGACCTCCTATGACTATGTCCACGACCTCCTACGACCCCCTTTGACCTCGGTCTTCCACACCTAAGGCCAACTACGACTAGCTAGGAGTGGAAATGATCACATGATAAAATGTCATATTTTCTTCTTTTTTCTCTCAGGCCAGTTACCGACCCACGACTACCATCACGACCTACTACGACCTACCTACGAGTAAAAAGTATCAATTTTTCAATGCCGGCCTTTTTTTTAAAACACGTGGACATGTTTTGTCAGGCTGGAAAAAACGCCGCGACCTACTTGCGGCCACGAGTACATGGAGACCACTCACAGGGGCTTAAGGGAAAGGAGAGATATAGACGGTGATGTGCAGAGATAAATAAATAATAATCAATGAAAGATATTCAAAAAAGTAATGATGATAAAGGAAACAGGTTGTATGTATGGTGAAAGTGAGAAGCTAGTGCGCCTTGGGAGGGGAAAGGATAGAGATAGCGAGCGCCGGGGCTACATGAAGTGAGAGAAATCAATATTCATCGCACTGAGTTGTAAGCTGCCCAAGCGAAATATGAGATGCTGTTCCTCTAATTTGTGTTCAGCCTCACTCTGACAATGGAGGAGACAGAGGACAGAAAGGTCTGTGTAGGAATGGGAAGGAGAGTCAAAGTGTCAGCAACCAGGAGATCAGATTGGTTCATGCGATCGGTCAGTCTGCGTTTGGTCTCGCCGATGCATAGGCGTCCACATCTTGAACAACGGATGCAGTATGTGAGGTTGGAGGAGGTGCAAGTGAACCTTTGCCTAACCTGAAAGGACTGTCGGGGTCCCTGGACGGAGTCGAGGGAAGAGATATAGCGACAGGTATGGCATCTTCTGCGGTTGCAGAGAAAGGTACATGGGGAGGGGGTGGGAAGGGATGAGTTAACCAGGGAGTTGCAAAGGGAACGGTCTCTGCGGAAAGCGGAAAAGGGTGGAGATGGGACAATGATCTTTTACCTTCCTTCCTTCCTTCACTGGTGCCCTCAGTAATGCTCTAAATTTAAAATTCTTGCCATATTTCAAACCCTATAGCTTGGCCGTTCCTTCCTCTATTCTCCTCTAGACCTATATATCTCTGCACTCCTAATTTTGTCCTCTTGCATATCTTCAAACTTAGTTATAGCACAACTTGCTGCTGTGTCATCGAGAGATACAGCATGGGAACAGGTCCTTTCGCTCCCTGAATCCACGCTGACCATTAACCACCAATTTTACACAAATCAAATCCAACTTTATTCTCTCTGTGTGCCTTCAGGTGCCAAGACCCTAAACTCTTGAATGTTCTTACTGCTTTCTCTCTGCTTTCTTTCCTCCTTTAAGATGTATAAATCCACTTCATCGATCCCTTATCTGACATACAGAGTTGCAGATATCTACTTTAATTAGGCAAATTAAGTAGGAATGGATTGACGGATTTCAATTATTACAAATGAAGGATTTTATAATTTTCTATATGGAACGGCTTTTTAAAATGTACAAAATGTTATTTTTTATTATATCTAATCACATATAAAACGGAAATTTTTCACCTTTACAGCGGTTACAATTACAAAACGTCTGTCCACTTTAGTATGGTTTTATGAGCTTTTTTGTTGTCATTCATAATTGAACCTTTACATTTCTAACAAATGTTTCTATTTGGAAATCTATGATACCCAAGCCATGACATGGTCACAGCACTCACTTCCAATTTCTTATCTGTGCCTTATATCTATTCTACTTATAGATAATGAAATCTGTACATGCCTCCAATCATCGGATCTAATCCTATGCTATTAACTGCATCCACATGCAGAAAACTGTCTGTCAAACTTGTATTTTCCCCTTGAATACGTCACATATTAACTCCAATTCACACAAAATTTAAATGCAACTGCTGTAATTCTGAAGACTCTGCCAAAAAATTCCACCGCCCAACCCAACCAAATAAAATCATAGTCCATAGGAACAGGTAACAACACAACGTGTTTATGAAGAATCATAACATAATAAATCATCCTGTGGCTCTTTACAGAGCTACACAAGGCACATGATACAAAATGCCTTTAGGCTCGTTCAAAGTTTTAAGAAGTATCTAAGATGAGGAAAGAGATATAGAAGAAATTCTGTAATTAGGGTTATACATAAGGAACTGTTTTGTGTGCAAAGCAAATATGTGCTCCTGAAAAAGGTAAGAAATTGCTGCTCATGAAGACACCTGCTCTAACATGTGGGACAGCTGAAAGTTGAATTTCTGGCTTCCGACTCCAGGAATAATAGTTATGAGAATCACATATTTACAAAAAATTATAAGCAATATTGACACAATTAGTAATTCACATGAGCATTTGATTTGATTTGTCCTCAGGAATATGGAGGTAATGTTAACAATGAACCTTGGCATTTTCTCCCAATTGGAAGTTTATGCAGTAGAAGCTGATATTTCTGATTTGCCCAAAAGCAATGCCTTCACTCCACTTAAAACAGATCATAATAGACACCTTGATGTCAAGGAAATGATAGCAACATGGTCACTTAGACAACATTTACTCAAGAGTTATCACAGGAATGTTTTGAGTCGACTATGCCAGTTCCATATAAAATAAATAAATTAATTTAACATTTTCAGGAGATACTGTAGGACTTTCATCTATCTTTGGACGAGAATGACAGACAATTTTAAACTTTGAGTATTAAGTAATTATTAACATGTTTGGCATGCTTAATGCTTAGAACGGCTATTCACACCCTTTTGTCTGCTCCATCATTCAATTAGATCACTGTTGATCCTTTCCTGCACTAACCCCAATATTCTTCCACTACTATCCATTGTATAAAATTATTGATCTTTTTCAGCATACAGCAATGAATGGAGCCAACACTCGGCTTCATTAACTGTATGGAAAGGGTAGCAGGACAGTTTGCCGATGCACAATTAAGTGAGGCCCATTCCAGAGAGAAAACAAATTACGGCAATTCACTAATCTAATGAAGGTCCATGATGCAGAGGGAATGCGAATGTATCTTTTATTAAGCTTCTATACTAGCCAGCCAAGCAAGCAGATCGAGCGCAGCCTTCGGCAGCTACACAGTAGTGGTGGAAGGAGCTGATGGTATTATGGTGGACTAGGCCCACCCCCTTACTTCATCATTCCAGTGCCACAAGTACACCGGGATAAAAATGAGATGTATAAGAATTGCATATTTCCTTAGGCCTACGTCAGACATTTCAGAAATTTGGAAGTTGAAAGATGCCGTCGGTACGTGGCAATTCTCTGCGTGCCGTTCCAAAAGAGGAACGATATGATAAACTATGATGGAAAATATTGTGTCTCTACATACGACCTTAAATAAACCATTTTGATTGAACATCAAAAACCAAAACTGGAATGCAACTAATATTGGCACAAGGAATTTATTATGGCTTCACCATGAAATTGTGGTGGTGGAGTAGAGAAGAACATGCAAGTCATTGGGGAAAGAAAAGTGTCTTCACTCAAGGTAATAAACCACATCAGAAGAATGTGTTTATGTACACAGAGAAATTGTCAGAATGACATCAACATAGAAGAGAAAACTTTGAGGAAAACGTGAAATGGTCAGATGGCATTGAAAAGTAATTCTCATATTTCACGCAACGTAGGAGGACAAACAGCCCATTAGGTCTATGATAGCACAGAGCATTCCCATACGTTGTGCTTTGGCGAAAGATAATACCTCAGTCAGTAAACTTCCAAAGGTAGGAAGCTACCTTCCAAAGCAAAGGTAGACAAAAAATGTTGGAGAAACTCAGCGGGTAAGGCAACATCTATGGAGAGAACGAATTGGTGATGTTTTGGTTCGAGACCCTTGCTCAGACAAACAGGTCCTCTGATCATCAAATGGGTATTTGCTATACACACAGAAAATGTGCGAGTGCGAAAGATCCAAAGACACGAACTGTGAGGTAAATGTGCAACTTGTGAATAACACCACAAAGATTGTGGTCATTATTGATTAAACTGTCAATTCATGGTTAACGTTCATTTTATGTGTGGTAAAGGATGGATTGAAACTTAAAATTGCATTTCAAGCCAATTTTAGTTATTGCAAACACACGATACTCAAGTGCAGTGTGATGGTCTGAGTATGGCAGAATCCAAAAGTATTTACTTTTTACGGTAATGCACAAAATGCTGGAGGAACTCGGCAAGTTAATGCTGCCTGGCCCTGCCGATTTCCTCCTGACTATTGCTCAACATTCCAGCATTTGCAGTTTCTTGTGTCTCTCTCTTAATCTTTAGGCATTGATGCACTAATGCCATGATTGGAAGATGTACTGGGTGTGTACTATGGTGCATGGCCCATATTCAAAGCAATTATCAGGTCACTTTGGTTGCAATTAGCAGATCAAAATAATCAGAAATATCTATCCCTAAACAATTGTACGTTGCCTCAACTTCAAGCATTAAATAGAGCTGATCAAATAAGAATCAAACACAGTCTTGTTCAGTTCAATGGATCCACAGCAGGGATAGACATATTTGGAAACTGTCTTGCATTGGTTCTGAAACTAGATAAAGATGCAGGAACCAAAATAAATATTGTAGTGACATTGCTGAAGGCAGCTAGATTTATTGCAACTAAGCATTTCCTGTTGAATATGCTGTCAGTAATAGATAACCTTATGTTTCAGAGAAGCTGCTACACTTTCCAAAATTAAACCCGTGCGGTGGCTGCTGCACGTTCAATCTCTGGAGCAGCAGCTGAACAACTTGGGTAAAACAGAAACATTTTAGAGCAGCTCAATGCCAACCCGACACATTTCAAAAACAAATTGTATACTACAGCAATAAATGTCAGTGTACCAGATATTTACAGTATCCCCCAAGAATGATCTATGCTGAACATGTTTACACATTTGGCCAAAGTACTTAACGCTGCAAGTTTATCAAGAGTGGCAGTGACCTGAATAAGGATGAATTCTCAGAATTAGAATGATTTGAAACAGAGCATCTTATCCACTTTTCAATCTAAAAACTAACTAGTTAATGCTGTTGATAGCTGGCCATAAATTTGGCAACATTCTATCAGGGGAGTTCCTGGATAAAAAAGGCAGCTGAAAATTTGAAATAAAAACAGAAAATGCTTGAAAGCTCAGTAAGTCAAGCAGCATCTGCGAGAATAACCGGCATGACTACTAATAATTCATTAAAGACATTAGGCCACATTTGCATGTATTGCACATTCCTAATACCATAAGAACAGAGCAGCTTTCAGATCAGTTCGGAGTCACCATATCATTGAGTATGGGGTCATATACAGGACATTGTGTTGAAGAAGGAACTGCAGATGCTGGAAAATCGAAGGTAGACAAAAGTGCTGGAGAAACTCAGCAGGTGCAGCAGCATCTATGGAGTGAAGGAAATAGGCAACGTTTCAGGCCAAAACCCTTCTTCAGACTGATGGAGGGTAGGGGGGGGGGGGGGGAGAAGAAAGGAAAAAGGAGGAGGAGGAGTCCGAGGGCTGAGGGAGAGCTAGGAAGGGGAGGAGTCGGCAAGGGCTAATGGAATTGGGAGAATTCAATGTTTATGCCACTAGGATGCAGACTACCCAAGCGGAATATGAGGTGCTGTTCCTCCAATTTCCGGTGGTACTCACTCTGGCCATGGAGTAGGCCCAAGACAGAGAGGTCGGATACGGAATGGGAGGGGGAGTTGAAGTGCTGAGCCACTGGGAGGTCAGGTTGGTTAATGCGGACTAGGCGGAGGTGTTCGGCGAAACGATCGCCAAGCCTACGCTTGGTCTCACCGATGTAGATCAGCTGACATCTAGAGCAGCAGATGCAATAGATGAAATTGAAGGAGATGCAGGTGAACCTCTGTCGCACCTGGAACGACTGCTTGGATCCTTGAATGGAGTCGAGGGGGGAGGTAAAGCGACAAGTGTGGACAGTCTGGACAAGGATGGCAGATTCCCTCCACAAAAAGGCCAGTGGCAAACTTCAGTGGGTATTAATGGTGAATCTTTTATAATCTTTTATTACAGATCTTTTATTTAGTTACATAAATTTGAATTCTCTAGGTACCTTCAAAGCTTTTTCTCCAGCTTAAAGTCCTGTCCCACGGTACGAGTTCATTCCAAGAGTTCTCCCGAGTTTGCCCCGATTCGAACTCGGAGATTTACAGTAATGGCCACTCGTCGGTACTTGGGGCTCTCGTGGACATTTTTCATCATGTTGATAAATCTTCACAAGTCTTCCCGTACTTACCTGCCGTTAGCGAGTCTTTCCGAGTACCTGCCGTAGCGCTAAGAGATGTCCCCGAGCTCCAACGTACCCGCTACGTTCATTCTCCGTGCTTACCACGAGTTTGATTATTTTTTTTTACTCGGGAGAGCTCTTGGAATGAACTCCTACCGTGGGACAGGGCTTTTAGTAAAGTAAGCCTATGCATAGTGTGTGAAGCTGAAAGGTGACATACCCTATCTCTTTATCTACAGATTGGCACATTATAATCTGCACCAGTCATTCTGACCTGGCAAAATTAACTCTTTTCATACCACCTGTTAATCTTTGATGATCTGGCTGCAAGAGTTGGCGAAGGTATTTCAAATACTAAATTTGTGCAGTTATGCTGTATGTATATAATCATAGACAGCATTGCAAACATTTAGTACTCGATGGTGTCAATGATAAGGCAGTTTCTGCCGATACTCAAAACTGATTTTTCCTGTGGCAGATCATGCTGCTTGACAGATGGGTCCAAAGAGCAGTACAGCATTTGCCGAGACTACAGTGCCAACTGCAAAGGATTTACAGACTCCCTGGGATTTGTTTATTTGTGCAGTAAAGGCCAGATGGCCATTTTGAGTGTTGCAGTAAACACTAGAGTGAAGGGTTGGAAATTAAATGGAATAAAGCTGGTACCTTCAACTTCCAGAAAAAAGGCCACATGTAGATGTATATTAAGTACATTTTAAATCCAGGGTTTTGTGGTTTCAAGCAGAGTGCGATAAAGAATTTGGTTTGCATGACATTTTTCCCATGAAGGCAGCATACAGAGAAATAGTAAGCCATATGCAGTATCTGACTGTGACTGGTCATGGCAAATGTCCTGCTTTTAAGCATTACATCAGTGTAATCACTGATAGACAAGGCAAAGGGACTTGCATAGACCTTTACATGGGGAAGTGAGCATCTTAATTAAACTAGTTCTATGAATTAATTCAACAGGATTAGAGAGGCAGGTTTTAAAGACAATTCTCTCGGTACATTGTCTAGAGAAGACCAAAGAATATTTTGTTCATAATCAATATTTTAAATGAAAATGCTGACATCAGAAAACTGTGTCCTGGACCATCACTTCTCAAATCCCCATTCACAGCTCACTTTTACCTCCTACCTAGGATCTTTAGATTACATGGTTTTATCCAGATATTGCCCCACAGAACCCATTTCTTACTCCCTGGACTACCCTTTCTCCATCATTTTGGCTCTTCGCTTCCTAATTACATCCATGACATTGTCAATACCCTCCACCGCTTTTACATTTTCAGCCTGCACATCTGATTTCACCACACCATCATTCCATATCAGGATGGGCTTGGGACTTGCTGCTTCATCCCTGAACCACAGGTCAACCAGCATACAAATATAAATACAAATTGCAGATGATAGAAATCTGAAATAAAATCTGCTGGAAATACTCAGGTGGTCAGACTACAACCATGGGAAAAGAAACCAAGTTAATGCAGCATAAGCACACAGACTCTCACAATCTAACCCCACCTCCCCCACTCTGCTTCCTGCAAGTACACCCGTCCATTCTCCCATTATCTCTAGCTCTGAAACATGTTCTGGTGCTGGCACCTTCCTCACAAGTTTTATAAGCTCCCTCTACCCCCCCCATCATTAATCGTGGTTTCCCTCCACCGTAATTGTCAGGGCTCTGAACCATTTCTGTTCCCACTGCTCTTACTCCTCTCCACAGAAGGATGCAGCTCATCTTGGTGTTCGCTGTCCACCTACCAGTGTCTGTATTCAACAATTGTCCTCCATGATTCACACCACTTCAAAAACAATGCCATTATCACTTTCACTTTCAGTATTCCACAGTGACTGTTCTTGCCACTGCTCCCACTCTTTTATTTCCACTGAGGTTAACCCGCCCCACCCTCCCTTCTTGCAGCATCTCCCCAAAAAACTGCAGAAGAAACAACGCGTGTCTGTTTACTAACTCCCTTTGCACCATCCAAAGATTCCGACCAGGATAGGTCTGATTCCCGTGTACTTCTTCTAATTTGGCCTTTCTGCTTTTGCTATTTACAAAATGATCTCCTCTACAATGGAGGAGCAAAGTGCATATTTCGTGGAGCAATTTTTAGTCTAAGGGTGATGCTAAACTTCCACTTGCCTGTTACCTTAAATCTCCACCCTCACCCATTCTAACCCATTTTTTGAGCCTCACTCTGTGACATCAAAGTCCAGAGCAAGTTTCAGCAACGGCATCCATCTTTTAACTGGACACATTATAGCCCTCAAGAGTGAAATCAACAGCTTTAAGTTGTCAGCTTTTCCCCAATATGTACAAGAACTAGCCAGTTCCAATACAAGGTATAACCTATAAAATCAACCCCCCCCCCCCCCCCCCCAAAGATAAACATAAAATGCTGCAGCATCCCTGGAGAACATGGATCGGTGACGCTTCTGTTCTGATGAAGAAGTTCACTGTACCTTAATTGGTACACGTGACAATAAAATACCTTTCAGCCTTTGGGTTCCGAGCTGAAAAGTCACCGATCCATGTTCTCCAGGGATGCTGCCTGACCCCTAAGTTACTCCTGCATTTTGTGTCCATCTTTGGTATAAACTAGCATCTGCTTGTTATTACATATACAATTTTTCTCCAACCCACTATTTCCAGCTGTTTCTTTCTTATTCCAGGTTTCCAACACCTCGGGTATTTGGCATTCCAAAGCTCCGGCAATATTTCCCCTCCATTTGTTTGCCACTAATACCTCTGGTAATCAGACCAGGTGCAATTAACCAGTCTTGACTACTCCCTCTCAGCCTTACCCCAATCAGGCATATTGCATATGCTGGAACCTGGAGCAAAATAATATTACGAAGAAGGTATAGGAGACTGAAAACTGTGACCACAACACCTGTCCCTTTACCTCCTCCTCCCCCCCCCCCCCCCCCCCCCCCCATCCATCCAAGGACCCAAACAGTCTTTCCAGATGAGGCTTGCACCTCCTCCAACCCCATCTACTGCATCCGCTGTTCCAGGTGTCAATTTCTCTATATCGATGAGACCAAGCGCAGGCTCGCCGATCATTTCACTTAACACCTTCGTTCAGTCCATTTTAACCTACCTGATCTCCCGGTGGCTCAGCACTTCAACTCCCCCTCCCAATCTGACCTGGGCCTCCTCCATTGTCAGAGTGAGGCCCAGCGTAAATTGGAGGAACAGCACCTCATATTTCACTTGGGTAGTTTACACCCCAGCGGTATGAACATTGACTTCTCAAACTTCAGATAGCACTTGCATTCTCTCTCCATCCCCTTCCCCTTCCCAGTTCTCCCACTAGTCTTATTGTCTCCGCCTACATTCTATCTTTGTCCAGTCCACTCCCCTGACATCAGTCTGAAGCAGGGTCTCGACTCGAACCGTCACCCATTCCTTCCCTCCAGAGATGCTGCCTCGCCTACTGAGTTACCCCAGCATATTGTGTTTACCACCATGTTCAAGATATCTTCATCCCAAAAACCATCAGGCTCTTGAACACTACGTCACACCAATCTCAACTGTGAACTGTAGACTGTCTTTGGTTGCGCAAAGAAATTCTTTGCACTCATATTCCGGTCATTAATTTCTTGAATTTTTGTTCATTATACATTATCTAGGTGCATTACATTTACATACCAGCTATGCTGTTGCAAATAAGAATTTTGCTGTTCCGTTGTCAGTACATATAAAAATGTTTCTTAAAATGCTTGAGGAATTTGGCGTCTGTGGAGGGTCCTCATGCAGGGTCTTGACCCGAAATATTGACCATATCTTTGCCTCCACAAACACGGCTTGACCTGCTGAGTTTCTCCAGCAGTTATTTTTTTTAAACGCGATCCGAGGTATTCACATTTAACACTTTTTTTTAACCTTTTCCTACAAAAAAGTTTGTTGACCCAAAATGTTTACCTTGTTTTCTTTCACAGATGCTGCCTGACCTGATGAGTATTTCCAGCATTTTATTTTTAGAGTTATGTCTGCACTACTTGGCCTTTTGGGGGGTTCATTCCTTTCAAAGCACATACGAGCCAAAATTCACTGCCAATACAAATAACCACTGGCCATTTCTACAACATTATTCATTCAAAAAAAGTCACTTTTTCCCTGGAGGGCTCATGATGGCAATTGACAAATGAACCTGATGTCTTGAATGAATGAATTAATGTAATTCATTTAAACAGAAACACAAAATATTCTACAAACTGAAGAATATTTATTCTCCTGTGGTTACACTTGGAAATGTGTCCTTTTTTTTGTTAGTTCTTCAGATATTAATCATCAAATTGCACTGACTGTTTCTGTTTAAACAACGCAAGTGTGAAATGCCTGCAAACCACGACAGCACACGGACTAACAGATGAATCTGTTTACAAGCTGTTTGACAGGGAGAAAAAAGACATGCTTCTTTCTTTCTCTTCTACTCTGCATTAAGTTTTACATTTAGTTTAGTTGAGTTACAGCATGAAAACAGGCCCGCCCTTCGGCCCGAGTCCATAATCACACTGTGATTTCCCTGCACACTACTTCCACATTATCTCACTTTCACATCCTACACACCAGGGGCAATTTAAAGACACCAATTAACCTACAAACCTGCAAGTCTTTGGAATGTGGGAGTAAACCAGAGAACCCAGAGAAAAGTATTATAAGTTTTCATTTAGTACAAAATAAATTGCAAATGTTATAATCAGGACAGCACAAGTACATTTCAATCTACTAGTTTTATTGATGACTGTAGCTTGCTATAAAGCACTGTCCAATATAAATAATAGACGCAAAGAGCTGGATTAACTCAGCAAGTCAGGCAGCGTCTTTGGAGAAAAAGGATGGGTGACGTTTCAGGTCAGGACCCTTCTCGTCACCCATACTTTTTCTCCAGAGATGCTGCCTGACCTGCTGAGTTACTCCAGAACTTTGTGTCTATATTTGATATAAACAGCACTGCAGTTCTTTGTTTCTCCAATATAAATTATCTGGTTCTCTAGTATTACTGATTGTTCGGCAAAACACAACGTGCTGAAGTAACTTGGCGGGTAAGGCAACACCTTTGATGATTGAAATATACAGTATTATACACAACGCACTGGGGGCAATTGACAGGGGCCAATCAACCTACAAACCTGCATGGTCTTTGGAATGTGGGGGGAAACCAGAGCACCTAGAGGAAACTCAAGTCGTCACAAACAAGACATGCAAACCCCACACAGTCAGCACCCGAGGTCAAGATTGAATCTGGGTCTCTGATGCTGTGAGGCAGCAGCTCTACCAGCTGCGCCACAATGCTGCCCTGTGGAGGGAATGTAGAGGCATCGTTTTGGGTTGGGACCCATCTTCAGACTTTACTGATTATTAATTTATTGCATTATTGATTATCATATTTCTTGTGTTCTAAACACTTTTAACTCTTAAGAAATAACAAGGGCAACTGCTTATCATAAAACTCAAACTCTTTTCACTAACTACTTATACAATCATTTTATTACAATTCCCTAATTGAGATTTTAAAAGGTGTGAAACAACAATTTGCTCAATGCCAAACTAACAAATTCATTGGAACACTGACACAATCATTTACAGAGTGCATGTGTCCCATTTAATTATCCATGTACTGAAAACCACCATCATCTACATGTGCTGAAGTGCCACATTTAAAAAACTGTTGCTCACTCTGCTCCACAGAACTAACTCACCGATACTTATCATGCACAATCTAATGACAAGAGACACCAAAATAATTTATCCAGCAATTGATCAAAAACACAAAACAATGCCTAAAGCCCAAATTGAACGAAAAGGACGTTGGTGAGAGGGGAATAGAGTTTGAAATGTTGTTGGCACTGCATACGAGTAAAGTGTTGCGATGACACACCACAACAAGGACATTAATATACACTCCAAAAACAAATCCAATGCTTTGCAACCGGACTAAAAATAACACAGGGCAACACAGAGCTGCTGAGAATAACTTCTCTTGCATGTGCTGTGCAACATCAGGAGGTGGTAGGGGGTCTAGGGTTATGGTATCGATGGGCAACCACGAATGCACAACATTTAAAACGCATGGGAGCCACAAAGGGAGGGCGAGGGAAGGGAGCTGCAGCGAGAGGGGAGCGTGTGGGCACCGGGGGGGTCATCTGCGGCCAGGCCCCGGCTCCGGGCCTAGCGCCTACTGGAACAAAGCCAAGCCTGCTCGGGGACGGCTCCGAGTGGCGGGCCGGACCGCCCCCCAGACCACTGGCACCGGCCGGCCCAGGCCTGGGGCCTCTGGCCCTCTCCCCTCCGCCATTATAACGGGGTGGGGGTCGCACAGTTGTGGTGGTATTGGAGGAAGGTTCTAGCGAAGGCCGCGGCCCCCGGGAGCCCCCCACCTCCCTCAGTCTCAGTCCCCCTCCCCCACCCCCTCCCCCACACCCCCCCACCCCACCCCACCCCCCCTGGCCTGGCCTGGCCCGGCCCGGCCACCGCCCTAACCCGACCCCCCGACTCTGCTCCCCGTACCTGCCCCGACCCCGACCCCGCTCCCCGGCTGCTGGCGGCGGCGGATCCGGCGCTCGCTCGCTCGGTGGCGGCGGGCGCGCGCACGCGCGGGATGGGCGGCGGGAACGCGCGCGGGGCCGGACGGGTCCGGGAGCAGAATCTGTCAATCAGCCTTCAAGGAGCTGCCCGCCACTCCTCCCTCTTCACTCCTCCCCTCTCCTCCTACCCTACACCTCCTCCTCTCCTACACTTCCCTCCTCCTCTCCTACACTTCCCTCCTGCTCCTTCTTCTCTTATCCTTCACCTCTTCACATCCTTCTCCTCTCCCTCTTATTTCTTCTTCCCCACTTCTCCTCTCTCCTCCTTTCTTCTCCTTCTCTGGTTTCCTCCACTCTTCTCTTTTTCTCCCTTCTCTTTTCTCTCCTCCCCTATTTTTCTCTCCTCTTCTCTCCTCTCTCAGCTCTTCAACCACCCACTTCTTCCCTTTCCCATCACTTTCTTCTTCTTCTCTTCTCCTCTAACGCTATTCTCACGCTAGAATTTAGAAGATAGAATTCTCACGCTTGAATTTGGAAGATTTAGGGGGGATCTTATAGAAACTTACACAATTCTTAAGGGGTTGGACAGGCTAGATGCAGGAAGATTGTTCCCGATGTTGGGGAAGTCCAGAACAAGGGGTCACAGTTTAAGGATAAGAGGGAAGTGTTTTAGGACCGAGATGAGAAATTCATTTTTTACACAGAGAGTGGTGAATCTATGGAATTCTCTGCCAGTTTTAGTTGAGGCCAGTTCATTGGCTATATTTAAGAGGGAGTTAGATGTGGCCCTTGTGGCTAAAGGGATCAGGGGGTATGGAGAGAAGGCAGGGATGGGATACTGAGTTGGATGATCAGCCTTGATCATATTGAATGGCAGTGCAGGCTCAAAGTGCCGAATGGCCTACTCCTGCACCTATTTTCTATGTTTCTAAGACATTGTCCTCTTCCGGTTCGCGTTGTTTTTAATTTTGCACAAAAACGGTACCCGATAGCGCTATGATTTTTCACCACCTTACTCGCCGTTCTCCTGTACTCCAAGCGCATCATGTTTTGTTCTGATCGGTGGAATATTACGAAAGTTATGAGGGTTTAAAAATTGTCTCTCCTGTCAGTCGCCAAGACGGCACGCCCATTCCAGCACCCGCTGTCAATCACCGGGCGAGGAGAACGCCTGAAGCCATCCCTCTCTCCCGGCTGCCAAATGCTCCCCCCTCCCCACTAACTCCGACAGCCCCCGCCTGAAGCTGTCCCCATCCCCCGGCTTTAGGATGCTCCCCCCTGCCATGACCCCCGCCTGAAGCCGTCCCCATCCCCAGCTGCAGGATGCTCCCCACTGGCCTCCCCCTGTAGCTGGTGGCGAGCGGCAGTGGCAGGCCATGGCCAGGGCAGCAGTAGACCATGCCAGCGGTAGGCCACGGCAGCGCTCCCTTACCGACCCCCGCCGGCCCCCGACAGCCCCTGTCTGAAGCTGTCCCCCTCTCCCCCTGCTGTAGAACGCCCCCCCCCCCTCCCCACAGACAGCCCCCACCTGAAGGCCTCCTCCTCCCCCCTGCTGCAGGACGCTCCCCCCTCCTGCCCCCATCAGCCCCCTCCTGAAGCCGTTCCCCCACCCCCTGCTGCAGGACGTCCCCCCCCCCATCGACCCACGACAGCTCCCATCTGAAGCCCCCTTTCCCCCAGCCAGACCCCCCCCCCCCCCCCCCCCCCCCCCCCCCCCCCAGGTCCCCCCATCAGCTCCTGCCTGAAGCTGTCCCCCTCTCCCGGCTGCGGGATGCCCCCCCTCACACCGGGAGCACAAGGTGTGGACATAATTCATATGCTCTGTCCAGGAGAAGATCTCCAGATATGGGAGGATCATTCAGGGACATCAAGAGGGGCGCCGGCATCGACCTATCACTTCTGATTGGGTGGTGCCCGATAATGCTGAACTATTGAAGTTGTTCAAATCTCACATCAACATTGAGATATGCTCCACTGTAAAGTCAGTCAAATATGCCATCAAGTACACCTTGAATGGAAGTGATCAAGCAGCTTTCAGAGTTAACAGGGATGACAAAATTACACAGTACTTGACTGGCAGATACATTGGTCCATCAGAAGCTGTGGCATCAATCCTTGAATTTCCAACTCATGAGAGACAGCCCGCTGTCTTTTGACTCCAGGGACATCTACCACAGCAACAACGAGTCAAAGAGTCAAAGCTGCTCAGCAAGTGAGCAATGATGATATGGTGAGGACGACTTTAACTGAATTCATGGCATCGTGTTCTCAAGAGCCATTTCCAAGAACACTCTACTACGCTGATGTTCCCCGATTTTACACATGGAACAATAAGAGATGGCAAAGAAGGAAGGTTGGGAAGAGAGTGGAAGATCTTCCAGGTCTTTTTGAAGCCAATGTTCTGGGATGAGTGTATATCGTGTCTCCAAGATGCAGTGACCTTTATTAACTGGGACTGCTTCTCCATCACGTAAAAGGGCCAGCATCCTTCGATTCAATGAAGACACATGATGGAAAAATCCATCCATCCTTCAAAGACGTCAGCAGACAAAGAGGTTTGTTGCAGACTAACGACCATTGGCAACAAACAATGGAAGATGCTGAGAAGATAAGACTCCCCAGTGCAATGAGAGATTTGTTTGTTGCTTTCCTGACGAATACTGAGATCAACAATCCTCGACAATTATGGGAACACTTCAAGAATTCAATGTCAGACGATTACCTTGAAAAAGAACGGAGAACAATGAATGATCCTAATATCATGATTGAAGAGAAGCATCATGATCAGGCTCTGTTGTGTATTCAACACAAGCTTGAGAATTACAACAAAACAATGCTTTCATTTGCCACGACCAAGAAATGGAAGGATGCACCTTGATGATGACAATCCAGAATTGCTGCAGGAATTGCAATACGATAGAACTGAACAACAGCAATTTGTTGAAGAGAATGATCCTCTCCTGAATGCTGAGCAGAGAGCAGTGTATGATCAGGTGTGCAACTGCTTGAAAAGGAAGCTTCCTTCAATGTTTTTCATTGATTCTCCAGGAGGAACGGGAAAAACATTTATCACCAATTTGATCCTCTCCAAAGTTAGAGGTCAAGGTGATGTGGCTATTGCTGTAGCATCCTCTGGGATAGCAGCTACATTAATGCCTGGTGGAAGAACTGCACATTGTCGATTCAAGATACCCATCCAAGTGACCGAGGATACATTCTGCATTAGACATACACGTGGGAACTCGTTTAAACTTGTGAACATAAACTTGGAATCTCGTAGACAACCACGAGTTTGATTTTTTCTTTCACTCGGGATCACTCGTGGGTGGATTCACACCG
The DNA here is from genome assembly GCF_028641065.1 of Leucoraja erinaceus. Classification (NCBI taxonomy): domain Eukaryota; kingdom Metazoa; phylum Chordata; class Chondrichthyes; order Rajiformes; family Rajidae; genus Leucoraja; species Leucoraja erinaceus. The sequence continues at coordinate 9,896,699 of NC_073407.1, forward strand.
TGAGACAGGGCCATTGGGAGGTGCGGGGCCCAATTGGGAACAATTTTGGTGAGCCCCAGGTTCCCAGCCAAGGTCTGTAGAATCATAGAAATACAAATAAAGTCTATTATAGACTTTATATCTTGATGGTAGAATGGAAAGTAATCAAAATGTGTGCTTAAAAAGTGCCTGGACCAATGGACCAAACAGATCTAAGCTACATTTTAATATAAAATTGCATATATGTGGTCCATAGGCACGTCCATCCTCTTAGTCACCGATGTGGATGCTGCCCTGATGGAGTAGGATTTATACACGTTAGCATTTACTCCAGCAACTCCCAGTACCTGCTTGAGCCACTTGAGATAGTTTGGCTCGTCACCCAACCATGAGGTTTCTTGTGGCTGACCCATAAGGCTTTTTCTCTCCCTCGGGTATTTCTTATTGTGTCGATGTAATTCAATAAGTGGGTCATGACACATAACCGTGGTTCAGGTGGGTATGCCCGGAATTCCATGACTGGACCTGATGTTCCTGGTCTGCTCTGTTTGACCAGCCTCTGAATGGTAAATGTGACACGGTCTGGTGTTAATAACCATATTGTCCAATCGTAGTAGATGGAGGAACTGGACTCTTTGTGCTGAGACAAGGCCATCAGCATGACCGTCTTCAGGGTAGGCTGTTCCAGGGTGAGGGACCTGGCTGGTGACCATCCCCTAAGGTACGTCAGGACTACACTGACATCCCAGATTTGGGCGTACCTAGGTCTGGGGGATTAGAGTTGAATATGCCTCTCCTGAGTTTGATCACCAGTGGGTGGTACCCTATGGCCTGTTGTCCTGGTGCCTGAGTTAAGTATTAATGGTTAAGTATTAAGTAATGAGTTAAGTATTAATGGCGCTGTAGCTGAGTCCTTCATTGTGGTGAAGACCTGCCAGGAACTCCACTACAGGTTTTGTTGTAGTTGAATATGTAGTTCCTGTATTTGAACAGTATCTTCCCATTTCTTGATGTTCACCAAGTATGTTCCCTTGTGGATATGCGATGGGATGCTGTCATCGTGTCGATAGTGCTGTCTGACAATCCAGGCCCAGCAGTGGTCTTTTCAAATCTGCAACCCAGTAGTTTAATTTATCGTGGCATGGGTGGCTTATGCCTGATACTGGGTGAGTTGATAAGTCTGGGCTACTGGGAAAAATCATTAGGGTTTTAATGACCATGTCAAGGACCACTGGGAACCATGACTGTGGGTTTAGTCGGGTACTATCAAAATACCTGAAGCAGAGTCCATCTGTATTTTGCGTAGTACCCGACTGATGAGGCCGTAGTACCTGACTGATGAGGTAGAAAAGGGGAGAACATAGAGATTAGATTCCCCCCCCCAGTTCAGCGGGAATGTATCCATTGCCGCTGCCTCAAAGTCTGGTTTCATGCGACATACATTGGTATGTGGTGATTCAATTGGAATACAAGGAAATCGATATCTGGTGTTCCATATTGCTTTGTAATTTCAGCAAATACTTTGGTTTAATATGTCTGTTTACAGTATTTAGCTCACCTGGTAGGTAAGTTGCTGATGGTCAAATATGTTTGACGACATACGGTTACCAATTGTTAAATAAATTGTCACATGATATCGATTTTATTCCGCCCAAGTGGTTTGGTATATGCCACCACTGTGATGTTGTTAATTTATAAACGAACATGCAAAATGGTGCACTACTGAACAATATGCTTTTACCCATAGGACGTACTCAATATTTCCAACTAGGTTTTATGCCCAGTGTCTATAGTGATGACGACTCCACATTAGTCCATTTGTCACCTGTTCTGGGTATGGGTTATTTTGTTTAAACATTAGCACCTTAGCTCTAATGGAAAGGTTCAAGTTAAGTAGCTGGTAATGCTGCTACTAATTCCCAATTACTCTTGCCACTTTGTTGAATGGTTGGTTGATTGTTACCATTAATTGTTACAGGTTGTGCCATACGCTGACTCTCCTTTCGGCAATGTTATAGATAAGTGGATAGAGTTAATTGAATACCAGATAGTCCATAGTTGTGGATGGTGTCAATGTAGATTTATCTGGATTGTATGACAGAGCCCAGGCTAAATAGGTTTTAGTAGCTAATGCTGCTGATTTAGCTATTTCCATGGTTTTGTCTGTCGTTAATATCATAGAGACATGCCATGACGATATGTTCCTTAATAGTGTCAGGGCTGGTTTGAATATCTTGGAAACAGTTTTGGCTCATATTTAGCCATTGTCCATAATTTATACTGCCATAGTTACCCCATCCAGGTAAATTGTGTTATCTCCGAAGATCTTTTCTGAATGGGTACTGAATAGTATGTATCTTTTAAGTCGATGTCTACCATAAAGTAGCCTAGGAAATCCACGGTTAGCAGTTACAAGTTTCCATAAAGTGTGTATACCTGGTGAAAATGCTCAAGTGGTTAAGTCAATGATGGTGCAACATTCACCATCGACATTCACCATCTTTGGGTTCTTTTGTATCAAAGGTTCATATTAGACTTCTTTATGACCCCTTTGTATATCTTCTCCAGTTAGCTAGTCCCTCATGTTATTTTTCAGTGGGAGGGTAAACCCCTTTGGGGTGCATGCTGAACTGGTGGCAAGTTTATTAATTCAATTTTTATCCTTGAATACTTTTGGTATATAACTACCAAGTGTGATAGTTCTTCATGCTTCCAAACTCAGGTGTGATTCCCCCCCCCATTCCCCCCCGCCCCCCCCTGAAAATACAAAACCTTCACCTTTTATGTGATGGTAGGAACCACACTTATCTGCCTTCACTGTTGTTTAGTGGTGTGTTCATTTCTTCTGTTTCTGGTTCCTTGTCTATAGGGATGGTGTTGTTGGGGGGTGGCGCATTTTCCATGGGGCCCGCTCTGGACCCTGGCCTGAAAAGGCTTACGGGGGCTGGCATGCAGGCCCCGAGATTTCACCAGTACCATTAAGTAGACGCCTACCGGTGGACGCGTGGAGGTACTGCTGTCTGGTTTTGTGTGGTTTGCTCATTCCAGGCCCTGCCCTCTTGATGCCGAATATCTTGGATATTTCGTCCAATTTTTAGATTTGATTTGGTAAATTTACCAGATAGCAGGATCTGTGGTTGTGAGGTCGGCGTTCTGACAGTCCTGTGAATTTTTTAGGTTGAGGGCAGGTTTTATGACTTCCTTCAAGAAGTTGCGGTTGCATACTGTGTTGAACAGTAGGGTCAGGTGTTTTGTCATACTACCCTGCCCCTCTGGAATGAGCATGTGAAAATGATAGCCAATGTCAGGGGTATCAAATGCAATTTAAGATATTTGGGTTTTTAAATACCCTGCTCAATGTACCCCCCAATAATGGTGGGCACTTTGAGTAAATGCAATTTTGGGGAGGCATGATAAAATCCAACGCCTCATGACTACCTGCCTTGGAGAGGTTTTTTGGAAAAACAGGTAGTAAGCTGGCCGTCAGTTTAGACTGAAAAGGCCATCTCGCTCGTGGTGTAGCCACCTAGCAGTATCTCACACCCAGCAGCTCTTCCTGATCCTGTACCTCAAACATACTCCCGATGTTGTTCAGCCAGTGACCCCTCTTCTTGACCAGCCCAGCCCTGGTCGCCATCGATCTCCACTGATGAGGGAGATGGCCAGTGCTGTTAGTGTACTGGAGCGGGAGTGTTATGCTCCCTTGGCGAGCTTGCCGCAGCACCCGAGGCAAGTCTCACTGGAGTTATACTCCATGACCTTACTCTAGGCTTGGAGAACAGACACTTACTTGCTCTTGGGCGGTAGTTTGAAGTGCTGGTTCCATCTTCCGTGTCTGTCTCCAGCCTGAGGTTTGGTTGCTGACTTTGCTCTAGAGGCTGCCTGCCGTTTTCGGGCAGCATTTCTGCGGTTCTCGGGCGGCGAGTCTCCTTGTCGGGAGTATGCAGGGATTACCAGACGGTTTTTGAGCTGTTGGTCAGACAGCTATTAGCGGACTGGGCATCAGCTCAGTACCCTGACTGTGGACCGCAGCGTGTTGCGGTCCAGGTGCCGCCTCTCCCCCCTCCACTGACGGAACGTTCCTTCCCTGGAGTCGAACGGGGACCGCTTCCCTCTGTGCTGCTTTCTCCAGTTTCCCCTGGTGAACAAAGAGGAGCAAAGTTGTGAGTTTGAACCTGTGGGTAAGTACTTGTCTAACGGTCCATTCCTTCAAGCTTGTAGTGGGAGCGCCCGTACTCCCGTTCGTCGCTGTTGCACTGTGTGAACGCTCATGTCGTGCATGCGTGCTGGTCTATTCTTCACGTAGTCACTCACGTGACTCCGAAGTAAAATAAAGCTGAGAATGAGTTCACTCATTGGTTCTGAGTTGGGGCAGTTTTATCTTTAGTTGAGTTTATTATTGTCATGTGTACCTTTAGAGCGAAATGGGAATGCGGTGACACTGCCCAAACTATTTTCACAATGATCACAAGGCAAACATGGGAACTTCTGCCCAGGCTGTGTATGCAGGTGGCCGTGTTTGAGGAACGCACCAACTGTTCGATGGTGTAGCAGGGAAATTCCTCTCAGAAGTGTACACATCTCCTGACTGCCGACTTGTGGCTCCCTTCCTGTCACTTCATGCTTGGCTACCTCTTGGGGTGAGTCGTGTTGTCAAGCCAAGCAAATGTATCAATGGTGCTTTATTTGTCAATGCCCTCTGCGGCAAGGAATTCCATAAATTCACAACTCTCTGGGAAAAGTTTTTTCTCACCTCAGTCTTAAATGACCTCCCCTTTATTCTAAGACTGTGGCCACCTGGTTCTGGACTCGCCCAACATTGGGAACATTTTTCCTGCATCTAGCTTGTCCAGTCCTTTTATAATTTTATATGTTTCTATTAAGATATCCCCTCATCCTTCTAAACTCCTGTGAATACAAGCCTAGTCTTTTCAATCTTTCCTCATATGACAGTCCCGCCATCCCAGGGATCAATCTCGTGAACCTACGCTGCACTGCCTCAATCACAAGGATGTCCTTTCTCAAATTTGGAGACCAAAACTGTACAGAATGCTCTAGATGTGGGTCAAAGTAGTTCAAGACTTCAGGAGCTCTCCACCTTGCTGAGAGCCTCTCCACGCCTGCACAGTGGGCATTTTGTTTTAGTAATTCATTAACGGGATCTGGGCAGCGCTGGTGAGGTCAACATTTATTGGCATCCTCGCAGAGATGGAAGTGACGTGCCTTCTTTAAAAGCAGCAAATTACAGGAATTAGACCCATGAAGAAGGACCGGGGGTGACGGGTGGTGGTGGAGGCAGATGCGATAGTGGTGTTAAAGAAGCTTCTAGATAGCTTCATAGATGCTGCCGCACCCGCTGAGTTTCTCCAGCACTTTTGTCTACCTTCTAGATAGCTACATGGATTTGCAGAAAATTAAGGTATATGGATCACATGCAGGTAGAGGAAATTAGTTTATCTTGGCATCTCGTTCAGCATGGACATAGTGGACCGAAGGGCCTGTACTATTTTATGTATTTTGTTTCAATATCAGGATTGGGTATGACCTGGAAGGGAACCAACAGGCGGTGGTGTTCCTCCTCACCTGTGGCCTTGTCCTTGATGCTGGCAGGAGGTGTTGGTTTGATTCCCAGACACACCTGGTCCTCCTGTCCTATTATGGACCTTGCCCCATTCAATAGCTGATCAACAGAGGTGGCCACACCAGCAACATGTAATTCCAGATGACTCGGGTCTGGGAGTCGTTCAAACTCACTGCCCCTACACCATAGACTAAGGAGAGGTCTCCGCCACAAGTACCACTGTGGGAAAAAGATATGGTCTTTTTTCTAATCAGTGGTTTAACCTGGACTTGAACCCAGGTGTCTGATGATAAAAGGCTGGTGTTTAATCCATAATGATACAGGATCAGCTTTCAAATGTGCCTCAGGTTTAATCCACTGCCTTGCTAGGCAGAGATTGCTCCTTTGCTTAGCTCCTCGATCAATACTCCACCGTTCTAACTTCTGATCACTCTTTCTGCCTCTCAATATTTACCACTCGGTCAGCCTTAGTCTTTGTTACACATGCCCTCCCTCTGATGTCATGGTTATTTTCTCTGCTCTATTTGATACTTGTCCTGTTTAACTTAGCGTTTAACTTGGCGTGTGTGCATGCGTGCGTGTGCGCGTGTGTGGGGGTATGTGCATGGGGTGTATGTGGGGGTGTGTGTGGGTGTGTTAGTGAGACTGCATGTTTATTTGCGTGCATATCAGAGTGCAGAAGATAGTGTCACAGCGTTATAACGTTACAGATACAGAGGAAGTGTGGATTTAAAAAGTGCAAGGTCCGCAATGAGGTAGGTTGGGAGATTGGGACCACACCGATATGCTTCATGGGAGGACAGTGGGGAAGAAGCTGTTCCGGAATCTGGTGGCACTGTACGTTCTATCAAGCTTTTGTATCTTCTGTCCGATGGGAGAGAGGAGAAGAGGCAATGACCAGGGTGTGAGTGGTCCTTGATTATGTTGGCCGTTTTCCCAAGGACGTGCATGAGGGAAAACAATTTGTGTTTGCCTAGTGCCAGTGGCGCTGAAGACAACCCGGTGCTGCGACTCAGTGGATGACACCGAGTGGGAAGGTTGGGAATCAGGTTCTGTACCAGAAAGCTGAGTGTCAACATCCAGGCTGAAACATCAGTGCAATACTGAGGGAGGGGTGGAAGATTGCAACCTTCACGTGGTCCGCCCTGTTTCGACTAATGCAATCAACTCGACGTGCACAAACGGAAGATCAAATAGAACAAGTTGTCCAACAACTTTAGTCTGTGCACGCCACATGAATGAAGAAGAATACTGAGGGAGAGCAGTGCTGCCATCTTTTGGATGTGATGAAAACCATAGTATCATACAGTGTGGAAACAGGATAGACAGGGACAGGGGCAGAGTTTAAAGGTAGACACAAAGTGCTGGAGTAACTCAGCGGGTCAGGCAGCATCTCTCGAGAAAAAGAATAGGTGACGTTTTGGTTTGAGACCTTTCTTCAGACTGCCAGAAGGGTCTCGACCCGAAATGTCACCCATTCCTTTTCCCCAGAGATGCTGCCTGTCCAGAACTTTGGTATTAACCAGCATCTGCAGTTTAAAGGAGATGTGCGGAGCAGGTACTTTGTACACAGAGGGTGTAAAAGTGGCTCCTGGTCATTTAAGGACTCGTCGTATTTTGCTCATCTTCAAATCCGTTCTCGGTTCACTCCTCCCATCTTCAACACTGAGATTCCTAAAATCTCTCCCTCAGTTCTAGATCCTAAACCCTGCTGAGGTGCATCACGACAGGGAACTGGCCCCTCCAGGATCCCAAATTCTGGAATTGTGGGTGCCACTGCACATTCTCCGTGTGACCGTGTGCGTTTCCTCCGGGCGCTCTGGTTCCATCCCCACATCCCAAAGACATTAGAGTCATAGAAAGTGAAAGAGATTCACGGGGGGGGGGGTGGGGTGGGGGGGGGGAGGTTGGGAATCAACTTCAGGTTCCTGGGCGTGTACATTTCTGAAGATCTGCCCTGATCTGATCAGCACATTGATGCAATCGTAAGGAAAGCCCAAAGAGAGCAGACTGACTGGTTGCATCGTGGTCTAGTTTGGTAACTCGAATGCACAGAATGGAAGAAGGTTACAGAGAGTGGTGGACACTACCCGGTCCGTCACAGGTACTGACGTCCCCACCATTGAAATTATTTATAAGAGGCACCACCTTAAAAAATGCAGGCAACATCACCAAAAAGATATCCACATCACCTTGGCTAAGTTCTCATTTCCTTCCTACCGTCGAATAAAAGTCTGAAAACCATGACCAGCAGACTCAAGAATAGCTTCTTACCAACAACCATCAGGTTCTTGAACACTACATAAAACTAACCTCAACTATCAACTGCTATGGACTATCTTTGGTTGCATGACGGACAAAACGTTTTTGTACACTGGCAATGTATTTATTAATTTTTTGTCTTTTTGTTATTATATATGAACCCCGTGTAATGTTTACAATATCATAATCACAATTTATTAGCCAAGTATGTTTTGCAACATACGAGGAATTTGGTTTGCCACAGTCATAACAAAAAAGCAACAAGACACACAACTCCATCAAAATTGACATAAACATCGTTACCCACTGTGATGGAAGGCAATAAAGTCTTATCTTCTTCCTCCTTTCCTCCCGCAGTCAGGGGAGTCGAACCATCAGCAGCCGGCGATCGAGCTCCCACGTTGGGGTAGTCTAAGCTCCTGCATTGGGGGCGGTCGAGCTTCTGCGGCTGGGAGTCCCCGAAGTGAGGGACAGTGAGCTTCACGGTGTTAAAGTCCGTAGCTCCCGCAGGATGGAGCACCAAAGGCCGACCCCTGGCAAAGGGATCGCCCGCTCCGAGATGTTAAAGTCCGCAGGCTCAGTGGTTTTGGAGCTCTAGAAGTCCCAACTCCACGATGTTAAGCTTCAGTGCGGATGGAGATACGACACCGAAAAAAATTGCATCTCCGTCCAGGAACGGGATTTAAAAAGTTTCCACCAACCCCCACATAATACAAAACGGAAGTTAAACTAAAACATACATTTTACAACAAACTAAAAACACAAAGAGGGAAAAGACGAAGACAGGCCGTTGGCGAGGCAGACATTGTGCGGCGCCCCCTGGTGATATTGGTACAGATAGCAATTGAACACTCTTGACTTGTGAGTCATCTTTGGAGAGTAGACTTCAGATTTTAGAGAAAAAGTGTGGAAACGGGTCCTTCAGCCCATCAAGTCCATGCCTGCCAGGGGTCACCCCGTAAACTAGCACTATCCTACAAACTAGGGACAATTTACAATTTTACCGAAGCCATTTAACCTGCAAACCTGTACGTCTTTGGAGTGTGGGAGGAAACTGGAGCACCCAGGGAAAACCCATGCGGTCAAAGGGAGAACGTACTCACTCTGTATTGACAGCACTCATAGTCAGGATCGAACCTGTGTCTCTGGGGCTGTAAGGCAGCAACTCTATCACTGCACCACTGTGCCGGCCCAAAACTTCAACTATTTCAGATTCAAGTCGCATCGATAGTTAACATTAACTGCTTCTTTTTCCATTGATGCTGCTTGACCTGCTGAGTGTTTCACACATTTGTTTTCATCTCAGATTCCCATTTTTTTTAAACTTTAAAACATTTTGAAGGTTTATTGAGCAACTAAAGTATTTATTTGCAATTGTTATGGCCGCCAGCAGATGGCAGTGGCGCCACACTTCCCTGCAGCTGATTCCCAAAGGTGGTGTGGACCAGAAAGAGATTTAAATTATTAATCTTGTACTTTTAAAAGGATAGTTCACTTTAAATTATTTACACTTTGGGGTTTTTTTTGAGTGATTTAGTTTCTTGCATTGCAAAAGGAATTGTTTTTAATTGTACTGTTCATAGAGTCTTAGAGTCCACAGTCATACAACGTGGAAACGCCCCCTTTGGCCCAACTTGCCCAAACCGCCCAACATGTCCCATCTACGCTAGTCACACCAGCCTACATTTGGCCTGTATCCCTCAAATCTATCCTATCCATGTGCCTGTTTCTTAAACATTGCGATAGTACCTGCCTCAACTACGTCCTCCGTCAGCCCGTTCCATACACACTTCACCCTTTGTGTAAAGAAAGTTACCCCTCAGGACCCGATTAAATCTTTCCCCCCTCACCTTAAAGGGCCTGTCCCACTTTCCCGAGTTATTCACAAAATCTCCCGAGTTTTCAAACTCGCAGAATGTTCGTAACGAGTCCGTGGATATATCGCCGCGGCTCGTTATGCCAGCCGTAGGTACTCGGGGCATCAGGTAAGTCGGGACGTTTTTTCCAGCCTGACGAAAAATGTCCACGAGTAAAAGAAATAGCCCCGAGTACCTACGGCTGATATAACGAGCCGCTACGATATATCCACGGACTCCTACGGACTCGTTACGAACATTCTGCGAGTTTGAAAACTCGGGAGAATTCGTGAATAACTCAGGAGATTTTGTGAATAACTCGGGAAAGTGGGACAGGCCCTTTAACCTCGGTCTTCTGGTCCTCGACTCCCCTATTGTGGGCGAGACTCTGTGCGTTTACCTGATCTATTCCTCCCATGATTTTGTACACACGTGTTACATCAATGCAGAGACATCATAAGAAACACCATGCACATTAAGGCAATTACTCGGCTCGGTCTAGTTAGGTATCCCTGGAGAAAACTCTAGGTCTCCCACAAGATTTCCAAACTGCAGAGGCAATCTCCCTTGTGACATGGCCTGTAATTATCTCCCAAACAATATAATTGAAAACAGATTCTCTGTCCAATTATCTGCTGCCGCTCATGGGATGCTGTCGTGCATAATTTGAGCACAGGGTGCCAAGAACTAAGGGCGTTTTATTGTCACATGTCCCGAAATGGAACAATTAAATTCTTACATGATGCGGCACGACTACTGTAAACATAGTACTCAGCAGATACCATAATAAAGAACAAAAAGAAGTTCAAATTAAAGACAAATAGTGCAAAAAAACAAAAACAAAAGCCCAAAGTCCCTGGTGCAATCACGGAAGTTTGGAGTTTGGAGTTTAGTTGGAGTTGTTAGTGTTCAATTGCCTGGTGGTTGTTGGGAAGAACTTGTTCCTGAACCTTGATGTTACAGTTTTCAGGGTCCTATACCTTCTTTCTGATTGCAGGTGTGAAATGAGAGGGTGGCCAGGGTGGTGGTGTGGGTCCCTGATGATGCTGGCTGTCTTTTTGAGGCAGTGCCTCCGAAAAAGCCTTAGATCAGGAAGGTCAGTACTTGTGATGGACCGGGCAGTATTCACCACTTTTCGTGTCAGTGAGAAAACTGAGAAGCAAACACAACGAGCTGGAGGAACTCAACGGGTCAGGGAATGGACAGATGACGTTTTGGATCTGAAGAAGGGTCCTGACACAAAAGTCAACTCTCTCTACAGGTGCTGCCTGACCCACTGAGTTCCTCCAACACTATGTTTTTCCCTCAACGTTCCATGGTCTGCGGTCTCTTGTGCCTCCGTCTTGTACAGGTAGATACAAGTGGGACTGCAACATTTATAAAGCCCCAGAGATCAATCCTCTGTTGTTGCCAGAACAACAGAAAACTGGAAACACTCAACTGGTCTACGAAGAGAGAATGAGGATTAGTGTTTCAAGTCGAAGACCTTGTCAGAAAAGTCCCATGAATTTTCACTGGGCTAACTCTTTTTATGTCTGATTTCATGCATTAGGATTATCCTACCTTTGGGCAGCTGACTGTAAATCACCACAGAACATAGAAGGTAGAACAGTACCACGCAGGATTCATGTCTGTGTCAAACATAATGCCAAGATCATCACTTATCTACCGGCTCATAATCCAAACCCTCCGTTCCCTTCATATGGTTTAGAGAAATATGAGCCAAATGCAGGCAGGTGGGACCATTGTAGATGGGACATGTTGGTCGGCATGGGCAAATAAGGCCAAAGGGCCTGTTTCCATGGCTCTCTGGCGTTATAATAGTATCAAATTGATGTTGCTAGTGCAACCGAAATACAGTCCATGGTAGGTTGAATTTAAAGCTGGTGTTGGAGCTGTGTGTGGCTACACAGGCATGTGTATAGAGTGAGTAGAGCAGGGGACTGACTACGTACTGGCGGTATTGACTGCTGCCCTGTTGCCTGGTTATTGGGGCATTGCACAACTATCACATTGACACAGTGATCACGTTACTGGCCTGGTATTGAGATCTCCGGGCCTTGGTTCAAATCCCACCGTACGCAGTAGATACATTTCAAATGTAGATATTTAAACTTGAAAAGAGTTCATGTGTTCTGGTATAAATAGGGCAGACGATCAGAACCCTCTACCCAGGGTGGAAATGTCAAAGATACGAAGGCACGGCTATAAGGCGAGAGGGCAACGTTGAAGGGAGATGGGTGAGGCAGGTTTTTTTACCCAGAGGGTGGTGGGTGGCTGGAACGTGCTGTCAGAGGTGTTGGTGGACATGCGGTAGTGGTGTTTAAGAGGCTTTTTCACAGTCACACGGATGTGCAGGGAATGGAGGCATGTGGATCACATGCAGACAAAGGAGATTTGTTTACTTGGCATCATGGCCAGCACAAACATTGTGGGCTGAAGGGCCTGGCCCTGTGCTGTACTGTTCTATGCTCTTTGTTAGTGGATGTGGGGAATATTTTAAAGGAGATGATGTGTGACTTTAGACTTTAGAGATACAGTGGGGAAACAGGCCCTTTGGTCCATCGCGTCCATGCTGACCATCAATCACCCTGTGTACGAGCACTACCCTACACAACAGGGATAATTCACAATTTTTTTTACTGAAGCCAATTAACCTACAAATCTGTACGTCTTAGGAGTGTGGGGGGGAACCCGGAGAAAATTCATGCAGTCACAGGGGGAACGTACAAACTCCATACGGACAGCATCCGTAGTCAGAATCGAACCTGTGTCTCTGGCGCTGCGCCACTGTGTTGCCCGACCTGCTCTGTGACTCCAGCCCACAGCAATGCGACTGCCTCTCAGCCACCCTCTGACATGGCCCAGACTGTCCCTAGGTTGCATTGAAGCCACTGCTCGCCATCAAAACATAGAAACATAGAAAATAGGTGCAGGAGTAGGCCATTCGGCACTTCGAGCCTGCACCACCATTCAATATGATCATGGCTGATCATCCAACTCAGTATCCTGTACCTGCCTTCTCTCCATACCCCCTGATTCCTTTAGCCACGAAATATTCCCCTTAAATATAGCCAATGAAATGGCCTCAACTGCATTCTGTGGCAGAGAATTCCAGAGATTCACCACTCTCTGTGTAAAAAATGTTTTTCTCATCTCAGTCCTAAAAAACTTCCCCCTTATCCTTAAACTGTGACCCCTTGTTCTGGACTTCCCCAACATTGGGAACAATCTTCCTGCATCTAGCCTGTCCAACCCATTAAGAATTTTGTAAGTTTCTATAAGATCCTCCCCTCAATCTTCTAAATTCCAGCGAGTACAAGCCAAGTCTATCCAGTCTTTCTTCATATGAAAGTCCTGACATCCCAGGAATCAGTCTGGTGAATCTTCTCTGTACTCCCTCTATGGCAAGAATGTCCTTCCTCAGATTAGGAGACAAAACTGTACGCAATACTCCAGGTGTGGTCTCACCAAGACCCTGTACAACTGCAGTAGAACCTCCCTGCTCCTATACTCAAATCCTTTTGCTATGAAAGCTAACATACCATTCGCCTTCTTCACTGCCTCCCCAATCAGGTGGATCCAGAAGGCGGATCATCACCAGCCTCTCGAGGGCAGTCGGGGAGGGGCGAAAACTGCAGGTGCAAACAACAAACTGTGGTCTGGGACATCTGAAGGCATTCTTCTCTCTGGGAAGGTTTGCCCTCTGGAGACAGTGTGGGTGGAGTACGAGGCTGAATGATTCAAGGAAGGCTGACTGGTGTCGAGAACGGGGGCAGTTTGATTGCTTAGATTGGTTTCATTTAGTTTATTGTCACGTGTGCCAAGGTACAGTGAATAGCCTTCATGTTGCAGGCTATCCAGTCAGTGGAAAGATGATACATGACTCAACCCAGCCGTCCACAGTGTACGGGTACTAGGATAAAGGGAATAATGTTTAGTGCAAGACAAAGTCCAATTAAAGTTAGTCCGAGGGTCTCCAATGAGGCAGATGATAGGTCAGGACCACTCTCTAGTTGTTGGTAGCATTTGTATATATGTAAAACAAAAAAAGTTAAAAACAATGCAAAATAACAACAAAATGAAATGAACAATAAACCAATACGCAATTCATTAAAAATAACTTATCATAAACATCACAAATTAAATCTTATTTGTAGGAATAAATAAGTATACACAAGTCCACACTTATTTATTCCTATGCCTTCTCCGGTACTCATTAATTCACAAATTTATTTCTTCTACATATATATGTGTACTGCATACACATACGCAAACATATACATGCATACATACATATATCCATACATAAGCCACATACATACATACATACATACATTTATACACGCATATGCATGCACGCAAACATACAGTTTATAAACAATTATCTAAATTTTATGCACAACACGAATATCACACTGTGTCAATAAACTAAAGCTTAACCTTCATCCCAGCCCTTCCTCATTCTTATACCTCTGGAAAATATTTTCTTTGCAGCTGTTTACCTTCCTCTTAGGGGAGGGAGAAGTCAACCTTCACGTGGTCCACCCTGTTTCAACAAATGCAATCAACCTGGTGTACACAATCAAATAAGATCAAATAGAACAAGTTGTCCGACAACTTTAGGCTGTGCACGTCACACGCAAGAAGAAGAGCTTCCTCTTCATCGCGCAGACAGCGCTCCTCCGCTGTCCCTGGCCCCCACCTTCGCGATGTGTGTGTGTGTGTGTGCGCGCGTGTGTGTGTGTGTGTGTGTGTGTGTGTGTGTGTGTGTGTGTGAGTCCATGCTGACCAGCGACCCCTCCCCACTATCCTAACGAGATAGACTCTTTGCGATGAATTTGGAATTTGGCTGCATGGTGGCACAGCGGTAGAGTTGCTGCCTTATAGCGCCAGAGAACCCGCGTTTGATCCTGACTACGGATGCTGTCTGTGCGGCGTTTGCACGTTCTCCCTGTAACCTGCGTGGGCTTTCTCCGACATCTTCGCGTTTCCTCCCACACTCCAAAGACGTGCAGGTTTGCAGGTTAAATGTCTTGGTACAAATGTAAAAATGTTTGTGTGTGTGTGTGTGTGTGTGTGTGTGTGTGTGTGTGTGTGTGTGTGTGTGTGTGTGTGTGTGTGTGTGTGTGTGTGTGTGTGTGTGTGTGTGTGTGTGTGTGTGTGTGTGTGTGTGTGTGTGTGTGTGTGTGTGTGTGTGTGTGTGTGTGTGTGTGTGTGTGTGTGTGTGTGTGTGTGTGTGTGTGTGGTCGGTAGATGCAGCATGTGGTTCGGTAGATCCACCTCGAGGCTTTCCAGGCGAGTGCCCTTGAGCTTGAAGGACGAAGACACTCTTCTGGACTCGCGGATTAGGCCGCCCAAGTGGGACAGGGGCTTTACTCTTCATAGTTGTACGAACACAAAGTTTCTTTAAATCAAGCTTTCCTCCCAAATTATAACCACCCTCTCTGTTAAAGAACATTTTTTCTATATTACCTGGTGGTAAATTATTTCCTGCTTTATACATTACTTGTGCTGTATTAAATTCTACTACATCCATAAACTTCAAGGTGTTTGACTTTAAAAAACAGAGAGTTGGTATGTTCACGAAATCCTACATCACTAACTATCCCTATGGCCCTTTTTTGCAGAATGCATAATGGATGTAGGGTGCTTTTGTAAGTGTTACCCCGTACCTCCACACAGTAATTTAGATATGGCAGCACAAGTGAACAATGTACAGCGCTTTGTACAAACGAGGAGGCTGTCTGTCCACTGTGCAAGAGCCTGGCCGAACATTTGAAACACAGATGATGGACACAAAAGAAGAAGAAAGCGCTTTGTGATTCAGAATGTGCCTTGTTCTTCCCAGGACTGCAATGCTTCTTGCCAGCTTTGCTCACATACGTTTTACATGAGGACCCCAGCAGATTTTGTGATTTGATATCACACCTAGAAATGTATTTTCATATACTCTTTCCATATCAATACCATCTACCCTCACTTGTTCCTGAGTGTTTATTTTACAATTTCCAAGTAACGTAATCTTTGTATCAGATTGTTCAGTTGCCTAATGCAGCTGGGAAGAAACTGTCCCTGAAACTGGAGGTGTGCGTTTCACACTTTGGTGCCTCTTGCCTGATGGGAGAGGGGAGGGGGGAGAGTGACCGGGGTGAGACTTGTATGTGAGGCAGCGTGAAGTGTAGATGGAGCCAATGGAAGGGAGGTTGCAGCAAGCCAGGCCGCTACCACAATGGATTACCTGAGCTTTGCTTAAATATGAGTCAAACGTGGCCGCAACGCAGTTATTTTCAGTCACACATTAGCCTCAAAAGCCTCAAGGTAGACACAGCAGCTGGAGTGACTCGGCGGGTCAGACAGCATCTCTTGAGAGAAGGAATAGGTAACACTTTGGGTCGAGACCCTTCTTCACACTGAGCCTCAAAATGGGCAGGTTCCACATCCTGACAAACTACTGCTCAGATCATAATGTTACGAAACTGTAATTGTTCCCCCACAACCATTAGACGATGTGGTTGCGATTGCTGAAACAATTATCTCATCAGGAGTCTGTGCATGGCCACCTGAAACCCATCCTTGATTGCAACATTCTCCCACTCAATTACTCACGCAGACTCCCTTTAAACGCTTCCATAGCTCCACCTCTTGTATCTTGCTGAGGGCGGGGGATTCATAAATCGTAAATACGAGCTGATTTCTCAGAGACTGCCTTGTATTCATGACCTCTCCCCTTGCTCTTGCCCGTAAGCAGAAAATTGAATTGATTTGAAGGAAACAGGCCCTTCAGCCCGCCGAGTCCGTGCTAACCCTCGATCACCCGTTCACACGAGTTCTATGTTATCCCACTTTCTCATCCACTCCCTACACACTCAGGGCAATTTACAGCGGCCAATTAACCTACAGACCCGCACGTCTTTGGAATGTGGGAGGAAACCGGAGCACCCGGAGGATACCCATGCGGTCACAGTGGGACCGTGCAAACTCCACATAGACAGTCCGGTGTTAGGATCGAAACATAGTCTCTGGCTCTGTGAGGCGGTGGCTCCAGCTGCTACGCCACTGCTCACTGTTTTGAAGATATTATTGAGGTTGTCCTCCAGAATTTACAGCAACTCCTCTCATTCCCACGGCAACCGGTCCTTCCTAGGCCTCCTCCACTGGCGGGTTGAGGCCCAACACACAGGGTGAACAGCACCTCACACACAGCTGGGTAATGGACAACCCAAGCGTCACCCACTCTCCTTCCCTGCCTCTCTCCGTCTCTCCCTCTCTCTCTCTCTCTCTCCCTCTCTCTCTCCCTCTCTCCCTCTCTCCCTCTCTCCCTCTCTCCCTCTCTCCCTCTCTCCCCCTCTCTATCTACGCTCTCCCCTCTCTCCCTCCTCTCATCCTCTCTCTCTCTCTTCTCTCACCCTCTCTCTCTCTCTCTCCCTCTTTCTCTTTCCCTCTCTCGTACCCTCTCTCTCCCTCTCCCTCTCTCCCTCTCCCTCTCTCTCTCTCTCTCCCTCTCTCTCTCGCTCTCGCTCTCGCTCTCTCTCTTCCTCTCTCCCCTCACTCTATCCCTCTCCCTCTCCCTATCCCCTCCATCTCTCTCTCTCCCTCTCCCCCCCCCTCTCCCCCCCCCCCTCTCTCCCTCTCTCTCTCTTTCTCTCTCGCTTTCTCTATCAAAGATTGCAGAGATCTGGTCTGTTGATGTATACCCTATTGGACCTCTACAGATCTATGGTACGGAGCACACTGAGTTGTTGCATCATGGCCTGGTTCAGCAGCTCAAGCGCCCGTGAACGAACTAGGCTGCAGAGTGGCAGACACTGCCTGGTCCATCTCAGATACCAACCTCCCCACCATCGGAGGGATCTACAGGAGGTGCTGCCTCAAAAACGCAGCTAACATCATCAAAGACTCACACCAGCCTGCCCACTCCCTCATCTCGCTGATACCATCTGAAAGATGGCACAAGAGCTTGCAAACCACAAACTCCAGGTTCAAGAACAGTTTCTTCCCACCAACCATCGGGCTCTTGAACACTGGACAATATTAACCGCATCCCTCTCTCAGTAGCTAAGGTCTATTATGGACTTTGATTTGGTTGCACTACATACTTTGGTTTGCACTTTTAAGCCCTGATTACCAAATATTACTGATAATGTATTGTATCATTGACTCTTGTATATTCCATTGTTGTGTTGTTGAGTTATTGGGGCCTGTAAAGCTGTAGCTAGCAAGAATGTCATTGTTCCATTGCTGGTACAGATATGACAATCAAACACTCTTGCCTCTTGCAGTTTGGGTACTCGGCTGCTACTCCTGAGCAGTTCTGAGGATGAACAGTATCGTCGGAGGCGTTAAACCAAGTCCCCGCAGGCTCTCTTCAAGGAGCTAAAGAAAGTTACTCCCCGTGTCTTCAGTGCCTAACCCTCAGCCAACACCACTAAAACACTGGAGTTATTTCCTTGATTAATACAGGTGTCAGGGGTTATGGGGAGTTGGCAGGAGAATGGGGTTAGGAGAGATAGATCAGCCATAGTTGAATGGTGGAGCAGAGGATGGGCCGAATGGCCTAATTCAGCTCCTATTACTTACGACCTTATGAGTTCCTCGTTACACTGTTGGGGTTGGGGTTTAAGGTTATTATTGTCAGTGAAATAAACAGATCAGATATAAGGTACATAGATACAAGGTACACAAAAATGCTAGAGAAACTCTATGTGAAGTTTGCAGATGACACAACAGTGATTGGGCTGATCTCCAACGGCGATGAAACAAAATACAGAGTGGAGGTGCAGAACATGGCGGACTGGTGCGCATGTAACAACTTGTCACTAAACACCTCCAAGACCAAGGAGCTGATTATTGACTTCAGGAGGTCCCATAATGGAGAATACGCCCCAATCTCCATTTACGGGGAAAGTGTGGAGAGAGTGGCCAGCTTTAAGTTTCTGGGCACTCACGTTTCTGAGGACCTCACATGGTCCACCAACACCGCTGCGCTGGTCAAGAAGGTACAGCAACGACTGTTCTTCCTGAGGACATTAAAAAAGACTGGTCTGCCCCAACAGCTGCTGACAACCTTCTACCGCTGCACCACAGAGAGCATATTAACGTATGGCATCTCTGTGTGGTATCTCAGCTGCACGGAGGCGGAGAGGAGAGCTCATCAGCGCGTCGTCCACAGAGCGCAGAAGATCATTGGGACACAGCTACCAGCCTTGGAGGGCATCTATCACACACAGTGCCTCAGGAAGGCTGTCAGCATCCATAAAGGCTCCTCACACCCTTGTAACGGACTGTTCGAACTACTTCCCTGCGGCAGACGTTGTAAGGCCTTCTACGCCCGAACCTCCAGACTCAGAAACAGCTTTATCCCCAGAGCTATAGCGGCTCTGAACCGGCCCTGCTGAGTTGTGCTGCAGATGCTGGAAAATCAAAGGCGCACAAAAATGCTGGAGAAACTCAGCGGGTGCAGCAGCAGCTATGGAGCGAAGGAAATAGGCAACGTTTCGGGCCGAAACCCAAGGGTTTCGGCCCGAAACGTTGCCTATTTCCTTTGCTCCATACAGTAGATGCTGCTGCACCCGCTGAGTTTCTCCAGCATTTTTGTGTGCCTTTGATTTTCCAGCATCTGCAGTTCCTTCTTAAACACATACGTAGATACAATCAGTTCAAACTCGAGCACTATAGGTAGAGCAAAGGCAAAGATAAAGAGTGCAGATTATAGTTCTCAGCATCAAAACACATCAATTCCACAGACAAAGTCCAATATCTGCAGGTGCGGCAGAGGTTCTCCCGCATCTCCTCCAACCTCATCTATTGCATCCGCTGCTCTAGCTGTCGGCTGCTCTACAGCGGTGAGACCAAGCGTAGGTTTGGCGATCGCTTCGCCGAACACCTCCGCTTGGTCTGCAATAACCAACCTGATCTCACGGTGGCTCAGCACTTCAACTCTCCCTCCCATTCTGAATCCGACCTTTCTGTCCTGAGCC
The DNA here is from genome assembly GCF_028641065.1 of Leucoraja erinaceus. NCBI lineage: Eukaryota > Metazoa > Chordata > Chondrichthyes > Rajiformes > Rajidae > Leucoraja > Leucoraja erinaceus. The sequence continues at coordinate 9,916,357 of NC_073407.1, forward strand.
TCCTCCTTGGCCAGAGTGGGGACCACCGTAAATTGGAGCAGCAGCACCTCATATTTCGCTTGGGCAGTTTACACCCCAGTGGTATGAACATTGACCTCCAATTTCAGATAGTCCCTACTTTCTCCTCCCCTTCTCAGCTCTCCCTCAGCCCACAGGCTCCTCCTCTTCCTTTCTTCTTCCCTCGCCCCCCTTCTCCCTCCCCTCCCCCCACCCTCACATCAGTCTGTAGAAGGGTTTCAAGCCAAAATGTTGCCCATTTCCTTCACTCCATAGATGCTGCCTCACCCGCTGAGTTTCTCCAGCATTTTTGTCTACCTTCCAATGCCTGCAATTGGGTAGAGGTGAATTGGACTGTACCCCAGCTTGTGCAAGAACCATTCAGAAGTCTGACAACTGAAGGGAACAAGCTACTGGTGAGTCTGGTGGTGCACGCCTTCAAGCTTCTGTCTCTTCTGTCCAATGGGATTGAGGAGACGAAGGAACGACTGGGCTGGGACAAGTCTTAATAATAATAATAATAATAATAATAATAATAATATCTTTTATTGTCATTGCACGTCAGTGCAACGAGATTTAGTATGCAGCTTCCAACCGATGTAAAAGAAGAGTAAAATAAATAAATAAGCTGTGTGTCGTGACCATCCGAGGGAGACAGTCCAGGGGGGGTGGGTGGCACTCAGCAGCGCCGGTTCAGAGCCGCTATAGCTCTGAGTCTGGAGGTTCGGGCGTAGAAGGCCTTGTAACGTCTGCCGCAGGGAAATAGTTCGAACAGTCCGTTACAAGGGTGTGAGGAGCCTTTATGGATGCTGACGGCCTACCTGATGCAACGTGTGTGGTAGATGCCCTCCAAGGCTGGTAGCTGTGTCCCAATGATCCTCTGCGCTCTGTGGACGACGCGCTGAAGAGCTCTCCTCTCCGCCTCCGTGCAGCTGAGATACCACACAGAGATGCCATACCTTAATATGCTCTCTGTGGTGCAGCGGTAGAAGGTTGTCAGCAGCTGTTGGGGCAGACCAGTCTTTTTTAATGTCCTCAGGAAGAACAGTCGTTGCTGTGCCTTCTTGACCAGCGCAGCGGTGTTGGTGGACCATGTGAGGTCCTCAGAAATGTGAGTGCCCAGAAACTTAAAGCTGGACACTCTCTCCACACTTTCCCCGTAAATGGAGATTGGGGCGTATTCTCCATTATGGGACCTCCTGAAGTCAATAATCAGCTCCTTGGTCTTGGAGGTGTTTAGTGACAAGTTGTTACGTGCGCACCAGTCTGCCTGGTTCTGCACCTCCGCTCTGTATTTTGTTTCATCGCCGTTGGTGATCAGCCCAATCACTGTTGTGTCGTCTGCAAACTTCACGATGGTGTTGGTGTCGAACACAGTCGTGAGTGAAGAGGGAGTAGAGCATGGGGCTTAGTACACAGCCCTGTGGTGTGCCGGTGCTCAGGGTGATAGTGGAGGACAGGTTGATTATGTTGGCTGTGAAAAGAGGTAGATGGAATCAATGGTGGGAGCCTGGCCTGTGCAATGGACTGAGCCACATCTACAACTCTCTGCGTTTTCTTGTGGCCTTGGGTAGGGCTGTTCCCAAACCAAGCTGTGATGCATCCCAACAGTATGATGCAGAAGAGGATGAGTATGTTTCTATAGACATGCAGCTCGAGAGCGATTCACACATTATATGCATTCGTTTCTGACTGAGAATGTTCAAGCGGTATTTAGGAATAGTTAAAACAGAAGTTGTAGAATCACAGGAATCCAATTAATTATATCAAATTTGCATGCAAAATTATGTTAATTAATAAAATGATCAAAAATTTTAATTGTACCTTTATGAATATTGGCTTTCTGATTCTTTCAAACGGAAAACATATTAATTGTCCTACTTAGCTTTACTTTATACATGCAAATTAGTTAATTACACCCAGCAGCCAAGGTAATTAGATTAATCACATCATGTAAACAACCTGTCTTGGTATCACTGTTGTTTGATAAGTGCCAACAAATTGTTGCATATTCATGATTGATGCAAAATGAGAAAACTACAAACACATCACATTCCAACAGACTCAGTTCGGTACTAAAGGTACATAAAGGAAAAAACTAATGTTCAGAGTTCTTTCCTCATCCCTACATTGAATCAGTTCAGTTCAGCTTGGTTTCAGTGTATGTGTAGGAAGCCACTGCAGATGCTGGTTTAAACCGAAGATAGACACAAAATGCTGGAGTAAAACTCGGCGGGACGGGCAGCATCTCTGGAGAGAAGGAATGGGTGACCTTTTGGGTCGAGACCCTTCCTCAGACTGAGAGTCAGCAGAGACACAGGGGGACACAGAGATAAGGAAGTGTAAGGTGCGAAAACGAGATATCAAAGGGGGTGGAGAGCAAGGAAAATGTGGAACAGATCATTGTTAGCTAGTAGAAGTTAACAACAAAGCCAACAGAGATAAAATATAAGCAGGGACAGTTAGACTGGTTGGAGAACTGGGTGGGGGGGGGCAGGGGGGGGGGGGGGGGGTGTAGAGAATATCCATGTGGCCACAGGGAGAAAGTACAAACTGTGTACAGCCAACACCCGTTGCCAGGATCGAACCCGGGTCTCTGTGCTGTAAGGCAGCAACTCTACTGCTGTGCCACTGTGCCGCCACTTGCGTAAGAGCCTGTCCCACTGTACGAGGTAATTCAAGAGTTCTCCCGAGTTTCCCCTGATTCGAACTCGGAGAATTACGGTAATAGTCGCTCGTAGGTACTCCAGGCTCTCGTGGACATTTTTCAACATGTTGAAAAAACTTCACGAGCTTGCCGCGTTTCCCGAGTGCCTGCCGTTAGCGTTACGAGCCGCTAAGAGACGTCCCAAGCTCTGACGTGCCCGCTACGTACATTCTACGTCCTTACCACGAGTTTGATTTTTTTTTAAATCGGGAGAGCTCTTGGGTAAACTTGTATAGTGGGACAGGCCCTTTAGCTTCATTGGAGCACAAAGGTCAGGAAGCCATGTTGCAACATTAAAAGACAAATGGCAGATGCTCTTTGGGAGATTGAATGCACAGGGAAGGTGTACAGTTAATGGCAAGACCTTTAACAGCATTGAAGTACAGTGGGATCTTGGGGTCCAAGATAGAGAGGTAAAGAAGTCATCCAGATTAAAAAAAAAAGACTCAAAGTGCTGGAGTAAGTCAGCATCTCCGGACAACATGGATAGATGACATTTCAGGTCGGGATCTTTCTTCAGGGATATAACATGCTTGTCTTCATTGGCCAAGGGATTGAGTATAAGAGTCAAGAGATTATGTTGAAGCATTATAAATCTTTGGTGAGGCCACATTTGGAGTATTGCGTGCAGTTCTGGTCGCCTCATTACAGGGTGGATGTGGAGGCTTTGGAGAGGCTGCAGAAGAGGTTTACCAGAATGATGCCTGGATTAGGGGATGTTAGCTACAGGGATAGGTTGGACAAACTTGGATTATTTTGTCTGGAGCATTGTAGGCTGAGGGGTGTCCTGGTAGAAGTTTATACATTATTAGGGGCATATGTAGGATAGATAGTCTTTTTCCCAAGGTGGAAATATCAAAGTTGAGAGGACCTGTGTTTAAAGTGAGAGGGGGGAATGTTTAAAGGGGATTTAGGAAGGAATTTTCTGACTCGGAGAGTGGTTGGTGCCTGGAATTTGCTGCTAAGGGAAGTGATGGAAGCAGATACAACAGCAGTGTTTAAGTGGCATTTGGACAGGCATAGGAGCATGTATGGGAAGATACGGATTACATGTGCTGTTTAACTTGGCATCATGCACAACATAGATACGGTGGGCTGAAGAGTCTGCCCAGCACTGTGCTGTACTGTTCCATGTTTAGTTTAGTTTAGTGATGCAGCGCGGAAACAGGCCCTTCGGCCCATCGAAGCCGCACCGACCAGCGATCCCCGCACACTATCCTACACACACTAGGAACAATTTACATTTATACCGAGCCAATTAATCTACAAACCTTTACGTCTTTGGAGTGTGGGAAGAAACCGAAGATCTCGGAGAAAACCCACGTAGTCACGGGGAGAACCTACAAACTCCGTACAGACAGCACGCGTAGTCAGGATTGAACCCGGGTCTCTGGCGCTGTAAGCGCTGTAAGGCAGTGACTCTACCGCTGACAACTCTGACATTGCGCCACCGTGCTGCCCTGCTCTATGTTCTATGTTAGCATCCTATTTTACTTCGGAGTCACGTGTGCGCGACATAGCGTCTCACGCAGTGCAACAGCGACGGGCGGGGGCGGAGCACTCCCGCTGGAAAAATTCAAACGGTCCTACAAGGTAAGAAAAATTGAAGTTGTATTTCTTCCCCTTGCTGTGCTTTATGTTACAGCACGTTGGACAAGGGGAAGAAAAAACGGTCCAGGACCGCAGGCTGCCGCGGGGAACCAGGTAGTTCCCGGCAGCCAACAATCATAGACGTCCAGCGGCTCCAGGAGATTACAGCTCAAAGCAGCGCAGCAGGATGGAGGCAAAGCCCAGCAGGATTCAGCCTGGCTGATCATACTCATCTGAGTCCGGCCGAAGGGGCGCGCTGCCCAAGTGCAGCAGAGGTCCGCCCGTGACTTACTCCGGGAGATGGAACAAGCTCACTATGGGAGTCTTCACACTCCCACAACAGCACCTTATCGAGTGCTGTAAAACAATGCATCTCCCTCGATAGAGGAGAACGTTGTGGACCAGGGCTGGGCTGGTCCGGAAGAAGGGGACGTGGCTGAAGAAAACGGCAGTGTGCAGGGGGTGCAGAATCCTAAGGAGCTACTGGGAGTGATCACCAAAATTACGGATCAACGAAAAATACCATTACACACGAAGCTGGCGGCCAGCATCGACTACCTGTACGTCCATCTTCTGCAGGAACGGGCAACAAAATTACGCAGAAGTATAGGCCTCCTGTGAACTTTACTTCGTTAAAAATGCCTGCAGCAAACAATGCGATCTGGGGGTACAGTGGGACTGGCACAAAAACCCAAGAGGTCAAACTACAGAAGATTTCAAAACTTCTGACAGCGGGCATATCATTGGTTGCTCGCCCAGACGATGGTACAGAGATGACAGCAGGATTGACATTGCTCTGCAATACCCACTATGAGATCAATACTATGAGAGCACAGGAAACCTGCACTAAACCCCAAATTTGCAAGGTTGTGCGAAATAGCTGCAACACAACCAGGGGTGAAACTTGTTTAAACAAGTAAAAAAGCTCGACGAAGAGATTAAAGCCATCGGGCTCATAACAGCGTCATCAGCAATGACAGCACCCCTATGCAGCCACCAGCAGGTATCAACACCTGGAAGCTGGTGAAAGCATGAGGGCCGCGCAGCACCATGAGGGTCCTTTTTAGGTCAAGGCCCAGAGCGACCCTCATGTAAAACGTGCCAACCCCGCACTCCGGCGCCTCTTCTGCAGAAGGGATGTACCACCGGCAACCAGGTAAGTAGGTGGATCTGGTTCCTTCCAGAACACAAAGGTGTATGACATGTACTAACAGGGGGAATATTACACTTGTTTTGGGAGACATGGAGGGATCATTGTCGATACCTAAAATTTAACTGGATGGGGCAACTATGGCAGGGTATAGCGTTGCCTAATGGGCTAACTTCAGCCCCAAGACTTTTCACCAAGATATTAAAACGGGCCTTGGCAATATTAGAAACAAAAACATATTGTCATGGCATATCGTGATGATATATCAATTGTGGGGAAAAAACCCTGGATCTAGCTAAAACAGCAGTTTTAGCTACCAAACATTGGGTGAAACTGGGGTCATCTCCATCCAGATAAATCTAAGTTGATGGCATCCACAACTGGACTTTCTGGGATTTACAATTAATGTTATCCATATGTCTGTAACATTGCCAAAGAGTAAAGCAGACTTGGTGGAAGCCTACAACAAAATTAATTACTAAAAACACTGGTGTTGGGTGCGTTTTATGGGCTAAAAGCCTACTGCTAACAATGCACCATCTGCATGTCCGCCTACGAATTAATAATATCACAGTGGTGGCATATATTAATCATATGGGAGAAAAGATCGATATCATGTGTCAATCTGGCCAATATATTTGGCTATGGTGTGTTAACATACATATTTGGCTATCAGCAAACTTACCTACCAGGTAAGCTCAATACTGAGGCTCACACCAGGTCATGAAAATTCAATGACAGCACCGAATGGCTGTTGGACCACAAAAAAGGTGCTGATATTACCAAAAGAGGGACACCAGATATCGATCCATTTGCATCAAGACCCAATCACCAGTTACCAACGTATGCCGCTTGTGAATCACACTTCGGGCAGCAGGAATGGACGTTACTCACTGATTGGGGAATAATTGTTTACAATGTTTTTCCCTCCTGCCTTATCAGTCGGATCCTAAGCAAAAACACATATGGACTCAGCATCAAGCGTCTTGAAAGTACCTGATTGGCCTACACAGCCATGGATCCCTGTGGTCTCGGACATAGTCTCTGAACCATAGTCCACCATGCTGGATCCGGGCTGGCAGACAGGACCATGAGCATGATCACGGTGGCCTATCAAGAATCAACAAGGACTGGTGTAGCGTATAATACAGCTACAACCACCAACGTCCTGGGAATTCCTATCCAGCTTTCATGTAGATGAAGGACTGAGCTGCAGCACTATAATTGTGCAGGAGTGCCCTGTCAGCTTACTGGTGGCAGGTGCCACGACAACTCTCCATGGGATCTCACCCTCTAGTTGCCAAAATTATGAGGATTATTTATAACACTAACCCTCCTAGAGGGAGGTAATCCCAGATCTGGGACGTCAGTGTTGTACTAACATTGCTAGGGGCACCAGCAATGTCCCTGTCCCTGGGTGGAGGGGAAACTGACATTTTAAAAACAGTATGCTGATAGTACTGGTCTCAGCTCTAGGGGTCCAGTTTCTACATAAACTTAGACTGGAAAAAATGATGGCATCTCCAGAAAAGATAACTTCGCATAATAGAGCTTGTTAAACAAGATAGATCATGAACATCAGGACAAAATTTGGAATTCCAGATATACCCAACTGACACACCTTCTATTATACCTTGAAACTACTAAAACGTAAGAGGAAGTAAATTGGCACTATGGGCATAAACAGCCTAACGGCTGGCTGTCACACTACTCAACAATGTACCTCGGTGACTGCCAATCAACCCCCCCCCCCGGACACTCCTCCCACAGGAAAAACACTATGACTGTATGCATGTAAATAGATTTATTTATTGAAATCATATTCTATGTCGCTCTTCCAGGGAGATGCGAACTGCATTTCGTTGTCTCTGTACTGTACACTGACAATGACAATTAAAGTTGAATCTGAATCTGAATCTGAATCTGGGTATCAGCACTAACCATCACTAGATGGCTCAGACAGGCTTGGGAGCTGCTGGGGTGGATACTGACATCATAAGTTTCTATCCACATGGGCAACAGCAACACCCGCAGCCAGAGACAAGGAAGTGCCTATGGACCATATCCTGGCAACAGCAGGATGGTCTAGAGAAAGACCTTCCAATTCTTTATAATAAGCCAATAACCAAACCTGCGGTATTGCAGAATCAAGTTTGAATTCTGTAATATATTTAGCCCTAGGGAGGATTATTTTGTTAAAATAAATTGTTATTGCCTGAATTGGATGCATGTCTGAATACAATAACATACTTCCTCCCTTGAATGACTTCGGCAGTGAGTGAAGCATGGACTGTTCCACGGCTTGAAATCAAAGCTATAAAATCTTCACGTAGTCACTCACGTGACTCCGAAGTAAAATAGTAAGATTAAACGAGAACTTACCAGTTTGAAGTTTGATCTTTATTTTATGAGGAGTTACGATGAGGGATTACATGCCCTCCGCTCCCACCCTCTATTATAAAGGTCAACTGGTATATTAGTTCTTCTTATCTTACTATGTTTATTTCAATTACTATTACTGTGATTCCACACCGCTGCCTTTGAAGAATGTCGCGCACGCGTGCTGGTGGGGTCTTCACGTAATCCCTCATCGTAACTCCTCATAAAATAAAGATCAAACTTCAAACTGGTAAGTTCTCGTTTAATCTTACTATTCTCTGCACATGTTATGAATGTTAGTACTGTGCTGTTCCCAACATCATTAAGGTTGATGCTTACCGGATTTCAACATACTCATAGGCGTGCATCTCTCCAAGATGCTGCATATAGTATGTGTAGACCAAGGTCCTATGAAGTTATTTACAACAAAGGTACCACAGGCAAAGGTTTAATCTGAAATATATATATTTTTAAATGCTGGAAGCACTCAGCAGGCGAAGTATCATCTTTCCACCAGTCAAGCCAATGTTCTCTGGGATGTCACCTGTATATATGTTACTGGACGTTTTAGACAATGAGAGTCAAGATCAGAAGCTTCTGTGTACGTTACCCACAAATTTGGGTTAATATAATAAATCAGACTTTGAAGATTTTAGTTAATATATATTATTGTATGGAGCACAATGTTAAGCATCAATATCATTCAACATTTACACTGGATATTCACAACTTCTCTATGAACTACCATTATCGTTAATCCAATGTACCATAAACCAAATGCTGCTTCAAGCAGTGGGACCTGGAAAAGCTGCCTTCTGCTTCTTCTTCTTGCGTATGGACAACTTGGTCTATTTAATCTATTTGTTTGCGCACGTCGGGTTGATTGTATTAGTCGAAACAGGGTGGACCACGTGAAGGTTGCAATCTCCCACCCCTGTCTTCTGCTGAATGAGTCAAGAATCAAGAACATTTAACTGTCATATGTACCAACAAAGGAACAAATACATTCCTACTTGCAGCAGCATAACAGGCCTGTAAACACAAGGCCAACAGATAATAATAATGGGGGCCAGGCATGGGGGGGCTGCCGTGTAGAACAATGGAGGATCTGTCGTGGGGAGGGGGCACTCTAGTTTTAGAATCCTCTCCGCACAAGGGATAAGCCTGCCTTTGTTTGTTTGTTCGTTCGGTCCGGTTAAGGCGCTGTGTACACAGCCGCCAGCCAACAGTCGCTTGTCTTTTTTATTCACTTTTACTTTAATGTTAATTTCAAGATTTTCCTGTGCCTTGTCGTGTGTTGTGACTGTTGGCAGACCAATTTCCCTCCAGGGGATGAATAATGTTCTATCATATCGTATAAACAAAAATTCAATCAATCAATCAACCTTTATTGTCATCTTGCAAGCAACAGTTGTTACAGTGCAAAATGAAAAGACCCAGTGAATAGCGGAGCATCGCACATGAAATTTAAAACACTTCACACATAATACATTAATAACCACGATACCAGTGTAAAATGACCCCAAAGAGTGCAACCATGGATGCTCTTCCCAACAACCAGTGGCCTCTTGAACACACAATATGCCACAAATCTGAAATTAGTGCTGTACAGTGTTCGCGAGCCTAATGGTTGTTCTTGGACCTGGTGGTCACGGTTTTCAGACACCTGTACCTTCTTCGCGATGGTAGGAGTGAAATGAGAGTGTGGCCAGGCTGGTGTGGGCCCTTGATGATAGTGGCCGCCATTTTGAGGCAGCATCTCCTGTAGACCCCTTCAATGGTGGGGGAGGTGAGTGCCTGTGATTGACTGGGCAGTGTATACCACTCTCTGTAATCATTCTCATTCCTGGGCGTTTGCGTAACCAAACCAGACCATGAAGCAACCAGTATCCTCTCTACTGTCCACGTGCAGAAGTTCGAGAGAATATTTAGGTATGTTACAAAACCTACCTGAATCGTGGCTGAGCATCTGCCCCACCCCTTGTGTGTGATTTTGGCGCTGTTTAGAGGGGGCGGGTTTAAAACGCGATTCTTACTAGGCTGTTCCAATCGAAAATGTTCAGCCAAGTAAATCATTAACGGAAAATCGCTGAAAGACCCCGTCGCAAAAGGTATTATTAGTTTTTATGGCCTTGTATAATATTTATAGTAGTTTAAAAATCACTCTCTCACTCCGCAACCTCTCGCAGCCCCAGGGTTTTATAAAGCAAACAATTAAAGGTATGTACCTTATTTTTACATTAAATGGGGCTTCTTAAGAACCCTGTATATAAAGTTTTCTATAGCGAGTAGTTCATTTTGGGCTCTTTATATCCCGCAGTATTTTTCTGGGCACTTGACGGCACAAATCCAGCGCAATGTGAACATTCTAAACCAGCGCGTTCACAGGAACCCACTAGAAAGCCGATTTAAATTGACTTTAATTTACAGCAAATGAACACTAAATTCCTTCCATTTGGCCTATAAATTGATGTAAATGAGATTTAAAAATCATGTTTTATTGTGAATTATTTGTGAATATTATTTGGACACTTGGGCTATTTAAAAATGTTAATCATTTATTAAGAAATGGATAGATGTTTAGATCTAGTGATTGAAGTTTGAAATTAGCTACAATTGGGTAACTAACTAATTATATGCTTTAATTTCAGGTCATCCAAGTAAGATTATTTTATATTTGTTTCAGAATGCTTCAATCTATGATAACTGAAAATTGCATTCAGTTCTCTTAATTTTTTAAGAAGGTTATGGGCTTTTGACTGTCCACGATCACAGCTTTTTTGTTATGTCCATAGAAAATCAATAGGGAACAAGATGCTAATTTCCGAGTATGAAAATGGCCATAACCTTTTTATTACTTGAGATATGAAAGTGAATTAGGTGTCAAATTAAACTTATTGTTATGCTTTATCTGATGGGATAAATTGCAGACTTGATTTTTTTTATCTCAAAATTTTGTAACATTGCTAGAATATTCGCCAAGAACTGAATGAGGATTGTACTATCCTATAAACGGAAAATCATTTGAGTTTATTATAAATTTGTAATGTATATCTTTTAGGATACAAAGCAGAAAATAAAATGTATATTATAGAAACTAAATGGGAAGGCATTTTCCGTGGTTTTGATGTGAGGTCATGCATTTTGCAGCTTGTTTTTCGTGGAACTGTCATGCTCGTTCCTCAGCTTTCAATTAATTTCCGGTACATGTGAATACTTGTCTATCGTGAGTCCACTAATGGGGCACATCTTGTACGGATGAAACCTATATTTCCGAGAACAAAGCAATTCTGTTCAAGAAATATTGATGTCAAAAAAGAATAAATGTCGATTGGAAATGAAAATATTGAAGAATGGAAGTCTGTACTTGATGTGGCGTTTTGCCACAGCCCAACATATCGATCTCTATCTTCAGTCTGTATTGACGAGATCAAAGCAATCTGTAAAAAAATCATGCCATGACGCTGATTAAATTGAGGAAATTCAAATTAAAATGAAAAAAATAGACCAAAGAATAGTACGGAACCCAACAGCCCATTCGGTCGCCAATATTCATGCCGAACATGATGCCAAGTTAAATTAATCTCCTCTGCACGTGACCCATGTACCTATCCAAAAGTCTCTTGTATCTGCCTTCACCACCACCCGTGGCAGCGCGTTCCAGGCACTCACCATCCTCTGTGTGAAAAACTTGCCCCGCCCATCTCCTTTAAACATTCCCCTTCTAACCTTAAATCTACGTCTTTGCTATTTCCATCCTGGGAAAAAGATTAAGTCTGTCTACTCTACTGATGCCTCTCATAACCCGAGACTCTTGTGCTGTGAGGCACATGCAGGCAGAGGAGATTAGTTTAACGTGCCATCATATCTGGCGTGGAAATTGTGGGCCAAAGGGCCTGTTTCTTTGCTGTGCTGTACTGTGTGTGTTTTAAGTGAGGCATTAGTGCAAACCCCAATTAGAAACCAAGTCTACAGCCGTGCACGAGGTGGTCTCTTATGTTCCATTATCAAGGTAGAATTGGGGTTATCCGGGTCTGTTCAAGAACCTGGTGATGGTAGAGTCACTGAGTCACTGAGTCAAACAGCGTGGAAACAGGCCCTTCGGCCCAACTTGCCCATGGTGACCAACATGCTCCACCTAAACTAGTCCCACCTGCCAGCATTTGGCCCACATCTCCCTAAACCTTTCCTATCCATGTGCCTGCCCAAACGTTTTCTAAACATTACGTTAGTATCTGCCTCAACTCCTCCGGAGCTCGTTCCATACACCCACCACCTTTTGTGTAAAAGAATTGTCGCTCGGGTTCCTGTTAAATCTTTCCCCCCCCCACCTCACCTTAAACCAATGTGCTCTGGTTCTTGAATCCTCCAACGCATTGTAAGGTGCAACTGCTCCTGAACCTGGCGGTGGGGGACTTCAGGCTTCTGACCTCCCCGCCCGACAGTAGCATCCTGTCTGATGGGGTGGGGGCTCAATCACCTTTGCAGTCCGATTCCACCAGGAGCTGGAGTACTTGATACTGTCGGCTGGAGTTGGCAGTGTACACTCAGTCTGTGCAGCCTCCATCCACTCTGGCCTCTAATCACTTGCAGCTCTGCTCATTATACAATGTCTAGGGAGATATCATATTGCTGCGTAATGTTGAGGGATGTTCTGGTGAATGCGCTTTAGTGGATCACAGATCCCCTTGTCAAGGTCGGATGCAGGATCGATTGAGGTGTATTATTTCACCCAGGGCAGTGTTGTAACCCACATGGGCATGGAGCAGGGCCAGTACATGTCAGGTCTTGTTTGCCGTCAGTGTATGTAATTTTGTCTAGTTCATTATCGTCATGTGTACCGAGGTACAGTGAAAAACCTTGTTTGTTGCATGCGATCCAGTCAGCGAAAAGAGGGGACATAATTACTATCAAGCCGTCCACAGTGTACAGATACAGGATAAAGGGAATAACGTTTAGTGTAAGATAAGGTTATCAGGCTGTTATCAGGGAACTGAATCATTCTACCACCAACAAGCGAGCAGTCCTGAGCTACTATCTACCTCAATGGAGATCCTCGGGCTATCTTTGATCGGACTTTATCGGCTTCATCTTGCACTCAATGTTATTCAGGTTATTCCCTTTATCATGCATCTACATGCTATGGATGGTTCGATTGTAATCATGTATTGTCTTTCCGCTGACTGACTTGCAACAAAAGCTTTTCACTGTACCTTGGCCGGTACACGTGACAGTAAATTAACTCGTGAGAAAAGATCATTTTATGCATGGAATTTATACCTAATAATCCTCTACTCAAGATAGACACAAAATGCTGGAGTAACTCAGCGGGACAGGCAGCATCTCTGGAAAGGAGGAATAGGTGACGTTTTGGGTCGAGATCTTTCTAGTCCCGCTGAGTTACTCCAGCATTTTGTGTCTATCTTCGGTTTAGACCAGCATCTGCAGTTCCTTCCCACACAATCCTCCACTCACTGCTTTCTTCCGGAAAGACTGTTTTTTACCGTGACAAGGATTGAAGATTCAGTCAGAGGCTCCGCTCCCTCTGCTCTTTTTATCAGGGGAGGTTGATTTGCTGAACGACCTGTTGTGGACCTAAGTGTATGCTCTTCCCATCCTGTAGCTTTTTAGAGTAAGGACACAGAGGTTCGACCAGTTCGATCTGATCGCCCCGATGCAGGAGGGCCCAAATGCCACCGGTTACGGGAGTCAAGATCATCCCGTCAACAGAGGGCTCGAGACCCCCGACCGCGGGAGAGCAAAGAAGGGAAGAGAATTTAACTTTTTTTTTCGCCTTCCATCACAGTGAGGAATGTGGAGGAGTCATTGTGGTGGATGTTCATGTTACAAGGTATTTTGTGTGTATAATTGTATAAGACAGTGAAAAGAGAAAAATATGACTTTAGTGCAAAACAGAATTGGAAAACAACAAAATATGGTAGATATTAAGGCAGACGTAAGGAATTGCAGATGCTTGAATCTTGAGCAAAAAACATAATGTGCTGGAGTAACTCAGCGGGTCAGGCAGCATCTCTGGAGAACATGGGTGTGCGATGTCGGCATGGAGTTTTGGAACATGGATAGGCAATGTTCTCCAGAGATGCTGCCTGACCTGCTGAGTCATTCCAGCACTTTGTGCAATTATTAATTCTGTGCAGTTATTCATTGTTGATGTCATCAGCACATCTTAAGTAAAGTATTGCAGCAGGTTTGGGGTTAAATGAAAGTAATTTTACATTCTGTCAAGGTAAATTATGTACAAGGCATTGTTGCCTTGTCAGCCAACATATGTGTATTGACTTTGTAGTTGGGTTGCATTTTAATTTATTCCTACAGTGTATGTTCCACACTGTGCAATATTCCACCGTCCGTTCACCATGTCACTGGGATGATCTTCAGACAAATTAACCATCAGTCAGTTCCTATTAATAAAACAGACGCACATTTGTAAAGCAGAGCAAAGAGGAGCGTTCTGTGTGTCAGTGTCGGGGGAACTATTATCACTTGTTAATATTTTCACCTGCTAAGGGTGGTGGGTGCATGGAACGAGCTGCCAGAGGAGGTAGCTGGGGCAGGTACGATAACAATATCAAAAAGGCACTTGGACAGGCAGGTGGATAGGAAAGGTTTAGAGGGACATACGTCAAACTCGGGTAAACGGGACTAGCTTAGATGGGGCATCTTGGTCGGCATGGATGAGTCGGGCCGGAGAGCCTGTTTCCATGCTGAATGACTCTAATATTCCTGAACAAAATCTACAACCGTTTTGTCCCAAACACTTGGATTCCATTGTAGTTTTTTTAATCTATGCACAGTTAATAAGGCAGTGGGCCAAATGTTGTTTTAAATAAAAAGAGAACAAAAGAGAAGCCAGCATATTTTGTAACTTTGTCTGCGCCGTAGGTGGCCACTATTTGTATAATTTGGGTATGCAAACAAAGAATTTCACTGTGCCTTGCCGCATGTGAAAATAAAGTATTCCATTCCATTCCATTAGTGAGCTGGCTAGACCTTCGCTGGGGAGCTGAGGGTTCGTGGCTGCCCGTTTCCTGAGTTAAGATGGCACCCGAGCTCGGCGGCACTTTGCCCGCTGGTCCCAGAGAAGGATCTACTACCCGATACAATCCTCCCATTCTTTTCATCTCTTTTCCACTTGTACGGACACACTATAGAAAGGGTACAGTCGGGTGGCATCACGGCCTGGTTTGGGAACAGCTCTGCCCAAGACCGCATTAAATTGCAGAGCTGTAAGTGTAGCCCAGTCCATCAAGCAGGCTAGTGACTCCAACCACACTTCATGCTGTCTCGGAAAAGCAGCCAATATAAGCAGCCAAAGACTTGTCCCACCCTAGTCATTCCTTCTTCTTCCTGCTCCCATCCAACAGAAAGTGTAGAAGCTTGAACGTGTGTACCACCAGACTCAGGGACAGCTTCTTCCCCTTTGCTATCAGGCTTGTAAATGGTCCTTCCGTAAGCTGGGCTACGGTCTGATTCACCTCATTGTGGACATTGTACTTTGTCTATGGAACTGGTGTGCTACAATGCCGAGAACTATATTCTACACTCTGTATAGAAACATAGAAACATAGAAAATAGGTGCAGGAGTAGGCCATTCGACTTTATAGGATATAAAGTGTTGGATGGCCCAGAACTTCCTCCAACTAAACGAGAGTAAGTCTGAGGTCATCCTTCTCGGCCCCTCGGACTCAATCAAAATGATAGCAGGCATCCTTGGAAGCCTTACCCCACTACTCAAACCTCACGTCAAAAACCTTGGGGTGATATTTGACTCGGCACTGAAATTTGACAAACAAGTCAATGCCGTGGTAAAAGCTAGCTTCTTTCAGCTTCGGACGATAGCTAAAATAAAAAAATTCCTCCAGTTTGATGACCTGGAAAAGATCATCCACACATTCATCTCCTCCCGCCTAGATTACTGCAACTCCCTTTACACTGGCATCAGCCAATCTTCCCTCTCCCGCCTGCAACTGGTCCAAAACACCGCAGCGAGACTCCTGACGGGCCCCGAAAAAGGGACCACATCACCCCGACCCTGGCCTCTCTCCACAGGCTCCCTGTGCGGTTCCGTATAAACTTCAAGATTCTCCTCCATGTCTACAAAGCCCTCAATGGGCTTGCCCCCTCCTACATAAAAAGTCTTCTCACCCACCACTCCAGCTCCAGGTCCCGACTTGAGGTTGCTGAATATCCCGCGGTCTAGGCATCTCAGGGGCGACCGCGCCTTTGTGGTTGCAGCCCCTAGACTGTGGAACAGCATCCCCCTTTCCCATCAGAACTGCTCCCTAAAGACTTATCTATACTCCCAAGCCTTTCCTGATGTCCTCTGAGTGAGGGCTACATGTATATATGTATGTAGCTTGTTTTGTTGTTTTCTTGTGCTATTCTTATAACAAATGTAAAGCACTTTGGCCACCCCCATGATCCCTTTAGCCACAAGGGCCACATCTAACTCCAACTTAAATATAGCCAATGAACTGGTCTCAACTACCTTCTGTGCCAGTGAATTCCAGAGATTCACCACTCTCCGTGTGAAATTTTTTTTTCTCATCTCGGTCCTAAAAGATTTCCCCCTTATCCTTAAACTGCGACCCCTTGTTCTGGACTTCCCCAACATTGGGAACAATCTTCCTGCATCTAGCCTGTCCAACCCCTTAAGAATTTTGTAAGTTTCTATAAGATCCCCCCTCAATCTCCTAAATTCTAGCGAGTATAAGCCGAGTCTATCCAGTGTTTCTTCATATGGAATTAGTCCTGTGAACCTTCTCTGTACTCCCTCTATGGCAAGATTGTCTTTCCTCAGATTAGGAGACCAAAATTATACGCAATACTCCAGGTGTGGTCTCACCAAGACCCTGTACAACTGAAGAAGGGTTTCGGCCCGAAACGTTGCCTATTTCCTTCGCTCCATAGATGCTGCTGCACCCGCTGAGTTTCTCCAGCTTTTTTGTGTAACCTGCAGTAGAACCTCCCTGCTCTTATACTCAATTTATTTTGCTATGAATGCTAACATATCTTCCCCTTTAGTCATTGTACTTGAGTTTGACGATTGTATTTATATAGAGTATATCTAATCTGTTTGCATAGCGTGCAAAACAAAAATTTTCACTGTACTCTTCACTAAACCTCAACTTAAACCTACTATCACCATTTCTAGCTGTGCTAACAATATTTTCTTTACCTCATTGTAGACATTGGACTTTTTTTCTGGAACTTGCTGAGATATGTCTCATATCAACTCGTATCGCTGGCTCATGCTGAGAAACTATTTTCTGCACTCTGATCTTTTTCTCCTTGCTCCACCTGTTGAACCTGTGTGTTTGTCTTGAATGTATTTATGCATAGCACTGTCCGATTGGAACGTACAGCATGCAAACAAAAGCTGTTCACTTCACATCGCAACATGTGACTATAAACCTGTTAGCAAGATTAGCTTTATTTACATATTGTATTGGCTTATTTGATTACTTCAATTTAAGTTCCCCAGTTCCCAGGGTGGGGTTTACAGTCATGGCCCATGTTACTTATCCAGTGACTGGACTGTGTGACCCAGCTTGCCCTTGCCAACATCTCGTGCTTTCAAAGTCCCAATTGCTGAAGATATCTTTTAATTCTAGAGCTTTGTTACGGATTGAATTTACATTTTTTTAGGTGAATTGGGGAGAGAGAGAGAGAGAGAGAGAGAGAGAGAGAGAGAGAGAGGGGAGAGAGAGAGAGTGAGAGAGAGAGAGAGAGAGAGAGGGAGAGAGAGAGAGAGAGAGAGAGGGGAGAGAGAGAGAGAGAGGAGGGAGAGAGAGAGAGAGAGGGAGAGAGAGGGAGAGAGAGAGAGAGAGAGAGAGAGAGAGAGAGAGAGAGAGAGAGAGAGGGAGAGAGGGGTAGGGGAGATCCCTGGAGAGGGAACATGCGGTGCTCACGGGGACTTTGGAGGTATTCCGTGGGCGCTGGTCACCGCGTGGGGTTGAGAGTATTGTGAATAATGATTGTAAAGTTGTACTATAATGACACGATACATTGTAAGTTCGTTTTGTGTATGACTTGATCTGTTGTATTATTTGAGGTGTTGAATAAAGTCTTTGAAAAAGAAAAAAAAGAAAGAAAAAAAGGGGTAGGGGAGAGGGAGAAGAAGGGGGAGAAAGAGAGAGAGAGATAGGCGAGAGAGGGGGAGAGGGAGAGAGAGGGAGAGGAGTGAGAGAGAGAGAACGAGCGAGTGTGAGAGGGAGAGGGAGAGAGAGAAAGAGAGAGTAAGAACAGAGTGTTTAATTGTCACATGTATGAACAATGGAAAAATGATTTACACGGTCTGAAGAAGGATCCTGACTTGATACTGGCCTGGCCTGCCCTTTCCCTCCACAGATGCTGCCTGACCCGCTGAGTTCCTCCAGCATTGTGTTTCGCTCAGGCTACGGGCTATGTTACCCGTTGATAATTTGTAGAGCAGGTCCTCACCCACGGAAAATGAATGCACACATTTCTCAGGAGAAATTGATTGTCGTTTTAATTATAAACTAAAACCAGGGACATAATCTGACTGCTTTAACATCAGGTGAACAACAGGTCAGATTGTGTCTCTGATTTTAGTTTTTGTAATCAAAGCGGCTATTGCTTTCCCCTGAGAAACATGCATTCTTCTGCAGCAGGTCTGGCCCTGGGACCAGGAACTATCAATTGATAATGTACTGTAAATCCATTTGCTTGAAGTTATTCATTGATACTTGGATATCGATGTATCAATGGATCAGTCCATTGTGTCCATTGATACAATCCGTGAGCATGGAACTAAGCAGATAGATTCAGACTGAGCTGCCACCCACACAGTTATGCCCTTGTCCCACTTAGGCGATTTATAGGTGACTCCAGGCGACTAGGCTGTTGCCACATGGTGCCGGGGTGTTGCCTGCACGGTCGTGAATAGTCTCCTCAGCATCTCATATGGGCAGCTCACAACCCAGCAGTATGAACATTGCATTCTCCAATGTTAGATAGTGAATCATCAACATCTCCCCCTCCCCTTTTTGTCTCCTCCCCCTTCCCTGTGTCCCACATGGATATGCACTCACTTCTCCCACTATCTCCCCCCGTCCCCCGTCCCCTTCCACCTACATCCCTTCACATTTCATGCCTGTTCCCCCTCCCATCATCTCACACCCTGTTGTCTCCTGTTCACTGTGGTATTATGCAATAATAGTGTAAGGCTGAGCAGAGGGGCACTAGGACCCTGTGTGCCAGAAGCCAGGCTCCAGTAACCGGATGTGACTGGAACCCAGGGTGTGGGGAGTTAGGGAGTTGCCTGGGCTTACACACGAGGCTGTTGCTGTTGCTGCTGTTGTACAGATTAAAGATATACTCTGTTTACGTCGTGGTACGAGCCTTATTACAAGCATAACTCGACATTCACCTCCGGCCTTTGTCCATCCATCCTCCAATCAATTCCCCCCTTCACCTGTCAGAAGGAACTGCGGATGCTGCTCTACACCGAAGATGGACACAAAATGCTGGAGTAACTCAGAGGGTCAGGCAGCATCTCTGGAGAAAAGGAATGGGTGAGGTTTCAGGTCGAGACCCTGCTTCGGAATTGTCACCCACTCCTTTACTCTATACATGCTGCCTGACCTGCTGAGTTACTCCACTATTTTGTGTCCACCCCCCCACCCCCCTCACCTGTATCTGCCTTTCACTCGCCTGACTTGTCTACCCCCCCCCCCCCCCCCCCCCCACTCATTTTCCCCCATCCTGGCCACACACTCATCTCCCCGCTACCTTCAGGTAGAAGGTACAGGAGCCTGAAGACTGCAACAACCAGGTTCAGGAATAGCTACTTCCCCACAGCCATCAGGCTATTAAACCTGGCTCGGACAAAACTCTGATTATTAATAACCACTTTCTGCTATTTGCATTTTATCAGTTTATTTATTCATGTGTGTATATATTTATACCATGGTATATGGACACATTTATCTGTTTGTAGTAAATGCCTACTATGTTCTGTGTGCTGAAGCAAAGCAAGAATTAAATTGTCCTATACAGGGACACATGACAATAAACTCACTTGAACTTGAACTTGAACTTGAACTTGATATCCCACTAAGACTTTCCTAGTTAGTCTGGCAACCCCTGCATTTTTGCTCCCAAATATCTCTGGGTTTAATTTTCTCACCATTCGTAAACATTGGGCAGAAACCTGGTTAAATAGTCAGTGCAGAGGTGTGTATTCTGTCTGCGAGTCGACACGGTGATTGATAGCGAGCGGTGGATCGAAGCACCTGACACCTGCTCCCGGCAATGTGAGTCACACTCACTGCCAAGACCAACATTTGGAAGTAGCAATCGCTTTACAAAGCAACCAAGACAAACCCATTATAATTATGATAATTGCTAAAATCGTCCTGTTTACAAAAATAAAGGAACCATCAATTAAAAGTTAAGGTTATACTGTTAAGTTAATGTTAGGTTAAGTTAAGTTAGGGTAGACAAAAATGTTGGAGAAATTCAGTGCGTGAGGCAGCCTCTATGGAGCGAAGGATATAGGCAAATTTTCGGGCCAATCTGCAGTTCCTTCTTAAACATTAAGTTAAGTTAAATTAAGGTACATTTATTGACACATGCACCAATTGATGCAGTGAGATTTGCGTTACCATACAGTATTAAAGATCTGCATAACTTTGTGTTTTTTTTAATTAACGTGGAATAACTAACATCAGGCTGACGGCAATTTTCCGTGACTAAACAGATCATCAATTATTCCATTCATGGCGCAGAGGAAATTAAAGCTGTGGATACGAGGAATGATATGCAGGGGCAAGGTTTACACTGGGCATAAATTAGTTGATGAATGTTTGTTCCGAAGTCCTGGCACCGGCATTTGTTTGACGTCCTTTGGGAAATGGGCACTGGGCCTTTTATTTGTGCATGTGGATGCACAACAGGTAAAGAGATGCTTGAATTTCTAACGCACGTTTCGCGACGTCCTGTGGTTTCACCGGCCACATCCACCACTTTACCAGAATGCTGCCTGGATTGGCCACAAGGATGGTGTCGGAAGGAACTGCAGATGCCAGTTTACACCAAAGATAGACACAAAATGCCGGAGTCACTCAGCCTGAATGAATGGCCCCGACCCGAAATGTCACCAATTCCTTCTCTCCGGAGATGCTGCCTGTCCCGCTGAGTTACTCCAGCGTTTTGTGTTCAAGGATAGGTTGGACAAATGTGGATTATTAAATGTGGAGTAACTCAGCGGGTCAGGCATCATCACTGGAGAAAAGGAATAGGTGACGTTTTGGGTCGAGACCTTTCTTCAGACGCAGCCCTTGTTTGGCCCATGTCTCACTGAACCTTTGCTATCCATGTAACTGTCCTTTAAATGTTGTTACTCTACCAGCCTCAACTACTTCCTCAGGCACCTTGTTCCATATACCCATTGCCGTCTGTGAGTGAAAAAACTGCCCCTCAGGTCTCTTTGAAATTGTTCCCTCTCAACTTGCCCTATGACCTCTGGTTCCTGTGAGTCACGCTTGTTACAAACATTGGTTTCCCTGGCAACGCCCCAAAGGAATGTTTGGGGAAATGTGTTCCCCCTCTCATTTGATGTGTCCACCAGGGTGATGTGGGCCTGGTTGAATTTTTGGAATGCTGCGTTTGATCCAGAACCATTCTCGAGTCAAAAACGCTTGTTATACAGTGCACATTGAGGTTTACAAAATTGGTTTAACCCTGGCAACGTCATTGGAAGGTCGAAAAGGAATGTGCGCTGGGAGATGGGGGGGGGGGGGGGGGGGGGGGGACAAAGTCAGGAGAGTGAAAGGCAGATACAGGGGAGGGGGTGTGGACACAAAATGGTGGAGTAACTCAGCGGGTCAGGCAGCATCTCTAGAGTGAAGGAGTGGGTGACATTTCCGATGAAGGGTCTCGACCTGAAACGTCACCCATTCCTTTTCTCCAGAGATGCTGCCTGACCCTCTGAGTTGCTCCAGCATTTTGTGTCCATCTTCGGTGTAAACCCGCATCCGCAGTTCCTTCCTACACGGGTGAAGGGGGGAATTGATCGGAGGATGGGTGGACAAAGACCAGAGGTGAACAGGAGACAACAGGGTGTGAGTGATGAGATCATTGGGATCATTCCCGGCAAATTCTTGTTGTGGGAATTGAAGTTGAATTGTTGCCAAGATGTTCAGGGCTGGAGAAATCACCAACATCAAGTGTCAAGTCAAGAGTCATAGAGTTGTACAGCACGGAAACAAGTTCTTCAGCCCAACCTGCCCATGCCAACTCAAGATCCCCCATTTACACTAGTCCCACCTGACTGCTTTTGCCCACAGATTAGGTCTTTATTCTCTGGAGCGCAGAAGGTTAAGGGGGGACTTGATAGAGGTCTTTAAAATGATGAGAGGGATAGACAGAGTTGATGTGGACAAGCTTTTCCCTTTGAGAATAGGGAAGATTCAAACAAGAGGACAAGACTTCAGAATTAAGGGACAGAAGTTTAAGGGTAACATGAGGGGGAACTTCTTTACTCAGAGAGTGGTGGCGGTGTGGAATGAGCTTCCAGCGGAAGTGGTGGAGGCAGGTTCGTTGGTATCATTTAAAAATAAATTGGATAGGCATATGGATGAGAAGGGAATGGAGGGTTATGGTCTGAGTGCAGGCAGGTGGCACTAAGGGAAAATAATTGTTCGGCACGGACTTGTAGGGCCGAGATGGCTTGTTTCCGTGCTGTAATTGTTATATGGTTAGACGCAAAATGCCGGAGTAACTCAGCGGGACAGGCAGCATCTCTGGAGGGAAAGAATGGGAGAAGAAGGATCTCGACCCGAAACGTCACCCATTCCTTCTCGCCAGAGACGCCGCCTGTCCCGCTGAGTTACTCCAGCATTTTGTGTCTATCTTCGATTTAAACCAGCATCTGTAGTTCTTTCCTACACATGCTTTGGCCCATATCCCACTAAGGCTTTCCTATCCATGTGCCTCTCCAACTGACTCTTAAATGTCATTCTAGTACCTGCTACTATTACCTCCTCTGACAGTTCATTCCATATATCCACTATCCTCCGTGTGAAAAAATTGCCTGTCAGATTCCTATTAATTCATTGCCCACTCAGCTTAAACCTATGTCCTCTGGTTCCTTGGGCAAAAGACTGCGTGCTTTCACCCTGTCTATTCCCCTCGTGATTTTATACACCTCGATAAGATCACCGTCGTCCTCCTGAGTTACAAGGAACAATGTGCAACCTCTCCCTGTAGCTCCAGCCCTCAAGTCTTGGCAACATCCTCGTAAATCTTCTCTGCTTAACAATACCCTACTGTAGCAGGATGATCAAAAGTGAAAATGATGCTTCATTGCAGCCTCACCAACATCTTGTGCAAGAGTGTTTGATTGCCGTATGTAACAACAATGGAACAACTGACTGCTTATTACTTGCTGTGACTTACCAGGCCTGTAAACACAATGCACACAGGTAACATGTAATAAAAATAAATAAATGAATAAGCAAAATACTACTTCAATCTAAGGACACAAAAATCCCCAAATCCTAACTGCAACCAAAGACAAATCCATGGCTGAGGTTAGTGTTGGGTAGTGACCAAGAGCTTAAAGGTTGCATGGAAGAAACTATTTTTGAACCTGGTTGTCATGGTTTTCGAACTCTTGTACCTTCTTCCTGATAGTAGGTCATGTCAGAAGGTCATGGGTGATGAGGTCATGATTGGAGTTAGGCTCTATCTGGCCCATCAGGCCTACTCCGCCATTCAATCATGGCTGATCTATCTCTCCCTCCAAACCTCATTCTCCCTATAACCCCCTGACACTGTCGGTCACGGTGGCGCAGCGGTAGATTTGCTGCCTAATGCCCCTGTCCCACTTAGGAAACCTGAAGGAAACCGCTGGAGACTTTGCGCCCCGCCCAAGGTTTCCGTGCAGTTCCCGGAGGTTGCAGGTGGTTGCCGGAGGTTGCAGGTAGTGAAAGCAGGTAGGGAGACTGACGAAAACCTCCGGGAACCGCACGGAAACCTTGGGTGGGGCGCAAAGTCTCCAGGGGTTTCCCTTCAGGTTTCCTAAGTGGGACAGGGGCATTACAGCGAATGCAGCGCCGGAGACCCGGGTTCGATCCTGACTGCGGGTGCTGTCTGTATTGAGTTTGTACGTTCTCCATGTGACCTGCGTGGATTTCCTCCCACGCTCCAAATTCGTACAGGTTAGTAGGTTAATTGGCTTGGTAAATGTAAAACTTGTCCCTAGTGTGTGTGTGTGGGATAGTGTTAATGTGCAGGGATCGCTGGTGGGCCTGTTTTCCACGCTGTATCTCTCAAACTAAACTAAACTAAGCCAGTACTAATCAAGAAATCTATCTTTGCCTTAAAAATATCCACTGTCTTGGCCTCCACAGCCTCCCGTGGCAAAAATTTCCACAGATTCACCGCCCTCTGACTAAAGACATTTCTCCTCATCTCCTTCCTAAAAGAACTGAGGCTATAACCTCTAGTCCTGGACTTTCCCACCAGTGGAAACATCTTCTCCACATCCATTTTATCCAAGCTTTTCACTATTCTGTATGATTCAATGAGGTAGGAATGAAAGGAGAGTTTAACCAAGGTGATGTGGGTCATTGATGATATTGGCCACCTTTTTAGTTTGTTTAAAGTATGTGTTGGAGGATTTTTTTAGTATTTCTATGTGAGGGAGGGGGGTAGGGTAAGGGGGAAACCATTTCCCAGTCACCTCCTGGCGAGGATGCGACTATTCTCCGAGTCGTGTCCTCGCTCCCCTCCTCGCGGCCTACCAACAGGATTGGCGCAGCCTTTCCTGCCGGGGACCAGACCAGAGCTTCAGCAGCGGCGGCGCAGCGCTGGATACATCGCGGAGCGGGCCATGCCTTACCTGGGATCGCCGTTTGAAGCTCCGCAGTGCTGGGCCTGCTGCTTCAACATCGTGGAGCTGTGGTTTGCGGAGCTCAGCCGCGGGCGGCGCTGACCAACATCGTGGAGCCCTGGGACCTGTTCCCGAGGGCCGCCAGCGTGAATCTCGGCCTGTGGACTTCGGGAGCCGCGGTCCCCGGTAAGCAGTGGTCGATTCGGATGTCCGTGAGAATGTTCTTCCATTCCGACGTCGGAGTTCCATCACCCGGCGAGAGGGCCTGAACATCGGGCCTCCCGTAGCTGTGACTGTGGAGGGCTCGGGTGAACATCAAAGAACATCAAAGAGGAGGATGACTAAACTTTGATGCCTTCCCTCACAATGGGAAACTTTGATGCCGCTGTGTGGGGATGTTTATGTTATAGACTATCGTGTGTTGTGTTCTTTATTTTATTCGTATGGCTGTATGGTGACCACAAAGTTCACTGTATCAATTGGTGCATGTGACAATAAATGTCTCTTGAATCTCTTGTCTCTTTTTGAGGCAGCATCTCCGATAGATATCCTCAATGGTGGGGCAGTCGGTACCTGTGATGGTAGTGTCTGCCACTGAAACGTCTTGTACATACCTGGGGCACTTGTTCTATCTACACAAAGCTGCTTTATTCCTATGCAATTTCATCATAGTTTCTTTGAGTTGCTGACTGTTGATGGCTCAAGTATAATCAGCTTGTGTAGAATTGTTGGCGCTCAATGTGTGTTTACCTGGCCTTTGACACCCAATGAACACCTAATTATCATTCATGAAGCAACATTGCTCTTTGATAGATTTCATCCTGTCATTTGTTTGCTTGGATGAACAGAAGATATGTAAGAGCAGAATTGGCAAGTGTTGAAATGTCAAGTTGAGTTTATTGTTACAAGCACAAATACAATGAGGTACAGCTACAGTGAAAATCTTGCTTGCAGCGGCACGAGCAGTACTTAGACTCAGACGAACACTGCAAAACATATTCCTTATAGATAAATTGCACACGAACTCTGCCAGACAGTGTAAAGAGTGTAGAGAAGATTTACAAAGATATTGCCATGACTTAGAAACATAGAAACATAGAAAATAGGTGCAAGAGTAGGCCATTCGGCCCATCGAGCCTGCACCGCCGTTCAATATGATCATGGCTGATCATCCAACTCAGTATCCTGTACCTACCTTCTCTCCATACCCCCTGACCCCTTTAGCCACAAGGGCCACATCTAACTCCCTCTTAAATATAGCCAATGAACTGGCCTCAACTACCTTCTGTGGCAGAGAATTCCACAGGTTCACCACTTTCTGTGTGAAAAATGTTTTTCTCATCTCGGTCCTAAAAGATTTCCCCCTTATCCTTAAACTGTGACCCCTTGTTCTGGACTTCCCCAACATCGGGAACAATCTTCCTGCATCGAGCCTGTCCAACCCCTTAAGAATTTTGTAAATTTCTATAAGATCCTCCCCTCAATCTTCTAAATTCTAGCGAGTACAAGCCGAGTCTACCCAGTCTTTCTTCATATGAAAGTCCTGACATCCCAGAAATCAGTCTGCTGAACCTTCTCTGTACTCCCTCTATGGCAATAATGTCTCTCCTCAGATTAGGTCATAGAGAGTCATAGAGTGATACGGTGTAGAAACAGGCCCTTCAGCCCAACTTGCCCACACCGGTCAAAATGTTCCAGCTACACTAGTCCCATCTGCCTGTGCTTGGTCCATATCCCTCCAAACCTGGCCTATCCATGTAACTGTCTAACTGTTTCTTAAATGTTGGGATAGTCCCAGCCTCAACTACCTCCTCTGGCAGCTTGTTCCATACTCCCACCACCCTTTGTGTGAAAAAGTTACCCCTCAGATTCCTATTAAATCTTTTCCCCTTCACCTTAAACCTGTGATTTAATGGTTTACGTATAAACAACTTGAGGACCTGAGCTATAGGGAGAGGTTGGACTTTATTCCTTGAAACGCAGGAGGCTGAGACTATGTTTCTATTCCTTGAAACGCAGGAGGCTGAGACGTGATCTTATAGATGTTTATAAGAACATGAGGGGAATAGGCGTGAATGTGCAGAGTTTTTTTACCCAGAGGCGAGGAATCAGGAACCTGAGGGGGGTGGGAGATTGCAACCTTCACGTGGTCCGCCCTGTTTCGATGAAGGCAATCAACCTGGCGTGCACAATCAAGTAAGATCAAATAGAACAAGTTGTCCTGCAACTTTAGGCTGTGCACGCCATATGCAAGAAGAAGAAGAAGAAGAAGGAACCTGAGGGCATAGGTTGAAGGTGAGCGGGGAGAGATTCAATAGGAATCTGAGGGGCGACTTTTTCACCCAGGGGGAAAGTTTAAAGGGGATGTGTGGGGCAGATTTTTATTACACAGTGACTGGTGGGTGCCTGGAACCTGCTGCCATGGGTAGTGGTGGAGACAGAACAAAGTGGCATTTAAGAGGTGTTTAGATAGGCACATGAATATGTAGGGAATGGAGGAATATGGATCACCTGCATGCAGTGGTGATTAGGTTAACTTAGCGACACATTATGCATGAACATTGTGGGCTGAAGGGCCAGTTCCTGTGCTGTACTGATCTATGTTCTATGTTTTATTCAATGCTCATCTAGACCCACTCAATAGACAAGACACAACATGGACAAGACACAACATGGATAAGACACAACATTGGCAAGACACAACATGGATAAGACACAACATTGGGAAGACACAACATTGGCAAGACTCAACATGGACAAGACACAACATGGACAAGACACAACATGGACAAGACACAACATGTGAAATACAGCATGAGTAGAGAGACAATGTGGGTGAGAGCAAATAACATTGGCCTTGCTGGATTGAACGAAACATGCCCATCCCACATAGTAAGGAACTATCAGTGTGGGGGACTATCCCAGCTAATAAAAGATAAATTTTCCCAGGTGCGTTTGAAAGTCAATGCATTGTCTTTGGTAAATCAGTTGAAATCATAACACAGTTAGACTTTGATGTTTCTAGATGCAAGGTCCCAATGCTATGGCCTTGCTCTACCAGAACTGTGATAACTCTGGTTAACACAAGTAGCTTTGCTTAAAAAGTTGGCATTTTCCATTTTCCATTTTGATATCTTCGTGGTTAAGTTACCAGACTCGTAACCAGAGATTAGGGCTAGCGATCCAGAGACAGAACTTCAAATGCAATCTAAAAAACGGAGAGACTTACATTATAGTAATGAAATGAATCTGAAATGAAAGTTTGTCTTAACACCATAAAGCCTATCTGGTTCACTTATGTTACCCAGAAAGAAAATCTGCCATCCTTCCAAGGTTAATTTGCAAGTTGAATTGGTAGTAAGGAAGACAAATGCAATGTTAGCATTTATTTTGAGAGGATCAGAATATGAAAAACAGGGATGTAATGCTGATAAGGCACTGGTCAGAAGTTTGGAAGTTTGCATTTGGAGTGAGCAGTTTTGGACCCCGTATCTGAGGATGGATGTGCTGGCACTGGAGAGGGTCAATAAACAATAGACAATAGACAATAGGTGCAGGAGTAGGCCATTCGGCCCTTCGAGCCAGACCTGCCATTCAATGTGATCATGGTTGATCTTCCCCAATCAGTACCCCATTCCTGCCTTTTTTCCCTGACTCTATCTTTAAGAGCCCTATCCAGCTCTTTCTTGAAAGTATCCAGAGAACCTGCCTCCATCGCCCTCTGAGGCAGAGAATTCCACAGACTCACAACTATCTGTGGGAAAAAGTGTTTCCTCGTCTCCGTTCTAAATGGCTTACCCCTTATTTTTAAACTGTGGCCCCTGGTTCTGGAGGAGGAGGTTTAAGAGAATGATCCCAGGGATGACTGGGTTAACTATGATGAGCGTTTGATGGCACAAGGCATGTACTCACTGGAGTTTAGGATGAGGGATGATCAGCCATGATTTAATGGCACAGTAGACTAGATGGGCTGAATGGCCCTCTTATGCTTCTATGATATGAATTTATGAACTTATGAACATCCCCACTCTGGTCTCTCTGTGACTGGAGGCTTAGAGAAAAGTAGTTGATTCTGAACTAGCTCAGAAATAAGGGATGAAGTATGAATGCTGGCCCTTCCAGCAAGATTCACTCCTCATGAAACAGAATAGGTTATTTTGTGTAATATTGACTCTACGGTTTGAAGAAGGGTCCTGACTCAAAACATCACCTATCCATTCCCTCCACAGTTTAGACTTTAGACTGCAGAGATACAGGGTGGAAACAGGCCATTCGGCCCATCGAGTCCACGCCGACCAACAATCACCTTGTACACTGCCACTATCCTACACACTGGGGACAATGTCCAATTTACAGAAGCCAATTGACCTACAAACCTGCATGCCTTTGGAGTGTGGGCAAAACCGGAACACCCGGAGAAAACCCACACGGTCACCAGGAGAACGTACAAACTCCTTACAGACTCCTTGCGTCCTTACTCCTTACGTCTTTGGAGTGTGGGAGGAATCTGGAGCACCCGGAAAAACCCCACGAGTTTACAGGGTGTAGGTGCAAACTCCATATGGACAGCGCCCGTAGTCAGGATCGAACCCTGGTCTCTGGCGCTGTAAGGCATCAACTCTACCGCTGCGCCACCGTGCCGCTCACAGTTACTGCCTGACCCTCGGAGTTCCTCCGGCAATTTCTATTTTGCTGAAGATCCCAACATCTGCAGTTATTTGCGTTTCTAAGGATGGAATCGCATTTCCCATCCATGATGACTTTCCATAAAACATATTTAACAGTGAAATATAGAATATTAAATAATATGTAGGTGAATGAGCCTTTGTAAATTTCCCCAAGTAATATCTGGCGATGTGGGATGACATAGAAGTAATGTGAACAGGTGATGGATGTTCGGCGCGGGCTGAAGGGCCTGTTGCCATGCTGTATCTGTCCATCAAAAAAACCCACCCCACCCCCCCCCCCCCCCCCCCCCCCCCCAGGGACCAGGACCAGTGTAAAGGAGCAAATCCCCTGACACTTTCGGGAGAAAGCAAAGATTTTTCATCTTGAAGCTTGCGTGTCAGAGAACAAAACAAGACACCTACTTCCTCTACAATTAAAGATGTAGATTACTGTCTGGCTGATAATTCCAAAGGTGTTATTTGGTGTCTGGTTTGGCTGCATTTCAGGCATGTGCATTTCATAGGACGAGTTGACACATCAATAGCAAGCCCGAGCTTGCAGCTCTTCCCTGTAACTCGAGGGTGACCAAGTGTCCGTGAGTGATGGGTGCTGGTATGTTCCCGTCTTAACGCCAGCATTTATTTTCTTCTGTCTCACAGAACAACATTCCGTCTCGAGGCCTCCGCCATTGCCAGCGTCAAGCCCCAAGCAAATTGGAGGTAGACACAAAATGCTGGAGTAACTCTGCGGGACAGGCGGCAACTCTGGAGAGAAGGAATGGATACATTTCGGGTGAAGGGACTCAACACAAAACGTCACCCATTCCTTCTCTCCAAGCGTGGCTGCCTGTCCCACAGTGTTTCTCCTGCATTTTGTGTCTATCTTCGGTTTAAACCAGGATCTGCTGCTCCTTCCCAGCAAATTGGAGGTACAATACCTCATATTTTGCCTGGGTAACTTACAACCCGACAGTTTAAACATTGACTTCTCTAATGTTAGGTAACTCCTACAACTACAAACATTTCCCCCCCCCTCTCTCTCCCCCACTGCCCTCCCCCCCACCCCCCTCTACCCCCCCCCTTTCTCCACCAAACGTGTCAGTTAACCAGTTTCACAGTTCGCACCAAAGATCCTATAGACCACTCCTGCTAAATGCAATGGGTTGACGTGTAGTACACAACGGAACAGAACGTGGGCCTTTTTTCCATCCATTTCCGTAATCAGACCCGACCCGACTCGCAGTGTAATCAACGTTGCGGGGGAACAGTTTGTGTTAATAAATTAAAATTCTGAAAATGAGGTGAAGATTTTTACCAAATAAGTTTTACTTTTACGAGGATGTTTCCGTAACCGGCTTCCGTCTCCGCACTAGTCTCCTACGGGATCTTTGGTGCGGAGACGGAAGCCGGTTACGGAAATGGGGCCGAAAATGACCCATGAATCTGCCCATGACCGTACTACGTCTTTATCGTCGAGTGGTCTTGGGATCACACTGTCCCGAGCCAACAATCAGCCTATCAGGGAACCTCCTTGCCTGCTGTCATTTGTTATCACCCCTGATTTGTCCTGGTCTTCTTGCTTCCAGTTTCCCTCCACAACCCCCCCTTCCCCCCTTCCCCCAATCAGTCTGTCTGAAGAAGGCTCGAGACCCGAAACGTCACCTATCCCTGTTCTTCAGAGACGCTGCCTGACCCACTGAGTTACTCCAACTTTTTGTGTTATTCTGAGGACATTGATGGAGGGTGAATGTATGAGGTTGGTGAACTCTTCACAGAAAGAGGAATAAATGCAGAATCTCATTAGGAGTGAAGACAATGTGTTCTTTCTATTACAAGGTGTTTCCTCTTTTCTCATCTTTTATACTGTACATGCGGTCCCAGTTTCTGCAAAGTTGGTTCATGAGCAGAAGCTGCAGTCATGTGAACACAGGAATGGGAAGAAAGGGAGACCAGTGAAGGAGTGAGATTGAGAAATTAGAGAGAGTGAAAGAGGGGAATCGAACATAAAAATTAGAAGATAAAGTGAGAACGGGGAGAGGATTAAAAGGAGAGAAGATTTGTATTTCTTTAGTACCTTCCATATCTTAAGCTGTAACACAATTTGACACTGTTATTGTACAACCTGTTGTACTTGGGTATGGAGAGGTTATAGTCATGGATAGAATGACTTGACTGGAAACATATAAACAAAGCTTTTCAATGTATCTTGGCACACATGACAATAAGAAACCAACACAAACACCAAGACCAACATCAATACAGATACCAATGCCGATACCATTATCAAAACCAATATCAATACCGATAACAGTACATCACAATACCAATACTAATATCAATACCTACACCAATACCAATACCGATCCCAATATCAATACCGATACCAATACCGATACCGATACCAATACCAATACCAATACCAATACTGATACCAATACCAATACCAATACCAATACCAATACCGATACCAATACCAATACCGATACCAATACCAATACCAATACCAATACCAATACTGATACCAATACCAATACTGATACCAATGCCAATGAAGTATGATTTCTTAATGTGTAGCCCTTTTTGCAACATGGGAAGCACAACAGCCAATTGACACACAACAAGATCTCACAGTGTGTGCGTGTGATGCTGCTGCCGCAAGCAAGATTTTCATTGCACCTCACCGGACTTGTGCTTTTGATTTGCTTGCATTGACGTCACTGTTTTGGAGGATGTATTGAGTGTTGGCCCTGGAGGATAGAGGGAGCCTCCCCGGCTTGTTTTACCAAATAGTACTTGGGAGATTTCACACATACTGTGAGGACGGAAGGACGGTAGTTTAATTTCCTCAAGGTGGAACGTTTGGCAGCGCGGCCATTTGAGGGAGGGTTTCAATTTACAAGAACAAATTAAATATTAGTTTCCTTTTTTGAACAATTAGTTTCTAGTAACCGACAGGGATTTGGATTGAAGGATTTGAGGCTAATTGTCCGGATCCACCAGGCAGCACAGTGGCACAGTTGGTAGAGTGGCTGCCTCACAGCGCCAGCGACCCGAGTTCAATTTCTGAACTTAGGGTGCTGTCTGCGTGGAGTTTGCACATTCTCCTCACGTTTTCCAATTTTTCCTCGCACACGCCAAAGACGTGCGAGGTTTGTGGGTTGATTGGCCTTTGTGAGGCAGCAGCTGTGTCACCTTGCCATCCTGCTGTGGTTAATCTTCCCCCCAACCAGTCATTGCCAGAAACAGCTTAGTTAGATTAGAGAGTGATCCCAGCAACGTAGTTAATGCCGGCTGTGCAGAGAGCCACGCGGACACATTTCCCACAGACCTCTCGTTCCACAGGGAAATATAAATCAACAACGTTTCACCCTACATTTCTAAACCTTGCTGGAGGACATGATTTCTCCACGCTCCGATCCCAGAAGGTGTTCCCCACGCCATATATTGCTTCGGTGTTTTTTTATTTAATTTAATTTTAGTTTTAGGGATACAACGTGGAAACAGGCCCAATGGGTCCGCGCTGACATACACTACCTCTATCCTGCACACTAGGGAGGATTTATTTACAGAAGCCAATTAACCCACAACCCTGCACGTCTTTGGAGTGTAGGAGGAAACCGGAGCACCTGGGGAAAACCCACACGGTCACGGGGAGAATATAGAAGCTCTGTACAGACAGCACCCATAGTCAGAAAAGGACCTTGGTCTCTGGCGCTAAAAGATAGCAAGACTACCGCTGCGCCAACGTGCCGCCCCTGCGCTATTTGTATGAGAAATCTGAGCAGGCAGCTTCCCATCTCAGTCAGAGGGAAGTACATTCTCTCCAATTGACCAGCTGTACGTCATATCTCCAGGGCCATGATTGATCATGAATTCAGTGATTCTTTCGTCCAGCTGTCGGTATGGCTGCGCTCGGCCAGTTATTGTGTATAGGGGCAATGTAAATGTTCTTACCAGGTGTTGCAGTGGGAATCTATGGAACCAAAGATCTAGCAGTGTACGAATTCAAACATGTACTAGAACATAGAACAGTACCTCACAGGATCAGACCCTCGGGCCGTAATATCCATGATGAACATGTTGCCATGTTAAACTAATCTCATCTGCCTGCACGTGATCTATATCCCTCCACTCCTTGCCTATCTAAAACCCTCTTTAATCACCACCATCCTATCTTCCTCCACCACCACCCCTAGGGTTGTCAACTGTCCTTTATTAGCCGGGACATCCCGTATGTTGAGCTAAACTGGTTTGTCCCGTACGGGACTGACCTTGTCCCGTATTTGACTGCTGCAACTCGGATCGAGCTGACTGTCGTGTCGGAGCGCTGCGTCCGGCCCTGCCTCACCCGTCCCGACGAAGTGCAGCCCATGGAGTGCAGCAGCAGCTCCTCACCTGTGGCCCGGTTGCTTGGCAGCCTGGCCAGCCATCCCACCTTCGGACCTTCGCTTACCGCTGCAACCACCACCCCTCCTCCTCAAGGCCGATCAGCGGTTCATGAGTTGAATGGGGCGCCGGACTTTGCACGCGATGTCACGCAGCCCGGGCCAAAACACCTCAGCTGGCCCGCCGGCTGGGCTTTGTGTGCAGTCCAGCACCCGAGCCAACTCATCATTCACCCAGACACGGCCGAGTCGGTCAACAAAATGCCGTTGGGAATTTGTTCCGTATTTTGACCTTTTGTCCCTTATTTGGGAGAGAGAAAGTTGGCAACCCTAACGGCCCCTGACAGCATGTTCCAGGCACCCACCGCCCTCCTGCGTACAAACCTTGCCCAGCGCATCTCTTTTAAACATTGCCTCTGTCACCTGAAAGATATGTCCTCTAGTCTTTGACATTTACACCCTGGGGAAAAAAAAGGTTCTGACTGTCTCACCCTATCTATGCCTCTGATCATTTTACATACTGATAGAAATCAGGTCTTCCCGCACCCTCCGGCCTTAGGAAGAAAGGAATGCAATCTCCCCTTGTGGCCAATCCTCCAGAAATTGGAAAAAATAGGATAGATATAAATTTGTGCTTTCTGAAGATGGTGATAGTAGAGGCAGATAGGATAGTGGTGTTTGAGATGGACACAAGGAATGGGGGGGTTTGGATCACGTGCAGGCAGATGAGATTAGTTTAACATGGCAACATGTTCATCAAGGATATTATGGGCCAAGATTTTATGACTGTTGGCAGATCAATCTCCCTCCTGGGATAAACAAAGTTCTATCGTATCGAATCGTATTGAATCGTAAGGGTGTGTTCCTGTGCTGTACTGTTCTATGTTCTAGCACATGCTTAAATTTGAACACTTTTGGCTCAGGTAGCTGACATCTGTAAGGTTTTGGCGCACGTTGTCTTAAAGCCAGCGGAGTTTAGTTAATTGCCCTGTCACGGGTGTGAAGGTTGAGCTGAACTGACAGACAAGCTTGCACCAAGCCTGTAAACCATTAGAAGGCTCTGACTGGGCATTGGGAGATAGATAATGTTAGAAGTTTTAGGATGAATTATTTTTCTTTGTCAGAGGCTGACGGGTGAACAGTGCCTCTGACTGACTGCGTCGCTTGTGTTTGCCAATTATTGATTCTGACATAATCCAAGCGCAGGGAAGGTATTGAACACGAACCACCATTCACACTAATGCGGGTGCACTAACTGTACCAAGAAAACATAAGAGAGACGTACATTTCTACAGCGCAGTCTTGGTGCCCCAAAGCAATTCTTGAAATGGCAAGCGCTATTTAAAGACTGTCAAAGTTATGATTTGAGACACAGCACTTCATTCACAAAGAGTGGAATAAAGCTGCTGTATAATATTGAGTAGATGATGATAAGATGAAAGATTAAATCTTCTCCTTAGGAGGCTGTGGAGGCAAAGTCAATGGATATTTTTAATAATAATGTTTAACGTTTTATGTGTCATTCCTAACTGTCACTGTATGTCATGTTGTCACTTGCGGGCGAAGCACCAAGGCAAATTCCTTGTATGTGAATACTTGGCCAATAAACATTCATTCAATCATTCATTCATCCATTCATGCATTCATTCATGCATTCAATCATTCATTCGTTCATTCATTCAGTCATTCATTCATTCATTCATTCATTCATTCATTCAATCATGCATCCACTCAATCACTCAATCATTAATTCATTCATTCATGCACTCAATCATTCATATTCATTGATTCATCATTCATTCATACATTCAATCATTCAATCATGCATTCATTTACTCATGAATTCACTCATGCATTCATTCATTCATTCATTCATTCATTCATCATTTTTCAAGGCAGAAATAGAAATAGATAGATTCTTGATTAGTACGGGTGTCAGGGGTTATGGGGAGAAGGCAGGAGAATGGGGTTAGGAGGGAGAGATAGATCAGCCATGATTGAATGGTGGAGTATAATTGTTGGGCCGAATGACCTAATTCTTCTCCTGTCACATAAACTTATGATTGAAGATGATTTGGCTCCACTCTGGTTCTGAAGAGGTCGCAGAGTCATAGTCATACATCATGGAAACAGGCCCTTCGGCCCATCTCGTCCATTCCGGCCAAGTAGTTGCCGAACTGATCTAGTCCCATTTGCCAGGGT
The DNA here is from genome assembly GCF_028641065.1 of Leucoraja erinaceus. Classification (NCBI taxonomy): domain Eukaryota; kingdom Metazoa; phylum Chordata; class Chondrichthyes; order Rajiformes; family Rajidae; genus Leucoraja; species Leucoraja erinaceus. The sequence continues at coordinate 9,952,316 of NC_073407.1, forward strand.
TTGACCCAATGAGGGATGTGGGGATCAATCTGTGGATGGGCTCAGAGCTGGCTGATGGGGTGGGCAGCTGTGGAGCTTGTGAGGGGGGTTCACTCCGCCTGCTCGCTTCAATGGTTCAATAGTACTTTATCGTCATATGCCCAAAGTGCAAACACACAGTGAAATTCTCTTCTGCCAGACAGCCCAGTAGAGTATAGCTGTGCCCTCCCCGAGGTCCAGAAATATCCACTGAGCCCGCAAGCAGGAGGTTTTCCGAGCGCTCCTGGTGCAAGGCCTTGATATTTAGGCTTTTACTTTACTTTAGGCTTTAGAGATGCAGCACGGAAACAGGCCCTTCAGCCCACCAAGTCCACGCTGCCCATCGACCCCCGCCCTACACTAGCACTATCCTACGCCCTAGGGATCATTTACAATTTACGAAGCCAATTAACCTACAAACCTGCACGTCTATGGGCGTATGGGAGGAAACTGGAGCACCCGGAGAAAGCCTATGCGGTCACAGGGAGAACGTACAAACTCCGTACAGACAGCACCAATAGTCAGGATCGAACCTGGGTCTCTGGCGCTGTGAGGCTGCAACTCTACCACTGCGCCACCGTGCTGCCACTGTGCTGTGATTCTCATGGGCCAAGGACTCGGTGGAGCCTGGGGGGGGGGGAGGGGATGATTCATGTCCTCCAGGCATGTCCCTGAATCCTCTCCTGCCTCCAGCATTGCACTCAGAGTCGACGGCCTGCCGTGGGAGACACTAAAGATGGCAGATGTTGGAATCTTGAGTAAAAAGCGCTGGAGGAACTCGGCGGGTCTGGCAGCATCAGCGGATGTAACTGGACAGACGCCGTTCCGGGTCTGGACCCTTCACACATGACGCAGGTGTGTAGTGAGGGTGGGGAGCGGGGGGGTGAGGGGGGGTGTTTATGAACAGGATCTCATCATCTGCTTGGAGAGTCTACATTCCAATGATGTGAACATGGAATTTCAACTAAGCTCTCCGTTACCCACACCTCTACAGCCACTCTGTTTAAGAAGGAACTGCAGATGCTGGAAAAATCAAAGGTAGATAAAAATGCTGGAGAAACTCAGCGGGTGGGGCAGCATCTATGGGGCGAAGTGACATATGTCCTCCAGTTAAATTTTTTCGGTCACGTGAGGGGGGATCTACGCTCATTTGACATATGGTGAAATCACCTATTCCTTCACAGCCACTCTTGTACTTTTCCAACCGTCCCCCCTCCCCTGATGTGCACCCCTCTCACCCACTACATCTGCCACTGCATCGTCACCATATGTCCCAATCATCTCCTATTCCCTTACTCCACCTGCATCCCCCTCCTCCCCCCTCTTTACCAATCCCTTTCCAGCTATATTATTTCCTCCAGCTTTACATTTCACTGCTCTCCTTCTTTGATGTCCATTTGTTTTCCGTTTCACCTGCAGCCTCTGTCACTAACTCCATCCTTCTGCCAATCAACCCCCCCCCCTCTCCTGTATCCACCTCTCTCCCCTCGACTACATCAGTCTGAAGAAGAGTTCCGACCTGTCGATCAACAGGTGCTGCCTGACCAGCTGTGTTCCTCCATAGAAAGTCAGAGAGTCATACAGTGTCAAATCAGGCCCTTCGGCCCAACTTGCCCATGCCAGCCAATATACCCCATCTTACACTAGTCCCACCTGCCTGCATTTGGCCCATATCCCTCCAAACCTCTCCTATTCATGTACCTGTCCAAATGTTTTTTTAAACATTGTGATAGTCCCAGCCTCAACTACCTCCTCTGGCAGCTCATTCCATACACCCACCACCCTTTGTGTAAAAAAAAATGCTCCTCGGGTTCCTATTAAATCTTTCAACCCTCAATCGTCACCTGTGTCCTCTGAATCTAGATTTCCCGACCCTGGTTGAAAGTCTGTGCATTGACCCTATCTATTCCCCTCCATAAGATCTCCAGCACATTGTGTTTTTTGCTGCCTGTCTTGGGAGTTTGGTGTCAGATCCATCTAATCTTCATCGCTCCCTTATCTGGTTCCTAATATCACTTACATTACTGATCAGATTCCAGCCTTGGTGTCTCTACTTATCGTCTTCCAGCCTCTGTCTCCATCTCCCAATCCCACTCAACCCCCCCACCTGGCTCCAACTGTAGGATAATTGCCCCTGGGGTGTATTGGAGTGGAAACGATGGTGGGATAAAGAAGAATTAGTGTAAAGGGGGATTGGTGGACGGAGTGGACTCGGAGGTCCGAAGTGCCTGTTTCTTTCAATACAAACAATCCCCTTTGGCTATGCCCCCCCCCCCCTCCCCCCCACCCCCCCACCCCCACTCCCCTCCCCCCTTCCCAACCCCTCTCTCCCTCCCCCCCACCCCCCTCCCCCCCTTCCCAACCCCCTCTCCCCTCCTCCACCCATCTCCCCCCCCCCCCCTCCCCCCCCACCCTCCCCCTCTCTCCCCTCCCCCCCCCCCTCTCCCCCCCCCCCCCCCCCCCCCTCCCCCCCCCCCTCTCTCCCCCTCCCCCCCCCTCCCCCTCCCCCCCACCCCTCTCTCCCCCTCCTCCACCCCTCTCTCCCCCTCCTCCCCCCCTCTCCCCCCCTCCTCCACCCCCTCTCTCCCCTCCCCCCCCCCTCTCTACCCCTCCCCCACCCCTCTCTCCCCCTCCCCCCCCCCTCTCTCCCCTCCTTCACCCATCCCTCCCCCTCCCCCACCCCCTCTCCCCCTCCCATCGGAAAGCAATCTGTCCCTTCCCACTCTCTGCTTCTCACTTGTCAACCAATCCCTAATCCATCCCTTGAGTGGTTTTGTTTAATAACCTCTTTGTACCACCCAATTGAAAAACCCCTTGAAGTCCAAATATATCACGTTCGCTGCTCCCTCTGCTAATTATGACCTTGGAAACTACAACAGGTTTGTCAAACATGGTTACCCTTTCATCACTCCAAGCTGACTTTGCCGAGCTCTGTGATCATTTTCAAGTGCTCTGTCAGCACGTCCTTATTGGTAATTAATCCCAACATTCTCCCCATTGCCGCTGCCAGACCAACCTGTCTCTTATGTGGACATGGCAGTGGACATTTTTTTCCTATGTATGTTTTTTGCACGTTGCCGATCTCCTTCGCTCCATAGATGCTGCTGCACCCGCTGAGTTTCTCCAGCATTTTTGTGTACCTATGTTTTTTGCACTGATGTCTTGTTTACCCAAAGACGTGCAGGTTTGTAGATTAACCTGCACGTCTGCAAAATTGCCCCAAATGTGTTAGGAGTAGATGAGAGAGGGGGATAACATAGAACGAGTGTGAGCAGGTGATCGATGATCGGCATGGACCTGGTGGGCTGAAGGGCCTGTTTTCATGCTGTATCTCTAAACTCAAACCTCCATATTCCCGGCACCCTCCACTGAACCTGAGTGCCAACTGAACGCTTGCATTAACCCCAGATGCCTTGTGTGTGACAACCTGGTGTGCCAACAATAACCTCGTCCTCAACTCCAAGAAGACGAAGGAAATTATTGTTGACTTCAGGAAGAACAAGAGGGGGCAGACATACCCCCATCCATATAAACGGGACTGAGGTGGAGCGCGTCTCCAACTACAAATTCCTCGGGGTACACATCTCGGAGGATCTGTCCTGGTCCCTCAACACCTCCAAGCTGATCAAAAAGGCGCAGCAGCGCCTTTACTTCCTGAGGAGGCTCAAGAAAGCTCACCTGTCCCCCCAGATCCTGACCAACTTTTACCGCTGTACCATCGAAAGCATCCTGACCACCTGCTTCACGGTATGGTACAGCAGTTGCACCGTAGCGGACAGGAAGGCACTACAACGGGTGGTGAAAACCGCTCAGTACATCATCGGTGCCCCGCTCCCTGCCATGGATGCCCTCCACCGAAAACGGTGTCTGAGACGGGCCGGGAAGATCATCAAAGACCCCTCCCACCCTAACCATGGACTGTTTGCCCTCCTCCCATCAGGGAGGCGGTACAGGAGCCTCAGGTCTCGTACTAGTAGGATGAGGAACAGCTTCTACAACAACACTATCACATTGCTGAACTCGGAGTCCCGCCGATAGATTTCTCCAGTCTCTCCGTCCACATTGTTTGCTTATTCTGTATTTTTATTTCTATATTGCACTATTACTATGGACTGACGCTAAACTGCATTTTGTTGTGCCCATACTTGTATCTGTGCAATGACAATAAAGTTGAATTGAATCGAATTGAATTGAATTGAATTGATGCCAAAAGCTGATGGTATCGGAACGAAAACCAATCCATGCCTGAAAGCAATGGGCGGCTGATATCAGAATCCAGTGAAGAATTGCCTGAGTAAAGGTCCTGACCTAAAACATTGCCCATCCATTCCCTCCACAGATGCTGTGTGTAGGAGGGAACTTCAGATGCTGGAGCCTACACTGAAGATAGACACAAAATGCTGGAGTAACTCAGCGGGTCAAAGCAGTACCACTTTTGGGTCGAGACCCGTAACGTGAGTGACGTTACGGGTCTCGACCCAAAGATCAAACGGTCTATCCAGTGGTGCTGATCCTCCCGCTGAGTTCCTCCAGCACTTTGTGATTTGCTCGATCTTCCAGCATTTGTCGCTTGTTTGTGTCCCTCTAAAGATTGTCCGAAACCAGTTTCTGTTGACATTGGAAGCTTGCAGAATTCTCATTCCCCTGTCTACAAGAGCTTCGGGAACTTGCTCTAGTAACGCATTTATCGAAACCAATCCGATTGCATGCAGGAGTGCGATCAGGTATACCAGAACCAAAATAGCTCTACTCAAGTTTAATTACAAGGAATCGAATGGCACTCGGTGTGGATATATTTTTTACAAGCCTGAACATGTACCACTGTTTTCCTGGAATCAAATGACTGAATAATAGCATTATTTATTAAAAATGTAGATCCATTAAGGTTTTGTTTGGTTTGTGGCTCAATTATGTACAGCTATCTACATCATCTATTGTAACAATGGACAGAAAATGGGACTTCCAGTTCCACGAATGCCATTATCAAAGCCCCTTCTTTTTCACAATCATTTTCCTTAGTCCCAGATCCATTTCGTTGAACAGGGTAATGTGAAACTCAGCCGCCCGATTCTTTGTCAAAGGGAACAGCCACCCTGAGCTGTTTGTAAGACTGACTTTGACTGGTGCGGACAATGCCACTGGTGCACAATGACTGAGGAATTAACACCATTTATCCTTTGATGGTTGTTCCCAGGGAGTCCAACAGAAAGGAAGAATAGTGTAGGAACGAACTGCAGCTGATGGTTTAAATCGCAGGTAAACACAAAATGCTGGAGTAACTCAGCGGGACAAGCAGCATCTCTGGGGAGAAGGAACGGGTGATGTTTCGGGTCGAGACCCTTCTTCAGAATTTCTCCCTTACACATCAGGGAGGGAAACCCATGTATGGCCTACACAACCACTATGGCCAGCTGTCCCTTATTTGCAAGATACTAATGTCAATGTTGCCAACAGTACTTTCTGAAGATAACGCCCCAATCTGTAACGTTGCCTGTCCTGCAAGTAAGAAGTTAATTGTTTAAGAAGGAACTGCAGATGCTGGAAAATTGAAGGTACACAAAAAAGCTGGAGAAACTCAGCGGGTGCAGCAGCATCTATGGAGCAAAGGAAATAGGCAACGTTTCGGGCCGAAACCCTTCTTCAGACTCAGAATTAACTCAGAAGTTAATTGTCCCTTTTCGGGATATACGACAATAACACACCCTTGACTCTTTGCGTGGGATGGAACTGCAGATGCTGGTTCAACCTGAAAATAGGCACAACATGCTGGAGTAACTCAGCGGGACAGGCAGCATCTCTGGAGAAAAGGAATAGGTGACTTGGATCGAGACCCTTCTTCAGGCTGCTTTCCTGACACTTGACTCATTTCACTTTTGTCGCCCACTGCATTCGTTCCCTCCACAGAGCAGTTCCTTAGGGCAGCACAGCGCTACAGCTGGTGGAGCCGCTACCTCACCGCACCAGAGACCCCGGTTCAATCCTGACCTCGGGTGCTGTCTGTGTGGAGTTAGCACGCTCTCCCTGGGACCGTGTGGGTTTCCTTTGGGTGCTCCGGTTTGCTCCCACATCCCAAAGACATACAAATTTGTTGGTTAGTTCACATTTGTAAAAACATTTTGCCCTGGGTGTGTCGGGAACGGATGCAAAAGTGGGTTAACATCATCATCGTCGGAGGTCACTCGAAACTGTCCTCTCCTCTCCCTCTTATATGGAGGATGCCTGTGCGTGACTTTGTTTAACGTGGGGAGACTGGTGCACAGACAGCCACCACACGGTCCTTGACAGATCTGGGTCAGGATCCAGTGGCATGGAGTCCAAGACGAGCGGAGACTCTTTTCTGCTGCAGCCTTCATCCGCCTTCCCAGCCGTTGTGACGCTCCACTAAGGTCAGGCATCGTCCTCTGCCTGTTCCACCGTTGAGGTCTTGGTTGGATTGCTCTTTGTCAGGGACCTCCCCCTCGACCTTACCGCCATGGGTGGCCCTACCAGGAGCACAGCTCCAGACGGCATCGCTCTCAGGATCTCAGGATCTCAGGACCACACACAAGCTTCTCCACCACGACAAGGTGACAAAACACGGAGAAGGGGATAACATGGAACTAGTGTGAACGGGTGATCGATGGTCGGCGTGGACACGGTGGGCCGTAGTCTCTTTCCATGCTGTGTGTTCAAACTTAAACCAAACACAGAAGATGGAACAGCACAGGAATGGGCCCTTCAGCCCACTTTGGAGAGAGAGCATTAACAGGTTGTTGTTGGAGTCAGGATCACAGGGAGGATGGGGCTGTAGGGGCTGCTTGAGGAGGTTTCTTCACTCAGGGTGTTGGGGTCTGGGACTCAGGACCTGACGGGATGGGGGAATGAAAACATTTCAGAAGTACCTGGCTGCGTCCTGGAGTTGTAGCCCTGGGAAGAAGCCAGGCCGTGGGCTGCAAGGTGACACATCGTTGTTGGAGGATTACTGGAGCCCGAAAAATCACTCACAGGACAAAATTAATTAACTGTGGCTTTCCTTGGAAATGCCCCAACAATGTTTGGATGTGAATTGAATAGCTGATCTTGTAGGAAGCTGTGCCAAGGTAATAATTCACAGAAACTCCCTTCAACCACACCACATACCCCACCCCCTGATGGCGAACTACACTAATTCAGTCTAAGGTTTGCTCGTCAACAAAAACAGCTTGATTTTTATATCACCTTTAAGAATTGATAGATTTTGCACAAGCGATTTCAAAGTTTATGGTTGAGCTGTACAGGGAGCCATGTTAAAGAGGAGGTTGTGTGGGGGGAGGAGGGGGGGGAGATAGAGGGATAAGGAGAGAGATGGAGGGCGATAGGATGGTGAGAAAAAGGGAGAGAGGGAGAGAGATACGGAGAGAGAGAGGGAGGGGGACAGGATGGGGGGGGAGATAGAGAGGGGAGAGAAAGAGATGGGAGAGGGAGGGACTGATGGAGGAGAGGAGAGAGAGATAGGGGGAGAGGCTGAGAAAGAGGGGTAGAGGGAAATAGAGAAGGGGAGAGGGAGAGAGAGAGGGAGAGAGAGGGGGGTTGAGGGAGGATGGGAGGGAGGAGAGAGAGAGAGAGAGGGGGAGAGGGAGGGAGGGAGATGGGAGAGGGAGAGAGAGGGAGAGAGAGATGGGTGGGGGGGAGAGTTGCGTGGTGGTGGGAGAGATTTTTGACATTCATTTAAAGAAGCAATTTCAAGAGTCTAGGGCTCAGGGAGTGGTTTGAAATTGCCTCACCGGGAGGCAGCACGCCTGGTCAATGGGCAAGACGTGATCCCACCATCACTGGCCACCTTACTGCCTTGTCACGGTGGTACTGCATTGAAACAGGCTCCTCGGCTCCATTTGTTCATGCCGACCAACTTGCCCAAACGAGCTAATCCCATTTGCCTGTGCCTGGCCAATACCCCTGCGGTTCAAGAAGAGCTTCTTCCCATCAGCTCTTGAACCCCACTATCCATGACCAGACCTCAACCATCATCTATAATGGATGAGCTTACATTGCAGTACGTGTGTGTGTGTGCGTGCGTGTGTGTGTGTGTGTGTGTGTGTGTGTGTGTGTGTGTGTGTGTGTGTGTGTGTGTGTGTGTGTGTGTGCGTGTGTGTGTGTGTGTGCGTGCGTGCGTGTGTGTGTGTGTGTGTGAGCTTTATTTTCTCATTTATTATATTATTTACAGTGTACTATGTTTACATATATCGTTGTGCTGCTGCAAGTATGAATTTCATTGTTCTATCTGGGACATGTGACAATAAAACACTCTTTAATCTTGACGTCAGTTTGCACTATTATGACCGGGTTATTTAGTATCACAGGTAATGTATTGATTTTTGTATATTTAAGTTCGGGTATTATAGAACCAATAACCAGACTGCAGCGCAGTAGGTGCCTTGGGAAATGCTTGTGGATCCAGGCTGCTGAGATGCAATTCAGTTTAGTTTATTGTCACGTGTTTGGAGGTACAGTGAAAAGCTTTCATAGCGTGCCGATCAGTCAGCAGAAAGACGTTACATGGATACAATTGAGCTCGTCACAGTGCACAGACACACGATAGAGGGAATAATGTGAATAACGTTTAACGCAGGATAAATTGGAGCAAAGCGCCCACCTTCTCTGCCTCCACCAAGGAACGCTCGACAGCCTAAAGACGTGATCTTTTATGACAGTCGCTGAAGTTCGGACACTTAAAAAATGAAAAAAACTTATTCCAAAAAGGGCGGCACGGTGGATTAGCGGTAGAGTTGCTGCCTTACAACGTCAGAGTCCTGGGTTAAATCCTGACAAGGGGTGCTATCTGTGTGGATGCTATTTGTACGTTCTCCCTGTGGTCAGTGTGGGTTTCCTCCCACACTCCAAAGACGTACAGGTTTGTAGGTTAATTGGCTCCGGTAAAATTGTAAATTGCCCCTAGTTGCGCGTAGTGTTAGTGTGCGGGCATCGCTGGTCAGCACAGACTCAGCCGGCCGAAGGGCCTGTTTCCACGCTGCATCTATAAACTGAACTAAACTAAACTAAACTAAATTCAACTAAACGGCATGCAATTTAGGAAAAGAGGGCAGCTCAGCGATTTGGACCACTTTTAATCGGAGTGTAAAACATTACGGAAGACTCTCTCATTCACACGATATTACAGGGCGATAGGGATGAACACACCTTGGCCTAGAGCAAGTTACTAAACACTGCCTGTTTGCAACACAAAACACTCCTTGAACTGGATACCACTTTATTTGTCGACCTCAACAGGAAAATCACTTTTGAAAGGGATATTTTTGCACCTACTGAAAGCAGTTGCAAATTGTTGCCTTGAGATTATTTACAACCAGCTGGATATGATGCTAACATTGCCACTGGCTGATCAGTTAAAGGTATCTGTGTTTCCGATCCGCTGAATGATGCTTTATGAGTTGCTGCATCATATTTACACAGGGTGCGGGCATTGCCCATTTATAGCCCAGCTGTGACTAGGGTTGCCAACTTTCTCACTCCCAAATATGGGACAGAAGGTCAAAATAAGGGACAAATTCCAAGCGGCAATTTGTTGGCCGGCTCGGCCGTGGTTGGGTGAATGGTGAGTTGGTCCCGGTTGCTGGACTGCACACAAAGCCCAGCCGGTGGGCCAGCCTAGGAGGTTTGGCCCGGGCGCCAGACGTTGCGCTGGCTGGGCTTTGTCTTCTGCTGCGCGCAAAGTCCGGCACCCATCCAACTCATGAACCGACGATAGGCCAAGAGATGGAGGGGTGGTGGTGTCGGCAGTGAGCGAAGGTCCGAAGGTCGGACAGCTGGCCGGGCTGCCGACCGACGGGGCTACAGGCGAGGTGCTGCTGCTGCACTCCATGGGCTGCACTACGTCGGGACATGTGTGTCGGGGCCGGACCCGGCACTCTCCGACCTGACCCGTGTCCCCTCGACCCGTGTGGTAGCAGTCAAACATGGGACAAGAGCAGTCCCATACAGGACAAACCAATTTTGCCCAATATACGGGATGTCCCGGCTAGTTGGCAACTCTAGCTGTGATTTATTGGGTGACTCACTGGGTCTTGTATAGAGCAGTCAAAGCACCTTATCCTTCCTTATTTCTGTGTCTCCCTCTCCCCCAACTCTTAGTCTGAAGAAGGGTCTCGACCCGAAACATCACCCATTCTTTCTATCCACTGACGCTGCCTAACCCGCTGAGTTACTCCATCATTTTGTGTCTATCTTTGGTGTAAACTGTCGGGTTATGCTTGTAATAAGGCTCGTACGACGACGTAAACAGAGTATACCTTTAAACTGTACAACAGCAGCAACTGCAACACCAGCAATCCCCCTCGTGTGTAAGCCCAGGCAACTCCCTAACTGCCCACACCCTGGGTTCCAGTCACATCCGGTTACTGGAGCCTGGCTTCTGGCACACAGGGTCCTAGTGCCCCTCTGCTCAGCCTTACACTATTATTGCATAATACCACATAAACCATCATCTGCAGTTCCTTCCTAAACTTTCTCCCTGCCAACATGGGATGAATCTGAACAATTTCTAATGACAATGATCCATAGTTTTGTGGTCATCATTCAGATAAGTTGTTAGTATTGTACACGACAGAGCAGATTGTTTAGACATTAGACTATAGACTTTAGAGATAAAGTGAATACGCACAGTGTAATTATTTTCTTTCAACGAGTTCAGTAGAGTATTGCTGTAACTATCCCTGATGTACAGAAATACTCCACTGAGCTCAAACACAGGGGCGTTTCTGTACACACCTGATGCAGCAAGCCCATGAGATCTAGTCTTTTACTTTATTTTAGACTTTAAAGATACTGTACGGAAACAGACCAGTGATCACCTCGTACACGAGCACTATCCTACACACTTGGTATAATTTACTGTTTTTTTTAGCAAAGACAATTGACCTACAAACCTGTACATCTTCGGAGTTCGAGAGGAAACCGGAGCACCCGGAGAAATCCCACGCAGGTCACAGGGAGGACGTGCAAACTCCGTGCAGACAGCAGCCGTAGTCAGGATTGAACCCGGGTCTCTGGCGCTGTGAGGCAGCAACTCTACCGCTGCGCCACTGCACTGCAACGCTACTGTTGTTTTGAGTTTGAATTCTGCAGTTGACGTGATGGGGTTTAAACTCAGGCTGTTATAGCCATCGAATCACACAACACGGACACAGTCCCTTCGGCCCATATCATGCATGCCAACCAAGATGCCTCATCTAAGCTAGACCGTTTGCCTGCATTTATCCTATATCCCTCGTAACCTTTCCCATCCTTGTACCTGTCCAAATGTGTTTTAGATGTTGTTTTAGTCCCTGCCTCAACCACCTCCTCTGGCAGCTCATTCTACATACCCATCACCCTATATATATATATATAAATGTTGGCCCTCAGGCTCCTATTAAATCTTTCACCTCTCACCTTAAACCCATGTCGTCTGTTTCTCGATTCTTCTACCTGGGTAAAACACTTTGTGCGTTCACCCTGTCTATTCCCTTCATGAATATATACATCTTCATAAGATCACCCTCATCTTCCTGCCCAACCTCACCCTATAAGATGAGTGTTGTGAGATATGTGTGGGGTGGCAATCTGGGATCATGTTAAGCATTGACATTGTGGGCTGAAGGGCCTGCTTCAGCGCTGTGCTCTTCTGCAGCAAGTGTAAGATCCATTATTGGTTTGGTAAATAGACTTGAGCCGTAGCTGAGGTTGACAACTGGACAATACTTTGGCTGGTATTGGAAAAGTGAAACAACACTGATGATGGGCAGGGTAGGCCAGACCGCGGTTCCCTCTCCTCTCCTCTCCTAGCCGCCTCGTTTATCACCAGTCGAGTCCATCGTCGCCCCCGGCTCCCTCCTCCTGTTCTCTGGTCTTCGGGGGATGAGCAGGGATCGTCTCGTTGGGCTCCCCTTTTCCAGGCAGAGGCCCAGGAGCAGGGGCCCAGGAGCAGGGGCCCAGGAGCAGGGGCCTAGGGGCAGGGACCCAGGAGCAGGGGCCCAGGAGCAGGGGCCCAGGAGCAGAGGCCTAGGAGCAGGGGCCCAGGAGCAGGGGCCCAGGAGCAGGGGCCTAGGGGCAGGGGCCCAGGATCAGGGGCCTAAAGGCAGGGGCCCAGGAGCAGAGGCCCAGGAGCAGGGGCCCAGGAGCAGGGGCCCAGGAGCAGGGGCCCAGGAGCAGGGGCCTAGGGGCAGGGGCCCAGGAGCAGGGGCCTAGGGGCAGGGGCCCAGGATCAGGGGCCTAGGGGCAGGGGCCCAGGAGCAGGGGCCCAGGAGCAGGGGCCCAGGAGCAGGGGCCCAGGGGCAGGGGCCTAGGGGCAGGGGCCCAGGAGCAGGGGCCTAAAGGCAGGGGCCCAGGAGCAGGGGCCCAGGAGCAGGGGCCTAGGGGCAGGGGCCCAGGAGCAGGGGCCTAGGGGCAGGGGCCCAGGAGCAGGGGCCCAGGAGCAGGGGCCTAGGAGCAGGGGCCCAGGTGCAGGGGCCCAGGAGCAGGGGCCCAGGAGCAGAGGCCTAGGGGCAGGGGCCCAGGAGCAGAGGCCCAGGAGCAGGGGCCCAGGAGCAGGGGCCCAGGAGCAGGGGCCTAGGGGCAGGGGCCCTAGGGGCAGGGGCCCAGGAGCAGGGGCCCAGGAGCAGGGGCCTAGGAGCAGGGGCCCAGGAGCAGGGGCCCAGGAGCAGGGGCCCAGGAGCAGAGGCCTAGGGGCAGGGGCCCAGGAGCAGGGGCCCAGGAGCAGAGGCCTAGGAGCAGGGGCCTAGGTGCAGGGGCCCAGGAGCAGGGGCCTAGGGGCAGGGGCCCAGGAGCAGGGGCCCAGGGGCAGGGTCCCAGGAGCAGGGGCCCAGGAGCAGGGGCCCATGAGCAGGGACCCAGGAGCAGGGGCCCAGGAGCAGAGGCCCAGGAGCAGGGGCCCAGGAGCAGAGGCCCAGGAGCAGGGGCCCAGGAGCAGGGGCCCAGGAGCAGGGGCCCAGGAGCAGGGGCCCAGGAGCAGGGGCCCAGGAGCAGAGGCCCAGGAGCAGGGGCCCAGGAGCAGGGGCCCAGGAGCAGGGGCCCAGGAGCAGAGGCCCAGGAGCAGGGGCCTAGGAGGAGGGGCCCAGGGGCAGGGGCCCAGGAGCAGGGGCCCAGGAGCAGGGGCCCAGGAGCGGGGGCCCAGGAGCAGAGGCCCATGAGCAGGGGCCTAGGAGCAGGGGCCCAGGAGCAGGGGCCCAGGAGCAGGGGCCCAGGAGCAGGGGCCTAGGGGCAGGGGCCCATGAGCAGGGGCCCAGGAGCAGGGGCCTAGGGGCCCAGGAGCAGGGGCCCATGAGCAGGGGCCCAGGAGCAGGGGCCCAGGAGCAGGGGCCCAGGAGCAGGGACCCATGAGCAGGGGCCCAGGAGCGGGGGCCCAGGAGCAGGGGCCCAGGAGCAGGGGCCCAGGAGCAGGAGCAGGGGCCCAGGAGCAGGGGCCTAGGAGCAGGGGCCTAGGAGCAGGGGCCTAGGTGCAGGGGCCCAGGAGCAGGGGCCCAGGAGCAGAGGCCCAGTAGCAGGGGCCCAGGAGCAGGGGCCTAGGGGCAGGGGCCTAGGGGCAGGGGCCTAGGGGCAGGGGCCCAGGAGCAGGGGCCCATGAGCAGGGGCCTAGGGGCAGGGGCCTAGGGGCAGGGGCCCAGGAGCAGGGGCCCAGGAGCAGGGGCCTAGGAGCGGGGGCCGGCTCAGTGGGCTCACCCTGCCAGGCAGCGGCCCGCCAAGTTCAATATACAGGAAGTCGGCTCGGTGGCTCCCCCTGTAGGGGAAATGCCCCTGTGACGTTTCCGCTAATCACTGGATGACCTCGATGTATTTCAACAACTGACTAGATAATCATTGGGTGACCTCAATGCCGCTTCAATGTATTTCAACAACTGGCTTGAACTTGAACTGTGTGGTTTTAAGTTGTTTTTACACAGATCGGTGGGTGCCTGGAACATGCTGCCAGGCCTACAGCTGTGCCCCTATGCCGCCCACTAGATGCCCACCTCTGAGTGTGTCCCTTCTTCAGCCCTTCTTCTGCGGAGGACAAGCACTGAGTCTGATGCTAAAATGACGTCAGCTAAGCTTTTGGCTGACATATGCATCTCACAATCTACTCACCCCCCTCACCGCCTCCACCCCACCCTTCCACACTGTGGTAATCCTCCAGGAAGATACCTATTGCCACAATCACCAGGCCTTTGGGCACATTACGGAGAAGTACACACCCATACATATGATCTGGTTTCGCAAATACCCTTTGGCAATCACCGATTGCATGTCTGATAATGAATTTTTATTAAAAAAGTAATCTGCTGCAGAGATCTGCAAATGAATCACACTCACGACAAAATCCTTTCATAACATTGATACTCGATCCAAAGTTTTGAGTGTTTAATGGTGTCCATCCATCAGTTTTCATTCCAAACAATAACTTGTGTTTATTTATTGGATACACTGAAGAAAATCTAAAGAGCTTCACATCACAATGTTCCCCTAGCAAAACACAAAGCGCTGGAGGAACTCAGCGGGCCAAGCAGCTTCTGTGCAGGCAAATGGACAGATGATGTTTCAGATCGGGACCCTTCTTCAGACTGATGGAGTAGTGGGGAGAACTCTGAGAACTTCTCCATGCAGAAAGTGCCCTATAGGTTGGCACGGTGGCGCAGTGGTGGAGTTGCTGGCTTGCAGCTCCAGACTCCCAGATTTGATCCTGACTAGCGGTGTTGCCTTTACTGAGTTTGTACGTCTCCCAGTGACCGCGTGGGTTTTCTCAGGGTGCTCCGGTTTCCTCCCACATGCCAAAGACGTACAGGTTTGTAGGTTAATTAGCTTTGGTAAAAATCGTAAATTGTCCCATAGTGTGTAGGATAGTGTTAGTGTATGGGGTTATTGCTGGTCGGCACAGACTCAGTGGGCTCAAGGGCCTGTTTCTCTAAACTAAACTAAACTAAACTAAACTAAACTAAACTAAACTAAACTAAACTAAACTAAACTAAACTAAACTTAACTAAACTAAACTAAACTAAACTAAACTAAACTAAACTAAACTAAACTAAACTAAACTACTAAACTAAACTAAACTCACTCTGCCCATCTGCGATACAATGGCTATCTCGATGGAACTAATGCCCAGTGCAAGAATTCACAGGGGTTGCAGTCGTCGCCATTTTGAAAGCATGATATATGTTGCATTGATAAAGTTATGGGTTTGTTTGCATGCTACCCAGAGAGTCATATATTCATACAGCATGGAAACAGACTTCAGCCCAACTTGCCCACACCAACCAAATGTCCCATCTACACTAGTCCCGTGCGATGGCTTATATCCATCTGAACCTTTCCCATCCATGTTGCTGTCCAAATGTCTTTTAAATATTGTGATTGTACCTGCCTCAACTTCCTCCTCTGGCAGCACGTTCCACACACGTGGAAAAGGTTGCCGTTCAGGTTCCTTTTAAATCTTTCCCCTTTCACCTTAAACCTGCGTCCTTGTTTCTTGATTCCCCCTTCTCAGACTACTATGAAGGACTCAGTGCATTTGCATTATCTATTCCCCTCATCATCTTACACACATCTACAGTTGAAGGTCGCCTATCAGACTCCAAGGAATAAACTCCTAGCCTCTTCCCAGCCACTCACTATAGCTCAGGCCCACAAGTCCTAACCACATCCTCATCCTCATAAATCTCTGCACTCTTTCCAGCATAACAACATGCTTCCTACAGCAAGGTGACCAAAAGTCAATGCAATCCTCCAATTGCGGCCTCACCAAAGTCTTGTACAGGTACAACTATACCGTAACACCCCAACTTCTATACTCATTGCTCACCCCCATTACTTACCCCCCCCCCCTCCCCTTTGCCCCACGGGAACTCAACTCGCACTATTTTTCCCTTCCCCTCCTTCCCGCTGTGTTCTCTCCTCCAGCTGCACAATTTACATCTTCAATCCTTTTGTCACACACCTTTTTTAAAATTATCTCTGGCCTTTGTCTATTTGCCGATCAAAAACACTCCTCGCCTATGGCGACCTATTACCTACCACGCTTTGTTCTGCCCCCTTCTCTTCCAGCTTTATTCACCCCCAACCCCCCCCCCCCCCCCCCCCCCCCACAATCAGTTTGAAAAAAGGGTCCTGATCCGAAACGTCACCCGTCTAGGTTCTCCAGGGATGCTCGACCCGAAACGTCACCCATTCCTTCTATCCAGAGATGCTGTCTGTCCCGCTGAGTTACTCCAGCATTTTGTGTCCATCTCCAGTGATGCTGCCTGACCTGCTGAGTTACACTAGCACTTTGTGACTGGTCTACACCAAGGACGAGTCGGACAGACCTGGAGTGGTTTCGCTGGAGCTCCACAGGTTGAGGGCAGACCTGATAGAAACATATAAAATGATGAAAGACATAGATAAGCCGAGAGTCAGAGCCTTTTTTGCAGGGTGGAAATGTCAAAGACTAGAGGGCATAGCTTTAAGGTGAGAGGGGCAAAGTTTAAAGGAGATGAGCGGGGCAAGTTTTCTACACAGAGAGCGGTGGGTGCCTGGAATGCACTGCCAGGGGTGGTGGTGGAGGCAGATACGATATTGACGTAAAAGCTTTTAGACAGGCGCGCAGAAATGCAGGGAATGGCAGAGGAGATTAGTTTAACCCCGCATCATGTTCTTCACAGACATTGTGGGCCAAAGGGCCTGTTTCTGTGCTATATGTAAAAATACCTATGACAGTACATTAATAGTTAATTATCAGGTACAGCCTTGAAACTGATTATCAGATTGTTAATGCATGGTATTCTTATTGAAACATATAAGATTTTTAAGGGTTTGGACACGCACGTTCCCGATGTTGAGGCACGTCCAGAACCATGGGCCACAGTTTAAGAATAAGGGATGTTGAGGGAGTCCAGAACCAGGGGCCATTTAGAACAGAGACGAGGAAACACTTTTTCTCACAGAGAGTTGTGAGTCTGTGGAATTCTCTGCCTCAGAGGGCGGTGGAGGCCGGTTCTCTGGGTGCTTTCAAGAGAGAGCTAGATAGGGCTCTTAAAGATAGCGGAGTCAGGGGATATGGGGAGAAGGCAGGAACGGGGTACTGAATGTGGATGATGTGCCATGATCACATTGAATGGCGGTGCTGGCTCTAAGGGCCAAATCGCCTACTCCTGCATCTATTGTCTATTGTCTATTGTCTATTGCTTGTGGAGTCCTGCTGTGTATAGGTTGGGTGACACTACCCTCTCAGTAATTATACAGTTAGGCATGTCACTGGCTGCAAAACTATTTAAACCATCCCGGGATTGTGAGCGTGAAGAGAATTTTAATTCCGCTCCACACCTCCTTGTAAACAAGCTGACTGGAATGAGCCACCATCACATGCCTCCCACAGTTCGCAGTATTTCAGAAAATTCTTGCAATTATTTTCACGTCTACATTCCTTTAACACCTATTGTTGACATGCTGGCTTCTTGCTGGCTCTTCTGTTTAACACAGCAGTTCAGACTGAGCCAGGCGATGCCAGGGGATATCTGCTCCACCCTCATTCAGAGACAGTCCGGACACTTGAAATTAACTTGCAAACTGAGAACAGCACGGTGGCGCAGCAGTAGAGTTGCTGCCTTACAGCGCCGGAGACCCGGGTTCGATACTGACAATGGGTGCTGTCTGCACGGAGTCTGTGACCTGCGTGGGTTTTCCCCGGGTGCTCCGGTTTCCTCCAACACTCCAAAGTCAATAGACAATAGACAACAGACAATAGGTGCAGGAGTAGGCCATTCGGCTCTTCGATTCAACAGCACCGCCATTCAATGGGATCATGGCTGATCATCCCCAATCAGTACCCCGTTCCTGCCTTCTCCCCATATCCCCTGACTGCGCCATTTTTAAGAGCTCTATCTAGCTCTCTCTTGAAAGTATCCAGAGATCCCGCCTCCACCGCCCCCTGAGGCAGAGAATTCAACAGACTCACCACTAGTCGTCCAGGTTTGTAAATTAATTGTAAATGATCCCTAATGTATCGGATGGTGCTAGTGTAAGGGGTGATCGCTGGTTGGTGCAGACTCAGTTGGCTGAAGGGTCTGTTTCCACGCTGTATCCCTAAAATCTAAAGTAAAAGTCTAAATCTAAAGGGCTTGCGACAGGGGTGCACAATAAACCTCTTGCATGCGGGCTCAGTATTCCTCCAGGTGCTCAGGTTTCCTCCCACATTCCAAAGATGTAGGTTAGTTGGCTTTGGTACATTGTAGATTGTTCCTAGTGTGTAGGAGAGGGTTGGTGTATGGGGATTGCTGGTTGGCACAGATTCGATGGGCCGAAGGGCGTGTTTCCGCGCCATACCTTTAAGCTAAACTAAATTAAGCAGGTGTTTAAGAAGGAACTGCAGATGCTGGAAATTCGAAGGTACACAAAAAAGCTGGAGAAACTCAGCGGGTGCAGCAGCATCTATGGAGCGAAGGAAATAGGCAACGTTTCGGGCTGAAGAAGGGTTTCGGCCCGAAACGTTGCCTATTTCCTTCACTCCATAGATGCTGCTGCACCCGCTGAGTTTCTCCAGCTTTTTTGTGTACCTTAAATTAAGCAGGTGTTGGTCCTCAACACGACCCTCGAACCTGCTCTATGTTTAATAAGATCGTGGCTGATATGATCTAGGTTCATCTCTCAACTCCGCGCTCTGCAAAGTCCTGCGTTCCTGCGATCTCAACACATTCCTGTCTACCTCTGATAACCTTTCAAATTCATGCTAATCAAGAAGGACAGGGTAGTTTTTCCCTCAAAAGGGTGGGGTTGTAAAGAAGGTAGATCAATGGTTTGATGGTGCTTTTATTGCCACATGTGCAGTGCAAATGCACAGTGAAACTCTTTTCTTATAAGCAGTCCAGTGGAGTATTGCCATACTCAAGCTCATCCCCGATTAGCAAATGTTCAGAAGCAGCCACTGACCCCGCGTACAAGAGGCACCATTTAGTTTAGTTTAGTTTAGTTTAGTTTAGTGTCACCTGTACCAAGGTAACCTACAGAGAAAAGCTTCTGTTGTGTGCTTCCAGTCAGCAGAAAGACAATACGTGATTACAATCGAGCCATTTCCGGTGTGTAGATACATGATAGGGGAATAACGTGTAGTGCAAGGTAAAGCCAAGATGCAGGATAGTCTGAGGGTCGCCAAAGTCCAGTCAGCGCTAGTTGTTATGAGTGGTACCTGTTCTAGGCAAGCTCCAGGCTACTGCGGGCCTGCAGCCAGCACCTTCCTTGGACGTCTGGATGGACCAGCAAGCCCACGTCCCTCTCCCCGCACATCCATCTTTGTTCCTGTGGAACGCCTCCCGCACCCGGGCCAAGCTTGCCCTGGTTGGTCGGGCATTGAGTATAAAAGTTGGGATTCGTGCTTCAACTTATACAACTTGCGTTAAGCCTCTTTGGTTAAGACATGGGAAAGATGTCATTAGGCTGGAAAGGGTGACTGGGGCTGGTAGGCTTGAGTTATCAGCGCAGGGTGGATAGACTGGGACTTCTCCTCTGCAATGCAGGAGATTGTGGGCTTCAGATTAGTTTAGAAATACAGCATGGGAACAGGCCCTTCGGCCTCCCATTCACACTAGTTCTATGTTATCCCACTTTTGCATCAACTTCCTGCACACTAGGGGCAATTTACAGAAACCAAGTAATCTACAAACCCGCACATCATTGGGATTTGGGAGGAAAACAGAGCACCCGGAGGAAACCCACAAAGTCACAGGGAGAACATGCAAACTCCATACAGATAGCACCTGAGGTCAGGATTGAACCTGGGATTCTGGCGCTGTGAGGCAGCAGCTCCACCAACTGCGCCACTGTGCTGCCCTTATAGTGACCTTATAGAGATACATATCGCGAGGTACCCCTATTCCCTTCATGATTTTATATAGGATCACGCCTCATCCTCCTGCGCTCCAAGTAATAGAGTCACAGCCTGCTCAACCTCTTTAGTTTAGTTTAGTTTAAAGATACAGTGCGGAAACAGGCCCTTCAGCCCACTAGGTCCGCACCGACCTGTGATCCCCTCACATTAACACTATCCTACACACACTGGGGACAATTTGCATTTATACTAAGCCAATTAACCTACAAACCTCTATGTCTTTGGACCTCTTCCTGTAGCTCAGGCCCTCGGGTCCTCTCACCATCATTGTGAATCTTCTCTGCACCCTTTCCAGCTCTCCGTCCTGACATTGCTCCGTGTGACATTGATGGGTTTGGCCGTATTTTTAATAACATTATTTACAGCAAACGCTCGAGATGTTTAATCAGTACATAAACTCACAATAACACTGGAAGGTAAGTCAGGCAACAGCGAGGTCTTGGCAAATCGCCCCATTGACACTTGTGCATTGCAACAGCTCATGGGACCTGTGGGTTCAGAATAAACTGGAAGTGACATTTCCTCACTCACCGGACTTCTCTCATCATTAGCCAGTGACCGCTCAGTTGTCGGATAACATTGGATAACATTCTAAAGTTATAAAATGGAGTCAATGTCGAAGACTGTCAAAGCTGCCACAGCCAGACATAAAAACATTTTTTTTTACCACGAGTAGTAGCTCTACTCAATAACCAAAAATCTGTAGCTTCCTTTTGCTCTGGTATTTTATTTAATTTGCATGTTTAATCAATAATGTTTTATTATTAATGTTTAATGTTTTATTTATCATTTTTAACTGTCACTGTATGTCATGTTGTCACTTGTGGGCGGAGCACCAAGGCAAATTCCTTGTATGTGAATACTTGGCCAATAAACTTATTCAAATTCGAAGATCAAAACTACCATGGAGACACACGAGGCTGAAGATGTTGGTGTCTGAAGCAAAAATCAAAGTGCCCGAGAAACTCAGTGGATCAGGCAGGATCTGTGGTGGCAGAGGGATGGTCAATGTTTCGGTTCAAGTCCCTACATCAGGATAGAATGTGCAGAGGAAAGATTGGTCATAAGGTCATAAGGAATAGGAGTAGAATTAGGCCATTTAGCCCATCAAATCTACTCTGCAACTCAATCATGGCTGATCTATCTCTCCCTCCTAACCCCATTCTCCTGCCTTCTCCCCATAACCGCTGACACCTGTACTAATCAAGAATCAATACCTATTGGTATTGGTATTGGTTTATTATTGTCATGTGTACTGAGGTACAGTGAAGATGTTTGTCTTGTGTGCTATCCAGGCACATCATACCATACCTGACTATGTTGACTGCCTGCCCGGTGTGAAGTGTAGATGGAAAACATGGATAGGTGACGTTTTGGGTCGTGGCCCTTCTTCAGATTGATTGTAGTGAGGGGGAGAAGGTTGGGAGAGAAGTGGGAGCGGGACAAAACCTGGCGAGTGATAGGTCGATGCAGGTGAGTGTTTTTTCTGATTGGGTGTTACGTGTAAAAAAATAGCAGCGGAGCTCACGATCTCTTTGCCAGGGATCGATCTCGGAGCTCCAACCGTGGGTGCTTGCGGACTTAAACATCACGGAGCTTGAGGTCTCTGGTTAGAGACCGACTTTCAGCAACTCAAAGCCGCGGGAGTTTCAATCACCCCGACGCGGGAGCTTCAATCGCCCGACTGCGGATGGTTCGACTACCCTGACTATGGGAGAATAAAGAGGAAGCTTGGACTTTATTGCCTTCCATCACAATGAGGAATGTGTGGAATCCGCTGTGGTGGATGTTTATGTTAACTTTTATGTAGTTCTGTGTCTTGTTGCTTTTTTCCTCGTATGGCTGTATAGTAATTCGCATATCACTGCACCTTAATTGGTACACGTGACAATGAAAGACCTTTATGATTATATTTGGAGTAATGGAAGATGGGAATAAATTGAACTCATCTCAAATTTTTTTTTTTTAAATTATGGTTTAAATAATAGCAAAAAAATTAATACTTAAATTTTGGAAAAATACATCAATACCAACGCTTAAAATCGCAAGCATGTTGGACACCGCACATCTTGAGGAAATGCGATTCCTCCTAATGGATAAATCAGACCAATTCATAACGAGTTGGTCTCCATTTGTCGTCTTTTTGGAATCATATGGTGCAACACAATTGTAAAAAATAACTGTTTCAGGATTGGACGAGGCATGGTCAAGATTATAAACAGTGATCTCCTTACTTCTTTTCTTTATGTCTTATTCTCTTTTTTCTACTTTCTTTTCTTCAACTTTCCTCATTCATTCTTCTTTTTTTTTCTTCTTCACACAGTATATATCTCACATCCTTCTATCCTTTACTATCTAATTTCTTGTTCTTATTCTTATTCTTCTTTATTATAACAACAAAAATAAGACGCTGTACATAAAATGGATTATGAAAATATATATTAGGCACTTTGGTGCTATATGATTGTACTTACTTCTAATAAAATAAAATATTAAAAAAAAAAAGACAATGAAAGACCTTTGAAACCTTTGACCTGATGGGCTGAATGGCCTACGTCCATTAACACGTAGAAGGGCCCTTTGGGCCACAGTGATCGTGCCGAACATGATACCAAGGTAAGACATAAAGTGCTGGAGTAACTTATCAGCTCAGGTAACATCTCTGGAGAACATGGACAGGTGACATTTCGGGTTGGGGCTCATTTTCAGACTTGTTTTCCACGTGATGCCAAAATAAACTAATCTGCCTGCGTACGATCCATATCCCTTCATTCCCTGTATATCCTTGTATCTATCTTACAGCCTCGTGAACATTATTGTATCTGCCTCCACCACCACTCCTGGCAGCATGTTCCGGGCACTCACCCCTCTCTGTATAAAACATCTCCTTCAAACTTTGCTCCTCTCAACTTAAAACTTTGACCTCTAGTCTTTAACCTTTCCACCCGAGGAAAAAGGTTCTGACAGTCTACCCTATCGATGCCTCTGATCATGTTATATATGTCTGTCTGTCAGGTCTCTCCTCAACCTTCCATGTTCCAGAGAAAACAATGGAATGTTGTCCATTCCGTGATCCACATACATTTGGCAATGCTGGAAGCAATTTATTAGACAAGGAACTGGAGTCTTGAACATAACTGCCACAGAAGGCAGTGGTGGCCAATTCACTGGATGGATTTAAATGAGAGTTAGATAGAGCTCTTGGGGCCAGCAGAATCAAGGGTTATGGGGAGAAGTCAGGCACGGGTTACTGATTGTGGATGATCAGCCATGATCACAATGAATGGTGGTGCTGGCTCGAAGGGCCTAATGGCCTCCTCCTGCACCTATTTTCTCTGTTTCTATGGTTCAATAACCACAGTAAAGGTGACTAACAATGTTTGCTGAGGTCATTTACTTTCCTGTAACCAGGGGAATAAGATTCTGACATTGCTCTTGTGATCTCACTTGGGCTTGGCTGCATTTTTATAACATTATTTACAGCGCTGTTTTCTGCACAGTCCTTTTTTTTTAACAATCTTGTAGATTTTATGTGCAATTTGTGTGATGGCGATGTTTAAGAGGCTTTTAGATAGGCACATGGATATGCATAGAAGGATATGGATCACATCCAGGCAGAGGAGGCTAGTGTAACTTGCTAATATATTTAGCATGGAAATTGTGGGCCGAAGGGCCTCTACATTGCTGTATTGTTCACCGTTTGTGTTCGTTGTTGGATATTAGTGCAAAACACAATTAGAAAACCAGCCCGCAGCAGTGTAAGTGGTGGGTCGCAGTGTTCCGTGTGTCGATTAGGGCTGTGCAGGGTAGCTTAAGAACCTGATAGTTGTAGGGAAGTCATTGTTTCTGAAGCTGGTGGTGTGGGATTAACAGCTTTGGTACTTCCTGCCCAACACTGGCAGCAAGATGAAAAAAACCCTGAAAGGACACGAAGTGCTGGAATAACTCTGCGGGTCAGGCAGCACCTCTGGAGAACATGGATAGGTGACGTTTTAGGTCGAGATCCTTCTTCAGTCTGAAGAAGGGTCCCCAGTCTGAGGAAGGGTCTCGACCCGAAACGTCACCTGTCCATGTTCACAGAGAGTGGTGAATCTCTGGAACTCTCTGCCACAGAGGGTAGTTGAGGCCAGTTCATTGGCTATATTTAAGAGGGAGTTAGATGTGGCCCTTGTGGCTAAGGGGATCAGGGGGTATGGAGAGAAGGCAGGTACGGGATACTGAGTTGGATGATCAGCCATGATCATATTGAATGGCGGTGCAGGCTCAAAGGGCCGAATGGCCTACTCCTGCACCTAATTTCTATGTTTCTATGTTTCTAGATATGCTGCCTGACCCGCTGAATTACTCCAGCACTTGGTGTCTTTTGATGCATTGACCAGCATCTGCAGTTCCTTGGTTCCACAGAGAAAACTCCTTGGTTTGTTTTGGGTGAAAAACAGGGATCTCTACACGAGGTCAACTGCCTCTCGCACCCTGGGGTGCAGAATGCACCCCTGTAAAATGGGACTCACTCTGCCCACCCTGTCCCACTGTGCTGTGAACCAGTTGTGATCCCGCACCCAGTTTGAACGCCCCTGACTTCTGTACAGCACAGTTCAGTTCCACCGCCGGCTAAACCTGCCCCACTAGCTCAGTGTGTGCTGTTAGTTAAGGAAAACGAGTGAGTTATTCAGCAGCCGGTGTCTGGTTCCTCTCAGTTATCTGAGCCGGCGTTGAGTAAATTGGATCCCTCCATGGGGCGGCCGGAAGCCCAGGTAACAATCCAGCTCAGCCTCTCTCACACTGCCTCCACTTTCCAAAGTTACATTCACTGCAAAAAAAAAAAGCATTCTTTTCAGCTCCGTAATTGCACCTTTGTGCAGCTTTTCTTGGAAGAGGCACTCGGCGATGCTTTAACCGTGAAGCTTCGGTAGATTTTCTCTTCAAGCTGTGGCTTTGATCTGCACTTTTGGATAGTGTCTTCCTAATGTGCTCGCTATGTGTTCCCTGGCACACGCTGGCTGTGTAATTGCGTTGCTTCACATTTGGCACTTGCTGGTTTCCATTGCTCACCTGGATCTTTGATCCCTCCACACACACACACACACGCACACACAGCTGAATTATCCTCGGCATTATACCAAGGGGTATTATCCTCGGCAGCTGACATTCACAGCACGACGGTCCAGTGATCAGAGCTGCCTTTCCTCTGACATTCTCCATATGCCATAAACACAAAAGCCCAGCACCTGAAGCCCTGAGCACAATGCAGTTCCCACTGTCGCCTTGTGTGCAACAATAACAGCTTGCATTATTCACAAAGCGCCTTCAATATACAGAGCACATCACAAGGCATTTCACAAAAGCTCTACCCTGTCTGGCAAAAAGGTATAGAAGTGTGAAAACGCACAACTCCACAGATTCAGGGACAGTTTCTGTTGCTGCTATCAGGCAACTGAATCATCCTACCACAACCTGAGAGCAGTGCTGAACTACTATCTACCTCTTTGGTGACCCTCGGACTATCCTTGATCGGACTTTGCTGGCTTTACCTTGCACTAAACGTTATTCCCTTATCATGTACAGTACCTATACATTGTAAATGGATCGATTGTAAATATGTATTGTCTTTCTGCTTTTCACTGTATCTCGGTATATGTGACAATGAACTAAACTGAGCAGAACGTTTACACTGAGCCAAGTTAGTTTAGTTCAGGTACAGTCAGGGTGGAGTTTAAGGTGAAGGGGGAACGATTTAATAGGAATCTGAGGGGTAACATTTTCACACAAAGGGTGGTGGGTGTATGGAATGAGCGGCTGGTGAAGGGACAATTGCAAAGTTTAAGAAACAATTAGACAAGTACATGGATAGGACAAGGTTCGGCGGGATATGGGGCAAATGCAGGCAGGTGGAACTAGTGTAGATGGGACATGTTGGTCGGTGTGGGCAAGATGCACAATGGAAACCATGTATCACAGCTCCGCCCAAGGCCACAGGAAATTACAAGAGTTGCAGATGTACCCACAGACCAGACTCCCCACCATCAACTCCATCTACCCTTCACACTGCCTCGGAAAAGCAGGCACCCTCTGACTAAATAAATTCCTTCTGTATGGGTGTGGTTTGACAGGATAGTGTGCAGCCAAAGCTTCTCACTGTATCTTTATATACATGACAATAGTAAGTCAATATCAAACCCAATTGAGGCTTACACTGTAGTTTAGTTTAGTTTATTGTCACAAGTACATTGGTACAGTGAGAAGCTTTTGTTGCATGCTACCCAGTCATTGGAAAGACCATACAAGATCACAATCTAGCCACCCACAGTACACAGATACATGATAAAAGGAATAACATTTAGTGCAAGATAAAGTCCAGTAAAGTCCAATTACAGATAGTTCCAGTGGATGAGGTAGATAGTAGCACTGGGCCGTTCTCTAGTGGATGGTTCAATTGCCTAATAACATCTGGGGAGAGACTGTCTCTGAATCTGCGTTTTCACATTTCTATAACTCTTGCCTGCTTGGAGAGGGGAGAAGAAGGAGAGACCGTGGTGAGACTGATCCCTGATTATTCTGCTGGCCTTGCTGAGGCAGCGTGAAGTGTAGATGGAGCCAATGGAAGGGAGGTTGGGTTTGTGTGATGGTCTGGGCTGCGTCCACAATTCTCTGCAATTTCTCGCGGTCTTGATGGAGCTGTGCTGTGATACATCCCGATAAAATGCTTTCTACAGCGCATCTGTAGAAGTTGGCGAGGGCTGTTGGGGACATGCCGAACTTTCTAAGCCTTCTAAGGAAGTAGAGGCGCTCCGTGACCTGGAGAATATTCATGGGGTGAACCAGTAGTCGGCAGGTCATGCAGCCAGCATAGAGATAGCTCCACAGCACAATGTGGCAATTCCTTCCCTCCTGTGTAACCAGGCAGGTACAGCAGCATGGCACCCACATTGAACTGAAACTCATCCCCATCTGCCTCTATTCCAACAAACTGAAGAATGTTTTTTATAAATTTGTACTTAGGAAGTTTGTAAACATTTCTGCTGTGGCTCTTTACCAATTTATACAGATGTACCATAAGCAGCAACTGTTTGGCAACTGCCCTGTCCAAGGCCTCAAGAATTTCGGGATGTAGCCCAGTCCACAATTTGCCATTGTATCTCAGTACACGTGACAATAATAAACCAGTACCAACATCATTAAGTAATTAACCGAAGTTCTATTTGCTTTCCAAAACCAGAAATGTGAAACCAGTTCTTTTGTTGTGCAAACAGTGCTTCATTCTTTCGGCTGAATTATTCTGCTGGTGATAAAGGCAAAGTAGGGGACAGCCATTTCTTCACTTCTCTGTGAAGTGTCAATGCTGCTATTCGTATAACCATATAACAATCACAGCACGGAAACAGGCCATCTCGGCCCTTCTAGTCCGTGCCGAACACTCACTCTCACCTAGTCCCATCTACCTGCACTCAGACCATAACCCTCCATTTCTTTCCCGTCCATATACCTATCCAATTTATTTCTAAATGATAAAATCGAACCTGTCTCCACCACTTCCACTGGGAGCTCATTCCACACAGCTACCACTCTCTGAGTAAAGAAGTTCCCCTCATGTTACCCCTAAACTTCTGTCCCATAACATTCCCTCAGGACGAGCATCAAAGATTAGTGTTGGGGGGGGGGGGGGGGGGGGGGGGGGGGGGGAGAGGGAGAGGGGAGGGGGGAGATTGAGTGGAAGTTTGCATTTTAGGATCTCAAGTCAAGTCGAGGTGGGATCAATAGTAGATGAGAGAGAACAGGTTACAAGTAAACAGGCGGGAGAATGCGATTGACGGGATTGCATTGAAGATGATGGACTGAATGGCATCCTTTTAGACCTTAGACTTTAGAGATACCGCGCGGAAACAGGCCCTTCAGCCCACCAACCAGCAATCACCCCACACACTAACGCTGCCCTACACACTAGGGACAATGTACAATTTTACCAAAGTCAATTAACCTACAAACCTGCACGTCTTTGGTGTGTGGGAGTGTAGTGTAAGGGTTAAACAGACAACTCGGACACCCGGAGAAAACCCACGTGGTCACAGAGAGAACGTACAAACTCCGTACAGACAGCATCCGTAGTCAGGTTCGAACCCGGGTCTCCAGCACTGTAAGGCGGCGACTCTACCGCTGCGCCACCGTGCCGCCCTAATTTCCGTGGTAAGGAAATGAAACTTACTCTGTCAAAAGCGGAAGGTAAATGGCGTTTTGTTATGGAACAGTACACAGTGGCCTTGTTTACCGTTGCACAGTTTGTTCTGTCATAACTTCCTGAATGTCCAACTTTCAAACCTGAAATCCCAAAAGCACCTATGAGCATTTAAACCCGTAAGATATTTAACTATTTATCAATAATTGCCCTAGGAGTATGATTGCTAAGTGGGAACCGCATTTAGATAAGTTCATATGTTCATCAGTTCTAGGAGCAGAATGAGGCCATTCGGCCCATCAAGTCTACTCAACCATTCAATCATGACTAACCTATCTTTCCCTCATCACCCCATTCTCCTGCCTTCTCCTGCCTTCTCCCCAAAACTCCTGACATTGGTACTAATCAAGAATCCATCTATCTCTGCCTAAAATATATCAATTGACTTGGCTTCCACAGCCTTCTTTGGCAATTCATTCTACAGATTCACCACCCACTGACGAAAGAAATGCCTCCTCATCTCCTTATCAGTAGAATCGCAAGTGCATCCTGTTAGATTGATGCATCTCCCATTGTTGAACGAGACACTGTAATTGTTGCGTGATCGGCAGATACTCAGGCATCTTCAGAAGCCTGGCCACTTGGCTAAAACTAGGCCAGAGCATTTCCCCCGTCTCTCCACGAAGTCCAAGTCGGGGAATGGCTGGGAATCCATGGAGCAGGGCTTTGCTGGGATGGGCTGTCTGATCTTTGGTTGGAATTTGGAGACTGAAGAAGGGTCCTAACCCTTAACATCATGTGTCCATTCCCTCCGCAGATATTATCTGACCTGCTGAGTTCCTCCAGCAGCTTGGTTTTGTATGTTGCTTTTGAATGGAATTTTGTTGCTTTGAACTCAGAGATTGACCACTGGTTCAATGGTTCTTTTTTATTCCATGTATGTGCGCGCAGTGAAATTCTTTTTTTGTGTTCAGTGAAGTGTTGCCATAGCTAAGAGCAATCCCCGATTACTGTAAAGTGCATAGACATAGTCCACTGAGACCGCATACAAGAGTCACCAGGGTTTGGCGGCATTTTCGAAGTCCGGTCCAGTCCACGGGCTCGGTCACCTGGAGCAGGGCCCGATCCAGGCGAGTCCCAGGCTGTTGCTGGGCCTCCATCTGTGGCCTTCGTCCATCCAGATCGTCAAGTGAACCATCTTCCCTCTCCTCGCGCGCCCTGCTTCGGCCTTCGTGCCCCTGGGGGTGGGGCGCCTCCTGCAGCCGTCCTTGCGGGCACGGAAGGTAAGACCCCGGTTCACTCTCACACCGGCCCCTTGCTCTCGCGTCCACCATCGCCGACCCCCTCCGGTCCAAGGGGGACGAGCTTGGCGGCTCCCCCTATAGGCCGCGGCCTGCCAGTGCCGCCTTCTGGCCACCACGCCTACCGACCAAAACACCAATTGGCGCAAATGACACCACACTCCTCCCATTCTGGACCCTGCTGCAGTGGGCAGAGCCGCCCACTGTCACACACGCTAATGCCAATCTGGTGTCTTGAGGATCATGTTACGACTAAAAAAAAAGTGTTCCTCCCTTGACAGCCATCCTAAAAGGTGATTAGAGCTAATTTATCATTCAAATCTGCCATCACTTCTGAAAGGAAAAAGCAGAGTTGACACTGCACCTGCCTCTCTGTGAAGGTGCCCAATGAGTCAATATGTCCTCAGCTCTATTGCATGTGTAGTAATTGCTCCACTCCAGTGCCTGGGGCCCGCAATCATTGTTTGAACAGTCAAATAACTGCTGTTTCATTCTTTACCTTCCCACAAAATTAAAACTGAAAACTAAAAATGGAATAGCGAAAGGCCTGGATAGAGTGGATGTGGAGAGGATGTTTCTACTAGTGGGAGAGTCTAGGACCAGAGAGGGCACAGCCTTCGAATACCAGTCAGAGGGTGGAATTCATTGCCACAGACGGCTGTGGAGGTCAAGTCAATGGATACTTTTAAGGATTATATTGACTGATTCTTGATTAGTGCGGATGTCAGGGGTAATGGGGAGAAGGCAGCAGTATGGTGCTGAGAGGGAAAGATAGATCAGCCGTGATTGAATGGTGGAGTAGACTTGATGGGCCGAATGGCCTAATTATGCTCCTGCATCTTATGAACATGAACTCAGAGGATAACGTTTTCTCATTGTATCCTGCTGCTTCTTGCCTACTGCTGTAGTTTTTCTCCTGGATCTTTTGCGGTTACTGTTTGGCTTAGGTTTAGGTTTGTCATTGTCATATGTATCTAGTGACATTGCAAAGCCTTGTTTTGCATGATATCCAAAACAGATCGGATATCCCACACATAAATACAATCAAGTCAAACTCAAACCTAGTTTGCCTGGGTTTCAACAACTAAGTTACAGAGATAGGTTGAATAAGTTAGGTCTTTATTCTCTGGAGCGCAGAAGGTTAAGGGGGGACCTGATAGAGGTCTTTAAAATGATGAGAGGGATAGACAGAGTTGATGTGGACAAGCTTTTCCCTTTGAGAATAGGGAAGATTCAAACAAGAGGACATGACTTCAGAATTAAGGGACAGAAGTTTAGGGGTAATATGAGGGGGAACTTCTTTACGCAGAGAGTGGTGGCGGTGTGGAATGAGCTCCCAGTGGAAGTGGTGGAGGCAGGTTCATTGGTATCATTTAAAAATAAATTGGATAGGCATATGGATGAGAAGGGAATGGAGGGTTATGGTACGAGTGCAGGCAGGTGGGACTAAGGGGAAAAAAATTTGTTCGGCATGGACTTGTAGGGCCGAGATGGCCTGTTTCCGTGCTGTAATTGTTATATGGTTATATGGTTATATGGTTAAACACAATAGGTAGAGCAAAGGGGAAGACACTGAGTGCAGAATACAGTTCGCAATTGTTCCAGAGACAAAGTCCAATGTCCGCACTGGCTTGTGGTGAATTGGACTGTACCCTAACTTATGGAAGGAACGTTCGGAAACATGATTACAGAGGGGAAGAAGCTGTCCCTGTGTCTGGTGTTGCGTGCTTTCAAGCTTCTGTATCTCCTGCCAAATATGATCGGGGGGAAGAAGGAATGACCGGGGTGGGACAAGCCTTTGAGTATGTTGCCTGCGTGACAGCGTGAAGTATAGATGGAGTCAATGGTGGGTAGTCTGGTCTGTGGGTACATCTGCAACTCTTGTAATTTCCTGTGGCCTTGGGCAGAGCTGTTCCCAAACCAAGCTGTGATGCAAGCTGTAGGAGTGGATTGCATGAAAGTTTGTGAGTCATTTGGAGATGTGCCACATTTCCTCAGTCTCCTCAGGAAGTAGTGGTATTGGTGTGGCTTCTTGGCCGTTGCACCAACGTGCTTGTCCATGACAAATTATTGGTAAAGTTAATTAACGGCAGGCGCGGAGAAAGGAGTTTGTTTCCCACCATTACAGTGGTGAATTTACATTCAAATAACGACATAAATCAGGAAGTAAAATAGCTCATCGGTGCCTTCACTTCCTCAGAGGTTTGAAGAGATTTGGCCAAATACTCCATTGAACTTCTGCAGGTGTACGGTAGAGAACATCCTGACCATTGCATCACGGTTCAGCAACTCGAACGCCCAGCAAGGTTGGAGATTACGGAGAGAGTGGTAGACTCTGCCCGGCCCATCACATGTACTGACCTCCCCACCAACAAAGGGGTCTACAGGAGGCGCTGCCTCAAGAATGCAGCTAATATCATCAAAGACCCACACCAAGCCTGGTCACACTCTCCTCTCGTTACTACTATTGGGTAGAAGGTGCAGGAGCCTGAAAACCGAAGACAAAAACACTTTGTTAACTACCACTGTTAGCACTTGTTAACAGCCAGTAGTTAACACTTAGTTATACAATGTGTCATCAATACATCGATCCACATTCCTCAGTAAATGTAATTGTGTTTTGACCAAGTATTAATGACACCGCATTCCTTTGAGTAAAATTCATGGGAGAATTTCTTAACTCACTGTCATTGAGGGCTCCGGACAGCGAGCACGGGGTTATTCCTGGTGTGCAGGTAAAGTCGTTCACCCACGTTATTTTATTATTCTCTCGCTCTCTCCCCTCTCTCTCCCTACATAACTCATTCTCTCTCCCTCTCTCGGTGTGTCTCTCTGTCTTTCGCTCTCTCCCTCCCTCTCTCTCTCACACGCTCTCTCTCCCGCTCTCCATCTCGTCTCTCTCTCGCTCTCTCACTCCCTCTCTCTCACCCTCTCGCCTCGGCATTCCCGGAATCATTTGGCATTTTGCGGGGACAGCTGCATCTGCGGTTCCTTCCTGTTGGGGGGGGGGGGGGGGGGGGGGGAGCCCAGGCCTGTGGCGGCTCCTAGTCTGTTCCCTCTGCGGGTGCTGCCTGGCCCGCTGAGTTCCTCCAGCAATTTGTATTTTTTGTTTCATGGACCATAGCATACCCCTAGTTCCTAAAACCTATTTCCATCACTGCCTGGACCCTTCTTCAGACTTACTACAGAATGTCTGGGTCTGGACTTTTCTTCAGACTAGCATCTGTAGTTCCTTGCATCTCATATTCTACCAGCAACTACAGAGCGGTCCCGAGCTTGTACTTCCGGTGGTGCTGGTGCCAGCAGCCTCCACCTACAGCCCGGTATCTTTTTGTTTTTTTTGTTTATTTTGTTATGTTAAAAGTGTATTTTTTTGTGTTTTTTTGTGTTTTTATGTGGGGGAAGAGGGCACGGTGCGGGGGATACCGTCCTTCAGCCGCTTCCTGGTGAGGACGCGACTATTATTCGAGTCGCGTCCACCCCACCCCCCCCCACCCCCCCCCCCCCCCCCCCCCCCCCCCCCCCCCCCCACAGCGGCCTACCTACCTGGATTGGCGCGGCCTTTCCTGCCGGGATCGACCGGAGCTCCAGCAGCGGCGGGACAGCGCTGGAACATCGCAGGGCTGGCGATGCCTTACCGGGGGTCGCTGTCTGGAGCCCAGAGTGCCGGACCTGCTGCACCAACATCAAGGAGCTGCGGTTTGCAGAGCTCCCAACGCGGGCGGCGCTGATGGACAGCGCGGGGTCCTGTGACTCTGCCCCTCGACCTGTTCAGGAGCTGCAGAAGCGGGAGGCGGCTGATCAGAAGGTCCGGGCCGCTGAGGAGGAGGATGCTCACCGTCGGGGCTCGGCGTCGGCGTTTCACCAGCCCGGCGTGAGGGCCTGAACATCGGGCCACCCGGGGCGGCGACTGCAGGTGCTCGGAAGGCCCCGACTACGGATGGACACGGAGGGGAGGCTGGCTGGACTATGGTGCCGTCCTCACCTGGGTGCCATTTATGTTATGTTGTGTTGTGGACTTTTTGACTTTTTGTGTTTGTGCTTTTGTTAAATTTTTAATTCAATTTCAATTTTATTTTTTTAATATGTTTTATTATTTATTTATTATTTATTTTTATTATTTTTCTTGTGATTTTTTTTAACGATACTGCTGTACGGGAAATTCATTTCGTTGTCTCAAAGTGAGGCGACGACAATAAAATTTGAATACAAGAATACAATACAAGCTACCATCTACCTCATTGGAGACCCTCAGATCATCTTTAATCAGACTTTACTGAACTTTAACCTGCACTAAACGTTATTCCCCTTTACCATGTACCTGTACACTGTTGATGGCTCAATTGTAATCATGTACAGTCTTTCCGCTGTGGTTAGCCTGCAACAAGAAGGTTTTCACGGTACACTGGAGAATTTGCATAAAGCCAGATTTGCATGTTAGGCCATTTGTGACCCGTGATGCCTGTGAACATTAAAGCGTTGTGCGACTAGGCCACGTCACCTTCAGCATGCTCCACCATTAAGATTATGTCTGGTACAACTGTACCACAACTCTGCATTGCAGCCCACTCCCACAATCCTTTCGTTCTCAAGAATTTAACTCAACAAGAACAAGAACTCAAGGCGGCACGGTGGCGCAGCGGTAGAGTTCACGCCTTACAGCACTTGCAGCGCCAGAGACCCGGGTTCGATCCCGAATAACAGCGCCGTCTGTACAAAGTTTGTACGTTCTCCCTGCGACCGCGTGGGCTTTCTCCGAGATCTCCGGTTTTCTCCCACACTCCAAAGACGTACAGGTTTATAGGTTAATTGGCCTGGGTTTATATACTTGGTCCACTTGGGTCCGTGCCGACCAGTGATCCCTGCACTAACACTATCCTACACACACGCTAGGGACAATTTACAATTTTACCGAAGCCAATTAACCTACAAACCTATGTCTTTGGAGTGTAGGAGGAAACCGGAGCATCCATAGAAAACCCACGCAGTCACATAGATAACGTACAAACTCCATACAGACAGCACCCATAGTCAGGATTGAACCCAGGTCTCTGGCGCTGTGAGGCAGCACTCTACTGCTGCGTCATTTATCCACATCATAGAAATTAAGTCACCCTCTCACTTCTGAGAATCTTGTCTGATGTAACCACTCTGCCAAGCTCCATCTCTTTGATCTCACAAGAGGCATTGCGATGGTGTGAGATAATTTCCGTTTAATTGCAAATTAACCTGATGTGTAATGATTCAATTGGTTATATAATTTTAACCAAAATGCAATGGCATGATGACACGTTTGCATGCTATGCTCTGCTGCCAATCCTGCTTCCCAAAGGCACATACTGTTGTCAGGCTTCTGAACAATCCTACTATAAGATCAGAACATCATTGCGACACAGTGGCACAGCTGTACAGTTGCTGCCGCACAGCGCTTGCAGTGCCAGAGGCCCGGGTTCCATACCGAGTACGGGCGCAGTCTGCACGCCGTTTGTACGTTCTCCTCGTCACCTGCGTGGGTTTTCTCCGGGATCTTTGGTTTCTTTCCACATTCAAAAGACGTCCAGGTTTGTGGGTTAATTGGCTTGGTGTAAATGTAAATTGTCCCAAGTGTGTGTTAATGTGAGGGGATTGTAGGTCGCTGCAGTGCGGACTCAGTGGACCCAAGGGCCCATTTTTGAGCTGTATCTCTAAACTAAACCAAACATAAGACGTAGGAGCAGAATTAGGCCATTTGGCCCATCGACTCTACTGTGATCTAGATCCCTCCCACTGGTGCATTGGTCCAAAACAGGATTTGCAACAGAAAACAGAAAACGTTTATAAGATCATAAGACATAGGAGCAGAATTATGGCCTTTTGTGTCTGTTGCACCATTCAATCCTGGCTGATCTACTATTCCCTCTCAACCCCATTCTCCTGCCTTCTCCCCGTAACCTTTGATGCCCTTACTAATCAAGAACCTATCAATCTCCGCTTTAAAAATACCCAAATGACGTGGCCTCCACTGCCGTCTGTGGCAATGAATTCCACAGATTCGCCACCCTCTGGCTAAAGAAATTCCTCCTCATCTCCATTCTAAAGGTACGTGCTTTTATTCTGACGCTTTGCCCTCTGGTCCTAGATTCTCCCAATACTGGAAAAATCTTCTCCACACCCATTCTGTCTAGGCCTTTGATTATTCGCCAGGTTTCAATGAGATCCCCTCATCCTTCCAGGCTCCAGCGAGTACTACAAGCTGAGGTCCTGTCCGATTCACCTCCAGCCCAATCCGGACATGTACTTTGTGTCTATGGACCTGGTGTTCTACAATGCTGAGAACTATATTCTGCACTCTGTATCTTACACTTTGGTCTACCTTTTGGACTTGAGTTTGATTTGATTGTATTTCTGTATAGTATTATCTGATCTGATTGGATAGCATGCAAAACTAAGCTATATTGCTCGGTACATATGACAATAATGAACCTAAACCTCAACCTAAAATTAAACCCATTAAAATTAAATCTATTTATTGCTGTCCATCTGCCAATACCGATACAGCTTCCAGGAAATACTCAGCAGGTCAGGCAGCATCTGCAGAGAGAGAAAAACGGTGCTAATATTTCAGCTTGAAGACCTTTTGACCTGAAACATTAACATTGCCTCTCTCTCCACAGATGCTGCCTGACCTGCTGGGTGTTTCCAGCATTTTGTGCTTTCAGTGGCCCAGCGAGCAGCGTCGCTGCCTCACATCTCCAGCGATCCAAGTTCGATCCAGGCCTTGGATGCTGTCTGTGTGGAGTTTGCACGTTCTCCCTTGATCACATGGGTTTCCTCTGAGTGCTCCAGTTTCCTCCCACAATTTACAGAGGCCAATTCATCGAACAAGCTGCAGTTTGATTGATGAATTAGTCCCTGTAAATTGCCCCTAGTGTACAGATGGGGGGGTAGAATCTGGGGAAAGTTGATAGGGGTGCAGGGAGAATAAAATAGGTTTGTGGGTGTGATATTAATGCAAAACCCAAGGGGAAAGGGTTGGTGGTCGATGCAAACTCGATGGGCTGAAGGGCCTGTCCCTACACTTTATCTCTTCCAGCACCTGCATTTTTCTTGATCTTTGTTTTGTTTTACTCCACGGAGAGTCAGAACCTTTTCCCCAGAGTGGAAATGTCAAAGACTAGGACGCTTAGCGTTGAGGTGAGAGAGGCAAATCAAGTTTAAGAGACGCGAAGATGGGCTCATAGATGTATCAAGTAATGAAGGGATTTGGAGCATGTAAAGGCAGAGGAGATTAGTTTATCTTGGGATCATGGTTGTCATGGACTTTGAAGGATCCTGACCCAAAACATCACCCCACCTTTATTTTCAGTCTGAAGAAGAGTTCTGACCCGAAATGTCACTTAATCCTTTCCCCAGAGATGCTGCCTGACTCGCTGAGTTACTTTGGTACTTTGTGCCTTTTTTTTGGCTTCAGACCTTAGACTACAGAGATACCGTGTAGAAACTGGCCCTTCGGCCCAGCGAGTCCATGCTGACCAGCGACTACCCCGTACACCAGCACCATCCTACACACCAGGGCCAATTTTACCATTTCTACCCAAGCCAATTAACCTACAAACCTGTACGTCTTTAGAGTGTGGGAGGAAACCGGAGCACCTGGAGGAAACCCACACGGTCACAGGGAGAACGTACAAACTCTGTACAGACTCTGTACAGTCTCTGGCGCTGTAAGGCAGCAACTCTACCGCTGCGCCACCATGACTGCAAGCTCAGGGTCATCCTTGTGGTGGGAACCGATGTTCCATCAGTCACCCGACCTGCCGCTGGTGCCTTCACTGTTGAGGAGACAACACCATGATACTGGTGTGTTTTCTAGTAACAGAAGTTGGTTGCTGTGGGAACCTTTTTTTGTGAATGAAATCATGAGAAGGGTATTTCTGTGCTATGTGGGCTCCACCTGTGCTATATCATCCTGAACATCGTCATAAACTTGTCGATTACCTCATGTGACTACACTTTGGAAAATAAGTCATTCACAGTTCACTGTCTGGGACTTCTTGAGGCTGTGAATGATGTGGGATTTCTAAGAAACATTTTTAAAAATGTTAAAAATTAAAAATAAAATTGCAAATGTTAAAACAAAATATATACAAGCAATATGAGAAAAAAAACAGTACATGGCTTTCAGCAGGGAACAGGGATATAGATCACATGCAGGCCGATGAGATTAGTTTAGCTTGGCATCATGTTCAGCATGGACATTGTGGGCTGAAGGGCCTGTTCCTATCTAGGAAGGAACTGCAAATGCTGGTTTAAACCATAGATGGACACAAAAAGCTGGAGTAATTCAGCAGGTCAGGCAGCATTTCTGGAGAACATGGATAGGTGACGATTCGGGTTAGGCCCTATTCATGAGGTTTCCAATCGAAAACATTGCCTACCCATGAGGTTCCCGACCTGAAACACCACCTAAGGAATAGGTGACGGACGGTTCAGGTCGAGACCCTCCTTCAGACTGTTCAGGTTCCTGTTCCTGTGCTGTACATTACCTTGTTCTATGGTTCCATTCTCGGGTTGTTCGGTCTATTTATTCTTAGTGTTATCAGTTGTATACAGTGGTATCGTGGGCAAGTTATGTGTACAGAGCACCATTGGTACTTACTTAAAGCCCTGTCCCACGGTACGAGTTCATTCCAAGAGCTCTCCCGAGTTTAAAAAAAATCAACCTCGTGGTAAGCACTGAGAATGAACGTAGCGGGTACGTCGGAGCTCGGGTGACGTCTCTTAGCGGCTCGTAACGCTAACGGCAGGTACTCGGGAAGACTCGCCAATGGCAGGTAAGCACGGGAAGACGCGTGAAGATTTTTCAACATGTTGAAAAATGTCCACGAGAGCCCCGAGTACCGACGGGTGGCCATTACCGTAAATCTCCCAGTTCGAATCAGGGCAAACTCGGGAGAGCGCTTGGAATGAACTCGTACCGTGGGACAGGGCTTTTAGACTCCAGGGATGATACAAGCTTCAGTGTGTGAGGCTTCTACCCCGGACCCAGCCCGTGAATGCCCAGTGTTGGAACGACCCATTGACCTTTCCTTTCACGTTGTCTGCCACGAGCTTCAGTGCGTCCCTCAGCACGTGTTCCCGCAGTCCCGAACGTGCCGGTGGTGGCATTCTCCGCGGACATCTGGACTACACTGGGGAGAGAGAGCAGTGTTGCGGGGTATGGAAGAGACCCTGGTGCGAGCCTCATTTATGGTGGAGGAGGGGAACCCCCGTTCCCTGAATAATGAGGACATTTCAGATGTCCTGGTGTGGAACGCCTCATCCGTGGAACAGATGCGGCGTAGACGGAGGAATTGGGAGTAGGGGATGGAGTCCTTACAGGAAGCAGGGTGGGAAGAAGTGTAGTCCAGATAGCCACTTT
This sequence comes from Leucoraja erinaceus, assembly GCF_028641065.1. Taxonomy (NCBI): domain Eukaryota; kingdom Metazoa; phylum Chordata; class Chondrichthyes; order Rajiformes; family Rajidae; genus Leucoraja; species Leucoraja erinaceus. The sequence goes on from NC_073407.1 coordinate 9,991,048, forward strand.
CACCGTGTAGAAAAGAACTGCAGAGCTGGTATATACAGGAGGTAGACACAAATTGCTGGAGTAACTCAGTGGAGAATCAGCTTCTCTGGAGAAAAAAGGACAGGTGACGTTTCGGGTCAGGACCCTTCTTCAGAGAGAAGGGTCCCAACCCAAAGCTTCACCCATCCTTTTACTCCAGCGATTCTGCCTGACCAGCTGAGTCAGTCCAGTATCTTTGTATCTCCCCATAATCTTTTGACTGACTGGATAGCACGCAACAAAAAAGCTTTTCGCTGTACCTCGGTACACATGACGATGAGAATATAATCTTTTCACTGACTGCATAGCACGCAAGAAACAAAGCTTTCCTCTGTACTCGGTTGGATACCCGTGACAATAATAAACTGAACTGAGCCCAACCATGGCAAGTAGTGCAAAGTGGAAAAAAATAATGCCTCTGCCCCACTTAGGAAACCTGAACGGAAACCTCTGGAGACTTTGCGCCCCACCCAAGGTTTCCGTGCGGTTCCCGGAGGTTTTTATCAGTCTCCCTACCTGCTTCCACTACCTGCAACCTCCGGCAACCACCTGCAACTTCCGGAAACCGCACGGAAACCTTGGGAAGGGGGCGCAAAGTCTCCAGAGGTTTCCGTTCAGGTTTCCCAAGTGGGACAGGGGCATAATAACAGAGTGCACAGGGCAAGCCAGCCTCTCCAACAGCATCTCATGACCGAGGTCCAAATTTCTCGCGAGTCATCAGGAGGGAACGCCGCTCCCAACTTGACACAAATCCGCACATATTAAAACATTCTCCACTGGCTGATGCGGACGCAAATTTGCGGACAGTGACTCCTGTCATAACATGTGCTTCGTTATCTAAGAAAACGCTGTTTTGAAACACTAGCTGATGTCAGAATTTGTCACACGGTGCAGCCAAGAAACTGATGTTGTAATTGACTTACAAGTGAAACCTCACCCAGGATTGCAGACATCGGGTAATTACACATACTTATACTCCACTCCTGGCCTTGATCCCACAATGGCAGCTCCCACCTCTCCCTGTGGCAATACTGATGTAAGCCTTCATTTTTCGATACACAGTGGGGCATTTTTGGCCGCTGACGTTTTGGGAAGTGAGTGACGACTTATTTCTTTGTGAAACGTACTGAATAGTGAAAGGCTCGGATAGAGTGGATGTGGGGAAGATGGTTCCACTAGTGGGAGAGTCTAGGACCTCAGAGTAAAAGGATGTACCTTTAGCAAGGAGATGATGAGGAATTTCTTCAGTCAGAGGGCGGTGAATCTGTGCAATTCATTGTTAAGTTTGGTTTGGTATATTGCCATGTGTACCGAGGTGCAGTGAAATGCTTTTGTTGCGTGCTATCCATTGCCACAGATAATAATAGATAATAAATAATAGGTGATAGACAATAGATAATAGACAATAGGTGCAGGAGTAGGCCATTTGGCCCTTCGAGCCAGCACCGCCAGCATCAATGTGATCATGGCTGATCATCCACAGTCAGTACCCCGTTCCTGCCTTCTCCCCATATCCCCTGACTCCGCTATTTTTAAGAGCTCTATCTAGCTTTCTCTTGAAAGCATCCAGAGAACCTGCCTCCACCGCCCTCTGAGGCAGAGAATTCCACAGACTCACCACTCTCTGTGAGAAAAGGTGTTTCCCCGTCTCCGCTCTAAATGGCTTACTCCTTATTCTTAAACTGTGGCCCCTGGTTCTGGGCTCATCCCCAACATCGGGAACATGTTTCTGGCCTCTAGTGTGTCCAAGCCCTTAACAATCTTATATGTTTCAATAAGATACCCTCTCATCCTTCTAAACTCCAGAGTGTACAAGCCCAGCTGCTCCATTCTCTCAGCATATGACAGTCCCGCCATCCCGGGAATTAACCTTGTAAGGCGGTGGAGGCCGTCAATTTTTAAGGCATAGATTGATAGATTTTTGATTAGTACCTGTGTCAAGGGTTATGGGGAGAAGGCAGGAGAATGAGGATGAGAGGCACTGATAGATCAGCCATGATTGATTGGCGGAGTGGACATGATGGGCCGAATGGCCTAATTCTGCTCCTATCACATGAACATGAACATTAGAAATACTTGTAGGGAAACAAAGTATTGGAGTAACTCAGCGGGATAGGCGGCATCTCTGGAAAACATGAATAGGTGACGATTTGGGTCAAGACCCTTCTTCAGAGATACTCGTGTTGTTAAGATCACTCTCATGAACAAGTAGTTTCTGAGTCAGTAACGCCTTGGTTTATGAACGCAAGATTCACACGTTTTCACATCTTTGTGGTCTGGGTCTCTGATAAACAAAGTTGCTTTGGGCTACAATATAACATAATACATTTTGGGGAATACCAAGCGACTACCTATTCAGCTGAAGTCTGAAGAAGGGTCTTGACCCGAAACGTCACCCATTCCTTCTCTCCAGAGATGCTGCCTTTGCCGCTGAGTTATTCCAGCATTTTGTGTCTATCTTCCGTTTAAACCAGCATCTGCAGTTCCTTCATACACAGCGATTATTTGGCATCATGTTCGGCACCACCATAACCAACTGCTGAATCAATATTTGGACATTTCGCCACATTGAGAATGCTACATAAAGGTAATATATTGTTTGAAATAAGTTCTTAGTAAAAGAGCATTTAATGCCAAGATATACAGTATAACAGCAGGAGCATTGTGAACTTCACGGGTGTGGAGTTGTTGACAAGACTGTCAACGTTGTCTATGCCTGAGTGCTCTTGGATCACAGTGTCAACAAACTCGATTCTGGCAGTAAACTTTCTTCCCAGCAAAGGGTATATTTCTGTGCTATTTCTGGGGCAGCACAGTAGCGCAGCTGGTAGACCCACTGCCAGGGTTCGAGCCCAATCTCGGGTGCTGGCTGTGTGGAGTTTGCACTTTCTCCCTGTGGACCTTGCGGCTTTCCTCCAGGTGCTCCGGTTTCCCCCCACATCCCAATTGGTCAATTGGCCTCTGTAGTGTGTCAGGAGTAGATGGGAGTGGGATAAGGTACAATTGGTGAGGTGGGACTGAGAAGGAAGTGGTGACCTAGTGGGGGGGAGGAGACCTGCGGCCATGTGATGCTAGACAGGACCATTCGGTGAACATTTGTAAATTTATCACCGCCAAAACATGGCGACACTTGTGTACAGCCTAGGTGAGGTTTGCTGTATGATTTTACCAGGTTAAGTGCAATACAAAGCATTGCATTGTACCTGCGTACGTGTGACAATTAAGTATTATTGAAGCATTAGTGTGAACGCAAGATCGATGATCAGGAGTAGACCCGCTGGGCCGAAGGGCCTGTTTCTGTGCTGTATCTTTAAACTAAACTAATTTCTTGGTCCTCACAGTGTCTGTGTTGTCAACTTGCTTGTATCAAGGCCACGTGGTGTAGCAGACGTATTCATCTCTGGGATGTCAGAAGCTTGTGTCTTTATTCTCAGCACAAACCACTGATTTTATTCCCTTCCTAGAAAATGGCTCAAGCCCAGGGCCCCTGTTAGGAAATTATGAGAGGCACAGATAGGGTAGACTAGAGGGGGAACCTGTGGCCTTAAGGCCGCATGTGGCCTTCTAGGCCATTAAGTGCGGCCTTTTGAATGAATCCGAATTCTGTAGATGCTCTCTAACTTCTACAGGTGCACAGTAGAGCATGCTGACCGGTTGCATCGTGGCTTGGTTCAGCAACCTGAGCGCCCTGGAGAGGAAAAGACTACAAAAAGTAATAAACACTGCCCAGTCCATCATCTGCTCTGACCTCCATCCATCGAGGGGATTTATCGCAGTCACTGCCTCTAAAAGGCTGGCAGTATCATCAAAGATCCACACCATCCTGGCCACACACTCATCTCCCTGCTACCTTCAGGTAGAAGGTACAGGAGCCTGAAGACTGCAACGTCCAGGTTCAGGAACAGCTACTTCCCCACAGCCATCAGGCTATTAAACCTGGCTCGGACAAAACTCTGTTATTTGCACTTTATTAGTTTATTTATTCATGTGCGTATATATTTATATTACGGTATATGGACACACTGATCTGTTTTGTAGTAAATGCCTACTATGTTCTGTGTGCTGAAGCAAAGCAAGAATTTCATTGTCCTATACAGGGACACATGACAATAAACTCACTTGAACTTGAAATATTTTAATTTTTATTGATATGTTTTTGTTCATCTTTTATTATTTTTATTTTAATCTTAAAATGAACTTATTTAAAATACCAAAGAGTAAAAGAAGATTCAACAAAATAATCCTCCCCGACTTGACGGCCACAATTAAAACATTAGTAAGTCATGAGGGCTATTTTATTGTCACGAAGAGTTACTTGCTTTGGGCACTCGTACCGGTAGAACACAAGGAATGGATTTCTTCAACAACTTTCAAGATAAATGTCGTGAAGTATATCTAATTGGAGATTCTTGGTTGCGGCCTTATTAGATTACAGCTAACTTAATGCTGCATTCCAAAATGAAAAGGTTCCCCACCCTGGGGTAGACAGGCAGGATCTTTTTTCCAGGGCAGTGATGTTTTATGACTAGAGGGCATGGCTTTAAGGTGAGCGGAGCAAGGTTTAAAGGGGATGTGCTGAGAAATAAACATAGAAAATAGGTGCAGGAGTGGGCCTATTCAGCCCTTTGAGCCAGCACCACCATTCAATATGGTCATGGCTGATCATCCAATATCAGAAAACCCGTTCCTGCTTTCTCCCCACATCTCTTAATTGTGTTATCCCTAAGAGCTACATCTATCTATCTCTTGAAAAATATCCTGTGAATTAGCCTCCACTGCTTTCTGTGGCTGAGAATTCCACAGATAAATTCCACATGCTTTTTTATACAGAAGGCGGTGGATGAATGGATCAAGCTTCCAGGGGTGGTGATGGAGGCAGATACGATCGTGACATTGAAGAGGATTTTAGATAGCCACATAAACATGCCGGGATGTAGATCATGTGCAGATGGAGCAGATTAGTTAAACTTTGTATCATGTTCGGCACCGCCTTTTCCTTGGCGCTGAATCAATATTTAGACATTTTGCCATATTGAAGATGTTACATAAAGATAAGATTGTTTGAAATATGTACTCGGCTAAAGAACATTATCTGCCCACAAACAGGTTATTGTGTAAGCATTGTGAAACTCGTGGATGTGGACTTAATGGCAAGACAGTCCTCATAGTCTATGCCCGAGTTCCCTTTGGGCAGAAGACACAAATGTTTTAAAGTGCATACCACCAGACTCAGGAAAAACCTCTTCACTGAGAATTTTTTACAGTGGAGCAGACAAAAAGTGTAAGAAGGAACTGCAGATGCTGGTTTCAACCGAAGATAGACACAAAAAGCTGGAGTAACTCAGCGGGACAAGCAGCATCCCTGGAGAGACAGAATGGGTGACCTTTCAGGTCAAGACCCTTCTTTTTGTGTCTGTCAAATAAATGCTTCTTCCCAACTGTTATCAGTCATCTGAATGGCCCTCTCATAAACTAGGGTGTAGACAATAGGTGCAGCAGTAGGCCATTTGAGTCAGCACCGCCATTCAATATGATCATGACTGATCATCCCCAATCAGTACCCCATTCCTGCCTTCTCCCCATATCCCCTGACTCCGCTATTTTTTAAGAGCCCTATCTAGCTCTCTCTTGACGTGTTGTCTTAATCTTCCAACCTACCTCATTGCGGACACTGGACTTTTTCCTCTGTAAATGTTATGCAATGTGCTGTAACACTATATTCTCTGATATGTTTGGCTTTGCATTACCTGCTGAATGTGTAGGGCTTGAGTGTATGATTTGATTTGACTGGATAGCATGCAAAGAAACCTTTTCAATATATCGGTACAAGGGCCAATAATAAACCAATTCCAGTTTTATTAGCATTGATGTTCTGCGACAGATCGGCATGAGAGAAACAAAATTGTAACAGACAAGATTTATTGAAAGTTAAGCCATTGCATAGAGTGAATAGTGTCGAAGGTTCAACCACCTTATATAAAGTCTATGATAGTGGTTCACTGCTTGAAGCCATTACAACCCAATACACGATTGATGCATATTATTTCACAAAGCCAGAGTTTGTTCCATCGTGGGCATTGCATTGCACTGCTCACATTTGCTGCTCTTCACTGTATTCTGAAACCTCACTTGATTCATCCACAACCTTGCCATCAACCAGTGTTGTCGTGATGACTTTGATTGTCTTCCTTGTTGTGACCTCAGCTGTCAAGTGAGATACGAGGATAAGGTTAAAGATGAATTTTTTAAATCTTGCAGTTTAGATCAAAAAAGTACCAGGATTTAATTATCTACTTGCGCAGCACGGTGGCGCAGCTGGTAGAGCTGCTGCCCCGATGCACCAGAGACCCGGGTTTGATGCTGACCTTGGGTGCTGTCTGTGTGGAGTTTGCATGTTCTCCCTGTCACCCCAGTTTTTCCACCCACATCCAAAGTCGGGCAGGTTTTAACGTTAATTAGCCTTTGTAAATTACCCCTAGTGCGTCGGGAGTGGATGAGAGAATGGGATAAGATAGAACTAGTGTGAACGGGTGATCAATAGTTGGCGTGGAATCGGTGTGTTGAAGGGCCTGTTTCCGTGCTGTTCCTCCGAGCTAAGATTGCTCCTTTGAAATTTGGTGCACCCATGGAGCCCGAGAGGTGGGTGTTTGTGGGGGGCAAAGTGTGGGTACAAAAGCTGACCGCACAGTGATGGTGAACGGCAGGCTAGGACTTTACTCCTTGGAACTGCTGGAGGCTGAGGGGCGATCTTATCGAGGTGTACAAAGGGAAAGACAGGACATGCGGAATGTAAAAGAGCTTCTGTGCAAATATACTTACGAGGAGGGGTTGGAGTCCGTGGGGGTGGTGCTGGCATTACACTGTAATGATAATAATGACAATGTTAAAACCAAATATTGACGCTTTGCATAGACACACACACAATGTTGGAGTAACTCAACAGGTCAGGCAGCATCTGTGGAGAAAATGGATAGGTGCCATTTCTGGTCGGGAACCTTCTTCACACTCCGCAGTTTTATCTGGGGGCCATTTTAACCAAGGTCTTTATAAATTAGAGACATATAGCACAGGAAGAGGGCCTTCAACCCAACTCTCCATGCTGACCACAATGCCCCATCTATGCTTGTCCCATGGGGCTGTGATTGTCACAGCCGAGTTGCACAGTTAAACAATGACACCTTGATTCAATGATCCTCATACATGTAGTATTTATTAGACTGCATTGGTCATAGAATCAGACTGATGCAGCTGGTAAAGAGGCCCTTCGGCCCGCTGAGTCTATGCCATCCATCAATGTCCCAGTGGTTGAACCAATCCCATTCTTCCCATATTCCCGTCAGCTCCTGTCACATTGCGTTGCATCCATGTGACTTTGCTTCCCATTTACCCCCATAATGTTACAATGCAAGACCCCTTCTATAACATTGGGGTCTTGTCCTGGACAACACAGTAGTTTAATTTAGTTGAGTTTAGAGATACAGATAGTTTAGTTTCAGAGACACAGTGTGGAAACAGGCCCTTCGGCCCATCGAGTCCATGCCGACACTCTCTTACATGCACTAGGGACAATTTACAATGATACCGAGCCAATTAACCTATAAGCATGTACATCTTTGGAGTGTTGTGTTTACTTTAATACTATTGCAATTGTTCCGATTGGGGGCTTAGATGACAATTAAACATTCTTGGCTCTCTTACCTCAAGTTGCCATTGAGTAGACGCCTGTACTCAGCAATTTCTGCTTCCAGAGTTTGCTTGATTTTTAAAAGATCATCGTAGTTTTCTTTACTCCTGTGCATTTCATCCCGTAATTCAATCAACTGCATTTCCTTTTGGGAGATGGTTAACTGCATCTTACGGAGCTCATCGGCATTTCTGCTCTCAGTCTCTCCCAATATGTTTTCCAGTCCGATGACCTGTACAAATTAACAGAAGAATCTCCAATTTGTTTTCCAAATTACAATTCCCCACACTAGACCATTGTGCGAGACGAGAACTATATTTCCAGATAAGAAAGTCCAATGCAATTTGTGACTGTGCGTGCCAGTACTTTAAAAAGTTAGAAGTTTAATAAAATGCATATAAACTGCCAGAGGAGGTCATTAAGACAGGGACTATCCCAACATTTAAGAAACAGTTAGACAGGTACATGGATAGGCCAGGTTTGGAGGGATATGGACCAAACGCAGGGTGGTGGGGCTAGTATAGCTGGGACATGTTGGTCGGTGTGGGCAAGTTGGGCTGAAGGGTCTGTTTCCACACCGTATCACTCTAAGACACCAAGACCAATTTGAGATTGTGAAATTTTCAGATTGTGAAATCGTATGGAATTTACTTGTACATTATGTATTGTTTGTGTTTGTTGTGTGTTGTCTGAATCTATGTGTTTGTGATGCTGCTGCAAGGAAGATTTTTGTTGTATCTGTATCTGTACTTGTGCACGTGACAATAAACTGAAACTGACATGAATATTTTAACTAATGTTTCCTTTCAGAGAAAATCAAAACTTGAATGCAAGCACCCATTTACTCCAACTCTACACTAAGCCCATTTTATTCTCAGATCGCCCCAGATTCCACCAGTCACGGACACAAAGAGGCAATTTGCAGCAGCTTTTTTTGGTACGTAGGGGGAAGAGACAATAGAGGATTCGGATGAAATCTTGTACGGTCTCAGGGAGAATGTTAAAACGGCGTCAGGGCTGGAGCCGTGACAAAAACGAAGAGCTGCTGGAGGAACTCAGCTGGTCAGCCAGCTTCTGCGGAGGGAAAGAGTTTCGGGTCGAGTCCCTTCTCTAGAATGGAAGAGTAGAGGGAAAATAGCAGGTGGGAAAAGGCGGGGAGAGGGTGGGCAAGGGAAAGACAGGTGGGAGAGGGAAGGGTGGAGATGGCGATAGGGGTTGGGCAGCAAAACATTATGGATTCTGGAATCTGACAGGAAAGGAAGATTGGAGCCGAGTGAGGAGGGTGGTGAGTGGATGGGAATGAAGTGAGAGGAGGATGTTGGTAAATAGACAAATGAAGTAGGTGAGGGGGGAGATGGGGTGGAGTTGGAGTCGAAAATCAGGGGGCATCAGTTTAGGGTTAGATGGGATAGATTTAAAACAGGCCTGAGGGGCAACTTTTCACATGGAGGGTGGTGCGCATATGGAACGAACTGCCAGAGGAAATGATAGGGGTGGGTGCAATAACAACATTTAAAAGACCTTTGGAGAGGTACACGGATTGGAACGATTGAGGGATGTGGGCCAGGCAGGTTGGGACAAGCTACATTAAGCAACTTGGCCAGCATGGACAAGATGGGCCGAAGGGCCTGTTTCCATGATGCATAGCTCGATGTGCCCACAGAAGGTAGTTGAGGCCAGTTCATTGGCTATATTTAAGAGGGAGTTAGATGTGGCCCTTGTGGCTAAAGGGATCAGGGGGTATGGAGAGAAGGCAGGTACAGGATACCGAGTTGGATGATCAGCCACGATCATATTGAATGTTCGAAGGGCCAGATGGCCTACTCCTGCACCTATTTTCTATGTTTCCATGTTTCTATTTCCCCCCCCTCAGAGAATTGTGATCCTCGGAATATTCGCTACTTCAGATTCCTCTCCCAACATTTCCTCTCCTCGCTTGCGCCATTTTACGGAGCCGGTGGACCCCGACCCTGATGTTAATGCTGTGGACCTTACCTGTGACTTCAGAGTTTCCAGCTCAACCTCCAGACCTTGCATCGTCTGCCGTTTCATGTTGCACTCAGCTTTGAAACTGTCAAGTTCCTTTGTGTTGAGCTGGACTTGATTATTTACAACTTGCAGCTGTGATGTGAACAGAGACACGTTAAAATTCTGGTGAAAGCTGACATATTATGACCAGAGACCGGTGTAACAACACTCCAAGCATGCAATTACATTTGGAAAAGTTACAATATGCCTGTATGTGTGTGCGGTTCTCATCGGTAACCCTATCTACGACAGGCAAATCCTTAGTCAAACATTGAGTCATTTGTGGGAATGAAACAGTTCACGACACTCTTACTTTCACCACGTCTATTTTATGTTTTGTTTTTATACAGTACATTTTATCCAGCCTCAGTGCAAAAGAGTCGTTACTCTACAGGTGCACCATTGGTTCCAGAGGCTTTCTGGAATATCTGATTTGCCGGAGGTCACAGTCTCCGAGAGATGTCCAACGGGCTGGAACAACCCACCAAGGCTGCCGACGGGCTGGCATACCGGCCCGCAGACTTGCCCACGGAAGTCGGCTACAGGAACGGATCTGCCGCGGGGGGGGGGGGGGGGGGGGGGGTAAATTCGACCCGCAGATTGGTGCAGAAGTCCTGATGAGGTTGAGATCGGCCACCTTACCCGGCTGAGGCGCTACATTTTCGGGGGGGGGACTACCGGGGGAGATTTCAAGTGCGCTCTTAAAACTTTGTCCAGACTAACGGAGATGCCGGACCATCAGTTGCCAGAAGATGGATGGTGGACCTTAGAAATATCCATTCAGACTTAGAATTAAATGTATATCACTGCACTATCCCAGAATAAGGAACAACGTCTTCCCTGCTTTCATCAGACATTGAACGGTCCTCCCATAATATAGGTTCATGTCCCGATCTTCCAACCTACCCCAATGCAGGTTTGCCCTTTTCTTTTCAACTGCACTTTCTCCATAACTAAAACTGCAATGCTCTAATTATATGCTCTATACTCTGTTATTTTTCTGTTTGCAGTACCTGTTGTACTTGTGTATGGGTTGATTATACTCATGTATGGTATAACTTGACTGGATAACAGGCAAAAAAAAAAGTATCTTGGAGCAAGTGACAATAATAAACAAATACCAATCTAGCATTTGAAATGGAGAATACCATAAGGTGAAGATGGAAGTCTCAGGTGCTATTTAGAGATACAGCATGGAAACAGGCCCTTCGGCCCACCTGGGCCATGCTGACTGTCAATTACCCGTTCACACTAGTTCTATGTTATCCCACTTTCTCACCCACTCCCGACACACTAGGGGTAATTTACAGAGGGCCAATTAACTTGCAATCCCACATATCATTGGGGTGTGGGAGGAAACCGGAGGAAACCTACGCGGGCACAGGGAGAACGTGCAAACTCCACACAGACAGCCTCCCGAGACCGGGATTGAACCCGGGCCTCTTGCCCTGTGAGGCAGCTGCTCTACCCACTGCGCCACTGTGACAACCACGATTTTCCTTCTATTCCCCTCATTCCCCTTCTATTCCATTCTAAACCTCTATAAGATCATTCTTTATTCCTTTAGCGCCTGAAGGAATAAGGATCTAAGACTTCCTAAAGTCCGAAGACATGCTCCACGAAAGACGTTGGCTTTCCTATAATCCAGTCCCGGGGATAATGGGCGAATCAGAGCTAGGACCCGAGGTCAGGATCGAACCTGGGACTCTAGCGCTACGAGGCATTGGGTGTTAATGGTTCAAATGGCAGCGAGACCTTTGAGATTCCTTACCTGAGACTCGTACCAGGACTGGGCTTCAGCTTTGTTTTTCTTCATCAGACCTTCATATTGTGCCCTGACCTTGGCCACGGCGTCAGTGATATCGGCATCCTCGCACGATGACACATTCACAGAAATCCTCTCGTTCTTAAGATGTGCTTTGAGGCCACTCAATTCCTGCCACACAACAACACGGTCTGATCAGTTGAACAACATGAGCAAAGCAACAACAAAAAACAAACAGATGCAGGGACTCAGCGGGTCGGGCGGCATTGGCGGAGGGAAATGGCGAGACCACGTTTCGGGTCAGGAACTTTCTTCAGACATGCGCTCCTCTTGTTGGGATTCCCCATTCTACTCAGAGCCCCTCTTTCCAGCCTTCCCTCTTAGTATCCCTCTTTACTCATTGTTGACCACATGATCTTGTCTGCAGGTGACAATGTACAAGATGGAGCGCTCTCAAACTAATGTCCATAACATAAGGTAGTAGAAATTCAGCAGAAACACAGCAGGCGTGGAGACTGAGGATTCATTCCATATCAGATATAGAGATACAGCATTGAAACAAGCCCTACAGTCCACAGTCTATGAGTGAACAACAATAGTGGATCAGAATCTACACATGAGGAACTGCAGGTGCAGGTTCACAAAAAAAGGCACAAAGTACTGGATTTACTCCACAGGTCAGGCAGCATCTCTGGAGCACATGGATAGGTGATGTTTCTGGTCGGGACCCTCGGGGATAGGCAACGGTTTGGCTCGGTACCCTCATGAATAGGGCCCCACCCCGAAATGTCGCCCATCCATGTTCTCCAGCGATGCTGCCCGACCCGCTGAGATACTCCAGCACTTTGTGTCTGTGTTTATCCGGTGTTCAGTGGCTGAGCTCACCTCTCCATGGTTCTTCTTCAGGAAGAGGATTTCTTCGGTCAACAGGTCAGTCTCGCTGCACAGCGAGGATGCGTTCACCGCGTATTCCTCCTGAACCTGTCTCAGACGGTCGATGTCATTCTCCACAGCTTGACGGACAAGTGCTTCAGAGTCCAGCCTGGAACAAGACAGATAGGATAATGTCCAGACAACTTTCCAGTGAGGAAAACAACACTGTCCAGAGTCAGAAAACAAAATCAAACCCAACCAATCTCTCCCCCACATTGCATATCTGGGGCCAGTGCATATATCAACGAAGGGTCTCGACCCGAAACCTCACTCACTCCTTCTCTCCAAAGATGCTGCCCGACCCGCTAAGTTACTCCAGCATTTTGTGTCTATTTTCGGTTTAAACCAGCATCTGCTGCTCCTTCCTACACATATATACATCAACACATAATGGATGGCTATCATTCCGCTAACTCAACTTAGTTTCAGGGTTGAAAAGAGTAGACCGCCATGTGTACTGGAACTCTGGGGCGTGGTAGTCTGGTGGTTAAACCATTCAGAATTCACGCAATTAAGTAAATCTGGATTATTGAAGATAATGCAAGCATCCTCAATACCATGAACTAGAGAGGAACAGTAGATTTAAGGTGAAAGGGGAAAGTTAAAATACATCTGAGAGGCAATATCTTTGCGAGGAGGGTGGCACATGTATGGAACGAGTTGCCAATAGAGGAGACTACAATGGAGACTTTAAAAAGACATTGAGGAAAGGTATAGAGGGATACGGGCCAAACACAAGCAGCTTGGGCCGGCTCAGTTATAAAGCCTGGTCTGCATGGCTGAGTTGGGCCGAAGGGGCCTGTTCCCATGCTCCCACCCTTACGAGTGGAGTTGCCTTCCAGCCGCTGTTCAGTTCAATGAGCGTGGAATGGGTGATAAGCGCCGACAATGTCTGCATGTACGAGTGAGTAACAGACAGAAGATGCTGCCCGACCTGCTAGACATTTTCTACTTTACTTCAACTCTAAAGGAAAAGATGATCAACAACTAATGGTACAAACTTCATCTTGAAGTCCTCTGCGCTCAGCCTGGCGTTGTCTATCTGCAGCATGATGGCAGCATTGCCCATGGTGAGGTCCTCAATCTAAAAACCAACGGCAGGAACATTCGGTTAAACGAGACATCGAAACAACAGCCCGCTTGTGAAGGGATGGTTAAGTTTTCATTAAAGCTGCTGTCAGATCAGCTGGTGTTGTATTGTTGCAGAACAATGGGGATCGACTGGAGGAGCTCTGTGGGTCAGGCAGCAACTGTGGGGGGGGGGAGGGGATGGGGGGGGGGGGGGGGGGGGGGTGTGGACAGGCAACGGTTCTAGTCAGGACCTTTCTTCAGACTGGATGCTGAAGTGGGGGTGGGGGGGGGGGGGGGGGGGGAGGAGGATGGTGGAAGGGGGTAAGGGTGGGGCAAATGCTCGGTGGATTCAACGTGGTCCCACCACCAGTTTCACCAACATTTCCACCACTTTCAACACGATGACAACCCAAATTCCACCGACCCTGGTTGTGTGGCAAATAAATTCTATCTATGATCCCATCACCAGTCACATCTTCCCACCCCTGACCCTCTCCAGGGGTGGGGGGGAAATGGGTGCGGGGGGGGGGGGAGGGGTGGGGGGGTGGGGAGAGGGGGAGTCGTGAGGGGGGAGGGTGAGGGGTGGGGAGGGGGAGGGTGAGGGTGAGAGAGAGAGGTGAGAGGTGGGGGAGGGGGTGGGAAGCGAGAGGGTGAGGGGTAGGGAATGGTGGGGGTGGGGATAGGAAGGGAGTGGGGGGGGGGTGAGGGGTGGGGAAGAAAGAAAGGTGGGGACGGGGAAGGTGAGGTGTGAGAGAGAGAGAGAGTGTGAATGTGAGGTGAGGCAACTCTTGGACCCGTCCCTCACCCCTCCCTGGGGTCATCCGGCGAGCAGGTGAGTGGGAACCCAATCCTCTCAGGCATATCACCATCGGTTCGACGAACCCCACTCCAGTGCTAAACCTGATTTCCTTTGCATTTAACAAGAGGGGGGGGGGAAGGGGGGGGATACAATAACCCAGGTCGGGAGTGGGAAAATATTGACGTTGTACAAAAACGGAGCATGAAAAGAGTAAACCGCTTGGCGAGCGACCCTCTACCGTCGCGCCACTAGAAGTCTCAACCCACTGATATCTCCCACCCGGACCACAAGTGTGGGCGAGGGTGGAATTAGACGCCGACCAACATCTAGTTCCAGCAAATACCAATTGAAATCTGGGGGCGCCCGATGAGCAACAAGGAGACGGGTCTATTGTGGGAAGGGGAGCTACGAGTGTGGCTGGGAGGTGCAATGGTCAGGTTTACGCGGACCCCGAGCGAGATGGTAGCCGGGGTTTAGGGGGAATGGATAGGATGGGATGCGAGTGGGATGCTGGGCTGGGAGAGCCGTGGGGCGGTGCAAGGGATTGGGAGGTATCCGGGGGGTAGGAAGCGTGAGAGTTTGGGACCAGGGTTGGAGATTAAGATGGGTGGGATGTTGGGCTGGGGGGGGAGTGGGGAGGGTCTGTAATGGATTTGAGGAGCGTGGGAGATCGGAGCAAGGGTTGGGGATAAATGAGATGGGGGAGGAGAGTGGGGAGATATGGGGGGGGGGGGGGGTGCGGGGCTGGGGTGCCTGTGACGTTTTAGGGGACATTTGAGAAGACTTTGGGGTTGGTTCATGATTCAATTTAATGGTCATGTACCAATTAAGGTTCAGTGAAATTTGGTTGGGGATAAGGACGTGAATAGGGTGTTGGATGGGGATGGGGGGGGGCATTGGCAGGAGGAATTTAATGAGATTAGAAGATGCGAGGGTTGGCGAGTGGGTTGGGATGGGATACGAGGCGGGGGGAGGTAGTGTGGAGCTTCGGGAGATTGGACAGTGGGAGAGTGGGATTTTTGGGAGGGTTGGGGAAGTGCGACATCTAGAGGGGATTAAGAGGTGTGATAATTTGTGGGGGGGGGGGTGGAGTGAAATTAGATGTGGTAGTTGGAGTTGTGAGGTTTGGGTGAGATTTGGAGGAAATTGTGGGACGTGAGGTTCTGGGGAGTTTAAGAGAAGTTTGGGAGGCGAGAAGCTTTGGCAACGCTTTGCGCAGAGTGTGAGATGCGAGGTTCTGGGGGAGACTCGGGGCGGATTGGGAGGGGTGAGGTTTGGATAGATGGGGGAGGGGTTCGAGCGAGAAATGGAAGAGATTGAGGGGTGTAAGATTCTTGGGGAGGTTTCGGGCGGGTTGGGGGTATATCTAGTGGTGGGTTGGGAGGGGTCCGAGTGGGATATGGAGGAGGTGGGATGTGAGGTTGTGGGGAGATATTTGAGGGGGGAGGGGTGGAGTGGGGAAAAGGGTGGAGTTGGGTACCTGTTTGTTGAGGATGTGAGCCTGCGTCAACATGGGTTTGATGTTCCTCTCGACGGGTTTCCTCTCCTCCATCAGCGCGCTGATCTGTAGCTCCAGCTCCCGGTTGCTGCTCTCCAGCGAGTTCACTTTCTCCAGGTAACGGGCCAGCCGCTCGTTCAGCCCTTGCATGGCCATCTTCTCCTGGCCGATCCTGCTGCCCGCCTCCCCGGACATGAGGAGGCCGGCGGCCGAGCTGAGGCCGACACCGGAGCCCAGCGCCAGCGAACGGCGAGCGGTGGACAGGCGGTTCCAGGAGCCGCTCTGGACCGAGAGGCTGGAGAATGCGTTCGGGCCACGGTGGGTGCTGCGGCGGGTCGAGAGGGTGCTGTTGATGCTCGGCATGGTCAACTCGGGCTGTAGGCTACGGCGGGGGTGAAGCAGAACAGGTGGACTGTGCTGTGGGCTAGGTGCGGCACGCTATATATATAGCGGAGGACGCATAGACCCACCCACGACTGGCTACTCACACGCCCCATTCCTCGGGCCGTAGACACTGCCCTGCCCTGCCCACCGGGGCTACAACCCCACCCTGTCACATTCCACCGTATTCAATTAATCTGCAATTATTCACGCTGGCATCAACATTAAACTAATCCCAATTACAAGGAACTGCGCTCGCTGCTCTACGAAACAAAAAACGCACACAGTGCTGGAGTCACTCAGCGGGTCAAAGGCAGCATCTCTGGAGAACGTGGGCAGGTGAATTTCGCGTCTGGTCCCTTCAATCCATCTGAAGAAGGGTCTCGACCCGAAATTTACCTATCCGTGTTCTCCAGAGATGCTGCAGAAACAAGTAGCTGCAGGTGCTGGTTTATACCAAAGATAGACACAAAGTGCTGGAGTAACTCAGCTGGTCAGGCAACATCTCTGGAGAAATAGGGATGGGTGACTTTGCTGGTGGGGAGTTTGGGACCCTTCTTCAGATTGAGAGCGAGGGGAGAGGGGAGGAGAGGGAAAAGAGTTGGAGGCGATAAAACACCCCACCATCAACTTTCACTCTGAAGAACGGTCCCGACCAGAAACGTCGCCCCATTCACATTTCTCCACAGATGCTGCCTGCCCCGCTGTTACTTCAGCATTTTGTGTCTTTTCCCTGGTCTAAACCAGCATCTGCAGTTCCTTGTTTTTTTCCCAGATAATGTTTTGATTCCGCAAACGCGATAGGAGATACAAAAACACAAAGTGCCGGAGGAACTCGAGCGGGTCGGGCAGCATCTGTAGCGACGTTTCAGTCGGGACCCTTCCTTCTTCAGACTTAAGACGACCCGGAACATCGGCCGTGTCCATTCCCTCCATAGACGCTGCCTGACCCGCTGAGTTCCTCCAGCACTTTGTGTTTTGCTCCAGGTTCTAGCATCTGCGATGAATTGTGTCCCCCCCCCTGGGACGGTTCTTCTCTGTCCCTCTCTCCCTGCAGATGGCTGTGTATTCCCACAACATTTATTGTCGGGATTGTCAGCATCCGCGGTATTTTGCTTCGGTGTCCGGAGCCCATTATCCGCTGGTTTTAAAAGGCGGATATATCGCTCTGGGAGCGTAAACTCTGCAGGTACCGATGTCACACCAGAAATCTGATTGGAATCAATGGGTGGGGGGGTGCTGTAATATGAAGGAACTCAGTGGGCCGGGCAGCATCTGTGGAGGGAGTGGACAGGCAACGTTTTCGGGTCGTGACACTTCTTCTCTCCACAGTCGCTGCCCGACCCGCTGAGTTCCAACAGATTACAACACCCGCAGTCTCTATTGCCAGCATCGACCATTTCTTGTTTAGCCCTGAAGCGTATTAGCGTGTATCCCGGGGAGTGGTATCACGCGGCAGTTACGCGGCCGGGGAGGGTCTCTGGGCTGGGTTAGGTGTCATCTCTCACAGTCATTTTGTACGTCAATGATACCTGCCAGCAGCTGAATCAGCCTTTATGCCTCCCCCTTCAAAGCCCTTTACTTTATTGCGCTTGCCTTTGAAGTTCCTTTAGTGCTCTCATACTGAAGGTAGACACAACAATTCTGGAGTAACTCAGCGAGTCAGGCAGCATCTCTGAAAAAAACAAGAACATGTGATTTTTCGGGTCTGATGATGGATTTGAACCTGAAACGTCACCTATTCCTTTGTCACCAGAGATGCTGTCTGACCCGCTGAATTATTCTTGCATTTTGTGTCTATCTCCGGTGTAAACCAGCATCTGCAGTTCCTTCCTACTCATGTTGTGTGCTTTAATCAGATGGAAAAAAAGTTTTCATTCATTCATTTCATTCATTCATTCATTCATTTCATTCATTCATTAATGCTGTTGAAACAGGTCTGCCAACATTGGGTGAGAGTTGGGAGGGGAGTGAGAGACCACGCACGAGGGACCGTAGCGACCGATGGGGGGGCGGGGGGCGGGGGGCGGAGAGTGTGTGGGAGGTCCCATTGTACGGAGCTTTTACATTATTCACCTTGAAATTGTACAATCTGGTGCATACTGTCTTTTAACTTACACTTGAATGCAATATTTATGCTTTAATTTGGATTAGCTATGAATAAGGTTAGGCTAAATTACATTCCTAATTACATTCCACAGTAGAGCCAGGCTCTGATCAACTGGTGCAGCACATCTTAGTGTATTCATGTATGGAAATCAGATTATAATCAAGCACTTGGCCCATGATGACCAACTTGGGTCTCACTGCACACCTGGTACTACTCCTGACCCTGACTGCAGTTGCATAACTTTTCTTATTCCTGACCCTGAGTCCAGCCTTACACCTGGCCCCCTACTCTACCCCGATCATATCTTACCTGCCTAGGTTCTCAGTGCTGAAATGCAAAGTCCAATAACAATATATATTTAAGCAATAATATTCTATTTAATGTGATCTTGAGAGTACATAATATTTTCTGTGGTCCACACAGCAATGATAAAAAGATCTTTGTTTTGATTGCACCTACCAACATGCATACATTATTATATTACAGTTAATATGTACCGAGGGCAAATTTTTGTTCCAATGCTCCCCATTCCCAATTACGTTTACATTGAAGATTGAATTCCAAGTGAAGTTTAAATGGCATCATAAAAGTAAAACCTCCGGAATGGATGATATTCATTACGTGGTTGGTTGGAGTCAGTATCAGCACAATTACTATATTAAACTTTGAATCTTCAGACGTCCTGGTTCAAGCGAAAACTAAAGACAAATAATAACCTCCTCACACATTCCCCTGCAAGTATTTATGTCATTCCTTTAAAATATACCCCTTCTTTGAACAAGCTCTTAAACATCGCATCTGAATCAGTTTCCATCTGATTACACTCCTTGAGGATGTTCATCTACGTGTTCAATTAATTAAACAATGAGATTAGGAACATTTCTATTCAACCTGTCAAAGGAATTTGGGGGAGGGGGGGGTAGAAATAGTCCGTGAGGTAAACAAACATAATAGTTGAGTGGCAAATGACAATAGTGCTACCTTCCCAATATTTAACTGAAGGAAATAATAGGTTATCGGGGCTGTATGTTGTGACAGACAACCTGACACCTTGCATGTCATTTTAATATTACACTTATCCCATCCCCCTGGATATTCTGGATTAATAAATTATGGTTTTGTCAACTAATTACAAATCAGGCTAATTACAAATCAATAACATTAGCCAACTCCTAAACACGAGGCGCTGATCATTGGGATCCGGACATCACGGACAACTGGTTTCAGCTCCCCGCTCACATCTGGCAATGCTCTCCGCTGAACCAGGGGCCGTGGAGCATTTTTGAAACTGGGGGGGGGGGGGGGGGGGTTGGGGCTAAGCGAACATTGGCCTCGGGGGTACCTGGCGAGGGTGGATCATCCGAGTGGGGGGAGGGTGTGGGAGGGGGGCACCATGGTAGGGACATTTTGAAACTTTATGTATTAAAATAATGTTTTAGTGCAGTGTAGAACTATGATTTCGATATTTTTTGTTTGAAGTATTTTTAAGAGGTAACTTTTTAAAGGGTACCTTTTTCCACACAAAGGGTGGTGGGTGTATGGAACAAGCTGCCAGAGGAGGTACTTGAGGCAGGGACTATCCCAACATTAAAGAAACAGTTAGACTGATACATGGATAGGACAGGTTTGGAGGGATATGGACCAAAAGTAGGTAGTGTAGCTGGGACATGTTGGTGGGTGTGGGCAAGTTGGGCCAAAGGGCCTGTTTTCACACTGTATCACTCTATGACTACATTATACCTCCACCATGCATGAATGCTTCAATATCAAGTGGTCGAGTTTTATTGCCATATACTCAAGCATAGAAACATAGAAAATAGGTGTAGGAATAGGCCATTCGGCCCTTCGAGCCAGCACTGCCATTCAATATGATCATGGCTGTTCATCTAAAATCAGTACCTCTTTCCTGTTTTTTTCCCACATCCCTTGATTTCGCTAGCACCAAGAGCTAAATGTAACTCTCTCTTGAAAACATCCAGTGTATTGGCCTCCACTGCCTTCTGTGGCAGAGAATTGCACAGATTCACAACTCTCTGGGTGAAAAAAAGTTTGTCCTCATCTCAGTCCAAAATGGCCTACCCCTTATTATTAAACTGTGACCCCCTGGTTCTGAAATCCCCCAACATCGGGAACATTTTTCCTGCAGTTATAGTAAGTGAAAATTCAGATTCAGATTCAGATTCAATTTTAATTGTCATTGTCAGTGTACAGTACAGAGACAACGAAATGCATTTAGCATCTCCCTTGAAGAGCGACATAGCAAATGATTTGAATAAATAATAATAAGTGTCAGGGGGGGGTGGTGATTGGCAGTCACCGAGGTACTTTGTTGAGTAGAGTGACAGCCGCCGGGAAGAAGCTGTTCCTCGACCTGCTGGTTCGGCAACGGAGAGACCTGTAGCGCCTCCCGGATGGTAGGAGGGTAAACAGTCCATGGTTGGGGTGAGAACAGTCCTTGGCGATGCTGAGCGCCCTCCGCAGACAACGCTTGCTTTGGACAGACTCAATGGAGGGGAGCGAGGAACCGGTGATGCGTTGGGCAATTTTCACCACCCTCTGCAATGCCTTCCGGTCGGAGACAGTGCAGTTGCCATACCATACTGTGATGCAGTTGGTAAGGATGCTCTCGATGGTGCAGCGGTAGAAGTTCACCAGGATCTGAGGAGACAGATGGACCTTCTTCAATCTCCTCGGGAAGAATGGACGCTGGTGAGCCTTCTTGATCAGAGTTGAGGTATTGTGGGTCCAAGAGAGGTCATCGGAGATGTTGACTCCCAGGAACCTGAAACTAGAAACACGTTCCACCTCCGTCCCGTTAATGTGGATGGGGGTGTGCGTGCCGCCTCTGGACTTCCTGAAATCTACAATGAGCTCCTTGGTCTTCTTGGAGGCCATTCCCTTTCTTCCCCGGGGCAGAAGGTACAAAAGCTTGAAAGTGAGTTGAGGTAGTGTTACAAAAAAAGTCTGAAGAAGGGTCTCCACCCGAAAGGTCACCTATTCCTTCTCTCCAGAGATGCTGCCTGACCCGCTGACTTACTCCAGCACTTTGTGTCTATCTTCCTTTTACAGAAACAATTGGTTCATTTAGTTTCGAGATACAGCGCAAAAACAGGGCCTTCGGTC
Source organism: Leucoraja erinaceus (assembly GCF_028641065.1). Lineage (NCBI taxonomy): Eukaryota > Metazoa > Chordata > Chondrichthyes > Rajiformes > Rajidae > Leucoraja > Leucoraja erinaceus. The sequence goes on from NC_073407.1 coordinate 10,012,458, forward strand.
TACCGAGTCCACTCCGAACAGCGATTCCTGGAAACATCCTCATAGGTATATTGAGGGCTTGGTTTTGTTACTGCAAGCTAATTATTTTCTCTTTTGCATTACACACCTGATATGATGTAACTGGATAGCATGCAAAACAATGTTTTACACTGTATCTATGTACACGTGGCAATGAGAAACCAACATCAAATACAGCTGAAGATACAAGGAACTGCAGATGCTGATTTACAAAACACAAAATCACAAAGTGCTGGAGTAACTCAGCGGTCAGGCAGCATTTCTGGAGGACATGGCGAGGTGACATTTTGGGTCGGGACCCTTCTTCAGATAAAGCGGATATCAAATACAGCTGATGAGTTGAAACAAAGAACTGCAGATGCTGGTTAATATACAAAGGGACACAAAGTGCTGGAGTAATTCAGTCGGGTCGGGCAGCATCCTTTGGGAAAGGAACGATGACGTTTTGCGTATGGACTATTCTTCTGACTGAGGACAGAACATGGTTCAGAGATTCAGCCCCTCCAGTTACTCCAGCACGTTGTGGCCTTTACAGCAGATTAGTTATTGCAATCACATAATGAGCAGAACTTTGTCGAGCGTGCTGCCTGTGATTTATCACGTTAGATGAATCGGGGTCTCTGAAAGGTGCCGGTGACTGTGGCCTGTGATCAATAACTACTCTCCATCTGCACAACTGGTGTCAGGAGAGGGCTCCGACCAAAGCAGTGTGTTGGGTGTTGGTGTTCCTTCCATTGGGCCTTCCGCAATAACTCACACACAGGCATCTGACACAATGGGTAGTATGTAATGTGCTGCTCACTTTCTCTCTTACAGTAAGAAAACCATGCCGCCTCGCTCCTACTTTGTGGGTATTAGGGTGGCAGAGTTGGACCGGAGAGTTGCACTGGAGACCCAGGGTCAATCCTGACCTCGGGTGCTGTCTGTTTGGAGTTTGCACGTTCTCCCTGTGAGCGTGTAGGTTTCTTCCGTGTGCTCAGGTTTCATCCCACGTCCCAAAGACGTACAAGTTTGTAGGTTAATGCTGTATGCTGTAGGTTAATGCTGGGATAATATAGAACTCGTGTGAATGGGCGATCGATTGGCAGTGTGGACTCTGTGGGCCAAAGGGCCTGTTTCCATACAGCATAGTTCAATCAACTTGATCAATCAATAATCACAGTTCCCCATCGTCCAATAGACAGAGTAATGTCTTCCCTCTGTGTATTGTACCAAGTGTATGAATTTCATAAACCCACACATACTGGACACTGTACACTCTAGTGTTCATATCTATTTTCCAGCATGATATATTCCTGGTGGTTTGCTGTCTTTGTATTTGTTTTATCATTTGCCTGACATGTTGAGCTGTATCCCGTGTCAGTGGTGAATCACCTTGTTTATGTAACACTTGGATGTCACAAACCAGGGCTGAGCCTTCAGGGCTGTAACGAGGAAGTGGTGCACTCCTGTGAGCTGCTAAATCAGTGTGAGATACAGAGATCTGTCTGTACCTCAGGGCCAGGCAACGTCACTCCAGCAAGTTACTCACAAACTTTGTGTCTTTTATGCTGCCTGACCCTCTGAGTTAGTCCAGCAGTTTGTGTCTTTTTTTTGTAAACCAGCACCTGCAGTTCCTTGTTTCTAAACGAGTGGGAGGTCGGTCACTCAAGCCATCTCATGATACTATTTCCAAGAGGAAAAGGAAGATTATTCATCTTATCCTGACCAATATTTATCCCTTAAACAACATCAGAACAACAGATCATCTGGTTATTATCGCAGCAGTGTTTAGTTTAGGGTCATTAGAACATCTCCTCCGCAGCTGCCCAAAGTCCCTTGGGGAAGGTCGCTATCGGTGGCACCATGACCAGGTGCTCAAGGTGGTTGCTGAGAGCAAAGCCACTGCCATCGGTAACAGCAAACACCACCGTGCCCGAAATAAATCAATCGCTTTGGTCAAAGCTGGAGAGAAGCCTCGACCACAACCAACAACAAGGGCGGGCCTCCTCTACACAGCCACTGACTGGCAGCTGCACGTCCATCTGGGCAAACAGCTGAAATTTCCACAGCAACATCACAGCAACATCACTCCGGCCAGACAAGATCATCACCTCCGAAGTGATAAAACAGCCGATCATTCTGGAGCTGACGGTGCCTGGGAGGAGCGTATTGAAGAGGCTAACGAGAGGAAACGCGCAAAGTGTCAGGAACTGGTGGAGATGTGCCAGGACAGAGGCTGGAAGACATACTATGAGCCCATAGAGGTGGGCTGTAGAGGCTTTGCAGGACGCTCACTCTGCAAAGTCCTCAACCAGTCGGGCATTACGGGGCTGGCAAAGAAGAGGGCCATTCAATCCGCAAGCGAAGCCGCAGAGAAAGCCACTAGGTGGCGTTGGATTAAGAGGGCTGATCCGTGGGCGGTTGCTGCGGGCTTGATCAACCCCGGCTGGGTCGGCTGGGTCGCCTGGGCGAGGGTGGCTGATGTTGTGAGACCCGAAACACCCGCTGACCCCAGGTCACATCACTGAGGATGCGTCCCACCGCATCTAGAAGATGTATCTTTCAGAGATACAGCTTGGAAAGAGGCCCTTCTACGCCGACCTGTACACTGGTTCTATCCTACGCACCAAGAGACGATTTACAGAAACCAATGGACCTACAAACCTGTGCATCTTTGGAATGTGGGGGGAAACTGGAGCAGCCGGAGAAAACCAACGCGGCCACAGGGAGAACGTGCAAACTCCGTACAGACAGCACCCGAGGTCACGGACAAAGTACCAGGAACTGGTGGAGGATCGATCCCGGATCACTGGTGCTGTAAGGTGGCAACTCTAATGCTGCACCACTGTAGGAGCTTGCCATGCACACATTACCCACCACATTTGTCATTTTATAACACTTCACTGGGCACATCATTGGACTGATGCATTACAGGTGTGGCTTCCTTTAAAATAAAATTAACATTCTACATCAAGAGCGTTTAATTGTCATGTGTACCGACAGTGGTAAAAAATAATACTTGCAGCAGCATAATAGGTCTGCAAACATAATATGCACAGATAAGATATAATTGAAAGTATATTGAAATTGAGAGAAATCATTTAATTTCACAATTGAGCTATTGAATATTGTATATTGAAGGAATCAGGGGCTGGAGATCTATCAATATCTCATTGAATAGAAGAATTATATTTCCATTCTGTGTCTTACCATTTGTTCTACCTATTGTACATGTAAAGTATTGTATAATCTATTTGGATAGCATGCAAAACATTTTTTTATACTGTACCTCGGTGCCCAAGAAAATAATGAACCTACAGGTGATGCCCCTGTCCCACTTAGGAAACCTGAACGGAAACCTCTGGAGAATTTGCACCCCACCCAAGGTTTCCGTGCGGTTCCCGGAGGTCGGAGGCTGAGTGGAGACCCGGTCAAAGTTTGTAAAGTTATCACATGCATAGATAGGGTACAGAGTCAGAATCTTTTTTTCCCAGGGTGGAAATGTCGAAAACCAGAGGGCTTAGCTTTAAGGTGAGAGGGGCAGATGAATGGGACAGGGTTTTTACAGGAGGGTGCTGGGAGCCTGGAATACACTGGATCTCTTGGCTGCTAACACCCCTTCCCATTCCCACACTGACCTTTCTGTCCTGGACCTCCTCTGTTGCCAACTGATGCCACACGCAAACTGGAGGAACAGCACCTCACCCTCCGCTTGGATAACTTACAACGCAATGGCATGGATACTGAATTCTCGAAGGATCTCTCCCACTAATCTTTCTCCTGCTGCCCCGGTACATACATATATACCCCATCTCCCATTGCTCCAATCACCCTGCTCCTTTTTCCCTCCTTCCCACATTCGCCTCCCATCCCCGAGTCTCCCATTTCCCTTTGACCCCCTCTTTTCCCCTCCCCGTCCCCACATCCCTCCCTCTGGCTTTAAATTCCACTCCTCTTCCCTCCTTATCTGACACCCATTTGTTTTCTTTCCGCCTCTAGTCGTTGTCACTTGCTCCACACATCAGCCAGTGCAACCCCCCATCATTGAATCCACCTATCGCTTGCCAGGCTTTGTCCCAGCCCAACCTCTCTTTTCCACCTTTCTCTCTCCCACTACAAACAGTCCGAAGGAGGGTTTGGACCCAAGACTTTGCCTATCCATTGCCCCCCACAGATGTTGTGGAGGGACCCCCCCCTCCCCCCTGAGTTACTCAATCATTTTGAGCTTGATGAAAATCTAGGAACTAATTGAGGCAGGAAATCTTCCATCCTTGATCTCCATTCCCTTTGTCCTGTTTTTACACCTTACACTTCCTTATCTATACACTTCCCTATCTATGTACCACCCTATGTATCCCCTTACATCAGTCTGAAGAAGGGTCTCGACCCGAAATGTCACCCAGTCCTTCTCTCTGGAGATGCTGCCTGTCCCGCTGAGTTACTCCAGCATTTTGTGTCTATCTTCGATTTTCACCAGCATCTGCAGTTCCTTCCCACACAATCTTCCATCCTTCTCTGGTTTGGCCCATAGATGACTCCAGTCTGGTCGACAATGGGTCTGCTCATTGGTCCAGGGGAAGTACCATAAATGCTGGCATATTCGAGGAGCTAGATTGTGTTCCAGGAATATTTTTCCAAACGTTCCATTCTAGCTGGCAGGATCATCAAAAGACAATCACAACCTCTCCCAATTGGTTATTCCACCCAAAGCTGTCAGCGAACTATTTGCCTTGTATGCAAAACGCTAATATCCTCAACACCCTTCAACTCTTAAGTTGATGAGCGTAAGTCCTTTCTCAGGAAACAGAATCCTCTCATCTCATCTGGCAATAATTGGGCATTATGTGCATTATAGGGTGGGAATCGTATCAAATAACTGCCAACAAATTAAAGAAGATAATTTAAAATCTGGCACTTGGCAGATAAGAAGAATATGAAATTGTATCCAAAGGCTTTTATTTGGGCCAAGACTGTGTTAGCTCCAACCAGATAAAACGTCAATACCAGATCAAAAGCAGCAAATGCTGGGAAATGTTCAACAGGTCAGGCAGCATCTGTGGAGATTTGTTATGTCATGGAGTCATAACATTTTAGAGTCTTACAATGTGGAAACAGGCCCTTCAGCCCAACTAGCCCACACTGACCAACCTGCCCCACCCACATTTGTCCCACATTCCTGTGTTTGGTCCATATCCCTCTAAACCTATCCTAACCATGTACTTGTCCAAATGTTCTTTAGATGTTGTGATAGAAAAGGTGTTTCCTCGTCTCCGTTGTAAATAGCTTACTCCTTATTCTTAAACTGTGGCCCCTGGTTCTGGACTCATCCCCAACATCGGGAACATGTTTCTGGCCTCTAGTGTGTCCAAGCCCTTAACAATCTTATATGTTTCAATAAGATACCCTCTCATCCTTCTAAACTCCAGAGTGTAAAAGCCCAGCTGCTCCATTCTCTCATCATATGACAGTCCCGCCATCCCGGGAATTAACCTTGTAAACCTACGCTGCGCTCCCTCAATAGCAAGAATGTCCTTCCTCAAATGAGTAATTCAGCGGGACAGGCGACATCTCTGGATAGAAGGAATGGGTGAATTTTCTGGTTGAGACCCTTCTTGGTCAGTCTCTTGGTCAGACACTTGGACAGGTACATGGATAGAAAAGATTTATTGAAGTCTGGACCAAATGGAGGCAAAAGGGATTAGCTTAGATGGAGCATTATAGTCGGCATGGACGAGTTGGGCCGAGAGGTCTGTTTTTGTTCTGCTTGACTCATGACTCGAACTTAGCAGGGTCTCCTGATGCATGGTCTCGGTTGACAAACCTTTTGCCTCCGCAGATGCTGCCTGACCTGCTGAGTTCCGCAGTGTTCTGTTTTTTTTAATTAGTCTGTTACAGCAGACTAGTCTTCTCAAAGCAGCCCTGAAACTGGGTTAATCTGACTCACTTCAAAGTTTCATAGCCAGTCGGGCAACAACACATAAAAATGCTTTGCACTCATTCACCTTATGGTGATCATGTTACACTCATTGTAACGTGAATTAATTTAAATAGTTGGAACCACATCTGTTGCTGTGCTGTGAATCCTAAGAAAACACACAGTGCCGGAGGAACTCAGCAGGTCAGACAGCATCTATGGAGGCAATGGGCAGATGATGTTTCAGGTTGGGTCCCTGTGTTTTGCTCAGATTCTGGCAAGCCTTTTCTGAACAATCTCCAACTCCTCCACTTGTGTTTTCCTCACTGAAAAACATTGGTTAATATTTATCAATTCATAAAAACGCACCTTAATTTGAAATTGTAAAACTTACTGGGCTGGATTTGGATGGCTTCTCTTGCATTTGAACAGAGGGTTTTTTCCAAAATTAACAATGTAAAACTAACCCTAAGGCTTTCAAAGGTAACCATACTCCATCATTTGCCTGAGGTTGCTGTGATATTTGCATATAAATAGCATCATAGCCTCACAGCCGGCTTAATACCATCATTTGATACAGGCGTAAATGTTAATGATTGGTACACTACCATGTTCTTATAGAAACTTACAAAATTCTTAAGGGGTTGGACAGGCTAGATGCAGGAAAATTGTTCCCGATGTTAGGGAAGTCCAGGACAAGGGGTCACAGCTTAAGGATAAGGGGAAATCCTTTAAAACCGAGATGAGAAGAACTTTTTTCACGCAGCAGAGAGTGGTGAATCTCTGGAACTCTCTGCCACAGAGGGTAGTTGAGGCCAGTTCATTGGCTATATTTAAGAGGGAGTTAGATGTGGCCCTTGTGGCTAAGGGGATCAGGGGGTATGGAGAGAAGGCAGGTACGGGATACTGAGTTGGATGATCAGCCATGATCATATTGAATGGCGGTGCAGGCTCGAAGGGCCGAATGGCCTACTCCTGCACCTAATTTCTATGTTTCTATGTTTCTATGTGTGTTACTATTTGAGTTTGTTCCACAAGCATTCCTGAGCTAATGCTAATGAGAACTCAAGGACCTTGGAAACCGCAGTGGTTTTGCCAATTAGCCCTACCTGCCCCGTGTAGGAAGAAACTGCAGATGCTGGTTCTACCAAAGATAGACACAAAATGCTGGAGTAACTCAATGGGTCAGGCAGCATCTCTGAAGAAAGAGAATGTGTAACGTTTCATGTCAGAGCCCTTCTTCAGACCTTTCTTGGGTCTGAAGAAGGGTTCTGGCCAGAAACGTCACCTAATCTTTTTCTCCAGAGATGCTGCCTGACCCGCTGAATTATTCGAGCACGACTATCTTCAGCACAAGCTGCCTGTCAACTTAAAGTTTAGTCTGATGCCCCTGTCCCACTTAGGAAACCTGAACGGAAATCTCTGGAGACTTTGCGCCCCACCCAAGGTTTCCGTGCGGTTCCCGGAGGTTGCAGGTGGTTGCCGGAGGTTGCAGGTAGTGGAAGCAGGTAGGGAGACTGACAAAAACCTCTGGGGACCTCAAGCTATAATAGACTAATTAAAAAAAACAGAACACTGAGGAACTCAGCAGGTCAGGCAGCATCTGCGGAGGCAAAAGGTTTAAGTCAACCGAGACCATGCATCAGACCTTGAGGAAGGACATTCTTGCTATTGAGGGAGCGCAGCGTAGGTTTACAAGGTTAATTCCCGGGATGGCGGGACTGTCATATGCTGAGAGAATGGAGCAGCTGGGTTTGTACACTCTGGAGTTTAGAAGGATGAGAGGGTATCTTATTGAAACATATAAGATTGTTAAGGGCTTGGACACACTAGAGGCCAGAAACATGTTCCCGATGTTGGGGATGAGTCCAGAACCAGGGGCCACAGTTTAAGAATAAGGAGTAAGCCATTTAGAACGGAGACGAGGAAACACCTTTTCTCACAGAGAGTGGTGACTCTGTGGAATTCTCTGCCTCAGAGGGCGGTGGAGGCAGGTTCTCTGGATGCATTCGAGAGAGAGCTAGATAGGGCTCTTAAAAATAGCGGAGCCAGGGGATATGGGGAGAAGGCAGGAACGGGGTACTGATTGTGGATGATCAGCCATGATCACATTGAATGGCGGTGCTGGCTCGAAGGGCCAAATGGCCTACTCCTGCACCTATTGTCTATTGTCTATTACTCCAACATTTTGGGTCATTCTTCAAGTGTTTTTTAAATGATTTCATTTACAACCCTCTACAATGTGGAGTGTGAAAGTTCATGAACCAGAGGTCATTGGTTTAAGGTGTGGGGGGAAGTTTTAATTGGAACCCGAGGGGCAACTTTTTTACACCAAGGATGGTGGGTATGTGGAACCAGCTGCCAGAGGAGGAAGTTGAGGCAGGGACTCATTATTATGTAATTATATTACATAATATATTATTATGTAAAATAATATGTGTGTTATGATTGTGTTTATAATTTGTTTGGTTGTTTTGTTGTTCCGCGAGCATTGCCACTTTCATTTCACTGCACATCTCGTATGTGTATGTGACAAATAAACTTGACTTGACTTGACTTGACTTGACTATCACAGCATCTAAAGAACATTTGGACAAGTACATGGTTAGGATAGGTTTAGAGGGATATGGACCAAACACAGGAAGGTGGGACAAATGTGGATGGGGCATGTTGGTCAGTGTGGGCTAGTTGGGCTGAAGGGCCTGTTTCCACATTGTAAGACTCTAAAATGTTATGACTCCATGACATAACAAATCTCCACAGATGCTGCGTGACCTGTTGAACATTTCCCAGCATTTGCTGCTTTTGATCTGGTATTGATGTTTTATCTGGTTGGAGCTAACACAGTCTTGGCCCATATAAAAACCTTTGGATATAATTTCATATTCTTCTTTTCTGCCTGCCAGATTTTAAATTATCTTCTTTAATTTGTTGGCAGTTATTTGATACGATTCCCACCCTATAATGCACATAATGCCCAATTATTGCCAGATGAGATGAGAGGATTCAGTTTCCTGAGAAAGGACTTACGCTCATCAACTTAAGAGTTGAAGGGTGTTGAGGATATTAGCGTTTTGCATACAAGGCAAATAGTTCGCTGACAGCTTTGGGTGGAACAACCAATTGGGAGAGGTTGTGATTGTCTTTTGATGATCCTGCCAGCTAGAATGGAACGTTTGGAAAAATATTCCTGGAACACAATCTAGCTCCTCGAATATGCCAGCATTTATGGTACTTCCCCTGGACCAATGAGCAGACCCATTGTCGACCAGACTGGAGTCATCTGTGGGCCAAACCAGAGAAGGATGGAAGATCGTGTGGGAAGGAACTGCAGATGCTGGTGAAAATCGAAGATAGACACAAAATGCTGGAGTAACTCAGCGGGACAGGCAGCATCTCCAGAGAGAAGGACTGGGTGACATTTCGGGTCGAGACCCTTCTTCAGACTGATGTCAGGGGATACATAGGGTGGTACATAGATAGGGAAGTGTATAGATAAGGAAGTGTAAGGTGTGAAAACAGGACCAAGGGAATGGAGATCAAGGATGGAAGATTTCCTGCCTCAATTAGTTCCTAGATTGTCATCAAGCACAAAATGATTGAGTAACTCAGGGGGGAGGGGGGGTCCCTCCACAACATCTGTGGGGGGCAATGGATAGGCAAAGTCTTGGGTCCAAACCCTCCTTCGGATTGTTTGTAGTGGGAGAGAGAAAGCTGGAAAAGAGAGGTTGGGCTGGGACAAAGCCTGGCAAGCGATAGGTGGATTCAATGATGGGGGGTTGCACTGGCTGATGTGTGGAGCAAGTGACAACGGCTAGAGGCGGAAAGAAAACAAATGGGTGTCAGATAAGGAGGGAAGAGGAGTGGAATTTAAAGCCAGAGGGAGGGATGTGGGGATGGGGAGGGGAAAAGAGGGGGTCAAAGGGAAATGGGAGACTCGGGGATGGGAGGCGAATGTGGGAAAAAGGAGCAGGGTGATTGGAGTAGTGGGAGATGGGGTATATATGTATGTACCGGGGCAGCACGAGAAAGATAGTGGGAGCGATCCTTCGAGAATTCAGTATCCATGCCATTGCGTTGTAAGTTATCCAAGCGGAGGGTGAGGTGCTGTTCCTCCAGTTTGCGTGTGGCATCAGTTGGCAACAGAGGAGGTCCAGGACAGAAAGGTCAGTGTGGGAATGGGAAGGGGTGTTAGCAGCCAAGAGATCCAGTGGATTCCAGGCACCCACCACCCTCCTGTAAAAACCCTGTCCCATTCATCTGCCCCTCTCACCTTAAAGCTAAGCCCTCTGGTTTTTGACATTTCCACCTTGGGGAAAAAAAGATTCTGACTCTCTACCGTATCTATGCATGTGATAACTTTACAAACTTTGACCGGGTCTCCACTCAGCCTCCGACTTTGGTCTCTAGTCCAAACTCCAGGCTGGGAATGCTTATTTTATTTGACCATTTATTAACATCAGGTAGAAAGAAGACACAACCATGTCAGATAGACCAATCTCTCTGCCATTGACTCCATTTACACTACACGCTGCCTCGGCAAAGCCACCAGCACAATCAAGGACGAGCCTCACCCTCTTCTCCCCTCTACCATCGGGCAAAAAGTGTGACAGCACTCCAGATTCACGCTCGCCTCCAGATTCAGGGATAGTTTCTTCCCAGCTATTATTAGGCAACTGAATCGTAGAAACATAGAACATAGATGCAGGAGGAGGCCGTTCGGCTCTTCGAGCCAGCACTGCCATTCATTGTGATCATGGCTGATCGTCCCCAATCAATAACCCATGCCTGCCTTCTCTCCATATCCCTTGATTCCACTAACCCCTAGAGCTCTACCTAACTCTCTCTAAAATTCCTCTATCAATAATGCCCATGTCCCACTTAGGAAACCTGAACGGAAACCTCTGGAGACTTAGCGCCCCACCCAAGGTTTCCGTGCAGTTCCCGGAGGTTCCCGGAGGTTTTTGTCAGTCTCCCTACCTGCTTCCACTTCCTGCAACCTCCGGCAACCACCTGCAAAGTCTCTTTAATTAGATTTTACTGGGCTCTACCTTGCACCATGGTTATCCTGGTTTAGTGAATAATAAGGGTGTCAAAGGTTACAGGGAGAATGCGTGTGTGCGTGTGTGTGTGTGTGCGTGTGTGTGTGTGTGTGTGTGTGTGTGTGCGAGTGTGTGTGTGTGTGTGTGTGTGTGTGTGTGTGTGTGTGCGAGTGTGTGTGTGTGTGCGCGCATGTGCGAGCGTGTATGTGTGTTTTTGTGCGAGTGTGTGTGTGTGTGCAAGCGTGTGAGTTTGTTTTTTTGTGTGTATATGCATGCGTGTGTGCAGTGTGTGTGCGTGTGTGTGTGTGTGTGTGCATGTGTGTGTGTGTGTGTGTGTGTGTGTGTGTGCATGTGTGTGTGTATGTGTGTGTGTGTGCGTGCGTGTGTGTGTGTGTGTGTGTGTGTGTGTGTGTGTGTGCATGTGTGTGTGTGCGTGTGTGTGTGTGTGTGTGCATGTGTGTGTGTGTGCGTGTGTGTGTGCATGTGTGTGTGTGTGTGTGTGTGTGTGTGTGTGTGTGTGTGTGCGTGTGTGTGTGCGTGTGTGTGCGTGTGTGTGGGTGCGTGTGTGTGTGTGTGCGTGTGCGTGCGTGCGTGGTGTGTGCGTGCATGCGTGCGTGTGTGTGCGTGCGTGTGTGTGCGTGCACGCGCATGTGTGACCTTGGAAATCCCTGGCCCACATTACAAAGCAGAAGCAACTGGTGAATTTATTGGTGACTTCAGTGCTAGTGTAGATGGAACACAAGTGGTGCAGCGGTAGAGTTGCTGCCTCACAGTGCCAGAGACCCGGGTTCGATCCTGACCACGGGTGCAGTATGTTTGAAATTTGTACGTTCTCCCGGTGACCGCGTGGGTTTTCTCCGGGTGCTCCGGTTTCCTCCCACATTCCAAAGACGAGCAGGTTTGTAGGATACACACTAGTGTGTAGGATGAGAAACTGGGATAACATAGAACTAGTGTACAGGTGATCGTTAGTCGGGGTGTGTACTTGGTGGGTCAAGGGGCCTGTTTCCACACTTCATCTCTACAGCTAAATGAACGTCTCTGGTAAGATGTAATCAGTGGGGTCGGTTTCAACAAGGTCCCTCATCCAACTATGTGTGAGTGTATGTGTTTGAGTGTAAATTTGTGTGTGATTTTGCGCGCGTGTGTGTGTGTTTGTGTTTGTGTGCATGTTAGTTCGTGTGTAATTTTGCGTGTGTGTGTGTGTGCGTACACACACGCTCGTGCACGCATATCAACATCTAGGAGTGTGCATGCAGGAGTGTACACTTGTACATGGACAGGAGCGTGAGTTTGTGTAATGTGTGCACGGGAATGCATATTTATCTGTATGTACGTGAGGAGAGTGGATGGTTCTACTGAGGAGACGATCACATCTATAATTTGACAGAAAAAGCCATGTCATGTTAATCCTTGTATCATGCAGTACAATGTGTACACATTATCCAGTAGAGTTAGTTATCAATGGCAAGATCAAAAGCCAGCAGTGCAAATGTGAGTGGATTTATTTTAAAGATTCAGCGCGGAAACAGGCCCTTCGGCCCAGTGAGCCCCGCACATTAATACTATCCCACACACACTGAGAACAATTTTTTTTTCACATTTACCAAGCCAATTTGCCTGCATACCTGTACGTCTTTGCAGTGTATGTGTAACTCAGCGGGCCAGGCAGCATCTATAGATAGGCAATGTTTCGGGTTGGGACCCTTCTCCGACTGACTCGGTGATGTACAAATTTTAAAAAGAGTTAATTTACTTGCAATGATTTTATAAAATGTTTTCATGTGTAATGTAACATCAGGGAGACACCCACCATTGTACTCAGTCCTTCAAACATAAGAGGTAGTGCCTCCACCTTACAGAGAATGTAAATAACTTTCATCTGTTTCGGGAGGAACTGCAGATGCTGGTTTACACTGTCGACACAAAATGCTGGAATAACTCAGTAGCATTAGCAGCATCTCTGGTGAGAAGGAATGGGTGACGTTTTGGGTCGAGACCCTTTTTCTAGTGTGTGGGGTGAACGCAGGTCGGCGCAGACCCGGTGGACAGAAGGGACTGTTTCCACGTGGCATCTCTGAAATCTAAAGACGCCTCACCGTCGCGGAGCTGGCTGAGTCCAGAGCGGTGGTGGAGCGCTGCTGCTGCTGCTGCTGCGGCCCGACCTCCGGAGATTCGGAGGCTGCAACTGCGGGTCTGGTGGACGGCGGCACCGGGAGCCCGCGGGTCCCTGGAGGGAGACCTCTTTTCAGGGCTCCCGTAACGCGACTTCTCCCGCCCGAGTTGCGGGATCGAAGAGCTCCTGGAGCGGGGCCTTACATCACCGCCCCGCGCGGCTTGGAACGGCTGCGGGACTGTGCGAGCGCACGCCGGGGGCTCTAACATCAAGAACCCGGTGTGCGACCTCGCATCACCCGGCGTGGCTTTAATGGCCGTGTGACAATCGCCATCGCCAGCGGGGGCTTTGACTTTGACTCTGACATCGGGGGGTGGGGGGGAGAGAGTGCAGTGGAGTGATAAGTTTTTTTGGCCTTCCATCACAGCGATGTGATGGATGCTTATGTAAATTATGTTGTGTCTTGGGTCTATTTGTTTGTAATGTATGGCTGCAGAAACGTCATTTCGTTTGGACCTTACGGGGTCCAAATGACAAATAAATTGTATCTTGTATCTTGTATCTTGTAAAGTCTAAAGTCTCTTCATGAAAATTAATTAAAATTGCTTAATTATGGGATCGCCCATCAATGTCTCAAGGGCCTTTGCAACCTCCTGCTTCCAGCCAATGTGTGGGGTGTAGTCACAGACTCTGAAACCGCACCTGGTGGCATCAGTGACTGTTTACTGTATACCTCGAGGTAAATATGAACAAAACTAATCAAATCTAATCGCTGCTATTAATCACGCAAGAAACTGAGAGACACAACCGGGCAAACCCAGCACTGTATATGTAGGAACTGCAGATGCTGGTTTACATTGAGGATAGGCACAAAACGCTGGAGTAACTCTGTGTGTCAGGCAGCATTTCTCCAGGGATGCTGCCTGACCCGCCGAGCTACACAGGCATTTTTTAATTTTATTTTTTTTAATATTTTTGATTTATTAGAAGTACAGTAAATTACAATAGTACAAGCCAGATATATCTTATTACATTTATTGTACCCCTTCATTTTTTAAGCTTTAAGGAAAGATATAGATAGAGAAAGTGAGAGAAAAAGTTGTGTTTGTGTAAAAGAGTGATCAATGAGAGAAAAAAACAGAGACCCATTGGTTAGAGAAAAGTAAGACCCTAGAAAAGAAAGGAGGAAAAAGGAAAAAAAAACAAATTTATCATAAAAACCGTGCAAAAGGGATATACCAACTTCATATTTTTCCTCCCTCCTTACCAGATCCTGACACCATTTCTTTTTTGAAGTACTGATGCATCTCATTCTTGTAGTAAGTCGATAAATGCAGACCACGTCTTTTGGAAGTGGTCTGGTTTTCCTGCAAGGAGGAGTCTCATATCTTCCTACACAGCTGTGCATTTTGTGTAAAGGCCGCATGGCGCTTGCTTCTGAACAGCTGCGTTTTGCCGGTGAGGTTTGGAGACTCCAAGGCCCCTGGTTCGCACAGACCAGTCAAAGGGTCAAGCTGGAAATTCGCCCACATTGTCCTGTCACCATCTCAGGTTGAGAGAGAATGCGCTGGCGAAAAAACTTGAATAAACTCGCAGTAATTCTCCCAATGAAATCACGGGCAAAAAGTTTTAACGTATCATTATTGTGCGGGAAACCTCAACCTCTCTCTCCCAAAACTCTGCCGGGATTCAGGAAGGAACGGTGGAATAATGCAAAGCCGTGAGAAAGAAACTGAGGGGAAAGTCAGTGAGTCCGCAGAGGCTGAAAATCTGAAACTAAAATGGAAATGGATGTTAGTGGGAGATTCTAGGATCAGAGGCCATAGCCTCAGAATATAAGGATGTACCTTTAGAAAGGAGATGAGGTGGGATTTCGTTAGTCGGAGGCTGGTGAATCTGTGGAATTCGTTGCCACAGACAGCTGTGGAGGCTGTCAATGGATATTTTAAAGGCTGAGATTGGAAGTCTTTCATTTGTAAGGGTGTCAGGGGTTACAGGAAGAAGGCAGGAGAATGGGGTTGAGAGGGAAAGATAGATCAGCCATGATTGAATGGTGGAATAGACTTGATGGGCCGAATGGCCTAATTCTACTCCTACAACTTATGAGTTTATGAGCTTATGAAAGTGGTGGATACGGTCAGTGGGAGAGGTTGAAGGGTCTTCCACATGAACCTTTCACCCTGTTTCTCTTTCCATGGATGCTGCCTGGCCTTCTGAGTGTTTCGAGCAGTTTCTGTTGTTACGTCAGAAAGTAGATCGCCGAGAAGATTGGTGGTGAAGAATGGTCCCCAACCTGAAATGGTCACCTATCCATGTTCTCCAGAGATGCTGCCAGACCTGCTGAGTTACTCCAGCACTTTGTGTCTTTTTTTTTTGGTAAACCGACATCTGCAGTTCCTTGCATCTCCATTAGCTAATCAGATGGAGAAGGACTTTAACCCCAGCAGGAGTAGGTTAATGCGCTGGTGATGAAATGTCCCAGCCTGCGTGAACTAATTACTCCCCTGGCAACCTTGTGATTTGCATGGTGTTACAGGAAAATGCAATATGATACTTCACCAATTAATAATGCACTGGTCACCTGGCTGGCAGGTACACCCAAAGCTTACTGCTGGTTGATTGTCCATTGGTACAGGCGGAGAGAGAGAGAGAGAGAGAGAGAGAGAGAGAGAGAGAGGGAGAAGGAAGGAGAGGGAGGGAGAGGGAGGGAGGGAGAAAGTGAGAAAGGGAGGGAGAGAGAGAGAGAGAGAGAGAAAGAGGGAGAGAGGGAGAAGGAAGGAGAGGGAGGGAGAGGGAGGGAGGGAGAGAGAGCGTGAGAAAGGGAGGAAGAGAGAGATAGTGAGAAAGGGAGGGAGGGAGAGAGAGAGAGAGAAAGAGGAGAGAGAAGGGAGAAAGAGAGAGGGTAAGACGGGGCAGAGACATGTAAGGAGAAAGGAAGAGAGAGAATCAGAGCTGTACAGCATGGAAACAGGCCCTTCGGCCCACCTTATCCATGCTGACCAAGCTGAACTGGTCCCATTTACCTCTATTTGGTCCATGTAAACCCTTCCCATCCATATATCTGTCCAAATATCATTTAAAAGTTGCAATTGTATCCACAAAGAGAAGCAAGCGAAAGAGAGGGGACGGAGAGGAGAGAGAGGGAGAGATTGACCTGGGCCCCTTTATATGTACATTCACAGCTGTGATACTATACGGAATGTGCAGCTTCAGGCATTGTTGCTATCTCATTCTGGGTGGGCAGGGCTCAGGATAAAGCGCATCTCCTTGTCCTTCACAGTCTTTCTCGGGAGAATAGTGGTCTGGGGGCCAGAGAATAGTGGACCAGAGAGGTCCCTGCACCATTTAATGTGCTCGCGATGGGTTGTGATTAACAGGACGAGTTCACTGTGAGAAAGGTGAGCAGGCTGTGACCTCGCAACACTCCCTTTCAATTTTCTCTTCACTGCCACTGGTTCAAGACCCCATTCAGTGCCAACGTCCAACTCACAGCGACTCCCACTCACCTTAACAGCCCCACTGTTACCTGGGCAGGTGGAGCCCTCTGGTGCCCATGGGTGGAATAATCCACCTGACGCTTGTTAGAAACATAGAAACATAGAAATTAGGTGCAGGAGTAGGCCATTCATTCGGCCCTTTGAGCCTGCACCGCCATTCAATATGATCATGGCTGATCATCCAACTCAGTATCCCGTACCTGCCTTCTCTCCATACCCCCTGATCCCCTTAGCCACAAGGGCCACATCTAACTCCCTCTTAAATATAGCCAATGAACTGGCCTCAACTACCCTCTGTGGCAAAGAGTTCCAGAGATTCACCACTCTCTGTGTGAAAAAAGTTCTTCTCATCTCGGTTTTAAAGGATTTCCCCCTTATCCTTAAGCTGTGACCCCTTGTCCTGGACTTCCCTAACATCGGGAACAATCTTCCTGCATCTAGCCTGTCCAACCCCTTAAGAATTTTGTAAGTGAATTTTGTTGGCTTCCAACGTTTTAGAACAGAGGACAACAGTACAACACAAGACCAGGCCTACAGTGGGCCTGTCCCACGAGCATGCGACTCCATGCGGCAAGCGTGACCGAACGTGGTCGCTTGAGCCGTACGGCCTCGCGGGGCCGGTCCCACTTCGATCGCCGAAGCCGTATGGAGTTGTGCGGAGCTGGTCCCGACATCGCACGGATCTCCGAAAAACTGACCGTTCAAAAATTCCGCGTGGCAATGGCCTGCTGGCCCGCAGCCGCCTCAACGCCGTATGCACTGCCTCGATGGGCGTGCTCAGCGTCTCGACGCCATACGCACGTCTTGATGCCGTACGTCACGCGCGAACCTCCCGCGGACTTCGCTCGATCTTCACGTCACTCACTCGACCTCCGCGCGGCCCCCGCTTCCGGTTTGGGTCGTGCTCGCCGCATGCAGGTCGCACGCTCGTGGGACCGGCCCTTATCGGGCGGCACAGTGGCACATCCGTAGAGTTGCTGCCACACGGTGCCAGAGACCTGGGTTTTGATCCTGAGTACGGCTGCTGTCTATAAGGAGTTTGTACATTCTCCCTGTGATCGCGTGGGTTTTGTCCGGGTGTCCGGGTTTGCCCACACTCCAAAGACATACAGGTTTGTCGGTTAATTGGCTTCTGTAAATTGTAAATTGGCCCTAGCGTGTAGGATAGTGCTGGTGTACCAGGTGATTTCCGGTCGGCATGGACTCGGTTGGCCGAAGGGCCTGTTTGCACACTATTTCTAAACTCTAAATTCTAAAGCCCTTCCACCTACAATATCCATTCCAGACATGAGGCCAGGGTAAAGTAATCTCTTTCTGCCTATGCATGATCCATATCCCTCCATTCCCTGCCTATCCATGTGCCTATCTAAAAGCCTCTTAATATAAATGCCACCATCATATCTGCCTCCACCACCACAGGCAGTGAGTTCCAGGTGCCCGTGTAAAAAACTTGTCTTGTTTTAAACTTTGCCCTTCTGACCTGAAAGATATGCCTTCATGGAGGAAACCGGAGCATCCAGAGGACACCCATGTGATCGCAGGGAGAACCTGCAAACTCCACATAGACAGCAACCGAGGTCAGGATCAAACCTGGCACTGTGAGGCAGCATCTCTGCCCGCTGCACCACAGCACTGCGTCACTCTGTTGCTGCTGAAATACTGTAAATGGGACTGATGTGGTACTGCACACAGCACACTGTCTGAAGTGAAAATAGTCTGAAGTTTTGAGATGCCTCATAAATAACTTAGATCGTTCCATCTGACTTTATCTCGATGATCACACCCTTGTTCAATGACGCCGAGCATTTTAATTAACTTTGAATTGCAATAACATCTCCATTGTATTGTGTCTACATGCTGTCTCTGCTATTAGCCAGCAGTCTCCTTCTGCTTGCCTTACGAAACATTCATACCAAGTGCATCAGACACAGCGAGAGACATTCCTTGCAGTGGTATGACCTATGAATGAAGTCAAATTTGATGTTAGAAACATAGAAATATAGAAATTAGGTGCAGGAGTAGGCCATTCGGCCCTTCGAACCTGCACCGCCATTCAATATGATCATGGCTGATCATCCAACACAGTATCCCGTACCTGCCTTCTCTCCATACCCCCTGATCCCCTTAGCCACAAGGGCCACATCTAACTCCCTCTTAAATATAGCCAATGAACTGGCCTCAACTACCCTCTGTGGCAGAGAGTTCCAGAGATTCACCACTCTCTGTGTGAAAAAAGTTCTTCTCATCTCGGTTTTAAAGGATTTCCCCCTTATCCTTAAGCTGTGACCCCTTGTCCTGGACTTCCCTAACATCGGGAACAATCTTCCTGCATCTAGCCTGTCCAACCCCTTAAGAATTTTGTAAGTTTCTATAAGATCCCCTCTCAATCTCCTAAATTCTAGAGAGTATAAACCAAGTCTATCCAGTCTTTCTTCATAAGACAGTCCTGACATCCCAGGAATCAGTCTGGTGAACCGCCTCTGCACTCCCTCTATGGCAATAATGTCCTTCCTCAGATTTGGAGACCAAAACTGTACACAATACTCCAGGTGTGGTCTCACCAAGACCCTGTACAACTGCAGTAGAACCTCCCTGCTCCTATACTCAAATCCTTTTGCAATGAAAGCTAACATACCATTCGCTTTCTTTACTGCCTGATGCACCTGCATGCCTACCTTCAATGACTGGTGTACCATGACACCCAGGTCTCGCTGCATCTCCCCCTTTCCCAATCGGCCACCATTTAGATAATAGTCTGCTTTCCCGTTTTTGCCACCAAAATGGATAACCTCACATTTATCCACATTATACTGCATCTGCCAAACATTTGCCCACTCACCCAGCCTATCCAAGTCACCTTGCAGTCTCCTAGCATCCTCCTCACAGCTAACACTGCCCCCCAGCTTAGTGTCATCCGCAAACTTGGAGATATTGCCTTCAATTCCCTCATCCAGATCATTAATATATATTGTAAATAGCTGGGGTCCCAGCACACTGAGCCTTGCGGCACCCCACTAGTCACTGCCTGCCATTGTGAAAAGGACCCGTTTACTCCTACTCTTTGCTTCCTGTTTGCCAGCCAGTTCTCTATCCACATCAATACTGAACCCCCAATGCCTTGTGCTTTAATTGGTTGACTGGTCATGTTGACTGGTCATATGGCGTGGAAACAGGCCCTTCGACCAAACTTGCCCACACACCGAGCAACATGTCCCATCTACACTGGTCCCACTTGCCTGCGTTTGGCCCTGGTGTAAAACACTGAGATGCCCAGTGCCTGTGTGTGGATGGTCCTGTCATTGTTAGCGGTGCTTGCTCTCTCTTTGATCTTTAACCACAAGACACATAACTCTTCCATCAAATTGTGCTCCCTCATACCTTCTGTCCGTTCCCCTTATGGTCCGATACAATACGATACGATGGACCTTTATTTAACCCAGGAGGGAAATTGTTCCTGGCAGGAGATCACAGCTGAGTGGTAATTTTATTCAAGATGAGCCCCCAATGTGAGATGTTAGCGGAGTTCCCGGGATTTTGATGCTCGTGTCCTTCGAGCTGGGAGAAGTAATTGTTTTGGCAGGTGCTGTTGAAGTTGGCTGGTGAGTTTAGTTTAGCTTAGAGATACAGCTCGAAAACAGTCCCTGCGGCACGCCCACTCCACACCAACCATCGATCGGTCACCCGTTCACACTAGTTCCATGTTATCCCACTTTCTCATCCACTCCCTGCACACTAGGGGCAATTTACAGAGGCCAATTATCCTACAAACCCGCTTGTCTTTGGCATGTTGGAGGAAACAGGGACACCTGGAGGAAACTCATGCAGTTAGAGGAAGAACGTGCAAACACCACACAGACAGCACCTGAGGACAGGATTGACCCTGGGTCTCTGTCGCTGTGCCAGCTGCATCACTGTGCCACCCCAGTTCATGCAGTGCGTCCTGTGCTTGGTACAAACTCGTTTGTTTCTACATGGTAACGTGACTTTGAGTCAGAACATCAATCTAACAGAACATAGAACAGTACAGCACAAGAACAGGCCCTTCGGCCCACAATGTCCATGCTGAACACAATGTCGGGCTAATCTAATCTCCCCTGGCTGCACATGATCCATATCGCTCCATTCCCTGCCTATCCAGGTGCTAATATAAAAGCCTCTTAAACACCATTCGGACCGACTTCAGAACACCCTTGAGAGGGAAGTTGAACAGCCGGACGTAGTTGTGCACGTGGAACGACGTCGGAAAGAAGAGGAAGGAGGTTCGGCAACGTGAGTTTAGAGAGTTAGGAAGCAGGACCTCCAGGGTGGTTCTCTCTCGATTGCTTCCTGTACCTCATGCTGGTGAGGGCAGGAACAGGGAGATAGGGGATCTGAATATGTGGCTGGGAGCCTGGTGCAGGGAGCAGGGAATTAGATTTATAGACCACTGGGATCTCTTCTAGGGTAGGGGTGACCTGTACAAAAGGGACAGGTTACACCTTAACTGGAGGGAGAACCAACATTCTGGCAGGCAGGTTTGCTAGTGCTACATGTGTGGGTTTAAACTAAATAGCGGGGGGGAGGGGTTGACAAATTGGCATTATAAAGATGGAGTTAAAGGGGAAGTGAGTAGAGGAAAAGTTACAAAAGACTCCCGAATTAATGGGAAGGAAAGTCCGAGAAGGGATAAGAAAGTAAGGTCAAGGCCACTAGTGAGAGGGGAGGTGAATACCGAAGTTAAAGTGTTGTTTATGAATGTGCAAAGTATAAGAAATAAAGTGGATGAGCTTGAAGCTCAGTTAGAAATTGGCAAGTATGATGTTGTGGGAATTGCTGAGACATGGCTGCAAGAGGGCCTGGACTGGGATTGAATATTCAAGGGTATACGTCCTATCGAAAAGACAGACAGGTGGGCAGAGGGGGTGGGGTAGCTCTGTTGGTGAGGAATGAAATTCATTCTCTTGCAAAGGGTGACATACAATCAGGAGATGTAGAGTCACTATGGATAGAACTGAGGAATTGTAAGGGTAAAAAGACCCTAATGGGAGTAATCTACAGGCCCCCAAACAGTAGCCTGGATATAGGGTGCAAGTTGAATCAAGAGTTAAAATTGGCATGTCGCAAAGGTAATGCTGTGGTTGTTATGGAAGGTTTCAATATGCAGGTAGACTGGGAAAATCAGGTTGGTACTGGGCCTCAAGAAAGGGAGTTTGTGGAGTGCCTCCATGATGGATTCTTAGAGCAGCTTGTGCTGGAGCCTACAAGGTAGAAGGCAATTCTGGATTCAGTGTTGTGTAATGAACCGGATTTGATAACGGAACTGAAGGTAAAGGAGCCATTAGGAGGTAGTGACCATAATATGATAAGTTTTAATCCACAATTTGAGAGGGAGAAGGGGAAATTGGAGGAGGCATGAGGGAGGAGCTGGCCAAAGTTAACTGGAAAGAGACCCTAGCAGGGATGACAGTGGAACAACAATGGCAGGTATTTCTGGGAATTATACAGAAGGTGCAGGATCAGTTCGTTCCAAAGAGGAAGAAAGATTCTAAGGGGAGTAAGAGGCGACCGTGGCTGACAAGGGAAGTCAAGAAAAGTATAAACATTAAAGAGAAGTATATCAACAGAAGATAACTAAGGCAATACTGGGAGAAAGAATGAGGTACGAAGGTAAGCTAGCCAAGAATATAATGGAGGATAGTAAAAGCTTCTTTAGGTCTGTGAAGAAGAAAAACATATTTAAGAAATGTGTGTCTCTTGAAGACAGAAGCAAGTGAATTTATTATGTGGAACAAGGTCATGGCAGACGAGTTAAACAGGTGCTTTGGGTCTGTCTTCACTAAGGAATTTCACTGGATGCTTTCAAAAAGAGTTAGATAGGGCTCTTAAAGATAGTGGAGTCAAGGGATATGAGGCGAAGGCAGGAACGGGTACTGATTGTGGATGATCAGCCATGATCACAGCGAATGGCGGTGCTGGCTCGAAGGGCCGATTGGCCTACTCCTGCACCTATCGTCTATTGTCTGCTATCGCTAATGGTACAATCAAAACTATGATTCTAGATATATTATTTGTGCAGTGGTACAGTTGCTGCCTTACTGTGCCAGAGACCGGTTTCGATCCTGACCACGGTGCTGTCTATATGGAATTTGTACAGTCTCCCCGTGACCTGTGTGGGTTTTCTCCGAGATTTCTTAAGGGGTTGGACAGGCTAGATGCAGGAAGATTATTCCCGATGTTGGGGAAGTCCAGAACTAGGGGTCACAGTTTAAGGATAAGAGGGAAGTCTTTTAGGACCGAGATGAGAAAATCATTTTTTACACAGAGAGTGGTGAATCTGTGGAATTCTCTGCCACAGAAGGTAGTTGAGGCCAGTTCATTGGCTATAGTTAAGAGGGAGTTAGATGTGGGCCTTGTGGCTAAAAGGATCAGGGGATATGGAGAGAAGGCAGGGATGGGATACTGAGTTGGATGATCAGCCATGATCATATTGAATGGCGGTGCAGGATTGAAGGGCCGAATGGCCTACTCCTGCACCTATTTTCTATGTTTCTATTTTCTATGAGATCTCCGGTTTCCTCCCGCACTCCAAAGATGTACAGGTTTGTAGATTAATTGGCTTGTTGGAATTGTAAATTGTCCCTAATGTGTATAGGATAGTGCAAGTGTTATCGCTGGTCGGTGCAGACTCAGAGGGCCAAAGGGCCTGTTTCCGCCCTGAATCTCTAAACTAAACTAAAGTTATCTATGATGCACATTGATGTGTTTTTTTTGGAGGATGAGTCTCTGAAATTGTATGTTTTGGACTCCCAAACCACATTCAGGAACAGCCTGTGCATTATTAACATCCTGTTCCGAGCTGAATCACAACCAGTTCCTCAGGTCGAATCTCAAAAATAAAAATAAAATTCCTGACAGTTGAGCTGTCCGTGGCATCAAGTTGGAAAGAGCGCAGAGAAAATTCACGAAGATGCTGCCAGGACTTGAGGTCCTCTGCTGTAGAGAGAGAATGGGCACTTTATTCCTTAGAGCACAGTAGATTGAGGGGTGATCATATAACATATAACCATATAACAATTACAGCACGGAAACAGGCCATCTTGGCCCTACAAGTCCATGCCGAACAAATTTTTTTCCCCTTAGTCCCACCTGCTGCACTCGTACCATAACCCTCCATTCCCTTCTCATCCATATGCCTATCCAATTTATTTTTAAATGATACCAATGAACCTGCGTCCACCACTTCCACTGGAAGCTCATTCCACACCGCCACCACTCTCTGCGTAAAGAAGTTCCCCCTCATATTACCCCTAAACTTCTGTCCCTTAATTCTGAAGTCATGTCCTCTTGTTGTGATTGTAGAGAGGTTTGTAAATTGTAGATCGGGTGAATGCACTGAGTATTTTACCCCGAGTGGGGAAATCAAGAACGAGAAGGCATAGGTTTGAGGTGAGAGGGGAAAGATGTAATAAAACCCAAATGGGCAACTTTTTCGCACAGAGGGTAGTGGGAATATGGAACGAGGTGCTAGAGGAGGTAGTTGGGGCAGGTACAATAACAACATTTGAATGACAGCGGCGCCTTTACTTCCTGAGGAGGCTCAAGAAAGCTCACCTGTCCCCCCAGATCCTGACCTACTTTTACCGCTTTACCATCGAAAGCATCCTGACCACCTACTTCACGGTATGGTACAGCAGTTGCACCGTAGCGGACAGGAAGGCACTACAACTGTTGGTGAAAACCGCGCAGTACATCATCGGTGCCCCGCTCCCTGCCATGGATGCCCTCCACCGAAAACGGTGTCTGAGACGGGCCGGGAAAATCATCAAGGACCCCTCCCACCACAACCATGGACTGTTTGCCCTCCTCCCATCAGGGAGGCGGTACAGGAGCCTCAGGTCTCGTACTAGTAGGATGAGGAACAGCTTCTACAATAATACCATCACATTGCTGAACTCGGAGTCCCGCCGATAGATTTCTCCAGTCTCTCCGTCCACATTGTATTTTTATTTCTATATTGCACTACTACTTCGGACTGACGCTAAACTGCATTTCGTTGTACCCATACTTGTATTTGTGCAATGACATTAAAGTTGAATTGAATTGAATTGAACATTTGGGAGAGGTACATAATAGGACAGGTTGAAAGAGATATGGGGCAGGCATGAGTAGTGTGGCACAATGGTGCAGCGGTAGAGTTGCTGCCTCACTGCAATAGAGACCCGAGTTCGATCCTGACTACAGGTGCGGTCTGTGCGGAGTTTGCACGTTCTCCCTGTGACCACATGAATTTTCTCCGGGTGCTCCGGTTTCCACCCACATTTCAAAGACGTGCAGGTTTTGTAGGTTAATTGGCTCCTGTAAGTTGTCCCTAGTGTGTAGGATGGAACTTGTGCAAGGATGATAATTGGACGGCACAGTGTTGATGGGACCCATGGCCTGTTTCCATGCTGTATCTAAACCAATCCAGGCAGCATCCTGGTAAACCTCGTCTGCACAAATGTTAACACAATTTGCTAACCCGATTCTTTCAATTCCTTAGTTTGTAAACCTGTATTGTAATTGATGACTTGCTTTAGACTTTAGAGATACAGCGTGGAAACAGGCCCTTCTAATACTGATATTAGTATCAAGAAAACTAGGGGTTTTTTTTGTCTTATGGCAGCACGCATGTTGGTATTGTTTGTTTCGAAAATATTATTATTGTAGATATTTGAATACATTTATTTTTGATGAAACAAAACAGTGCGGCTCTCCCTCACTACCGCCCCCACCCACAGTGCGGCACTCCTTCAGTCCCCCCCCACAGAACCAAAGTGAAGTGGGTACAACTTGAAGCCACAGTCTGACCCAATGGATCCATAGCTGGCTGTGCTCGCCCTCTGGGTGGTCAAAGACAATATGAATTCCTCCCTCCAGCGCTGAATTAAAGACATAGGGACGAGCAGTCGGCCTGTGGTCCTGGCAGCTGGCTCTAGGGGGAGCCAGTGGACCAGTGTCGCTGCAGCAATGTCACCTCGTAATTAGTGCCACTGTTACAGGTCAGGAGGTTAACAATGCTTTGTGAGCGAGCAGGTTTAGTCTCAAACCGTTGTAGACAGAGTGTTATGCAGTTGACAAAAATTATCAGATTGCATTCGATATAAAAAGCACTTTTGCTACCTACCTATCTACCTATAATCTTTGGACAGGTCGCATCCTGGCCACTCCCTCTTCTCCCCATTCCCTTCAGGCACCTGAAGCCCTGAGCACAATGCAGTTCCCGCTGCCACCCTGTGTGCAACAACAACAGCCTGCATTCACATAGCGCCTTCAATGTACGGAGCACATCACAAGGCATTTCACAAGCGCCCTGCCCTATCAGGCAAAAAGGTATAGAAGTGTGAAAAGGCACACAACCAAATTCAGGGACAGGTTATTCACAGCTGTTATCAGGCAACTGAATCATCCTACCACAATCAGAGAGCAGTGCTGAACTGCTATCTACCTCTTTGATGCACCTCGGACTATCCTTGGGGGGGTGGAGGGGAGTCAGTCTACCCCACGACAGAAGGGGGGAGGAGTTGTACAGTTTGATAGCCACAGGGAAAAGGGATCTCCTGTGGCGTTCTGTACTGCATCTTGGGAATGTTGATTAGTAAGTCCACAGATGATACCAGGATTGCTGGAGTTACAGATATTACAGATATTTTGCAAATTTTTTTTTTTTTTGGGGGGGTTTAACATCCATTCGATGTTGTCATTAAATTTACGTGACCTGGTGTCTGCCACTGTATTTAACTTACCTGGCAGGTAAGTTGCTGATAGCCAAATAAGTCTTTCGACACACCATTTCCAAATTGTGTTGACCAACTTGTCGCATGATACCGATTTTATGCCGCCTATATGGTTCATTTAGGCCACCACCGTAGTATTATCTATTTGTAACCGTACATGCAAGTGATGCATATTTGTGCATATGCTTTTAAAGCATAAAAGTCACCCAACATCTCTAGATAATTAATGCCCAGTGTAGGTGGTAACGATGACTCTGGGTTAGTCCATCTACTACTTGTGCTGGATATAGAGTTAGTTGCTCCCCAGCCTTGAGCACTGGCATCTGTTTGGATAACTAACGTAGGGTTAGTGATGATAATAGGGCTGAAACTATGCCAAATGTTTTTTGCCCACCACTGTAGTTCTGATATTGCTTCAGTGGGTAACTTTATGACACGATCATAATAACCTGTGTGCCGTTTTGGTGCCTGTACCTCTGCTCTTTGTAAGTTTTGACAGTGCAAAGGTCCGAATCATTAAATTGTTGCATGATTGTGCCAATTCAACTGTTTTGTCTCTTGGCAATGTTACAGTCACGTAGACTGAATTAATTGTGAAGCCCAAGTAGTCCATGATTGTGGATGGCTTCAACTTAGATTTATCTGGATGTAAGACAATCCCAGGGTTTTGAATAACTGTTTGGTAGCTGATACAGCTAACATAGTCAATTCCATGGTCTTGCCTATTATTTAAGATATCATCAAGATATGCCATGACAATATGTTTTTGTCTTCTGAATATTGTCAGAGCTGGTTTTGGTATCTTGGTGAATAATCTATGGCTGATGTGAACCCATTGGGTAACGCTTTAAACTGCCATAGCTGCCCCATCCAGGTAAATTTCAGGTATCTGCGATGATCCTTGTGAATGGTATTAAATAGTAAACATCTTTAAGATCAATGCTTGCCATGAAGTATCCTTTGGAAATTAGTTGTTTGGCAGTAACAACCGTTTCCATTTTGAAATGTATATACTTAACAAACATATTTAGTGAAGTTAAGTCAATGATGATGTGACATCCACCATCTTTTTTGGGTTTAGTGAATATATTTGATACGAATTCCAAGGGTTCATGTTTTCCCATGATACCCTTTGTAATTAGTCTCACCAGTTCAGCTTGTCCCTCTCGTTTCTCTAACGGAGAGGGAAAATACCCTCTGGGGTGAATGTTGAACTGGTGGCAATTTTTCTAGTATGAATTGTATTTTGTATCCACTAATGCCATTGAGTATATACTGATCACTCGTGATAGACTCCCATGCTTCTTAAAACAGGTGTAATCTCCCCCCTGTTAGTATTAAGCCCCTATTTTCTATATGCTGGTAGGAACCAGACCCACCTACCTCCATGGTTATGGGTATTGTTCTGTTTCCTGCCGGTCCAACGAGTTTTGCACGTCGTTTGACGTGGCGGTGATGTTGGGGGGTGGCGCATTTTCCATGGGGTCCGCTATGGGCCTTGGTCTAAAGAAGACTTCCGGGGATAGAATGTGGACCCCGAGCTTTACACCAGTCCCATATGGTAAACGTCGACTGATGGACGCGATGGGGTGCTGCTGCTTAGGAATTATTGTTTTTGGTTTGCTCGTCCCGGCCCTGCCCTCATGAGACCGAAAGTTTTTTTAAAGCCTCTTCCATATCCTTCATATGCTTTGTGAGGTTTTTTCCAAAGAGCAGTGGGTCTGGCTCAGTTGCTGGGGTATGCACAACCCCGCAAATTTAGGATTTTATGGCAGGTTTTATGATTTGTTTACGAAGGTTGTGGTCATCTCCGTATTTGTCCACGGAACGAGCAAACGATGTGATGGCTGACGTCAGGAGCTTGAGGATCCGCTGCAGTTTTCTAAAGCCTTATTGACCACCTCTCCTGTAGGGGCCTGTTGGAGAGATGGTTAATGCTGGCCGCTGGTTTGGCCTTTAACGGCCTCCTGCACGTGGGGTTGCCACGTAGCGGTCCATCACACCTAGCAGCTCTTCCTGTTCCTGCACCCCTTGCATATTCCATCTTCTTGACCAGCCCAGTCCTGGTCCCCAAAGCTACCTTCGGGTAAGGAGGAAGCAATGGACAGTGCAGAAGGCACTGTGGAGGGGGTGCCTGAACTCCCCCTGCAAGAGCGCACCTCACGAAGCGCGTCTCGCTGGAGCTCCTGCTCCAGGAGCCGCTCCATGCGGCTCAGGCGGCTGTCTCTCCCCCGGGCGTGCGGAGAGACGTCCCCGTCCGACAAGTCGGAAGCCACCAGCTGGACGCCTCTTCCGTGGCTTTACTTCCAGCCCGCTGCTCAGGCGCTATTATGAAAGGCATAAATAGTGTAGACGTCCGAATCATTTTCCCAGGGTGAAATTGGCATGGTCTAGTGGGCATAGCTTTAAGGTAAGAAGGGACAAAGTTTAAAGGGGATGTGCAGGGCAAGTTGTTTACATAGTGGGTGGCTGGAACATGCTGCCAGGGGTGGTGGTGGAGGCAGATATAAAAGACACATTTAAGAGTCTGAAGAAGGGTCTCGACCCGAAACGTCACCCATCCCTTCTCTCCAGAGATGCTGCCTGTCCTGCTGAGCTTTTTGTGTCTATCTTCGGTTTAAACCAGCATCTGCAGTTCCTTCTTACACATTTAAGAGGCACATGGATATGTCGTGAGCGGAGGGATATGGATCATGTGCAGGCAGAGGGGATTAGTTTAACTTGGCATCATGTTCGGCACGGATATTGAGGGCAGAAGAGCCAGTCCCTGTGCTGTCCTGTTGAATTTTCCATGTTCTATATGGCATCATGTTTGGCAATGGCATTGATTGCCCCCCCCCCCCCCCCCCCCCCCCCCCCCCCCCCCCCCCCCGACACTCCTTCCACCAGGAAAAACTAATTGCGCTACTATGACTGTATGCACGTAAATATATTTATTTATTGCTCATATTCTATGTCGCTCTTCTAGGGAGATGCTAACTGCATTTCGTTGTCTCTGTACTATACACTGTGCAATGACAATAAAATTTGAATCTGAATCTGAATCTGAATCTGTTCCTGTGCTGTACTGTTCTATGGTACATAAAAAAGCTGGAGAAACTCAGCGGGCGCAGCAGCATCTATGGAGTGAAGGAAATAGGCAACGTTTCGGGCCAAAACCCTTCTTCTATGTTCTGTATTTAGAGTTGCATCTGTGGAAAAGGTGATGCATAAAAAGTCCTAATTTATCATCTTAACTTGCCAACAGTTACTGAGCTGGTAATGAAACATGCTTTGAGTTTAATAGTTCTTGCCTCTGACCTTTACACGAGGTTAATGATCGCCTGAAAGTTAAACCATTTATTGGACTGACAATGATTGGCATGCAGAGCAATAACTTGGCACAAGTGCGGAATAATTGGATCATCTGGTGGGATCATGATTGAAATATGAAGTCTGCTTCAGGAATGCTCGGCGTTGGATGCGATCGTGTACTGATTCATCCCACTGCCATTTTGTGCGAGGATTTGAGATGTGTTTACCTAGAGTGCACCCCTCATCGTGAATTGAAGGGAAAAATCTTCCTCTTTAGCCGGCTCCTCGGTTTTCAATAAGAAATTGTTGTATATGACGTGCATTATGTTCGGTGGCCAAAGGCTGGACACCAAAAGCTGGAGTAACTCAGTGGGCCAGGCAGCATCTCTGGAGAAAACGGATGGGTGACGTTTTTCGAGTCGGGAGGGGTCCAAAGATAAGCTCTTTGTGCCACTTTGTGCCTATCTTTGTCACAAACCAGTTCTTTGAATTTTCACACTACTTGTTGAAGGGTAGCTTGACATTCCCCCATATTCCCTGACCAGCGCCAACTGAACCCAGTTTAATACTGAGGCCAGCGCAGAATTGTCAGAATGAGTCAATTTTTTTCTCTCGATGGATTCTTGGTCAGATGGAAACCAGATGGGAAAAAGGATGTGAAAAAGTGGAAAACATGAAAAATTGTTTTAAATGAACAGCGTTTTGGAAGTGATTTCAACTGTTAGAGGCAACAAGGACAGGTTAATTTATTTTTCAACTGAAAGGACTATATTCCGTGTCACTATTTGTTAACTTTTATGGATTTTAAGTTACGTGAAGTTCTAATTGCTTCCTACATTCATTATGTTTCAATATTTGTAACACACCTCCCCTTTCTTTCAGGCATGTGGGTTCAGATTAATCTGGATAAAAGTTTATACATCTGGCATCCAAATGTGCCCAATGCCTCATCTCAATATTCCTTTCACATGCCGTGTGATGAACGGAACACAAACATTATAAACATTTCGTCTGGAGCCTCGAAAGTGGCAATGCTTACGTTCCCTGCCCAGTGATGTTCAGGCTGGGTGGTGAGACTTCACTGTGTGTACACATTAGCTGACTCAGCATCAAAACTCAACTCTGATTATACACAAAAAAGCTGGAGCAACTCAGCGGGTCAGACAGCATCTCTGGAGAAAAGGAATAGGTCTGAAGAGGGGTCTCGACCCGAAACGTCACCTATTCCTTTTCTGACGTCTGACCCTCTGAGTTACTCCAGCTTTTTGTGTCTATCTTCAGTTTAAACCAGCATCTGCAGTTCCTTCCTACACAAAACTCTGGTTATGTTTGGGGTGAGTTCAGCAGTACAGAACTGAGTCAACAGCAACGGAACCCCAGTTCTGTGGCCCTTCTTCTCCCAAATGTATTTTTTTCTCCCGATAGTCCCGTCAAATTACCTCTTCCACAGTGTGGACTTGAAGCTCTGCACCTTTGTTTCATTTTCGTTTACATGGATCATCACAATCACAAATAATGATCCATCTAACTCTGAATGGAACTGTTACGTAAAGGAGTTCTCAGCAACTGATATTGGTATGGATGTATTATTATGATTTATTAATATTGTGAGCAATTTTGGGCACCGTATCTTGAGGAAGGACGTGCTGGCTCTGGAGAGGGTCCACAGGAGGTTTACATGAATGATCCCAGGAATGAGTAGGTTAACCTATGATGAGAGTTTGACGGCACTGGGCCTGTAATCGCTGGAGTTTAGAAGAATGAGGGGGGGGGGGACCTCATTGAAACATACAGAATAGTGAAAGGCTTGGATGGAGTGGATGTGGAGAGGGTGTTTCCACTAGTGGGAGAGTCTCGGACTGGAGGTCATAGCCTCAGAATTAAAGGACGTTGCTTTAGGAAGGAGATGAGGAGGGATTTCTTTAGTCAGAGGGTGATGAATCTGTGGAATTCTTAGCCACAGAAGGCTGTGGAGGTCATCAATGGATATGTTTAAAGCAGAGATAGATAGATTCTTGAATAGTACGAGTGTCAGGGGTTATGGGGAGAAGACAGGAGAATGGTGTTAGGGGGGAGAGATAGATCAGCCATTTATGCTACATTGACGACTGTATCGGTGTAACCTCCTGCACCCACTGACTTAATTAACTTCACGACTAATTTCCATCCTGCAGTCAAATTCACTTGAGCCATCTCTGACATCTCCCAACTGTTTCTAGATCCCACCGTCTCCATCACAGGAGACAGACTATTGACTGACGTATATTAGAAACCCACTGACTCCCATAGCTATCTAGACTACACCTCTTCCCACCATGCTTCCTGTAAAGACTCTATCCCCCCCACTACTCGAAATTCATCCGTCTACGCCTCATCTGCGCCCAGGATGAGGTTTTGCATACCAGGTCATCGGAGATGTCCTCATTCATTAGGGAAAGGGGTTCCCCTCTTCCATTATTGATGAGGCCCTCACTAGGGTCTCCTCGATATCCCACAGCTCCGCTATTGCTCACCCTCCCCCCATTCGTAACAGGGACAGAGTTACTCTTGTCCTCGCCTTCCATCCCATCAGCCATCGCATACAGCACATAATCCTCCATTTCGCCACCTCCAACGGGATCCCACCACCAGCCACACCTTCCCATCTCCACCCCTTTCCGCTTTCCACAGAGACCGTTCCCTCCGCATCTCCCTGGTCAACTGGTCCCTTCCCACCCAAACCACCCCCTCCCCAGGTACTTTCCCTTGCAACTGCAGGAAATGGAGCACCTGTGCATTTACCTCCCCCCTCTACTATGTCCAAGGACCCCGACAATCTTTTCAGATGAGACAGAGGTTCACTTGCACCTCCTCCAACCTCATCTACTGCATCCGATGTTCCAGGTGTGGACTCCTATATATCGGCAAGACCAAGCGCAGGCTCGGCGTTTGTTTCGCTGAACACCTCCGTTCAGTCCGCCTAGACCCACCTGATCGCCCGGTATCTCAACACTTTACCTCCCCCTCCCATTCCCAATCTGTGCTTTCTGTCCTGGGCCTCCTCCATTGTCAGAGTGAGGCCCAGTGCAAATTGGAGGAACAGCACCTCATATTTTGCTTGGGTAGCTTACACCCCAGCGGTATGAACATTGACTTCTCTAACTTCAAATAGCCCTTGCTTTCCCCCTCTCTCCATCCCCTCCCGTTCCCCAGTTCTACCAGTCTTACTGCCTCTGACTACATTTTATCTCTGTACCGCCCATTCCCCTGACATCAGTCTGAGGAAGGGTCTCGACCCGAAACTTCTCTCCAGAGATGCTGCCTGTCTCGCTGAATTACTCCAGTATTTTGTGTCTATCTTCGATAGATTAACCATGATTGAATGGTGGAATAGACTTGATGGGCTGAATGGCCTAATTCTGCTACTATCACTTTTGACCTTATGATTATAGTGTGTAACGAGGTATAGAGACAAGCGTTTGTTTGCAATGCTATCCAGTCAAATCAAATCATACTGTACTTGAGCAAAACCAAGACAAATGTACCATGATGCTACAATTCTGTAACGTTATATTCTTCGCTCTGCCATTTTTCTCTGTGCGCAAATTTTGTAATTTGGTGTCATTTACAAAAGAAAAAAAAATCCAAAGTCCTCACTTTCCGCCCCATCAGCACATAATCCCCCACATGCTGGTGGTTCTGGAGTGCCCCCGATCCAAGCAAGCCCCAGGCTGCTGCAGGGCCTCCTACGTCGGCACGGTAACGCAGCGGTAGAGTTGCTGCATTACAGCGCTTGCAGCGTCGGAGACACGGGATCGATCCTGACCACGGGCGCTGTCTGTAGGACATTTGTACGTTCTCCCCCGTGACCGCGCGGGTTCTCCTCGAGACCATCGGTTCCCTCCCACACGCCAAAGGCGCAGGTTAATTGGCTTGCTGCAAAATGTGAATTGTGTGTAGCATCGTGTTGGTACGTGGGAATCGCTGGTCAGTGCGGACTCGGTGGGCCAAAGGGCCTGTTTCCGCACTGTATCTCTGAACAAAACTAAACTAAACGTCACACTTGACCTTAGCCCACCAACCGACGTCCCTCTCCTCACCGGCCTCCTCTGTGGAGCATCTCCTGCAGCCGGCCTGGAGGCAATACTTTCACCCCCTCATCCACCCGCCCACTCCTCGCATCCGCCATCGCCAACGGTTCCCTCGTCCTCCACTCTCCGGTTTTCGTGGCCGAGCTCGGCGGCTTCCGAGCTTCCCCCGCAGTCCTTCCCGGACCTTCTCCGCGGCAACGATACTGGCCCTGACCCCACCGCACGTGTCCGGTGACAACGCGCATGTCTTCTGACTATTGTGCCCAGCTGTGGGTTGGGAACGTAACATTGCCTTTGAAGTTTATATGGCCCCTTAAAAAACAAAATAACTTCAAACTAAAGCCAACACAGTTCCCAATGAAGTGCCATTTTAAGGACAAAGTCTTCTCGGATGCTGCTCATGAACTTGGGATGATAAGTGGGAGTTTGATTGAAACATCCCATCAATCATG
This sequence comes from Leucoraja erinaceus, assembly GCF_028641065.1. NCBI lineage: Eukaryota > Metazoa > Chordata > Chondrichthyes > Rajiformes > Rajidae > Leucoraja > Leucoraja erinaceus. Next base: position 10,046,595 of record NC_073407.1, read on the forward strand.
CCTGCAGTAGTTAATCACAAGTCTCTGTGGTGCTACAAAATAATTATCACTTAAGCAGAACATTATAAGATTACTGAAATTGTAACCATACAAACAGAGACATCGGCAGAGTCACAGCTGTGATGTGTTCTATTGCACCAGATTAATGGCGCACAGTGGTGGGGTGGTGTCTGAGTCCCTGGGTAGAGTTAGCAGAGGCAAGTAGAGGATTCAGTGTTGAAGGGGAGGGTGCAATGTGCAGTGTCGGTGTCACTTACACAGCCTGTAGTGAGCAGTGTTGCTGTAGTGTGCACAGCATACAGACTAGGTGTGTAGGATGGTGTAGTGAGTGGTGTTGGAGTGTGTACAGGGACGGGATTGTAGTGAGCGGTGATGACTAGTGTGTACACAGTGTACTGACAGGGGATTGTAGTGAGCAATGATATGTTAGTGTACACAGGATATTAAAATGAGCACAGCTGGTGTGTGTACATGGTGTGCCGACACTAGGGATTGCAGTGAGCGATGTTATGTTAGTGTGCACAGTCTTCCGACACAGGAGGTTGCACAGGGCAATGTAGGGGTAGTGTGCATGGTGTATCGACACAGGAGGTTGTAGTGAGCAATAATATGGTAGTGTGCATGGTGAACTGACACAGGATATTGCAGTGAGCAGTGTTGGAGTGTACACAGTTTCCTATCACAGAACGAGCAGTAATTCACTTCATTCTATACCTCCTCCTTATTCATGCCTCCTGATTTACATGCCTTTTTCCATTTTGTTCCCTTGCCAACTTTCCCATTCCTGCAGCCTTCGTGAACATTGATCAAGAACTGAGTGAGTTTTGCAGCTAGTTGTTGAGGGTGAAACTGTTTCAGCACAATGTTGATCCTCAACACACAGTGGGCAATCTCTACATCAAACGGGTGACCTCCAATTAAAGGTTTAAATCAAACAATGATGTTTGTTACAGAAAATTCCCGAATGTACTATCTTCTTATTAACCAGTTTGTACAATTCAAACTGTTGATTTAGTTTAGTTTGGAGATACAGCTTGGAGACAGGCCCTTCGGCCCACCGAGTCCGCACTGACCAGCGATCCCTGCACATTAAAACTATCCCACACACACCAGGGACAATTTCTATTTATACCAAGCCATTAATCTACAAACCTGTACGTCTTTGGAATGTGGGAGCAAAGCAAAGATCTCGTAGAAAACCCACGCAGGTCACAGGGAGAACGTGCAAACTCCGCACAGACAGCACCCGTAGTCGGGATCGAAACCGGGTCTCTGGCCCTGTATGGCTGCAACTCTACCGCTGAGCCACCATGTCGCCCTTATGCTTCAACAAATTTGTTTGAAAATGAAACAACATTCTTCAATGTTCTTGTTGTCATCTGTTGTACCAGATGAGCGCAGGCTAACCTTTGAAAATAGCCCCATAACATGGCGCCTCTTGCATGTGGCATCAGTAGACTATTTCTGTAAACTTGTTAATCGGGGGCATGGTTGGGTGTAGCAATACTCTACTGGACTGTTGGTAAGAAAATACTTTCACTGTTCATTTGCACTTCACACATGTAACAATAAAAGCTCCATTGAACCATTAAAACTGGTCATTGTACGATGTGCGTATAGAAATAAAGAACCGCAGACGCTGGTTTATAAGAAATGACACAAAGTGCTGGAGTAACTCCAACACTTGTTGTACAATATAGCAGGTTGCTAGGTGAACCATGTGCCAGAACAGCTGAAAGCAGACAGGACTGGATTTGCTTGGTTTCATTCTAAATTGGATGTCGATTGAATTTCTCGATATTTGTAACCAATTGCTGCAACTTAATGTTGTAGTCCGGGAGAATTTGCGAGCAGATAAACATATCGCATATCGCATATCGCATATCGCTACGCCTGTTCTCTGAGATAATCCAGTCCTTTCATCAAGATCGGCAGCATTTCCATTTGCAAGATATATCACGTGTGTCTGTGATGCAGTGTAGATGGGGCACTGCACATCGAGGGCAAGGTGTGGTGACCAGGCTAACAATTGTCATCCTGATAATGTAGGGTTTGTCAGGATAACATTGGATTGTAGATATCACTGTACAACGCTCCATGTTGCCTTCCAGTATCTCTATCTTGCAGAAAACTGGGTACACCAAAGGCCCCATTTCCATGCTGTATAGCTCTATGACTCTATGACTATCTATATCTCTGACTATAAAAGTTTATTCATCGATAGTTTACTCAAGATAGACACAAAAAGCTGGAGTAACTCAGCGAGATAGGCAGCATCTCTGGAGAGAAGGAATGGGTGACGTTTCGGGTCGAGACCCATCTTCAGACTGTTCAGGGATAAGGGAAACGAGAGATGTAGACGGTGATGTGGAGAAATGAAGAACAATTAATCAAAAATATGCAAACAAGTATCGACGATAAAGGAAACAGGTGATTGTAACTGTTTGTAAGGTGAAAATGAGAAGCTGGTGCAACTTAGGTGGGGAGGGATAGAGAGAGAGGGAATGCCGGGGCTACCTGAAGTGAGAGAAATCAATATTCGTACCACTGGGCCGTAAGCTGCCCAAGCAACATATGAAATGCTGTTCCTCCAATTTGCGTTTAGCCTCTCTCTGGCAATGGAGGAGACCGAGGGCAGAAAGGTCTGTGGAGGAATGGGAAGGAGAATTAAAGTGTCCAGCAACCGGGAGATCAGGTTGGTTCACGGGGGCTGAGCGAAGGTGTTCCGTGAAATGATCGCCCAGTCTGCGTCAAGTCAAGTCAAGTTTATTTGTCACATACACATACGAGATGTGCAGTGAAATGAAAGTGGCAATGCTCGCGGACTTTTGTGCAAAAGACAAACAACAAAACAACCAAACAAATTATAAACACAATCATAACACACATATTCTTTTACATAATAAATAATGGAAGGAAAAACGTTCTGTAGAGTTAGTCCCTGGTGCGATAGGCGTTTACAGTCCGAATTGCCTCTGGGAAGAAACTCCTTCTCAACCTCTCCGTTCTCACCGCATGGCAACGGAGGCGTTTGCCTGACCGTAGCAGCTGGAATGTTTTGTCTCACTGATGTATAAGAGTCCATATCTTGAACAACGGATACAGTAGATGAGGTTGGAGGAGGTGCAAGTGAACCTCTGCTCTGCCTAACCTGAAAGGACTGTCGGGGTCCCTGGACAGAATTGAGGGAGGAGGTACAGGGACGGGTGTTGCATCTTCTGCGGTTGCAGGGGAAGGTACCTGGGGAGGGGGTGGTTTGTATGGGAAGGGATGAGTTAACCAGGGAGTTGGGGAGGGAACAGTCTCTGCGGAAGGCGGAAAGGGGTGGAGATGGGAAAATGTGGCTAGTGGTGGGATCCCGTTGGAGGTGGCGGACATTTCGGCGGATTATGTGTTGTATGCGGCAGCTGATGTGATGGAATGTAAGGACTAGGGAAACTGTCTCTGTTGCGTCTAGGGGGAGGGGGAGCAAGGGTGGAGTTGCGGGGTACTGAGCAGACACAAGTGAGGGCCTCATCTATGATGGGAGAGGGGAACCCCCGTTCCCTAAAGACTGAGGACATCTCTGATGTTCCAGTAATGAAGTGTTTTGAGCGACTGGTTATGCAGCATATCAAAAATAGTCTACCTGCCGACCTAGACCCACTGCAGTTCACCTACAGAGCCAACCGATCCACAGAGGACGCAGTCTCAACAACACTGAACCTCGCACTGTCACACCTTGATCGGAAAAATACTTATGCCAGGATCCTCTTCATAGACTTCAGCTCTGCGTTTAACACAATCATTCCGCAGCAGCAGGTGGAGAAGTTGGAGCTATTGGGGGTTGATGCTGGCACATGCAACTGGGTCCTGAACTTTCTATCGCAACGGCAGCAGACAGTCAGGGTGGGCAGTAGGGCATCAAAAACCATAGCCGTGAGCACTGGCTCGCCCCAAGGCTGTGTCCTAAGCCCCCTGCTGTTTAGTCTGCTTACACACGACTGTACTGCCAGACTCAATAACAACTTCATCAACAAGTTCGCTGATGACACAACAGTGGTGGGTCTCATCAGTGACAATGATGAGTCGGCGTACAGGTTGGAGGTGGAGCTGCTCACTGGTTGGTGCAAATCCCACAACCTCATTCTCAACGTGAGAAAAACTAAGGAGATGGTGGTTGACTTCAGGAGGGCGGGAAAACAACACCATACACCTCTGTACATCGATGGAGCAGATATGGAAAGGGTCAGCAGCGTGAAGTTCCTAGGACTCCACCTGTCAGATGATCTGACGTCCACGACCAACACCACAGCACTGGTCAAGAGAGCCCAGCAGCGACTACACCCTCTCCGAAGACTACAGAAAGCAGGTCTCCCCACTACACACCTACGAACTTTTTATAGGGGGACAATCGAGAGCACATTAACCTACGGCATCACTTCCTGGTTCGGGAGCTGCAAGGCGTACGAACGGCACCAACTAGACAGGATTGTGAAGACCGCCAGCAGGATTATTGGTGCTCCACTCCCTTTCCTGCTGGACATATACAGGAAGAGATGTATCAGCAGAGCCATCTCCATCATCAAAGACCCCTACCACCCATCGCATCACATATTCTCCATCCTGCCATCTGGGAAGAGGTACAGGAGCATTAGCTGCAAAACCAGCAGGATGCTCCTCAGCTTCTTCCCGCAGGCTATAAGACTGATAAACGGACTTTGCCCCCTGCCAAAGTATCGCGCACCAACCACCAACCTGGACACACTGCAGCAGAGCCACTGTCGTGCCGCTGCCGATCGGAACGCCTGTTGATGTTTAGTAGAGAGTAGAGTGTTTAATTTGTTCATGATATATGTATTTTTATTTCTATTTATTTTATACTGCACACTGAATGGACACTGGTTGAGCAACGTTTTTTTGTTTCCTCTGGGTATGTGAATACTCAGGAAAATGACAATAAAGATATATATACTATACTATACTATACTATGGAACACCTCATCTTGGGCGCAGATGTGGAGTAGGCGGAGGAATTGGGAATCGGGGATAGAGTCTTTGCAGGAAGCAGGGTGGGAAGAAGTGTAGTTGAGATAGTTGTGGGAATCAGTGGGTTTGTAATGGACTTCAGTCAATAGTGTATTTCCTGTGATGGACACTGTGAGATCAAGAAAGGGGAGGGAGGTGTCGGAACTAGTCCAAGTAAATTTGAGCGAGTTTACTACTTGTGTTTAACGCAATGTACTTTTACTATCCAAGGGCACGAGTGGATAGGATAGTTGAGATAATCATGCCAGAATGACGCCCTTCTTTATTTCCACATTAATCTAATAAACCTGTTTTGAAAATTCCATTTTTATCCCCATTTTCCCTGGGTTACGACTCCTTCGTTATTTCCAATTTACCTGAGAAAAAACATCTCAATATTTTCACACCCGGGATTCATGTCAATACTGTGATCAAGACAATAATGAATTGGTCTCTGATTGCATTATCATATTTATAGAATGTTAACTAACCCTCCTGATTACATTAACTAAATCCACGCACAAACCTGTCAGGGTCACTGACCAAGGATGGCTCAATTTACTTTGACCTTTCATTTAATGCTTGCACTGCATATCTTTATTTTGTGAGGTCTCGTTTTACATGTCCTCATGTAACTGCCTTAATCCATTCTAATTGCAGCACCATAATATTTAATATTTAAAATGTAAATGCTGTTCCACTCCTCCTGGGCCCTTTCAGTCGGGCAGGTCCTACCATCAAGACCTTGCTGGGTGCAGCTCTGAATGTCCTGGTGATAGAGTCAAACGGCATGGCCACAGGCCCTTCAGCCCACACGGTCTGCGCTAGTCAGCGCAGAGACATTTACAGGAAACCACTGTCTTAAGGCAGGAGTTCCGTTCCCGGGGAAAGAAAAGACAGAGTGTTGAAGTAACTCGCCGTAACTCAGCACGGCAGCGTCACTGGAGAACATGAATAGGTGCAGGAAGGAACTGCAGATGCTGGTTTAAAGGCAGCGAGAAGGGATGGGCGACGTTTCGGGTCGAGACCCTTTTTCAGACTGAAATTCACGGGGAAAGGGAAACGAGAGATATCGACGACGATGTGGAGAGTTATAGAACAAATGATTGGAAGATATGCAAAAAAAGTAAGGGTGATAAAGGGCATTGTTAAACATTCGCTAGGTGAGAACGAAAAGCTGGTGGATCAGAGGTGGGGGAGGGATGGAGAGAGAGGGAATGCAATAGTTAATTGAAGTTAGAGAAATCAATACTCACACCCTTGGGTTGTAAGCTGCCCAAGCGAAATATGAGATGCTGTTCCTCCAATTTGCATTTAGCCCCACTCTGACAATGGAAGAGGTCTAAGACAGAAAGTTCAGTGTGGGAATGGGAAGGAGAATTAAAGTGTTTAGCAACCGAGAGATCAGGTAGGTTCAGGCAGACTGATCAAAGGTGTTCAGCGGAATGATCGCTCAGACTAGGTTTGGTCTCGCCGATGTATAAGAGTCCACATCTTGAACAATGGATACAGTGGATGAGGTTGGAGGAGGTGCAAGTGAGTAGGGGATAGAGTCTTTGCAGGAACCAGGGTGGAAAGAAGTGCAGTCAAGATAGCTATGGGTGTCAGTGGGTTTGTAATAGACATCAGTCGATAGTCTACCTCCTGTGATGGAGACGGTGAGATCAAGAAAGGGGAGGGAGGTGTCGGAGATGGTCCAGGTGAATTTGAGTGCTGGATGGAAATTGGTGGTGAAGTTAATATTCTCTCGACTCTGTCCAGGGACCCTGACAGTCCTTTCAGGTTAGGGAGAGGTTCACTTGTACCTCCTCCTATCTCATCAACTATATCCGTTGTTCAATATGTGGACTGTTATACATTGGTGAGACCAAACATGCATAGGTGCTCTGAAGAAGGGTTCCAACCTGAAAGGTCACCTGTTCCTTTTCTCCAGAGACGCTGCCTGTAGTTCCTTCCGATGCTTGAATAGGTAACCTTTCAGGTTAGGGCTCTTCCCAGTCGGAAGAAGGGCCTTGATCGGAAACGTCACCTATCCAAGTTCTCCAGAGATATGACCTGACCCGCTGGGTTGCTAGAGCACTTTGTGTCTATTTCTTTCTCAACCATCATCTGCAGTTCGTTGCGTTTCATTCCTGGAAAGGGTACAGAGAATATTTACAAGGATGTTGCCCTGGATAGACGGTCTGAGCTATAGGGGGAGGTTGCGTAGGCTGGGACTCTATTCCTTGGAGCTCAGGATGATGAGGGGTGTCTCCGGAGACCCGCGGCAAGGGAGTCCGCAATGAAGATAGTCCGAAGCTTTGGGCCCGACTCCGGGAATGGCCGCACCAAACCGGAGAAACGGTGAAACATTCTTTTGGACATGCTAAAAAAAATTCAAAAAAAGTCGAAATGAACGAACCCGCTGCAGGTGATGCAGCCGACTCGCAGCTCCATCGGATCCAGAGCCACTTCCCAACGCAGATTTTGAGGAATAAGGGCCAAACGCCTGTTTGCAGGTTAATTGGCCAGTGTCAAATTGCCCCTAGTGTATAGGAAATGGATGAGAAAGTGAGATAACATGGAACTAGTGTGAATGTGTGATCGATGTGGGGTCAGCGTGGACTCAGTGAGCCAAAGGGCCTGATCCCATGCTCTACCTATAAACTAAACTAAAGTAAACTAAGCGTCCACCAACATTTTACTTTATCATTATTAAATGTATTGAAAATTGGAAAAAAACTGCAATTTAAAATTAAAGTAATTAAAACAGATGGGGAGATATAGCTTCTAAATTTATTGTTAACAGCTGTGTTAAACTGCAATTAGATTCTTCACAGAACAAAGGTGTATGGTGCCTTTAAATCTACCTTGCAAAGTCCTGGGAAAAATCTGCTGGGTAAATGCAAACAGATAATAGCTTCTTTTGTGCATCGTGAATGTTTTCAATCTGTGAAAAGTCTGGTAACATCTAGCAGCCTCGCCGTTTCACAAAGAATTTGATCTTTGCAAAATGACATGATATTAGTATGCAGCCTTTTGAATATAATTGCATAACAATGAGCACAGAACGGTAATTTCTGATAGATGCTTTTGCAATCAAGCTCCCATTCATTAGTATATGGCTTGTAATTACCTGAACCGCTCTGGACTTCCAAATGCGTTAAGCGTGAATCGGCAGTGCGCTCGTTTCAAACAGAGCGGTTCACATGTCATGCATCAATTTCATGAAACTATTGCCGATCAACGTCCCTGGTGCAGGATAGCTGGCCGTTTATTAACGAAGAACACACAGAGGCGAGAGAGCGACTATTTTCTGCCCACATTATGTTTATTCCGGTGAAATTACTTTTAGTTAAAGGCTGAGGCTTCAGGCACAGTCGGTGTCGTTTGTTTTCACGTTGGACTTCTATTTTTAACAGAAGCAATTCCTCGTTACCTTTAGAGAAGCACCACGAGTCAGGGGGTAGCTTTGGGCCCCAGCTCTGCCTGCCTCTTTGTAGGGTACGTTGAACAATCCCTGTTCCAGGCGTACACTGGCCCTATCCCCAAACTCTACCTCCGTTACATTGAAGACTGCTTTGGGGCTCCCTCCTGCAACCATGCAGCACTCCCTGACTTCATCAACTTCACCACTAATTTCCATCCTGCACTCAAATTCACTTGGACCATCTCCGACATCTCCCTCCCATTTCTTGATCTCACCGTCTTCATCATAGGAGATAGACTATCGACTGGCATCTATTACAAACCGAAGATCGACACAAAAAGCTGGAGTAACTCAGCGGGTCAGGCAGCATCTCTGGAGAGAAGGAATGGATCATGTTTCGGGTCGAGACCTTTCTTCAGACCTACTTCAGATAAACCTACTGACTCCCACAACTATCCAGACCACAGCTATCCAGACCACACGTCTGCTCATCCTACTTCCAATAAAGACTATCCCTACTGCCAATTCCTCCGTTTACACCGCATCTGCGCCCAAAATGAGGTGGTCTGCTCCAGGACATCAGAGATGTCTTCATTCTTTGGGGAACAGGGTTCCACACTTCCATCATAGATGAGGCCCTCTCTAGGTCCCCCTTGATATCTCTCAGCTCCGCCCTTGCCCCCCCCTCCCCCCAGTCGCAACAGGGACCGAGTCCCCCTAGTCCTCACCTTTCACCCCCTTAGCCGTCGCATACAGCACATAATCCAACATTTTCGCAACCTCCAACAGGATCCCACCACTAGCCACATCTTCCCATCTCCACCCCTTGCAGCTTTCTGCAGAGACCGTTCCCTCTGCAACTCCCTGGTCAACTCGTTCCTTCCTCCCAAACCACCCCCTCCCCAGGTACTGTCCCCAGCAACCGCAGGAGATGCAACGCCTATGTACCAGAAAACACCTGTGTTTCCCCCTCGACTCTGTCCAAGGACCCCAACAGTCTATCCTAAGATAGAGAGATACTGCAAATAGATGGATGAGACTGCAGATACTGGAATCTGAAACAAAAAAAAACTAGTGCTGGAGGAATCCATTGCATGCAGCATAGAAACATAGAGAATAGGTGCAGGAGGAGGCCATTCGGCCCTCCAGAGCCATTCATTGTGATCATGGCTGATCATCCCCAATCAATAACCCGTGCTTGCCTTCTCCCCATATCCCTTGATTCCACTAGCCCCTAGAGCTAGATAAACTCTCTCTTAAATCCATCCAGTGATTTGACCTCCACTGCCCTCAGTGGCAGGGAATTCCACAAATTCACAACTCTCTGGGTGAAAAAGTTTGTTCTCACTGTGGAGAGAATCTGTGGAGAGAATGGATACTCTGAAGAAGGCTGCTGTCCAGAATCATTGTCAGACTCGCACTGGGTGAAATTCTGTCTCAGTAAAGATTCCTAAGAATTGAACAGGAAATGGACGCAAAAAAAAAATAAATTAATGCAGGGATTGCTTTCTGTGAGTGAACACAGAGTATACAGCGTGGCACTGGCCCTTCATCCCACACAGTCGGTGATGAACGTGAAATTAATCTCCGTCCGCCTGTGATCCATATCCTTCCATTCCCGGCACAACCATGCATCTATCTAAAAGTCTCTTAAACACTACTGTCATCTGCCTCCACCACTACCCCTCTGGCACCCGCCACTCTCTGTTTAAACACCTGCTCACAACATCTCCTTTAAATCTTGACCCTCTCACCTTAAAGCTATGCCCTCTGTCCTTTGACATTTCCACCCAGGATGCCAAGGACAAGAAGGCTCTGCAGAGAGTAGTGCGTTCGGCCGAACGCACTATGGGAACTTCACTCACCCCCCTGCAGGAACTATACAACAGGAGGTGCAACTCCAGAGCAAATAAAATCATGGGAGACCCCTTCCACCCCTGCAAAGGACTGTTCCAGCTGCTACGGTCAGGCAAACGCCTCCGTTGCCATGCGGTGAGAACGGAGAGATTGAGAAGGAGTTTCTTCCCAGAGGCAATTCGAACTGTTAACGCCTATCTCACCAGGGACTAACTCTACTGAACGTTTTTCCTTCCATTATTTATTATGTAAAAGAATATGTGTGTTATGATTGTGTTTATAATTTGTTTGGTTGTTTTGTTGTTTGTCTTTTGCACAAAAGTCCGCGAGCATTGCCACTTTCATTTCATTGCACTTCTCGTATGTGTATGTGACAAATAAACTTGACTTGACTTGACTTGACTTGATGAAAGTTTCTGACTGTCCACCCTGTCTAGTGAACCCTGAGAATATTTGTGTGTAGTGTATGTCTGCCACTGCTGTGTGGATGCGTCACGGCAGGGTTTGGCAACTCCTCTGTCCAGGACCGCAGGAAGTTGCAGAGAGTTGTGAACGCAGCCAAGTCCAGCGCACAAACCGACCTACACACCAGCGACTCCAGCTACACTTCACGCTGCCACGGGAAAGCAGCTAACTCCATCAAGGATCGTCCACTTGCACCCCGGCCATTCCTTCTTCTCCGTTCTCCGGCTGGATAGAAGATGCAAAAGGTTGAAAGCACGCACCACCAGATTCAGGAACAGTTTCTTCCCCGCTGTTATCAGGCTCTTGAACGGACCTGTCATTGGCGAAAGATGAATTTTCAATCTCCCATTCTACCTTGTTGTAGCACTTGCATTTTTTAACCTGCACTTTCTCAGTAGCTGTAACAATATATTCTACACTATATTTATTTATACTTCTGCACTACCTGTTGTACAGGAGTGTATAGTATGATATGCCTGGATAGCATGCGAAACAACGTTTTTTGCTGTATCTTGGTACATAGAGAAAGTATTTTAGTTTGTTGCCCTTCAATTGATGTGAAAATTTAATTTTGGCTAACTCTCCATATATAGTCTTTACCTGACCTGCTGGTGTTTCCTGCATTTTCTCTTGATATTATAGACTGTTCTATCTCTGCACCTTAGGAAACTCAATAATTGAGTCTGAAGATGGGTCCTGAACCAAAGCATCATCCATCCTTTTCCTCCAGACATGCTGCCTGACCCATTGAGTTACTCCAGCACTTTGTCTCTATCTTTGGTGTAAACCAGCATCTGCAGTTCCATGTTCCTACATTAGTTCTTCCCCTGTTCTCCTTGACACAGCTCCAGGGCAGAGGATAGAGGCAGCAATGTCCAAGGGTACAGATTAAACCATAATACATGCTAATTGATTGATTGAATTTGATTCATTGAAAGGTATCGCCGACCATCGATCCCCTCGTTCTATGTTATCCCACTTTCTCATCCGCTCTCTGCACACAAGGGAAAATCTCCAGAGGCCAACTGACCTAGTGGCCTACACGTCCTTGAGCTGTGGGAGGACACCAGAGCACACTGTCAAAGGGAGAACATTCAAACTCCACCCAGACAGCACCCGAGGTCAGGATCGAACCTGGGTCTCAGGAACTGTGAGACAGCAGCTCTACCAACTGCGCCACTGTGCCGCCTTGTATATGTATTCAGCTTTCTGGACAGAATTTGTGGAACAGGGCTGCAAAAAATTAAAAGGTGTGAGTCTGTGGGTCATTGTCACCTTTGCAATTTGATCTGCCTTTAGACAATGATACAAATACTTTGGTTCAGAGAGTTACAGGATAAATGCACATGTCCGATGATGGATGTGAATTTAGATACAGGAGTATATTTCCACAATGTCTCCTTGCTAATGAACTCAGCTTTGAATAGCTTAATTTTAAGAATGTTGTGCGTTTTAAAAAGTTTGTGGATTTAAAAAGTTGTACTGAAAGAGTGGAATGTGGAGAAAATAAATTATAGTGCAGGAGGAACTCAGCTCGTCAGGCAGCATCTGCGGTGGGAAATGGGCAGATGACGTCTCGTGTCGCTTCAGAATGCTGAATGGCTGCAGAATTGCTGCAGACTATGAGGAGATTTCACAGTGGAGCAGGACAATGGAGGCACAAGGGACTGCAGATGCTGGAGTCATGAGCAAACTGCAAAGCTTTGGTGGAACTCAACGGGTCAGGCAACATCTGTGGTAGGAACTGGACAGATGACACTTGGGGTCGGGACTTCTTCAGATTGCTACTTTAGAGATACAGCGTTGGAACATGTAAAGGGGATGTACGGGGCAAGGTGTTTACACAAGAGATTGGTGGGTGCCTGGAACGCACTCTCAGGGGTGACGGAGGAGGCAGATGAGATAGTGGTGTCTAAGAGGCTTTTAGATATGCAGGGATACGGATCACGTGCAGGCAGAGGAGATTATTTTCACTTGGCATCATGTTGGGCATGGACATAGTGGGCTGAAGAAGGCTCATCAGCGTCTCTTCTTCCTGAGGAGACTGAAGAAGGTCCATCTGTCTCCTCAGATCCTGGTGAACTTCTACCGCTGCACCATCGAGAGCATCCTTACCAACTGCATCACAGTATGGTATGGCAACTGCTCTGTCTCCGACCGGAAGGCATTGCAGAGGGTGGTGAAAATTGCCCAACGCATCACCGGTTCCTCGCTCCCCTCCATTGAGTCTGTCCAAAGCAAGCGCTGTCTGCGGAGGGCGCTCAGCATCGCCAAGGACTGCTCTCACCCCAACCATGAACTGTTTACCCTCCTACCATCCGGGAGGCGCTACAGGTCTCTCCGTTGCCGAACCAGCAGGTCGAGGAACAGCTTCTTTCCGGCGGCTGTCGCTCTACTCAACAACGTACCTCGGTGACTGCCACTGCCCATCCCCCCCCCCCCCCCCCCCCCCCCGGACACTTATTATTATTTATTCAAATCGTTTGCTATGTCGCTCTTCAAGGGAGATGCTAAATGCATTTCGTTGTCTCTGTACTGTACACTGACAATGACAATTAAATCTGAATCTGAATCTGAATCTGAAGGGCCTGTTTTTGTCCTGTGTCGTACTGTTTTGTTTAGTTTCGAGATACAGCGCGGAAACAGGTCCTTCAGCCCAACGAGCCCGCACCGACCAGCGATCCCCGCACGCTAACACTACCCTACACGCACTAGGGGCAATTTACAATTATACCAAGTCAATTAAACTGTATATTTTTGGAATGTGGGAGGAAACCGAAGATTTCAGGGAAAACCCACATAGGTGACGGGGGGGGAGTGTACAAGCTCCGTACAGACAGCACCCATAGTTAGGATCAAACCCGGGTCACCGGCGCTGCAAGCGCTGTGAGGCAGCAACTCTACCGCTGCGCAACCGTTCCACCCTTCTATGTTCCATGTTCCAAGCTGCTGAAATCGGCACCTTCACCCCCACCCCGCTCCTCTTGATTTGACATCCTGATTACCCTCAGCATTAATTTGCTTCCTAATCCTCTCCTCCCCTCTCTCTCCTTTCAGACGCTCCTTAAAACCTCCTTCCTCGTCCGAGCTTTTGGTTTCCTGCCCTAATATTTCCACATGTGGCTCGCTGTCAAGTTTCGTTTGGCAGCATTGCGGTGAAGTGCCTGAGGCGGATTTGCTGTGTTGAAAATTAAATGTAAATGGAAGCTGTTGAATTGAACAAATTGCCCCCTTTGTTTCAGCGCTGAGATTAACTGTATCCCTCTGCCCGACTCAAGAATTTGGTGGATGTGGTTTAGTGTGGAACATGCACATTTTAGGGTGGTCTCACTTATATTGAAAGAAAGTGGCCTCTGGCAAGGGACATGCTTCTAAATCCAAGATCGTGGCTTACAGTGGGGACACAACACGGTGGTTATATTCCTTATCTCGCAATTCAACACATAATTCAAGGAGTAGGAAGGAACTGCAGATGCTGGTTTACACCGAAGATAGACTCTGAATGCCGGAGTAACTCAGAGGGACAGGCAGTATCTCTGGATAGAAGGATTCGGTTATGTTTCGTGTCGAGATGCTTCTTCAGACTCCTGGTGGAGGCAGATATCACAGTAGAAGCTATTGGACCTCTTCAGACCTGAAACAACGCACGTAATTCAAGGTGTTTGATGGTGCTAAAGGTTGCAAGGGTGCCGGGATTATGAGGAGATTGCTGGAGAAAGGGGTTAGGAGGGAGAGACAGAACCACCATGATTGAGTGGCAGAGTAGACTCCACAGAGTGTATGGAACAAGCTGCCAGAGGAGATAGTTAAGGCTGTGATTATCCCAACATTTCAGAAACAGTTAGACAGGTACATGGATAGGGGGGGCAGGTTTGGAGGCATATGGACCAAGCGCAGGCAGGTGGGACTAGTGTAGCTGGGACATGTTGGCCAGTGTGGGCAAGTTGGGCCGAAGGGCTTGTTTCCACACTGTATCATTCTATGGCTATAACTTGATGGGCTGAATGGCCTAATTCTGCTCCTATCACTTATGAGCATGAATGGCACCTACAAACCTCTCAAAAATACCCCATTTCCTTTCATGAAACAATGCTAGAGTAGCTCAGCAGGTCAGGCCTGAAGGATATAGATAGGCGACGTCTCAAGTCAGGACCCTTCTTCATGCTGTGTGACCAGCTGAGTTACTCCAGCACTTTTTTGTGCTTTTTCCGAAATCAGCACTTGCAGTTTTCTCTACTCCGTCAAACGTTGAGTTACATGGTTTGGTTCTGGCAGCAATGGACTTGGGCGGAATATGTTCGGAAAGTTGCATCATTTTGTTTGCTGGGTGAAATCTATTAGGTTTCTCTTCTAGTTAAAATGTGAAATTCATGCAGCGCATTTTCATGCCTCTGTATCTTCTGCCCAGCAGGAGCGGAGAGAAGAAAGAATGGCCAGGCTGCAACAAGTCTTTGATTATGGTGGAAGCAGATACGAAAGTGGCATTGAAGAGACTTGTGGATAGGCACATGGATCTGTAGGGAGTGGAGCGATATGGATTATGTGCAGGCAAATAAGAGCTGGCCTGGGCATCAGACAGACATGGTGGGCAGAAGGGCCTGTTCCTGTGCTGTGCTCTTCTATGTTCTAAGTAAAAAAGCAGCTCGCCATCGCTTTCTGAAGGGCAATTAGGGATTTACACCAAATGCTATCCCTGCCTATGATAACCACATCCATAATAATAGGCAACTTTTTAAAAAGGCCACCTAAATCCAACCTATCTTCCACACAAGAGCGGAATAATTGAATCCCTCTCTAGGATGGCACGGTGGCGCAGCGGTTGAGTTGCTGCCTTACAGTGCCAGAGACCCAGGTTCAATATTGACCTTAGGTGCTGTCTGTATAGAGTTTGTACGTTCTCCCTGTGACCGCGTGGGTTTTCTCCGGGTGCTCCGGTTTCCTCCCACACTGCAAAAACATCCAGGTTTGTGGGTTAATTGGCTTCTGTAAATTGTAAGTTGTCCCTAGTGTGGAGGATAGTGCTAATGTATGGGGTGATCGTGGTCAGGGCTGCCTCGATGGGCCGAAGGGCCTGTATCTCTAAAGTGTAAAGTAAAATCTAAAGGCTGAGGCTTGATAGAAGTTTATAAACTTATGAGAGGCATAGATGGGGTAGACACTCACAACCTGTTTCCCAGTGTGGAAATGCCCCACACTAGAGTGCACAGCTCTCAGGTGAGAGGGGGAAAGTTTAATGGAGATGTGCGGGGCAAGTGCAGAAGGGCAGGGCTGCCAACTCTCACGCTTTGAGCGTGACACTCACGCTTTTCAGCCAATTCTCACGCCCTCACGCTGAAGACAGAATTCTCACGCTGACAGGCTGTCTTCAGTCCCTGCACAGCAAAGATCCATGCTGCACAGTTTGTCTCAAGTTTGAGCTGCATGACAACGATCTGCACGGATTGGGGAAGCGTGTCGGTCCCGGGCAGCGGGTGCAAGCGCTTTTGTGAGCCGCCTGCGAGCGCTGCGCTTCCGGCTACCGCGGCCACCTCGTTCCCTCCCTCCCTCCCTCCCTCCTGCCCTTCAACTCACACGGCAGCGCCAACGCCGCCAATCCACGCTACTCCCTGCCCGCCAGAATCCCCATTGGGCGGCCGGGGAAAGAGAGGAAAGGGAGAAAGAGAGAGAGAGAGAGAGAGAAAAAAAGGGAGGGTTGGAGGCAAAGAGAGACAGGGGGAGGGAATGTAGAAAGGGGATGAAGGAAGGGAAGGAGAAAGGGGAGAAAGAGGAAGCATGAGGAAAAAGAGGGAGGGGAGGAAAGAGGGATGGAGGGGGGGAAGGAAAGGTGTGTGTGTGTATCCCTGTGTGTGTCTCCCTGTGTGCGTGTGTGTCTCCCTGTGTGTGTGTGTCTCCCTGTGTGTGTGTGTGTGGCTCCCTGTGTGTGTGTGTCTCCCTGTGTGTGTGTGTCTCCCTGTGTGGCTGTGTCTCCGTGTGTGTGTGTGTGTGTGTGTGTGTCTCCCTGTGTGTGTGTGTGTCTCTGTGTGTGTGTCTCTGTGTGTGTGTGTGTCTGTCTGTGTGTGTGTGTCTCCCTGTGTGTGTGTCTCCCTGTGTGTGTGTGTCTGTGTGTCTCCCTGTGTGTGTGTGTCTCCCTGTGTGTGTGTGTGTGTGTCCCTGTGTGTGTGTGTATGTGTGTGTCTCCCTGTGTCTCCCTGTGTGTGTGTGTGTGTGTGTGTGTGTGTGTGTATCTCCCTGTGTGTGTGTGTGTGTGTGTGTGTCTGTGTGTGTGTGTGTGTGTGTGTGTGTGTGTGTGTGTGTGTGTGTGTGTGTGTGTGTCTCCCTGTGTGTGTGTGTGTATCTCCCTGTGTGTGTCTCCCTGTGTGTGTGTCTGTCTCCCTGTATGTGTGTGTGTGTGTGTGTGTGTGTGTGTGTGTGTGTGTGTGTGTGTGTGTGTGTGTGTGTGTCTCCCTGTGTGTATGTGTCTCCCTGTGCGTCTGTTGTCACATCCTGGCCTTAGACAGGGCTGCCAACTCTCACGCTTTGAGTGTGAGAGTCACGCATTTCAGCCAATTCTCACGCTGATGACAGAATTCTCACTCTGTCTCCAGTCCCTGCACAGTTTGTCTGTTTGCGCCATATCACAGCGATCTGTGCGGTCTGGGGAAGCGCGTCAGTTGGCGGCTGTTAGTGACGTCGCGTCTCTTCTCTTCTCTTCTTTCTTGGTTGGATGGGCAGCCGCCGACAACATGAAGCAGCCGGAGATAAAACTAACCAGGTGAATCGGTTGAAAAACATGGGGAGGACCACGATGAGGCCAAACATCTGGGACAGGGTTCGGCAACCACACGGCACACGGGCCGTAACCCAAAACACCTGAACACCTGTCCTGCCTGTGATGACCACATCCTAAATAATGAATAACTTTGTAGAGTGGCCACGGTGGCGCAGCGGTAGAGTTGCTGCCTTACAGCGCTTGCTGCGCCGGAGACACCGGTTCAACCCCGTCTACGGGCGCTGTCTGTACGGAGTTTGTACGTGCTCCCCGTGAACTGCGAGATCGCCAAGATCTTCAGTTCCCTCCCACACTCCAAAGAGGTGCAGGCATGTAGGTTAATTGGCTTGGCGTTTGTGTAAATTGTCCCTAGTGTTTGTAGGATAGTGTTGGTATGTGGGCCGAAGGGCCTGTTTCTGCACTGTATCTCTAAACTAAACTGGAATAAAAAAACTAAAGGCCCTCCTAAATCAAACCTATCTTCTTGCTCAAGAACCAGGTATTTTAATCCCACTCCAATCCACAACTGCATCAACAATGAACTGACACTGCAAACCTCAGAGGGTTAACGAGAGGGTTGCCCAAGGCTGCGGGCTGCTCCGTAAACACTCGTCCTCTCTGCCTTCCTTTGAGAAGGGCAACACCTAATCTCAGAGGGAAGAGAGTGAAGGGGCAGAGGAAGATTTATTGCAGAGGAAACACTTTCTCCCCAGGAACTTGACAGTTTTGAGTATTAACAATGAGGATGCCCAGTGTGAGCTGTGCCGGTGACAATAGGATCCACAATTTCATTTTTTATTGACCCTCTCTGTTTCCTTGTGTTAACTCCCTTCCTGCTGGTTTTGAGATATTATTTCCCTCAAAGATCACGGCAATGAGCAGTCACCAGCAGTAAGAAGGCCCATGACCAAAGGACGATAAATATAGCCACAAATAGTATTGCCAGCCTCTGAGATTTATGACTCAGATCATTGTGAACAATGGCCGCTCAAGCCCTCTGACTTTGGACCCGAGTCAAAATGTGCATGTTTTGTCTGTCTGCCTGGAAAAGGTGTCTTTGAAAGGAACCCAGCTCACACTTATTAGGCGGACAATGCTCGTTTTTATTCAGAAGAACTGCCTTGAATTTGGCATTTGGCATTTATGCTGGGCCTCAGTTTTGATCCAAAGTGCACTTTCCTGCGTCACCCTGCTGCAGGAAAGATGCCATTAAGTTGGAAAGAGTGCAGAGGAGATTTACAAGGAGTGTCAGGACTCGAGGGGCTCAGCTATAGCGAAAGGTTGCGCAGGCTAAGCCTTTATTCCTCAGAGCGCAAGAGGCTGATCATTGTCATAGTGTGGAAACAGGCCCTTCAGCCCACTTGACCAACATGTCCCATCTACTCTAGTCCCACTTGCCCGCGTTTGGCCCATATCCCTCTAAACATGCCCTATCCATGTAGCTTAAACAGTGCGATAGTCCCTGCCTCAACTACCTCCTCCGACAGCCCGTTCCATACACCCACCACCCTTTGTGTGATAAAGTTACCCTTCAAATTCCTATTAAACCTTTTCCCCTTTCACCTTAAACTTATGCCCTCTGGTTCTTGATTCGCCCACTCTGGGAAAGAGATCCACCCGATCTATTCCTTGCATGATTTTATACATCTCTATAAGATCAGCCCTCATCCTCCTGTGCTCCAGGGAATAGAGTCCCAGCCTACTCAACATCGACCTATAGCTCGGACCCTCGAGTCCTGGCAACATACTTGTAAATCCTCTATGCACCCTCTCCAACTTAGAAACATATTTTGTATAACCTGGTGCCCAGAACTGAACACGATACTCTAAATGTTGCCTCATCAACGTCTTATACAACTGCAATATGACCTCCCAACTTCTATACGCATTGCTCTGACTGATGACGGCCAATATGCCAAAGGCCTTTTTGACCACCCCATCTACCTGTACCTCCTAGTAACTCCTAGATCCCTCTGCTCCACAACACTCCCCAGAGCCCCATCATTCAGGATAAAGGGGAAATCCTTTAAAACCGAGATGAGAAGAACTTTTTTCACGCAGAGAGTGGTGAATCTCTGGAACTCTCTGCCACAGAGGGTAGTTGAGGCCAGTTCATTGGCTATATTTAAGAGGGTGTTAGATGTGGCCCTTGTGGCTAAGGGGATCAGGGGGTATGGAGAGAAGGCAGGTACGGGATACTGAGTTGGATGATCAGCCATGATCATATTGAATGGCGGTGCAGGCTCGAAGGGCCGAATGGCCTACTCCTGCACCTAATTTCTATGTTTCTATGTTTCTATTCACTGTGCAAGTCCTGACCATGTTAGTGCTTCCAATATGCACCACCTCACATTTCTCTGCAGTAAATTCCATCAACCATTCCTCAGCCCACCTGCCCAATATTAAACGTAGAGATGTTGAATATTGTGAGGAAAAGAGGCCCTACCCTTGGAAAAAGGTTCGGTGCATTCACCCTGTCTATTCCCATCAGGCAGCATCTATGGAGCGAAGGAAACACTCGAAGGAAAACAAGGGTCTCGACCCGAAACGTCGCCTATTTCCTTCGCTCCATCGATGCTGCCTCACCCGCTGAGTTTCTCTAGCAATTTTGTCTACCTCCTTCCTACATCATTGTTTATGATTTGGTCCACCCCAGTGGTGTAGTCTGCAAACCTGTGGATTGAATTACAGCCTAATTTAGCCACACGGTCGTGGGTGGATAGGGGGTGTACAGAGGACCAAGAATGCATTCTTGCAGGATACCTGCGTTGAGAGTCATTGTGGAGGAGCTGTTGTCACCTATCCTCTCTGATTGAGGCCGGTGGGTCCGACAGTCGAGGATTGAGTGGTAGATGGGGGATTCCTAGGTCCTGAAGCTTGAAGATGAGTTTGCTCGGGATGATGATGTTGAAGGCAGAGCTGTCGCTAATAAACGGGAGTCTAATGTCGGAGTACTTGTTGTCTAGGTTTTCCAGATATGAATATAGGGTCAGGGAGATAACATCTGCTGTGGACCTGTTGTGATGGTGAGCTCACTGTAGTGGTCAGGGCTGTTGAATTAATGTGCACTATCACCAGCCTCTCAAAGCACTTCATGACGGTGGACGTCAGAGTCATCGGACGATGGTCACTAAGGCACGCTCTTACCTTTCTTCAGCACTGGCAAAATTGTGGCCTTTTGGAACCTCGGAATGAAAGAGTGAGTGGTTAAAGATGTTTGCGACGATCTCCACCAACTGATCTGCACAGGTCCTGAGGAAACGGCTGGGAACTCCATCCAGACCGGTTGCCTTTCGTGGATTCATTCTCAGTGAAACCGATCGTACATCTGTCTCAGCAAGCTAGATGCAGGAAAAATGTTCCCAATCTTGGGCGAGTCCAGAACCAGGGGCCACAGTCTAAGGATAAAGGGGAAGCCATTTAAGACTGAGGTGAGGAAAAAACGTTTTCACACAGAGAGTTGTGCAATTCCCTACCACAGAGGGCAGTGGAGGCCAAGTCACTGGATGGATTTAAGAGAGAGTTAGATAGAGCTCTAGGAGCTAGTGGAATCAAGGGATATGGGGCGAAGGCAGGCACGGGTTATTGATTGAGCCATGATCACAATAAATGGCGGTGCTGGCTCGAAGGGCCGAATGGCCTCGTCCTGCACCTATTTTCCATGTCTATGACATAAGGAGAGGTTGGGCAAACTTGGAATGTTTTCTCGGGAGCGCCAGAGTCTGAAGGGAGACGTGATAGAAGTATTTAAAACGATGAGAGTGTAGCCAGAGACAGCAATTTTCCCACGGAGGAAGTGCTAAAGACTAGAGGACATAGGTTTAAGGTGAGAGGGGGAAAGTCGAAAGGAGATGTGCGGGACAAGTTTTTACTCAGAGTGGTGGGTGCCTGGAACGTGCTGCCAGGGATGGTGATGAAGGCAGTTCCGATAATGGTGCTTACAAGGCTTACAAGACAGCCACACGGAAATGTAGGGAAATAGTCTGAAGAAGGGTCTCGACCCGAAACATCATCTCTTCTTTTTCTCCAGGGATGCTGCCTGACCCGCTGAGTTTTACATCCAGCATTTTGTGTCTATCTTCAGTGGAAACCAGCATCTGCAGCTCCTTGCTACAAAGATTAATTTAATTTGGGATTATGTTCGACACAGACATTGTGGGGCTAAGGGCCTGTTCCTGTGTTGTGTGTGTTCTATGTCCTGTGTCCTAATTAACATTGGACACTCTGAATTCAGCTGAAATCTGTGTGTTTGTCTTGCATTGGGGCCAATTACTAAAAGCAAACTAAACAATGATAAAAGCCATTGAGATTTGGCCGCATGTCCCATGGGGATTGCAGCATGTGGCGTGGGGATTCTTGAAACCGTTAGTCACTTCTTACAGTAAACCCGCACAACTCTGAGAAATGTTCTCAGGAGGAAATTGCAAAGCAGCCTGAAATCTGACAGGGAACAGTGGCACGTTGGGTAGAGTTGCTGCCTTACAGCGCCAGAGACCCGGGTTCAATCCCAACTACGGCTGCTGCCTTTACACAGTTTGTACGTTCTCCCTGTGACCAGTGTGGGCTTTAATGGAGATCTTCGGTTTCCTCCCACACTCCAAAGACATACAGGTTTGTAGGTTAATTGTCTTGGTGTAAATGTCAAATTGTCCCTAGTGTGTGTGGGATAGTGTTAGTGTGTGGGGATCGCTGGTCGGTGCGGACATGGTGGGCCGAAGGGCCTGTTCTTCAAACAAACCAAACCAATATAACTAACAGGAGCCCAGCTTAAAAAGCCTAACCCCGAGGGAAAGTTGGAGGAGGGATTTTGGGACCAGTCCTGCTCAGACAATGAACCAGAACCATCAGAGATTCCAGAGATACTAACTCAGTCCAGGGCATCTGAGGAAAGGACAGGGGTCAACAATAGGAGAGGGAGAGATGTCTCCTTTGGGACACGGCCAGCAGAGTCTTCGTTTGCACTCTTCATTGAAGTGTGTGAGGATGCGCCACTCCCAGCAGAGGAAGCTAGAGGTGGTGGCGCTGCTTTCAGAGTCGGGAGGAAACCCGGGCCAAGGGCCAGGAAGCATGACATTCCCTGCTCGCTCCTTCCAGGGGGAAGGAACGCTGTTGCCTTGGCCGGATGTGGGATTGGACATCGATGAAGATGAATGTGTTGCCCTGAACCATGGAAGCGGACAAAGTGTGGAGGAGGGGTTCGATCAGACTCCAAGGCTTGCGGGATCTGAGGAAAATTGTGTGTGTGTGGGGGGAGGGGAATTAGATACTACACGGAATCGCAGGATAAATCTGCTGTTAGAACATCGAACGTAGAACAGCACAGCACAAGAAAAGGCCCTTTAGCCCACAATGTCTGTGCCAAACATAATGCAGAGACCAAGTCTTATCTGCTTGCCGTAATCTTTATCCCTCCATTCCATGCATGCCCATAGTGCCAGCCAACAGTCTCTTAAATATTATCTTTTCATACAATGGCACAGCGGTAGTGTTGCTGCCTTACAGCGCCAGGGACCCGGGTTCGGCCCTGACTACAGGTGGTATCTGTACGGAGTTTGTGCGTTCTCCCCATGGCGTGCGTGGGGGTTTCCCCGGGATCTTGGTTTCCCCCCACACTCCAAAGATGTACCGGTTTGTAGGTTAATCGGCTTGGTAAAATTGTAAATTGTCCCTGGTGTGTGTAGTGTTCATGTGCAGGGATCACTGGTCGGCGCAGACTCAGTGGGCCGAAGGTCTTGTTTCCGCACTGTATCGTTCAACTAAACTAAATAAAATGTATTAAACTACATATAGATTTTTCTTAAATATTACTATTTTATATTTACATATTAAAGATACATTTATTTATATTGTGTGTGCGTGTGTGCATGCGTGCGTGCCTACGTGTGTGCGTGGTGCGTGTGCGTGTTTGCATGCATGTGTGCGTGCGAGCGAGTGCGTGTGTGTGTATGGAGGTGTGTGTGTGTGCATGCATGCGTGCGTGTGTGCGTGTGCGTGTGTGCGTGTGTGCGAGTTCGTGTGTGTGTGTGCATGTGTGTGTGTGTGTGCGTGCGTGTGTGTGTGCAGGCATGTGTGTGTGTGTGTGTGCGTGTATGCGTGTGTGCGTGTGTGTGTGTATGCGTGCGTGTGTGCGTGCGTTTGTGCGTGCGTGTGCGAGTGCGTGTGTGCGTGGGTGCGCGTGTATGTGTGCATGTATGCGTGTGTGTGCGTGCGTGTGTGTGTGCATGTATGCGTGCGTGCGTGTGCGTGCGTACGTGTGTGCGTGCGTGGGTGCGTGGATGCGTGCGTGTGTGCGTGTGTGTATACATTTGCCTCAACCATTACCCCAGGCAATGCGCTCCAGGTGCCCACGACTATCTGTTTAAAAAAAAACTTGCCACGCACACCTCCTTTAAACTTTGCTCCGCTCACCTTAAAGCTGTGCCCTCTAATATTTGATTCACCATCCTGGGAAAAAGTTTCTGACTGTCTACCCTATCTATGTCTCTCATAATTTTATATCAGGTCTCCACCAACGTCTAGTGTTCCAGAGAAAATAATCCAAGTTTGCCCAACCTCTCCCTCAGTCTACCTAATACCCCCTAATACAGGCATCATGCTGAGAAACCTCCTCTGCACCTCTCCCAAAGCCTCTGCGGTGCTAGCAATACACCAAACGTGGATTAACCACAACCCTATGAAGCTGCATCATGACTTCCTGACTCTTAGACTCAATGCCCAACCTATGAAGGCAAGCACATCATATGCCTTCTTTACCACTGTTAAAGTGAGACACATGTTGCATTTACAAGAGGTTAGATCAGTCAAGGAGCCTTTTGAATTGCACCCCATTGTAAGATCACTGGTTAACAACTCAGATCCTTAGCCCTTCCATCCCCAGATCCTCTGCTTCCGTAAATGCCTGCAAATGTGTTCATGGGATTGGCATTGGTTTATGTTTGCTATGTGTACGGAGGTGCTCCAAATGTGGACAAACAAACGTTTTATGGTGCTACACCTTAACCTCCAATACACTTTCAAAATGACCTTTTAAAATAATGCTGAACATTGGTCAGGTAGATAGTCACACTCTTTTCCCCAGTGTAGGAGAATCTAAATATAGAGAGCACAGTTTTAAGGTTAGAGGGGAAATATTTTAAGAGGACTGTATAAACCAGGGACAAGGAACTGCAGATGATGGAATCAAGTGTCAAACACAAAGTGCTGGAGTAACTCAGCATCTCTGGAGGACCTGGATAGGCAACGTTGGGATCCTTCTTCAGACTGGTTTAGACCTGGTAACCTATATCGTCACCTTCACATGTTGGGGCTTGGGGGGAGGGGGAGGGCAGGTCATTGAGGAACCTTGGAGGTCTGAGAGGTCATTTGCGTGCTCCACAGATGTGAAAGATGTTGGGCCCACAGCTATTTGCCGGGATCTTATGCGCAGAATCTCCTCCTGTGCAGAAGGTCAGCTTCCTCCGCCAGAGGTTGGCCTGTGGGGCAACTGTTGCGATAGCCTGGGCGGACTGCTCCCTCCTGCAGGTCTGCTAGCACATGCCAGATACCTGGGTTCGATCCTGACCCCAGGTCTGTACGGAGTGTGTACGTTCTCCCTGTGATCACTTGGGTTTTCTCCGGGTGCTCCGGTTTTTACTCCCACGCTCCAAAGACGTACAGGTTTGTAGGTTCATTTGTTTCAGTATAATTGTAAATTGTTCCGAGTGTGTTGGATCGAGCTTGAGTACGGACGGGGTAATCACTGGTTGGCAGGGACTCAGTGGGCCGAATGGCCTGTTTCCGCCTTGTATCTCTGAGGTCTGAAGTATAATCTAAAGGTTGAGGGGAGACTTGGTGGAAGTATATAAAATTATGAGCGGCACAGACAGTCAGAGCCTGTCATTTCCCAGGGTGGATATGACCAACACTAGAGGGCATAGCTATAAAGTGAGAGGGGGAAGGTTTAATGGAGATGTGCGGGGCAAGTTTTTAAACACAGAGAGTGGTGGAGGCCTGGAACACATTGATAGGGTTGGTGGCGGAGGCAGATATAATAGTGGCGTTCGAGAGATTTTTTAGATAGGCACACGGAAGTGCAGGGAATAAACATAGAAACATAGAAAAAAGGTGCAGCAGTAGAGGCCATTCGGCCCTTCGAGCCTGCACCGCCATTCAATATGATCATGGCTGATCGTCCAACTCAGTATCCTGTACCTGCCTTCTCTCCATACCCCCTGATCCCTTTAGCCACAAGGGCCACATCTAACTTCCTCTTAAATATAGCCAATGAACTGGCCTCAACTACCTTCTGTGGCAGAGAATTCCAGAGATTCACCACTCTCTGTGTGAAAAATGGTTTACTCATCTCGGTCCTAAAAGATTTCCCCCTTATCCTTAAACTGTGATCCCTTGTTCTGGACTTCCCCAACATCGGGAACAATCTTCCTGCATCAATTCCTGTCCAACCCCTTAAGAATTTTGTACGTTTCTATAAGATCCCCCCTCAATCTTCTAAATGCTAGCGAGTACAAGCCGAGTCTATCCAGTCTTTCCTCATATGAAAGTCCTGACATCCCAGGAATCAGTCTGGTGAACCTTCTCTGTACTCCCTCTATGGCAAGAATGTCTTTTCTCAGATTAGGAGACCAAATCTGTGCGCAATACTCCAGGTGTGGTCTCACCAAGACTCTGTACAACTGCAGTAGAACCTCCCTGCTCCTGTACTCAAATCCTTTTGCTATGAATGCTAACATACCTTTCGCTTTCTAGAGGGATATGGATCATACTCAGTCAGATGGCATCATGTTCGGCACAGACATTGTTCCTGTTCTTGTTCTACATTCTATAAATCCCATTGCTGTGATCCGTTATTTCAGGAGCCCCTGCATTCCCCCCAACGCTCCTCCTCCCTTCCTCCCCTGCACCCAAACGCTCCCCATTTATGGAGCCTTTCATTTTCCTCAAAATCAATAAAATAACATTTGACTCATCGGCAAACAACACATCTGGACCATATCTAGATATCAGGTGATTATCTTTTCACAAGAAGCGAAAACATCTCGCCTGCAGCTCGTGTAGAATTGAACTGCAGATGCTGGTTTAAACCGGAGAGAGACACAAAAAGCTGGGGTAACTCAGCGGGTCAGGCAGCATCTCCGGAGAAAATGAACAGGTGATGTTTCAGTTCGAGTCCCTTCTTCAGACTGAGAGAAATGATCTCATTGGAATAAGTAGCTTGGGAATTGTGTTCCTCTTGGGTTGGTTGCCAGTCGCGTTCAGAAACTGTGTCGCGTTCAGCCCTGAATCCCATTAGATGATTTTGAAGCCAGATTTCTTGGCTGTGATTTCTCCGCTGAAGTCTGGACGGGAAGAGCAGCTGGGAGGGAAAGGCAGGTCAGTTTTGTGCCCTGCTGTTCTTGCCAGAAGTCATCCAGCCAACAGTCGCATCCAGGGGCTGCTACGATACAATACGATACGATAGACCATTATTTATCCCAGGAGCAAAATTGATCTGCCAACAGTCATCAAACACAAACTATATGGAAAATGAAGTTAAAGTGATGAGTGGAAAGGATTGGGGATGTGCAAAGATTTAGGGGGGGGGGGGGGGGGGGGGAGTCAGTCTACTGCACGACAGAAGGGAGAGAAGTTGTACAGTTTGATAGCCACAGGGAAGAAGGATCTCCTGGGGCGTTCTGTCCTGCATCTTGGTGCAACCAGTCTGTTGCTGAAGGTACTCCTCAGGTTGACCAGTGTGTCATGGAGGGGGTGAGCTGTATTGTCCAAGATGCTGCACAGTTTGAGGAGCATCCTCCCCTCCAAGACCACATCACCCTGCTGCCTCAGCACACAACAGTGAAGACGATGGCACTGGCTACCACCGATTGCTAAAACATATGCAGCATCTTACTGCAGACATTGAAGGAGCGGAGCCTTCTCAAAAAGTCCAGCCGGCTCTGCCCCTTGTACAGGGAATCAGCGTTCCTGGACCAGTCCAGTTTACTGTCCAGGCACAGCCCAAGGGTTTTTGCACTTGATGTAGCTGTGGTGATTTTCATTTGTGGTACAGAAATGTTTAATGGTTTTTAACAGCATTGATGTACAGAGGGATCTTGGTGCCAATCACGATAAAGTCTGAAGAAGGGTCCCAACCCGAAAAGTCACCTATCCATGTACGCCAGAGATGTTGCCTGATCTGCTGAGTTACTCCAGTACTCTGTGCCTTTTTTTTGTTAACCAGCATCTGCAGTTCCTTGTGTCTCTGAGATTTAAAAAATGGTCTGTTCTATTAAATAACCCAAATACAACAAATCAGTTAGATATCAACGACAACTCTGTCGAACCAGAGATTTGACGAATGTTCGGCAAGATAATGCTGTTTAATACGTTGTTTCGTTTATGTAAGAAAGAACTGCAGATGCTGGTTTAAATCGAAGGTAGACACGAAATTATTAAAGTTATTAAAGATGGGATAGCAGCACATTTGGAAAGTGGTGAAATCATTGGACAAAGTCAGCATGGATTTACGAAAGGTAAAGCATGTCTGACGAATCTTATAGAATTTTTCGAGGATGTAACTAGTAGCGTGGATAGGGGAGAACCAGTGGATGTGGTGTATCTGGACTTCCAGAAGGCTTTCGACAAGGTCCCACATAAGAGATTAGTATACAAACTTAAAGCACAAGGGATTGGGGGTTCAGTATTGATGTGGATAGAGAACTGGCTGGCAAACAGGAAGCAAAGAGTAGGAGTAAACGGGTCCTTTTCACAATGGCAGGCAGTGACTAGTGGTGTACCGCAAGGCTCAGTGCTGGGACCCCAGCTATTTACAATATATATTAATGATCTGGATGAGGGAATTGAAGGCAATATCTCCAAGTTTGCGGATGACACTAAGCTGGGGGGCAGTGTTAGCTGTGAGGAGGATGCTAGGAGACTGCAAGGTGACTTGGATAGGCTGGGTGAGTGGGCAAATGTTTGGCAGATGCAGTATAATGTGGATAAATGTGAGGTTATCCATTTTGGTGGCAAAAAAACGGGAAAGCAGACTATTATCTAAATGGTGGCTGATTGGGAAAGGGGGAGATGCAGCGAGACCTGGGTGTCATGGTACACCAGTCATTGAAGGTAGGCATGCAGGTGCAGCAGGCAGTAAAGAAAGCGAATGGTATGTTAGCTTTCATTGCAAAAGGATTTGAGTATAGGAGCAGGGAGGTTCTACTGCAGTTGTACAGGGTCTTGGTGAGACCACACCTGGAGTATTGCGTACAGTTTTGGTCTCCAAATCTGAGGAAGGACATTATTGCCATAGAGGGAGTGCAGAGACGGTTCACCAGACTGATTCCTGGGATGTCAGGACTGTCTTATGAAGAAAGACTGGATAGACTTGGTTTATACTCTCTAGAATTTAGGAGATTGAGAGGGGAACTTATAGAAACTTACAAAATTCTTAAGGGGTTGGACAGGCTAGATGCAGGAAGATTGTTCCCGATGTTAGGGAAGTCCAGGACAAGGGGTCACAGCTTAAGGATAAGGGGGAAATCCTTTAAAACCGAGATGAGAGAAGAACTTTTTTCACACAGAGAGTGGTGAATCTCTGGAACTCTCTGCCACAGAGGGTAGTTGAGGCCAGTTCATTGGCTATATTTAAGAGGGAGTTAGATGTGGCCCTTGTGGCTAAGGGGATCAGGGGGTATGGAGGGAAGGCAGGTACGGGATACTGAGTTGGATGATCAGCCATGATCATATTGAATGGCGGTGCAGGCTCGAAGGCCGAATGGCCTACTCCTGCACCTAATTTCTATGTTTCTGTTTCTAAAATGCTGGAGTAACTCAGCGGGTGAGGCAGCATCTCTGGACAGAAGGAATGGGCGACATTTCGGGTCGAGACCTTTCTTCAGACTGATGTCATGGGACGAGGCAACAAAGATAGAATGTGAAGTGTTTAGTGTCGTTTTGTTTCGAGATGCAGCGGAGAAACAGGCCCTTCGGTCCACCGGGTCAGCGGCAACCAGCGATTCCCGCACACTAATGCCTCTGTCCCACTTAGGAAACCTGAATGGAAACCTCTGGAGACTTTGCGCCCCGCCCAAGGTTTCCGTGCGGTTCCCGGAGGTTGCAGGTGGTTGCTGGAGGTTGCAGGTAGTGGAGGCAGGTAGGGAGACTGACAAAAACCTCCGGGAACCTCCGGGCCGGGCGCAAAGTCTCCAGAGGTTTCCGTTCAGGTTTCCTAAGTGGGACAGGGGCATAACACTATCTTAAACACACTAGGGAGACTTTTTACAATTTTACCTAGCCTATTAGCCTACAAACCTGTACGTCTATGGGTGCTGGCTATACGGAGTTTGTACATTCTGCCCCTGACCGGATGGGTTTTCTCCGGGTGCTCAGGTTTCCTCCAAGCGAGGCAGCAACTCTACCGCTGAGCCACCATGCTGTTAACAACGGGTGCGAATGTAAATATTTGCTTAAATCAGTTAACAACAGATGAAAACAAGTTTGGCAGTCCCAGACTTGCTTTTAGTGGGTACACTCTGGCATAACTCTAAATGAAATTGCTTCTGTTGAGAGGTTATTAACCTGAACCGACTATGGCCAGCTCCATTATGGCCAGTTGCAGCTGGGACTTTGAAAATGGTGGCAAAACCTGGAGACTCTTGCATATGAACTCAGTGGGCTATTACTATACTGTCTATAACTTAATGAGTAGTGAAGAAAGCAAATGGCATGTTGGCCTTCGCAGTGACAGGATTTGAGTATAGGAGCAAGGAGGTCCTACTGCAGTTGTGCAAGGCCCTGGTGAGACCACACCTGGAGTATGGTGTGCAGTTTTGGTCTCCTAATTGGAGGAAGGACATTCTTGCTATTGAGGGAGTAGGTTCACCAGGTTAATTCCCGGGATGGCGGGACTGATGTATGATGAAAGAATGGGTCGACTGGGCTTGTATTCACTGGAATTTAGAAGGATGAGAGGATATCTTATAGATACATAAACATTTCTTAAGGGATTGGACAGGCTAGATGCAGAAAAAATGTTCCCGATGTTGGGGGAGTCCAGAACGAGGTGTCACAGTTTAAGAATAAGGGGTAGGCCATTTAGGACTGAGATGAGAAGAAACCTGTTCACCCAGAAAGTTGTAAATCTGTGGAATTCTCTGCCACAGAAGGCAGCGGAGGCCAATTCACAGGATGTTTTCAAGAGAGAGTTAGATTTAGCTCTTGGGGCTAACGGAATCAAGGGATATGGGGAAAAAGCAGGGACGGGGTACTGATTGTGTATGATCTGCCGTGATCATATAGAATGGCGGTGCTGGCTCGAAGGGCCAAATGGCCAACTCCTGCACCTATTTTCTATGTTTCTATGAGTATCGAGAATAGAAGTTGAGAGGTCATGTTGCAGTTATATAAGACATCAGTGAGGCACATTTAGAGTATTGCGCTCAGTACTGGGCACCATATTACAGGAATGATGTAGTCAAGTTTTAAATTGTAGCATTTAAGAGTGTTTTGGATACGCACATAGAGATACAGGGAATGGAGGGATATGTATCATACAAAGTCAGAGGAAATTGGTTTAACTTGGCTTGGTGTTGGGCACAACATTGAGGGCCGAAGGGCCTGCTCCTGTGCTGTACTTTTCTATTTTCTATGTTCCCAGTCGACCGAACCATCAGGCAACTGAACCATCCTACCAACAACTAGAGAGCAATCCTGAGCTACCATCTACCTCTTTGGAGACCTTTGGACTATCTTTGATTGGACTTTACTGGACTTTAACTTGCATTAAACATTATTGACGTTATTCCCTTCAACCTGTATCAGTACACGGTGGATGGCTTGATTGCAATCATGTCTTGTCTTCCTGTTGACCAGTTAGTAAGCATCAGAAGCTTTTCACTGTACCTCGGTGCGAGTGACAATAAACTCAACTAAACCAACTCTATATGGGATGTGGGGTTAGTACAGCAAAATGGTGCTGATGGAAAAGATTGGCATCGATACAACTGAGTGGTGGAACGGGAGTGTTTGTCCGGGCAGCTTCTGCTTCAGTGGGGGGGAACAGTGCGGAGGATGGGATCCTCTACTTTTTTCCCGTCTGCATCCCCGGGAGCCGAGTGCGACGCTGCTGTGGGGATCGGCCGCTGGTTTGCACGCCTACTGATTCTACATACGTGGGTGTGGCGCATTTGCAGCTCAACGCCAGGCCAGTATCTAACATGTTTTCAATCAATATCAGCCTCAAAAACATGCGGCAATGCATTCCTCAAGGATTTAAACGTTCAAAATCTTGGACATCTTTGCACAAATGAATTTAAAATGAAATTAGCCGACAGATTGACACGACTCAGCGAGTAGCATTAATGCACGAATGATTATAGGGCGGGGTGTTATGCTTGGACCCAGAGATGTTTTTGAACTGAGTGGAGGTCACGTAATGGTAAGATATTTGTACTGTGCAATCTGTCCTTTGGACCAGACTTGTGTTTATCAGAAATTAACTAAATGTCCCTTATTTCTTTTTGAACAGTTGACCAGATAATCAACCATTAGGCCCCCTTTGGTCTTGGCTGCCCATCGGAGTTTCCAGGGTTGGAGGTCGCCAGTGCGTGACTTTGTTTAACGTGGAGAGACTGGTGCACAGACAGCCACCACACGGCCCTTGACAGATCTGGGTCAGGATCCAGTGGCATGGAGTCCAAGACGACCGGAGACCCTTTCCTGCTGCAGCCTTCATCCGCCTTCCCAGCCGTTGTGACGCTCCACTAAGGTCAGCCATCGTCCTCCGCCTGTTCCAACCGTTGAGGTCTTGGTTGGATTGCTCTTTGTCAAAATCCTCCCCCTCGACCTTACCGCCATGGGTGGCCCCACCAGGAGCACAGCTCCAGACGGCATATCTCTCAGGATCTCAGGACCACACAAACTTCTCCACCTCGACAAGGTGACAATCCGCGGAGAAGTACCAGATGATTAACGTTATCAAAAATCAT
Organism: Leucoraja erinaceus; assembly: GCF_028641065.1. Classification (NCBI taxonomy): domain Eukaryota; kingdom Metazoa; phylum Chordata; class Chondrichthyes; order Rajiformes; family Rajidae; genus Leucoraja; species Leucoraja erinaceus. The sequence goes on from NC_073407.1 coordinate 10,079,044, forward strand.
CAATGATCTGCAAGTGTGTGGTGTTTTGGCTACATCATTCACAATCCATGTCTCTCGTTCTCGATACAAACCGGTAGGAACAAGCCCAACAGTGAATCTTCCATCTGCTCACAATGTTTACAGTGATCACCTCAGAATTGTAGCAAACAAGTTATACTCAGGGCTATTCATTGCGATTCACCCATGAAGCGCTGTGTTAGGAATGTTTTGATGGCGATGAATCATGATACAGGTACTGAGAATATTTTTATTTCAAGGAGGGATTGAAACACATTGTGACTTACTGCTGGTTTCTACCACCTGTGGCAGTGTGTTCTAGGTGTGCATGTCTGCCTGCAAAGGATCCAAATCCCTCTATTCCCTGCCCTTCCATGTGCCTGTCGAAAAGCCACTTAAATGCCACTATTGAATGCCTTCTCCACCACCACCCCCTGGCATTGCGTTACTAGCCCCCACCACACTCTGTGTAAAAAATTGCCCCGAACATCTCCATTAAACTTTCCCCCTCTCACCTTATAGCTATGGTGAGAGGGGGAATCCTGGAGTATTGTGTGCAGTTTTGGTTCCTATAATTTGAGGAAGGACATTCTTGCTATTGAGGGAGTGCAGCGTAGGTTTCCAAGGTTAATTCCTGGGATGGCGGGACTGCCATATGCTGAGAGAATGGAGCGGCTGGGCTTGTACACTCTAGAGTTTAGAAGGATGAGGGGGAATCTTATTGAAACGTATAAGATTATTAAGGGTTTGGACACGCTAGAGGCAGGAAACAAGGTCCCGATGTTGGGGGAGTCCTGAACCAAGGGCCACTGTTTAAGAATAAGGGGTAAGCCATTAAGAGCAGAGATGAGGAAACACTTTTTCACACAGAGAGTTGTGAGTGTGGAATTCTCTGCGTCAGAGGGCGGTTCTCTGGATACTTTCAAGAAAGAGCTAGATAGGGCTCTTAAAGATAGCAGTCCACACAGACAGTCAGGAACAAACTCGAGTCTCTGGTGCTGTTAGGCAGCTGCACCACTGGCTGCCCTAAAGGCATTTTTAAAATCCGTTTAAAGGCAGGAAATTTAAAATGTTTTGCTCTACATGTGAAGACACAGGTTGTATCTTTCCCATTGTAGCTCCTGCCACTAGAGGTCACTGTGGCCATTACTGGCCTCAGGAACGGAGAAGATTTGGTTGAAGGATCATACGATCAGGGACGGGGCAAGTTGTCGATGTTTTGAGCAATAATGTCCAGCTCCACTCGCTCTACAGCTCTGAAGAAATTCCAACAGTGCAGGTGGCTACAACCTAGCACAGCGTACAACCCAGCAAGGGTCTCGACCCGAAACGTCACCCATTCCTTCTATCCAGAGATGCTGACTGTCCCGTTCAGTTACTCCAGCATTTTGTGTCTATCTTCAGTATGAATTATGATTTATCTGACTTCAAGTAACCCTTGCATCCCCTCCATCTCTCTCTCCCCCCCCCCCCCCCCCCCCCCCCCCCCCCCCCCTAGTCGTTATACTAGTTTCAATGCTGTCCTGGTTACTTTCATAGAAACATAGAACATAGAAACATAGAAATTAGGTGCAGGAGTAGGCCATTCGGCCCTTCGAGCCTGCACCGCCATTCAATATGATCATGGCTGATCATCCAACTCAGTATCCCGTACCTGCCTTCTCTCCATACCCCCTGATCCCCTTAGCCACAAGGGCCACATTCCCAGTTTCATTTCATTGTCTGTAACTTGCTTTCACCTAGAGCCCTCAGCTAAGAACGGCCTGTTTCCTTTATCATCGTTACATTTTTTGCATATCTTTCATTAATTTGTTCTATATGTCTCTACATCACCGTCTATATCTGTCATTTCCGTTGCCACTGTCTGAAGGATCTCAAACCGAAACGTCACCTATTCCTTTTATCCAGAGATCCTGACCCGATGAGTTACCCCAGCATTTTGTGTCTATCTTCCCGCCACTGATACACTGCCTTACAACCTGTTTCAAATCAGGCACGATCTAGCAGCAGAATTTCCTGCTTAATGAGTTACACATTTAGTCATCCGTGCTAGGATGCGGAATTGTTCACTGTCTTTGATCCTTCATGAGACCAGGGATAGTCCCTGAAAAAGAAATGGAGGTGCCGGAAATCCGAAACAAAATCATAAAAGTGCTTGGGATACACTTCGGATCAGGCAGCTTCTGTGGAGAGAGAAACAGTCAACTTCTGATGAAAGTTCGACACAAAATGCTGGAGTTACTCAGCGGGACAGGCAGCATCTCTGGAGAGAAGGAATGGGCGACGTTTTGGGTCGAGACCCTTCTTCAGACTAACTGTCGATCAGTCTGAAGAAGGGTCTCGACCCGAAACGTCACATATGCCTCTCCAGAGATGCTGCCTGTCCCGCTAAAGTACTCCAGCATTTTGTATCTATCTTCGGTTTAAACCAGCATTTGCAGTTCCTTCCTACACATTTAGTCTGATGGAAGGTCGTCAGCCTGAAATATTTCTCTCCCCACTTGACATTGGGTATTTTCCGTCTCTGTTTTAATTTACTTACCCAGCAGTTGGCCTTTCGGCCCATTGGGTTTGTGCTGGTACTTGATAATCCCATCAACCCAATCTATGGCATGAGCATTATCCCGGGACACACCCCATATCCCTACGCCCCCCTCTTCCTCCTATTCTTTTCTTTCCATAAGACCATATGATGTGAGATGGTGGAATCAAAAATCAAGAGTGTTTAATCACCATTGGTAACTGAAAACAGAACAACAAAATTCTTACTTGCAGCAGCTTCACGAGCCCATAAATGCAATACACACAGATAATATATATATTTTATTTTAATTCAAAAAATTAATAACTATAGTATCCATCGAAAGACCAAATCCTGAGTGGAACCAAAAAAAGGTCTGCAGAGGTTTACGATGGCTGGGGTTAGTGTTGTGCTGTGTTCAAGAGCCTGATGGCTGCTGGAAAGAAGAAATCCTTAACCTGGTGGTCACGGTTTTCAGGCTCCTGTACCTTCTTCCCGACGGTAGTTGTTGTGTGCCTTGTCTTGTTCCTTTGTTTCTGGGTGTTCGAGTTACCGAACCAGGCCGTGATGCAACTAGTCAGCATACTTCTACCTGTACAGGTGTGATAAGAACGGAAGTTAGGGTAGAAGCAGAGGGGAAGAATGGTGGGTGGTAGGAAAAATCGTGTGTGGGGGGGGGGGTTACACTGGTTTCTTCCTATATCCCAAAGATATGCGTTGATCCGAGTGGGCCGAAAGGCCTGTTGCCATGCTGTATCTTTCAATAAATCAATTAACCTTTGGATATCATTGTTAAGTAACGCTTCAGGTGTGGACCCTCCACTGAAGAAAAATCTCAACCCAAAACGTCACCTAATCATTTTCACCAGAGATGCTGCCTGACCCGCTCAGTTACTCCAGCACTTTGAGCCTTTTTGTGGTAAACCAGCATCTGCAGTTCCCTGTGTCTACTTTTTGGATGTCCATAGCTTGCTTGTGGAGGGAGAAAGAGTCAAGAAGAGCAAGAGACATAGATAATGTTTCAAGTCTATGCATTAGATATAGTTCATACGTTCTAGGAGCAGAATGAGGCCATTCGGCCCATCAAGTCTATTGCCATTCAATCATGGCATCTATCTTTCCCTCTCAACCCCATTCTCCTGCCTTCCCCCCATAACCACATAACCCCAGACAAAATGTGCACAATTTCTCAATAGAACTCTTGTAACATTGGATGTTAAGGTACTGAACATGAGATATTAACCGCACAACAACATTTCTCTGTAATTACATTTCTCAGCGCTATGTTGCAGGATATAATTTAGTTTTTTTATCCCATTTTCAGTGTTGTGAATGGATTGTGATTGCAGTGGTTTTTCAATGTCCTGTACATTGTGGTCCACACAGCTACCTTCAGTGTGTGTAGGGGAGTGCAGCTACATCACTATGTAAGCCAGTGTTCACTGCTCGCTGATTGTTGCAATCTTGTGCACCTGGGCTCGGGCACACTGTTTAATTCATATTCACATTTCGTGGTAGATTTTGCTAGTTTCTTTACACAAAACAACATGTTTTCCTTTCTCTTTTGAACAATGGACCCCAGGAGCTTACGAGATTGTTTCTGCAGATGTTCCGTGATTTAAGAGATGTTTGTGGTCTAGGAAGTGGCGGATGGGATCAGCGCAATTGTTTTATAGTGAGAGCGGTTGGCCACTGTGGCACATACTATTGATGGACTGATTGATTGCAAGATGCAATGTGGAAGCAGACCCTTCAGCCCGATGAGTCCATGCTGACCTTCCATCACCCATTCACATGAGTTCTATGTTATCCCAATTGTCCCTCCACTCCCTACACACTGGGGGCGATTCACAGAGGCCCAACAACCTGCACGTCTTTGGGATGTGGGAGGAAACCGGACGACCCGGATTGATACCCACACGGTCACAGAGAGAACATGCAAACTCCACACAGATGGCACAAAAGGTCAGGATCAAACCTGGTTCTCTGGCGCTGTGTCGTAATATATTTTACCACAACCTGAAAGAAAAATCAATGATACTTTTCCCTTTTCACACTCATGTGATGCATATATTGGTAGGGTTGAGAGATTAATACAAAACACAACTGCCAGGGTAACTTGGCGGGTCAGACAGTACCCAGCGGAGGGATATAGACAGATGATGTTTCAGATGGGGACCCTTCTTCAGACTGGAGCGATTAGTATGTTCCCTTGGTACTTACTGTGCTTCTGAAAATCTAAAACCTACAGAAATCTGAAACAAGACCAGAACATATTGCAGCTACTCAGTAGATCAGGCAGCATCCATGGAGTGATAAACAGTGCTACCATCTCAGGTTAAATAGCCTCCTTCCCTCTTTACCTCCGTCAGGTGAAACATTAACTGGAGGTACAGCGGCAGATTGCTGCCATACAGCGCCAGAGACCCGTGGTCGATCCTGACTTGCCCTCAGTCCAAAGTATTGTGTGCAGTTCTGGTCACCCCATTACAGTAAAGATGTGAAGGCTTTGGAATGTCTCAGAAGTGGTTTACCAGAATGATGCCTGGATTAGAGGGTAACTACGATATGGATAGGTTGGACAGACTTGGATTGTTTTCTCTACAGTGTCAGAGCTTGAGAGGAGATCTGATAGAGGTTTATTCAATTTTGAGAGGATCAGATTATGTAAGCGGTCAGAACCTTTTTCCCAGGGTGGAAATGTCACCAACAGAGGGCTCGGAGGTGATACAATAGAAGTTTAAGGTGAGAGGGGCAAAGTTTAAAGGAGAAGTGCGGGGGAAGTTTTTTTACACAGAGAGCGATGGGTGCCAGGAACATGATGCCGGGACTAGTGGAGGAAGCAGATACTATAGTGGCGTTTAAGAAGTATTTAGATAGGCACATGGGTATGCAATGAATGGAGGGATACGGATCGCATGCAGGCAGAGGAGATGTCTAATTTTGAATCATGTTTGGCACAAACATTAATGACATCTTTCCTACAATTGGGTGACCAGAACTGCACGTACTGTAGTTCTCCAAATGAGGTCTTGCCAGTGACTTGTACAGCTGCATCATTGTGCCCCAACTTTTATACTCCCTGTGAAAGCAAACATGCCATAAGCCTTCTTCATCACGGTGCTGGCTCGAAGGGCCGAATGGCCTCCTCCTGCACCTATTTTCTATTTACTATCACACCGTTCACCTGATATAGCACATTTAGGAAACCATGCATCTGTATGACCTGATCTCTCTGTTCTGCAATACTCTCCAGGGCACTACCATTTGCTGTGTGCATCTTGCCTTGGCTAGTTGACACATTAAAATGTAACCTGTCACACTTGTCGGAGTTAAATTCTATTTGCCATTCCTTGGCCCGCTTTCTCAACTCCTCTAGATCCTGTGGTAAACTTGGATATCCTTCCTCAATGTCTACTATTCTGCCAATTCAGGTCTTATCTACAAATTTATCAACAACTAGACTAAGTGGGACCCATAGGGTCCCAGCTTCACACGGGGGGCTGGTCCCCCAATGCAATATTCCACCTCTGCACCAATTCCAATATTGCTGGCCAGTGGGGGGGGGGGGGCTTTCTGGAGCGCTAGTATGTGTGTTGTGGGTCAAAGGGACTAGTTTCCAGAGGGCTAATACGGACATTGTGGGTTGAATGGATTCTTGGGCTGGCAGCTCAGTCACTCAAACCGGGCACCTCATTCACTCTGGCCGGGCAGCTCAGTCACTCTGTTGTGTGCTGAAGGGACTGGTTTCCAGAGGGCTAGTATGGACATTGTGGACTGAATGGATTTTTGGACTTGCAGTTCAGTGAGTCATGGCAGGTGGGCTGGCAGTTCAGTAAGTCATGGGTGGTGGGCTGGCACTTCAGTCACTTACAGCTGATGGGCTGGCATTTCACTTACTCATGGCTGGTGGGCTGGCAGCCCAGTCTCTCATGGCTGGTGGTGGCAGCTCACTCAGTCATCCGTCCTCCCTTCACCCCCCACTCTGCTCCATGCCATTCCCCTCCCCCACACGCATTCAGTCCATCTCCCCTCAATCTCCCCCCAATGCACTCTTAGTGGCTCTTTCCGACAGCGCAACCCTTCCTGCCTATTAGGTTACTATTGTGATGAAGAGCACGATGGCATGGCAAGTGGAAAAGGGATTTATTAAAGTTAAAAATGTGAATGACTTAAAATATAACAACAATTTAAATGTTAAAGATGAGATTTATTAAGTTATTTTTTGTTGTGTCTCTTGCTGTGTTCTGCTGCTCACTGCCTCTTGATAACACTTTGCTTTTGATATAAAAAAAAGACAATTTTAATATAGGGAGATTAAGCAGTCAAATTTTAACAAAGAAAATCTGAGAATTTACCTCAAAAGTCATCACGGAGTGCAGGCAGCAAGTCCAACCTCACAGCACTCCAAGCCAAATTCACAGCATTTCAAGCAGAACACGAAACACACACACACACACACACACACACACACACACACACACACACACACACACACACACACACACACACACACACACACACACACACACACACACACACACACACACACACACACACACACACACACACACACACACACACACAACGCGCGCGCGCACACACATACACTCATCCACAGACACTCACATATACGCACGCACAGACGACGCGCACACACACATTTTAGAAGCAATAGAGATCCTTTTTGCAAGCATTTTAGAACCAATAGACACTTTCTGCAACCATTTTAGAACCAATAGGGACACTTTCTGCAACCATTTTAGAACCAATAGGGACACTTTCTGCAACCATTTTAGAACCAATAGCGACATTTTTTGCACCGTTTTTAACCAATAGAGACACTTTCTGCAACCATTTTAGAACCAATAGATACATTTTGTGAGCATTTTAGAACCAATAGATACGTTTTGCGAGCATTTTAGAACCAATAGACACTTTTTGCAAGCATTGTAGAACCAAAATAAAAAACACTTTTGCAAGCATTTTAGAACCAATAGAGACACTTTTTGCAAGTATTTTAGAACCAATAGACTTTCTGCATGTATTGTAGAACCAAAAAAGACACTTTCCGCACGCATTGTAGAACCAAACAAGACACTTCCTGCACGCATTGTAGAACCAATAGAGACACTTTTTGCAAGCATTTTAGAACCAATCGATACTATTTGCAAGCATTTTAGAACCAATAGACACTATTTGCAAGCATTTTAGAACCAATAGACACTTTTTGCAAGCATTTTAGAACCAATAGACACTTTCTGCAAGCATTTTAGAACCAATAGACACTTTTTTGCAAGCATTTTAGAAACAATAGACACTTTTTGCAAGCATTTTAGAACCAATAGACACTTTCTTTGCGAGCATTTTAGAACCAATAGACACTGTTTGCAAGCATTTTAGAACAAATAGACACTTTTTGCAAGCATTTTAGAACCAATAAAGACACTCTTTGCATGCATTTTAGAACCAAGAGACACTTTTTGCAAGCATTTTGGAACCAATAGAGACACTTTTTGCAAGCATTTTAGAACCAATAGAGACACTTTCTGCAAGCATTGTAGAACCAATAGAGACTTTTTGCATGCATTTTAGAACCAATAAACACTTTTTGCAAGCATTTTAGAACCAATAGACACTTTTTGCAAGCATTTTAGAACCAATAGACACTTTTTGTAAGCATTTTAGAACCAATAGACACTTTCTGCAAGCATTTTAGCACCAATAGACACTTTTTGCAAACATTTTAGAACCAATAGACACTTTTTGCAAGCATCTTAGAACCAATAGACAATTTTTGCATGCATTTTAGAACCACATTAAGAGCACTCACAGTTGCGTAGGCATGTGTTCAGTGTTATTCACAGCTCAGAGAAACGTGACCCTCTGGCTTCCTCCATCTTGAAGAGTGAGTGAGGCATACCACCTCCGGGTTTTATAGTCCCTCCCCCTCCCACCAGCAGGGGCAGCAGAGAGAATGGCAAATATTTTAAAGACATTAATATCTCTCTGATTTTTCATCGATGGGAAAAATCCTCCGATCCCGAAAGGCGGAGGGGGGCTCTGAGCGAGGTGGCCAAAAATGACGGCCGTAGGTGGCGGCGTTCTCTCGGAAATCACGCCACAGTGTGCCAAAAGCGGTCACGATCAGAGTTTTAGTAATATACTAGACCAAGTGCAGACCCGTTGGGTCTGCTCCCCCAATGGTGTGATCCCCCAACCCAATATTCCGCCATGCACCCGTCTCCTCCATTGGAACTGAGCCCGTTCCCAAATGTAAGATTGCAGCCCTCCCCTGCCTGCTGCAGCAGTGAAAAGTTCAGTGTTCCTCTCTTGCAACTTTGTTTCGAAGTGTGTTGGAAGCTGACATGTAAATGGAGAAGCCTGTTCATTTTTGAAATACTTGGGGGGGAAGGGGGGGGAGAAGGATTTGATTAAAAACATGTACTTCAAGACGACGAAATGAAATGAGGAGCGGATACTTAGAAAGAAAAGCGAAATCTGTACCGAAATGGAAAATATCTCGGAGATTGAGCGTCTGGATTGGGCGTGGCAATGAATCAAAGGAAGAAACGCGGCGGACGCCGTACGGCGGCAGGCGGACTGATTTGAGTTGTATATATATACTAGACCAAGTGCAGACCCGTTGGGTCTGCTCCCCCAATGGTGTGATTCCCCCAACCCAATATTCCACCATGCACCCGTCTCCTCCAATGGAACTGAGCCCGTTCCCAAATGTAAGATTGCAGCCCTCCCCTGCCTGCTGCAGCAGTGAAAAGGTCAGTGTTCCTCTCTTGCAACTTTGTTTCGAAGTGTGTTGGAAGCTGAGATGTAAATGGAGAAGCCTGTTTATTTTTGAAATACTTGTGGGGTGGGGGGGGGGGGGGGGGGGGGGGGGGGGAGAAGGATTTGATTAAAAACATGTACTTCAAGACGACGAAATGAAATGAGGAGCGGATACTTAGAAAGAAAAGCAAAATCTCTACCGAAATGGAAAATATCTCGGAGATTGAGCGTCTGGATTGGGCGTGGCGACGAATCAAAGGAAGAAACGCAGCCGGACGGCAGCCGGCGGCAGGCGGACTGATTTGAGTTTTATATATAGATAGATAGATAGATAGATGTTAACTGCATTGTCATCGAAATTGCTCATGTAGTTAATAAACAAACTACTACATTACATTTACATTTATTGTCAGATGCACCAATTGGTACAGTGAGATTTGAGTTACTATACAGCCATACGAATAAAAAGAACACAACATACGATAGAGTTTAATGTAAACATCCCCCCACAGCGGTATCAATGTTTCCCACTGTGAGGGAAGGCAATAAAGTTCAGTCATCTTCCTCACCCGTGGTCAGAGCCTTTGAGCCCTCTGCAGTCGCCGCTACGGATGGTCCGATATTTCAGGCCCTCTCGCGGGATTATGGAACTCCGGCGTCGGAATGGAAGAACACTCTCACCGGCTTGGAGTTTCCGAATCGGCCGCTTCCTGCCAGAGACCGCGGCTCCCGAAGTCCACAGGCCGAGCTGGATGGAGCTCCAACACTGGTGACCCTCGGCAAAGGATCCCAGGACTCCGCGATGTTACAGTCAACGCTGCCCGCGGCTGGAAGCTCCGCAGACCACAGCTCCATGGTGTTAAACAGCGGGCCCAACACTCTGGAACTAAAGCACGGCCTTCCCCGGTAAGGTATCGCCCGCTCTGCGATGGAATCCAGAGCTATGCCGCTGCTGAAGCTCTGGTCGGTCTCCGGCAGGAAAGGCCGCACCAATCCAGATGGTAGGCCGCGAGGGTGGGGATGAAGATGCGGATCGGAGAATAGACGCTTCCCGACCAGGAAATGACTGGGAAACGGTTTCCCTCTTCCCCTCTCCAACCCCCCCCCCACATAAAAAAGATTAAGAAACCTCCAAAAACATACTTTTAAAACATACCTACTACTTACCTCTTTGGTGACCCTCGGATTATTTGTGATCGTACTTTACTGACTTTGCCTTGCACTAAACATTGTTCCTTTATCATGTATCTATACACTGTGAATGGGTCGATTGTAATCATGTACAGTCTTGCCACTGACTGGTTAGCATGCAACAAAAGCTTTTCATTGTACCTCGATACACGTGACAATAAACAGAAACTGAACTGACATTGAATCCAGCACCGACTGTAAAAGTGTAGAGAGGGTAGAGGCCGTCTGGGGGAGTCCAAGAGGATGAGGATCATTGGAGATGGGCAAAGGGGTCATCAAGGTGACGAAGGTAAGGACTCCTTCCCATAGTGGTGGAGGCGACGGAAGAAAAGCTCTATATCATGGTGGGAATTTTGTGTCTATCTTTGGTGTAGACCAGGATCTGCCGTTCCTTTCCACAAATCGTGCCATCTACCCCCGTTCTCCTGAGATGCCGTCTGAGACGCTGAGTTACTCTGGAACTTTGTGGGGTTTTCCCTCCTCGTTGTTGAGCAAGTTTGATGTCTATGAAAACCGCCTTAACCCAGCTGCGAATTTTCCAGTAAATTTGGGCTTCGATTCAGTAGAGCGGTTGGGTCTGGAAGTGTGTGATTCACTGGGAGAAGTGCCAAGCAGAAGCTGCTTAATTATCCCATTATCTGCCTCGCTGTGTTTCAAGGTTTGCTTCCCACTATAACTCTCCCAATTGTGGACCTCTTCGCACCATTGCTTGTGACAGTTTTTCACCGTACCTCAGTACACGTGACTATGATAATAAATTCAAATCAAATTCAAATTCAAATTCACATTTATTGGCACATGCTCCAATAGCCAATAAACCAAATACCAGTAGCATATTATTCTTTTATTGAGCAAGGAGCTGAGATCAAACATTGTTGCTTCAATAAACACTTGGTACACATCGAACCCACAAAGGCAGAATGGTTCCTCGGTTCCACCTCCAATCAATTAATTGGCACATGCCCAATGTTAAGACCTAAACCCCATTTTAATCTAATTCCACGTCATGATAAAGGGCCATTTTTTGGTTTTGGTTTCATTTAACCAAGCCCTAAGCTATCCCTGAAATGCAAGTGGTGAGGAATGATGAGGAACTATTAAGTTCAAGGGAATGACAGTCATAGTGAAGGAACTGCAGATGCTGGAATCTTGAGCAAAACACAAAGGGAATAAGTAATGCCCCTGTCCCACTTAGGAAACCTGAACGGAAACCTCTGGAGACTTTGCGGCCCACCCAAGGTTTCCGTGCGGTTCCCGGAGGTTTTTGTCAGTCTCCCTATCTGCTTCCACTACCTGCAACCTCCTGCAACCTCCGGGAACCGCACGGAAATCTTGGGTGGGGCGCAAAGTCTCCAGAGGTTTCCGTTCAGGTTTCTTAAGTGGGACGGGGGCATTACTAGTCAGGCAGCATCAGTGAGGGAATGGATGGTCAGCATTTCAGTTTGGGGCCCTTCTTCACAACACTTCAGTGAAGGCGTCAGATTTTGCCCTGATACGGGGATGAGGCTTCTCCTGTGGAGAGAGATTGAATCGTTTCGGCCCCACTGGACTGCGAGCGGTGCTCTCTCATTCAGGGAAAGCTTTAGAGGAGTCTTGAGAGTTTCTGATCTCCCCGAGTTGTTTTTTCAAAAATAATCTTTATTCATAATAAAAAATATACACAAAACAAAACTATGCAAAAATCTTAATCCATTCTTCACGTCCACATTCAATGTGCCCATGACTCAGTGGGCTGAAGGACCTGATTCTGCACTGTATCTCCAAAATCTATAGTCTAAAAGTCTGAAGGTAGGGCCCTGGTTTAAGGAACAAATGAACCTTGGTGTTCAAGGGCAGGGACCTCTGAGGATGGCAGCACAGGTGGTGACGAAGGCATCTGGGATATTTGCCTGCATTAGCTGGGTAGCAGAACAGGTGAACTGGGAGGTTAGGATAGAATTGTACAGGACATTGGCTTTGCCACAGCTGGAATATTATGTGTAGTTGTCATCACCACACAACAGGAAGGAGGTGGGTACTGGAAGGGTGCACACGGGTTCCACAGCAGGTTGACTCGGTGCGGGTGTTTCGAGTGTGGGGAGACTGGATAGGCTGTTTGTTTTCTTTGGAGTGCACAAATATTCTTACACACTCGTAAACACACACACACCCGCACACTCATACACGTACCCACAATCTCTCTCTCTCATATACACACACAAACTCACTCGCACACACACTCTCCCTCACACATACCGACAAACATGCACACGCACAGACACAAACACTCTCACACACACACATTCCCAATCTCACACACACATACACACAAGCTCACTTGCTCACACAGACAAACATACGCAAGCATTCTATCACACACTCACACTTGCTCACACACAACCACGCACATTTGTACACTTTGACAAACACACACTTTTGTACACTTGCTCTCACACACACCTTCACAAAACACATACTTGATCTCACACTATCTTACACACTCAGTCTTGCCACACTGTATTACCCATTTGCTATAAATTAGCAATATAAAAACCTGCTGTAATCGCTTGCAGCTGGAGTGGGCTCTGATACAGTCTATTGATGTCTGTATTTTCTTGAAGCTCTAATTACTAGTTTTTTTCCGCAATGATGAAGTTATTGTGGTGTTACAGATTCTGGAAGGAAGTTTTAAGATCAGGAGGGAGGAATTATTTTTTATCTGTCTTATATCCCATTCATGTCAAAAACCTTGTTCTGATCCAGCGGCGCAGCTGGTAGTGCTGCTGCCTTACTCCACCATAGAGCCGGATTCAAACTTAATCTCGGGTGCTGTCGGTGTGGAATTTGCATGTCCTCTCTGTGACCATGTGGGCTTCCTCTGGGTGCTCCGGTTTCCTCTCACACCCCAAAGACACGTGGGTTTATAAATCGATTGGCATCCACACTAAATATTAAATACTAAACTAAACTAATAATTAAATAATAGAACTAAACTAAACTAACTGTAATAAACCCTTCCACTGCCTTGTCTGAAGGTTTGACAGAACTAATTGAGATTGGATGCAGTACAGCTCTCTAACTTCAATTGTCCTGTCAAAAGCTACCTCTCAGGTTCCTATTTCAAAATACCATTAATAGCTCATATGGACAGTGGGCTAGAGAGCTTGTTTCTGGGCTAGTTTAAGTTGAGAGGAGAAAGATTTTATAGGAACCTGAGGGGCAGCTTTTGACAGGACAATTAGTGTTATAGAGCTGTACAGCATCCAGTCTAAATTGGCTCTGTAACCTTCAGACAAGTCTGTGGATGGGATGGGTCCCAACCTGAAACGTTGCTTATCCACATTCTCCATTGATGCTGCCTGACCTGCTGAATTACTCCAGCACTTTGTGTCTTTTTTGGTGAACCAATGTCTGCAGTTCCCTGCGTCTACAATCTAAATGATTAGATTACTCATGGTATTGTAGACTGGTTATAGCAAGAGGCGGCTATGCAGTTCATTCATGATGCGCTGGCTGAAGATTGGGGTCAGGACAGTTCTCTGGGTGACTTCAATGTCCTGGATCTGGCAATGGTTAATCTTCAAACACCATCGAACAGCAAGGAACATAGAACTGAACAGCGTAAGAACAGGCCCTTCAGCCCGCATTGTCTATGCTGAACATGATGCACGTTAAACAGGCCCTTTAGTCCACAATGTCTATGCTGGACAGTGTGCCAAGTTGAACAGGCCCTTCGGCCCAAATCGTCCATCCCAGATAAAGATGTCTGTCTAAACTACCTGTCTTAGACCCATATCCCTCCAAACATTCCTTATCCATGCACCTGTCCAAATATCTTTTAATTGCTATTATTGTGACTATGGTATTTTGAAACTTGGTCCCTTTATTTAAGATTCTCTCTTTAGTGGAAACATCTCAAAATCTATCCTGTCACGCCCCTCAGTATGTTTTATGTTTCAACAAAATCAACGTCATGTTCTGAACGCTAAAGGTTACTGAACCAACCTATTTGGTATCACTTGCTAGATCAATTAAAGTCATAGAATCATAGAGTTTGTACAGTATGGAAACAAGTCCTTCAGCCCAATGCATCCATGCCAACTGAGTTGGCATAATCCCATTTTGTGGGCATTTTGCCCATATCACTCCACACCCTTCCTATCCATACACCTGTTCAAATCTATTATTATATAAAACTCTGTGGTTGCCGCCTGCCGTCCAGCTGCCTTTCTGCCTTTTGATTAATTCCATCGTGTGATGTCACAATGCCCAATACTCGCAAATGTCCAATCGGAATGCCTAATGCTCGCAGATGTCCAATCGGAATGGATCCATTTACATGTACGGCTGCCGGCTGCCTTTCTTCCTTTGATTCCTTGCCACGCCGAATCCAGACGCACAATCGCCGAGATCTTTTCCATTTCGGTAGAGATTTCACTTTTCTTTCTAAGTATCCACTCCTCATTAAATTTCATCGTGTTTATGCACACTTTTTTAATCAAATCCTTCCCCCCCCCCCCCCAATATTTCTAAAATAAACTGCCTTCTCACCCATAGAAGCAGCCCTGATCTTTTCCATTTCGGTAGAGATTTCACTTTTCATTCCAAGTATCCACTCCTCATTACATTTCTTCGTGTTTACGTACACATTTTAAATCAAATCCTTCTCCCCCCCCCCCCCCACTCATTTTATCGCCTCCTTTTGGCCAGCAACCATACCGGCTGCTGCCACCCGCATCTCGCCTCAAAGACGCCATTTAAAAACAGCCGCACTGCTGATTCCTGAGCCGCTTGAGTTGGAGTACCACGTCTCCCGTGAGGGCTACGGGTAGGGAACGGCTGCGTTGGGGGAGCCCCAACGGGTCTGCACTTGGCTAGTAACTTTTATTATTATAATAACTGCATCCACTTCTATAGCTTTCTCTGGCAACTCGTTCCAGATAGGGAACTCCCATCTGTGTGAAACATTTGTCGCTGAGGTTCCTCTTAAATTTCTTCCCTGTTACCTTAAGCCTATCCTATGGAACACTTCTGGTTGTTGGGTCTACACAGATTAGTTGAAGGGCAACACAGTGGTGCAGCGGGTGGAGCCGCTGCCTCACAGTGCAAGAGACCCGGGTTCAGTCCAGACCTCGGGTTCTGTCTGTGTGGAGTTTGCCCGTTCTCCCTGTGATCGCGTGGGGTTTCCTCTGGGTGCTCCGGTTTCCTCCCACATCCCAAAGAGGCACCAGTTTGTAGGTTAATTGGCTTCAGTAATATTGCCGCTAATATGTAGGGGTAAATAACAGAACTAGAGTGAAAGGGTGATCGATGGTCGGCATCAACTCAGTGGGCCGAAGGGCCTGTTTTAATGCTGTATCTCTATACTAAACAACCTTTTGAGTTAATGACTCGGGCAGAAATGCACTGGCTTGCAGCATGTGTTCCAACCAGAAATCCCCAGCCAACTGCTGGATGCACTAAGAGCCAGATTTTTGAAGCCTTTGAGAATGGTAAGATCCTGGCCTTTGTCAGGGCACATTTTGAGGCTTTGAACTGAGGAGCTGGGAGATTGTTAAATTGTGATTTCGTTTGATTGTGGTTTCTGTGTCCTTGGAAACCAACACAAAGCTGCTTTGCTCGGCCCAACTAACTGGCTCAGGTCCCGGGCTCCTTCATCTGCTCTCTGGATACCAAAGAAAATTGTCAACATAGGAAAAAGGATTACCAGGAGGAAGGCTTCATATCATGGGGGAAGCCTGTCTATTGAACAAAATATATCAAGCTATTAGAGGCATAGTCAGAACCTTTCTCTCAGGGTGGAAATGTCAAAGACTAGATGAAATGGCTTTAAGGAGCGAAGGGCAAAGTTTATAGTGGGATATGCGGGGCAAGTTCTGTCCGTGTGGCGTGTCCACGTTCTGCCTGTGACCTTGTGGGATTCCTCTGGATGCTCCGGTTTCCCACCACATCCCAAAGAAGGGTGGGTGGGGGGATAATTAGTGGCCGTAACTTGCCCTTAGCGCGTAGGTGTTTGAGAGAATCAGTGGGGATCTGGGAAGAACAAAATGTGTTAGGATGGGATTACTGTACAAATGGGGGTTTGATGGTTGCACTGACTTGATGGGCCGAAGGGCCTGTTCCCTTGCTATACAACTCATTAGGTCTGAACATCCAAGATCTTGGCTCACCTCTGCACGTCAGCACATCATTCACCACTCAGAAGAACAACCACACACCACCAGTGACAATATCTGGGGGAAACATAATTGCCATTGGTTTATTAATGTCCAGTTGATACAGTGAAGATTTTGGTGCTGTCTGGGCAGATCATACCATACATGATAACGTTAAGGTCATACACAAGTAAACCTGCTAGTGCAAAGAGCAAATGCCAGAATGCAGAGTATGGTGTTACCTTGTAATGGCATTACAGCTACAGAGAAAAAGTGCAAGGTCTGCAATGAGGTAGGTTGGAAGAGTGGAACTACAACTTTTGCTTATGAGAGTATGAGCTTATTCAGTAGTCTGATAAAAGCAGCGAAGAAGGTGCTCTGGTATCTTCTGCCCAAAGAGGGTGGGGAGAAGAGGAAGAGGGTATTGACGGGTTTGTAAATTGTCCTTGATGATGCTGGTTGCTCTCCCAAGGCAACATGAAGCGTAGATGGAGTTAATGGTGGGGAGTCAGGACTTGGTGGTGGACTGGGCTACATCCACGACTCTTGCTGTATTGGGCAGAGCAAGCTGTGATACAACCAAACAGGAAGGTTTTTCTACGGTGCTTCAGTAGAAGTTGGTGAGAGTCAATGGAGACATGGCCAAACCTCCTTCATCTTTTGAGGAGGTAGAGGCGTCAGTGTGTGTTCCTGAACACAGGTTCAATGTGGTTGGACCAGGAAAAGGTTTTGCCAACGTTTACACCCTGGAACCTGCATTAGAAGAATAGTGTTCGTTCCCCCCGCACTAGGACCGACTTAGGAAATAGAAACATAGAAACATAGAAATTAGGTGCAGGAGTAGGCCATTCGGCCCTTCGAGCCTGCACCGCCATTCAATATGATCATGGCTGATCATCCAACTCAGTATCCCGTACCTGCCTTCTCTCCATACCCCGATTCCCTTAGCCACAAGGGCCACATCTAACTCCCTCTTAAATATAGCCAATGAACTGGCCTCAACTACCCTCTGTGGCAGAGAGTTCCAGAGATTCACCACTCTCTGTGTGAAAAAAGTTCTTCTCATCTCGGTTTTAAAGGATTTCCCCCTTAACCTTAAGCTGTGACCCCTTGTCCTGGACTTCCCTAACATCGGGAACAATCTTCCTGCATCTAGCCTGTCCAACCCCTTAAGAATTTTGTAAGTTTCTATAAGATCCCCTCTCAATCTCCTAAATTCTAGAGAGTATAAACCAAGTCTATCCAGTCTTTCTTCATAAGACAGTCCTGCCATCCCAGGAATTAGTCTGGTGAACCGTCTCTGCACTCCCTCTATGGCAATAATGTCCTTCCTCAGATTTGGAGACCAAAACTGGCAATACTCCAGGTGTGGTCTCACCAAGACCCTGTACAACTGCAGTAGAACCTCCCTGCTCCTATACTCAAATCCTCAATACTCAAATGGTCAAACTATTTCCAATCTTACTGTACGTAGGTTATTCAATCACATCTACACTAATCCATGGCCATTGAACAACTTGGCATTCCTCACTGGCGTTGAGTGCCCAGAGGTTGGTGTCGACTGCTGTGTGTGAGAATGGATAGATTGAATCACCACTCGTAATAGCACCAGTGCCCCAATGCGCCAATTTGGAAACAGTGAAAAATGCAGCAAAGTAGTAAAGATTTTATTTTGATGGTGTGAGTGCCTCTGTGTCCTACTGTGTATTGGCATAATGAACAAATGAAGTATCAACACAAATTAACTGCATGTATCCTTCATCAACACTTCATCTGACGTGGTATGTATACTCTGCAAACTGGACTGGGATAAAAATCACATCAATGTTCCTGTGATTGTTTTGGAGCTTTGTAAGTTTAATTTAGAGGAACAGCATGGAAACTGGCCCTTCGGCCCACTGA
This sequence comes from Leucoraja erinaceus, assembly GCF_028641065.1. Taxonomy (NCBI): domain Eukaryota; kingdom Metazoa; phylum Chordata; class Chondrichthyes; order Rajiformes; family Rajidae; genus Leucoraja; species Leucoraja erinaceus. The sequence continues at coordinate 10,097,575 of NC_073407.1, forward strand.
GTCCATGCCAGCCATCGATCACCCATTCACCCGTTCACACTAGTTCCATGTTATCCCAATTCTCTACACACTAGGGGCATTTTACAGAGGCAAGATTGACTGGACGTCCTTGGGAAGTGGGAGGAAACCAAAGCACCCGGAGGAAACCCACACGATCACAGGGAGAACGTCCAAACTCCACACAGACGGCACCCGAGGTCAGGATCGAACCCAGGCCTCTGCCGCTGTGAGGCAACGGCTCTACCAGCTGCACCATTGTGCCACCCTAAAGTGTTTTGTTCTGAGTTGTATCTGGACTCGCCGTCTGTTGTGGAAGTTGTCTCCTGCTCCAAGTTGCAGACGTGTCAGCGTGGCCACTGCCCATGCCAATAGCTGGGCACAGGACAGCTGCTGGGGATGGGCACAATGTGGGCATGGCCAGGCATCTTCAGCCACCTCCAGCAGACATAAGGAGTTGCCTTAGAGGCAATATAGGTTTCAAGGTCAGTTTATTGTCACATGTACCAATTAAGGTACAGTGAAATATAGACTTAATTGCTACAAAAAGCGGTGGAGGCCAAGCCCTTGGCTAATTTTCAAAGCGGAGATCGCTAGGTTCTTGATCAGTAAAGGCATCAAATGTTGTGGGGAAAGGCAGGAGAATGGCAAGAGAATTTAAACAGGTACATGGCTAGGATAGGTTTGGAGGGATACAGGCTAAACACAGGCAGGTGAGACTAGTATGGATGGGTCAGGTTGGCCAGCATGGGCAAGTTGGGCCAAAGTGCCTGTCTCCATGCTATATGACTATGACACCATGGGTTTGTGAGGGAAAAATAGATCAGCCATGATCGAATGGTGGAACAGATTTGATGGGCCGAAGAGCCTAATTCGGCTCCTATGTCTTATGGACTGTCTCAGCCAATAAGTATTTCCCCAAGCAGTATTCCCAAAGCAATCTGCCTTTGCCCCATTCTTTGTGGGATCTTACTTTGCTTTAGATGACAGCGCATTGCAAGGGTTTCCAATGCCGTATATTGAAGTCCTTTGTGTTCTTCAACAAGTCCACGACCTGTTCCTTCACCCAAACCAGTTTTGTTCTCGAGTTCTCTCCTTCGGTTTAAACCTCACCAACCACCACCCAGAGGCAGCTTAGAAACTATCCTGTCGTGATGCATCAACACTTAGTTTGGCAACAGCTCTGCCCAAGACCATAAGAAATTGCAGTGAGAAATTGTGTTGGCATAAGTGGTGCAGGGGTAGAGTTGCTGCCTTACAGAGCCAGACCCGGGTTCGATCCTGACCCCGGCTGCTCCCTGTTAGAAACATAGAAATTAGGTGCAGGAGTAGGCCATTCGGCCCTTCGAGCCTGCACCGCCATTCAATATGATCATGGCTGATCATCCAACTCAGTATCCCGTACCTGCCTTCTCTCCATACCCTCTGATCCCCTTAGCCACAAGGGCCACATCTAACTCCCTCTTAAATATAGCCAACGCAGTTCGTACATTCTCCCTGTGACCGTGTGGGTTTCTTCCGGGTTCCCGGTTTCCTCCCAAACTCCAAAGACGTACAGGTGTGTAGTGGAGATGGGGTGGGACGGAGGGGAAGTAGAGACTTCATGGCCCGAATGGACTTCTCTGCCGCAGTGTTTCTCAGCTCTCCATGAGTTCCATGTTTAGACTTCAGGGATACAGCGCAGAAACAGACTGTATCCATCATCCCACCGAGTCCGCGCCGACCATCGATTACTCCATACACTAACATTATCGTATACACTGGGGACTGTTTTCAATTTTACCGAAGCCAATTAACATATAAAACTGAACGATTTGGGGATGTGGGAGGAAACCGGAGCACCAGGAGAAAACCCACGCGGTCACATGGAGAACGCCCAAACTCCCTACTGACAGCACCCGTGGTCAAGATCGAACCGGGGTCTCTGGCGCTGTAAAAGGCAGCAACTCTGCCTCTGTGGCTAGACACAAAATACTGGAGTAACTCAGCGGGTCGGGCAGCATCTCTGGAGAGAAGGGACGGGTGACGTTTCGGGTGGGGAACTGTGCCGCCCCTCTCCCCAGGTATTTCTGACTGTGGGTGGGGTGTGGGTTCCTGTCTCGACCAAACGTGGCAGCAGAGATTTCCAGACACCTCAGTGCCCTCTGAGTGAAGGTGAGTGCGGGGGGTGCGGTGGAATCAATCATGCTTGGAGCGGCAAAAACAAAACAAACGGGTGCTGCGTTCCTGTAACACTGCCTTTCAGAAACATTCCTCGTGACTGCGGAGTTCCTTCTTTATTGATACTCCCAGCGGGCCCGGATATCTGTCAGACACCCCATTCTGGTCAGGACTGATTTTCCTGCAAACCCCTGGTGCCTGCCGCAAGCTGAAGGCGAAATGATTGCGTGATTGCTGCAGAGGACGGGTGGCGACCGTGGCCTCCACTGCAACAGTGTCTTATAAAGTCAACCGTCTTGCCAACAAGCTCTGCCAGCTTACTTCACTGCGTTGGGCTGTCTGTCACATTCTGATGTTTCACTCAGCTGCAACATTTAAGGAGCTTCTGTGACCTCCGTGAGTTTACGCCCCCCCCCTTCGCCCCCCCCCCCCCCCCCCCCCCCCCCCCCCCACGCCCCACTACACGAAAGGTGATTTCTACAGCTTTGACAATGCTGTGTGTGAAGATTTGAGCTAATGGCAAACGTACGAAATCAAGGGATATGGGGAGAAAGCAGGAACGAACTGGGCACTGATTCTGGATGATCAGCCATGATCATATTGAATGGCGGCGCTGGCTCGAAGGGCCGAATGGCCTATTCCTGCACCTATTGTCTGTTTCTAATGTTCCAGCCTTCTCGCCTCTCGTTCTTCCCCCACCACGGAAACTTAGTCCAAACCTGACAGGGGGCTTGCACTCAAAAGGCAAGTGCGTCTGCTGAGAGAATGGAGACAAGCGACCCCTGAATCCGCTGCAGTCCTTCAGGTCCAAAGTTGTTTGACAAACAAAAAATATTGCAGATGCAGGAAATCTGGAATAAATACAGGAGTTACTGGAAATACTCAGCAGGCCAGGCAGCATCTGTGGAGAGGGAAATGGGGACAATATTTCAATTCAATGATCCTTCTGCTGAGGAGGGAGTTCCAGGATTTAGATCCAATAATAATGAAGGAACGGTGATACAATTAGATGCAGACGATGGAATTGTCAGCACGCCGGTGAAGATGGACAAAGTGTCCACCTAGATGTCATCACCTCACCCACCTGCCCCCATCTGGCTCTGTGTATACATGTGTATGTATGTGTCCATATATATATATATATATATATGTGTATATATATGCGTGTGTATATGCGTTTCCGTGTGTGCATGTGTGTGAGTGCACATGTTTGTGTTTATATGCACGCTGTGCGTGTCTGTGTATGCACACGTGTGTGTGTGCGCGCGCGCGCATGTGAATATAAGAGTGTGTGTGCTAATATATGTGTGTTTGTGCATAAGTCTGTGTGTCTGCATGTGCGTGCATGTGCACGTATGTGTGTGTGCACGTATGTGTGTGCATGTGTGTGTGTGTTTTGTTTTGTTTCTTTAGTTTTCAAGAGAGAGTTAGATTTACCTCTTAGGGCTAAAGGAATCAAGGGATATGGGGGAAAAGCAGGAACGGGGTATTGATTTTAGATAATCAGCCCTGTTCATATTGAATGGCAGTGCTGGCTCAAAGGCTGAATTCTGCCGCTCCTATTTGTCTATGTTTCTACGTTAACATGCCTGTGTGCATGCGTGTCTGTGAGTGGGTGCACGAGTGCATATGTAAGTGTGTGTACGTGTGTGTGTGCATATATGTTTGTGTGCACATGTATGTGTCTGCTGTTTGTGTGTATTTCTGTGTGTATGCGTGCTTGTTTGTGTGCGTGCACGCGTATGCGTGTGTATATATGTGTGCGCGTATGTGAGTGTGTGTGTATGATGTGTGCGTGTGTGTGCGTTTGGGTATGTGTGTGTGGACATGTGTAAGTGCATGTGCATGCGTGTCTGAGTGCGTGAGTGTATGTGAGTGCGTGTATGCACGTGAGTGCGTGTGTGTATGTCGGTGCGTGTGTATGTCAGTGCGTGTGTGTGTATGTGAGTGTGTGTTTGTGAGTGTGTATGTGAGTGTGTGTATGTGAGTGCGTGTATGTGTATGTGAGTGTGTGTATGTGATGTGTGTATATATATGCGTGTGTATGTGAGTGCGTGTATGTGTATGTGTGTGTGTGTATGTGTGTGTGTGTGTGAGTGTGTGTATGTGTGTGCGTGTGTGTGTGTGTATGTGTGTGTGTGTGTGTGTGTATGTGAGTGTGCGTGTGTGTAGTGTGTGTGTGTATATATGTGTGTGTGTGTATGTGTGCGTGTGTGTATATGTATGTGTGTATATATATGCGTGTGTATGTGAGTGCGTGTGTGTGTATGTGAGTGTGTGTGTATGTGTGTGTGTGTATGTGTGTGTGTATGTGAGTGTGTGTGTGTGTGTGTGAGTGTGTGTATGTGAGTGCGTGTATGTGTATGCGAGTGTGTGTATGTGAGTGCGTGTGCGTAAGTGTGTGTATGTGAGTGTGTGTATGTGAGTGTGTGTATGCGAGTGTGTGTATGTGAGTGTGTGTATGTGAGTGTGTGTATGTGAGTGTGTGTATGTGTGTGTGTGTATGTAGTGTGTGTATGTGTGTGTATGTGAGTGTGTGTGCGTGAGTGTGTGTGTGTATTGAGGAGGTTGCTGGCTAACACTGTCCTTATCCCACGGTCCGTGTGTTTAGCATTCACTCGGCTTGTGGCACAGCCCGGTACAGCAAGCCAGAGAACACTCTGAATGTAGGGCCAGGACTTGAGTGTGCGCTGCCAGCCTCCATCCTTCCCCATGCACGGACAGCCCACTGAAACGGAACCCTTCATGATTTGCAAACACGGCTCATTGAAAGCAAAACAACCACTTACATATTCTTGGCAGCAGGCGCTCAGTATTTACGACCGAGGAACGCACGTGTAACCACGTAGCTCCATGCAAATTGCACCGTTAGAAAAAGAATATTTGAGCTTTTGACATTTTTATGCATTTATCAAAATAAGCACTTGCAATTGCTGGAATCCCGGGCAAAGCCAAGAAACGGCAGATGCGGCGAGTCCATCAATAACACTGAGGGATATTCGCCTCTGGAGACAGAGAGGGGGTTGTAATCATCAATAAAATTAATCTTCAGTAACACTGGCGCACTTGACGTTTTGTTCGATGGGAGAGGGTTCCCTGTTTGTGCAGCTTGGCTGCAAGAGGCCTGAGGGGAGGGGGCGGGGAGGGAGGTGATCGGCTGGCCATTCACGGTAACAGCGGCTAACGTGCACAGAATAGTCCGCCATCAATCACAGCCCTTGTCAACAGCTCTCACTGCATATCTGTCACTTCCAAAAATATGCTGATTTACAGGCATTTTCCATAAAAGCCTTCACACTCCCGGACAAACGCTCCGTGTTAAATATGTGGACGGCCCAGAGAGAGATAAATCTAATTTTATTTTGTTATTTTTTTAATTTATCATTTGACTAATATTGTAAATCACTCCTTCAACCCTCCGTGTTTTCTTTTACCTTGTGCGTTATTGGGTCTCAGACTGTGCTGCCTTTCTGAGCCTCTATACGCGGCAGCAGTGGGCAGAGGCAGGGCTCCCATGTTGCTATATCCCGGGACATGGGCATCGCTGGTACAGGTAATGCTGGCGTTCCGTGCCCCTCCATAGGCTCTTAATCAGCTGGGCCACTTCTCAATAGGGTTAGAAATCAACCTCATTGCTATGTGTACAGATAGCCTGCATGAGGAATGGAGTCGGCTGTACACAACCTGTCGACTGCAAATGTTGTCCATCACATATAACCGCAGTTAGGGCAGTCAGTTTTAATTAATTTTACGAGAGAGAGCGGACGGACAGACAGACAGGGAAAGAGAGAGAGAGAATCAGAGACAGCCAGAGAGAGGGAGAGGGAGACAGAGAGTGACATAGATAGATAGATAGATAGATAGATAGATAGATAGATAGATAGATAGATAGATAGATAGATAGATAGATAGATAGATAGATAGATAGATAGATAGACAGAGACAGGGAACGAGAGAGAAAGACAGAGAGAGAGAGAGAGAGAGAGAGAGAGAGTCAAATCAGATAGACAGAGAGGAAGAGAGAAAAACTTATAAAATTCTTAAGTACTTACAAAATTCTTAAGGGGTTGGACAGGCTCGATGCAGGAAGATTGTTCCCGATGTTGGGGAAGTCCAGAACAAGGGGTCATGGTTAAAGGATAAGGGGGAAATCGTTTAGGACCGAGATGAGAAAAACATTTTTCACACAGAGCGTGGTGAATCTGTGGAATTCTTTGCCACAGAAGGTAGTTGAGGCCAGTTCGTTGGCTATATTTAAGAGGGAGTTAGATGTGGCCCTTGTGGCTAAAGGGATCAAGGGGGTATTGAGAGAAGGCAGGTACGGGATACTGAGTTGGATGATCAGCCATGATCATATTGAATGGTGGTGCAGGCTGGAAGGACCGAATGGCCTACTCCTGCACCTATTTTCTATGTTTCTATGAAACAGAGAGGGAGAGACAGAGAACAGAGAAAGACAGAGAGAGACCCCAGATGCTGGAATCTTGAGTAAAACAAACAAAGACAGCTGGAGGAACTCAGTGGGTTAGGCAGCATCCATGGAGGGCAATGGACTGACGACATTTCGAGTCGGGACTCTTCTTTACTCTGGAGAAACAGCATCTGAGTGCTTCGCTCCACAGAGGCTACCTGACCCAGTGAGTGCCAGCAGCGGTATATATTTTTAAACTCTATTGTATATTCCTTCCAAATAGCCTGAATAAGCAAAGGCACTGTCTGATTCACTTCTACCACACTCTGGACATTGGACATTGTCTATGGTACTGATATGCTACAATGGTGTGAACTATATTCTGCACTCTGTATTCTACTGGTAGAACTATATTCTATATTTTGCCCTATCTGTTGTGCTTGAGTTTGATTGTACTTGTGTATAGTATTTAATATCTGATTTGTTTGGATGGCAAAGCTTTCCATTGTGCCTCACTGTACCTCACTGCACATGACAATAATGAACCTGAACGTAAACCTAGATAGAGAGATACCGAATGGAAACAGCCTGCCAAGTCCACGTTGGCCATTCATCATCCATCTACACTAATCCTACTTCAATCTAATCCAATTTTCTTCTCTTCATTTGATAGTCAATTTCCCCCTAACCTACACACTAGAGGCAATTTACAGCAACCTACAAACCTGCACGTGTTTGGGATGTGGGAGGAAATCACAGTCTGGTACGGTAACACCGATAGTCACTCACTGCACAGAATACAGCGCATTGTCTCCAAGGCCTCCAGGATCATCAACTCCCCCCTCCCCTCAATCCATTCCATTTATCTCCAACGTACCTCAAAACGGGCAAAAAAGATCATCTTGGACCACTCCCAACCAGCAAATCACCTTTTTCAGTCTCTCCCTTCAGGGAGGCGCCTCAGGTCACTTGCTACTAAAACCACCCGCTTTAAAAACAGTTTCTTCCCCTCAGCAATAAGAACTCTCAATTCCGTCCAATAATCAGACAATAATATGACTTTTGATGTATACAGTGTCTTGTCTATGGTCTTTGTTTGTTCTTTTGCACTATGTATTGTTGGTGAGATTTGTGATTTGTGATGTGGTATGGATGCACTTTATCACGGTGATCTGTGTTATTAGTGGTATGTAACTAAAGCAGTGTACCATCATGTACCGAACCCAAATACCACCAACCCTGGTTGCGTGGCAAATAAAGATTCTATTCTATTCTATTCTAACCGGAGCACTCGGGAGAAACCCATGTGATCACAGGGAGAACGTGCAAACTCCACTCAGGCAGCACCCGACGTCAGGATCGAACAAAAGGTTGTGAGACAGCGACTTCAGCTGCGCCACGGTGCTGCCCCTACTGATATCTAACAACTTCACCAAGCCATCCAGAGAAAATAACTTCAGGTATCTTCTAACAGCCTGCCCATTGTACTTCAAGCAATCGAGTCTCAATGCTAATTTGGCAAATATTTATTTTAAATTTTGCTTAAAATAATTATAAGCAATATTATAATTGCTCATAATTATAATTATACCCTTATTATATTGCTATATAATGACAATAATATAATATAAATAATGATCATATTAATATAATTATATATTATTGTATTATTATGATAAAATAATGTGATGTGTTTCACAGGAGTGCCCAGACCACTGACTGAGGCTGAGCTCTGAGACATCAGGGTAGAAGGAAGAAAGAGTGGATGTGAGTTTAAAGAGAGAATTACAGGGCTCTGGGCCCTGGTAACTGAAGCCGCGATCACCAGCCACAGAAACATTTAATTTGGGGAATAGTTTATCAACTGGAGCTGGGGGAACGCAGAGACATGCAAGGTTGCTGAGGTGAGGGAGACAGTGAGGGAGAATTTGAAGGAAGGGGTTTGAAAACAAACCCGAGGACAGGTTTTGGTTGAAATGTTTTTCGATGCAGATGGGCGATAAGTGCTATGTGTTGGAGGTGACGGAGGGGGTGATTCAGCGAATGGAAGTGTCAGGAGTCTGCACCCAATTAGAGGACTCCAGAGCACCATTAGAGGACTATGCACAACATTGGAGTGTGGAAGGGCTCAACCCGGGCACCCGCTGAGACTGGAGTTCCCCCACGTTGGTGGAAGCCAGCATGCAGATGAAAGGACCCATCTCCATGACGTCGGGGATTCTACAGGGAGCCAAGTTACCCAGACAGGCAGACCTGGAGTGACAGGCCAACTGTGCAATGGGCGGCACAGTGACACAGAGGTAGAATTGCTGCCCGCAACTAAAGCTTTTCTCTGTACCTCGGTACACGTGACAATAAACTAAACCGAAACAGCGCCAGAGGCCCGGGTTCGAACCTGACTACGGGTGCTGTCTATGCAAAACCTGCCCCCATATATCCTTTATACTTTGCCCCTTTCACCTTAAAGCTGTGCCCTCTAGTCAGTGAGGGCATAGTGCCTTCCTAAATATACCTTCTATTAATATCCATAAATCACAACAGGACAGACTTGCTCTGCCACTTCCTGTATCACTTGCTCTTTCCGCAGTGTAAAACACTCTTCTCCACCGACAGATCATTTGCCATTTTACAATCCCTCAGCTCCCATTTACTATTTATGGATGGGTTCTTTTTTTTTTTTGGTTCCCAGTTAACAACTCGATGGCAAATGTCCCTGGCTCTTTACAGAACTGTTCAGTGTGATGAAGACTTGCCCTCTCTGAGCTCGCACATGCTGCCTTAAACCTTCCCAACTCTCTGCAGCTCCTTCCAACTTGAGTTGAATTGTTATTTCCCATTTTGAAACATTTAGATTCTTGGAAGTTCTTTGTGGGTTTTATCGGGTTTTTATTTTCCCGCAAGAGATTAACTTTGGTGATCTCATCCAAATCTGAGCAGTTGCAGCTGGAGTTGATGACTTTATAGGAATCTGTCACTGGTTCTTGCTAAACGATTGAAGTACCAACTGGACTATGGCTGAGATGTGTTTCTGATCCTTGGCTGCAGGATGGCACATTTTATAGTTGCTAATATTTTCCTGATTTCCGTGTTGTCGTGATATTTGGAACAGAATTGAAAAGACCGTTGGAATTGGCAGTGCTCTCAGTTCAAGAATCCACCTTGTGGCGGTACCTAGAACGAGAGGACATCAGTTTGGAACAAGGAGTTGGCAATTTAGAGGTCACAGAGATATACCGATGGGAACAGGCCCTCTGATCCACCGAGTCTGTGCATCTCACACCAATCTCGTTTTATTCTCCCCACATTCCCATCATCTTTTTCCCAGATTGCCAAGAACATTGATTCAATCAAAGGAAGTTCATCAACACCTCTCCACAGAAACATAGAAACATACTTCCTTAAAGGATTGAGGAGAATTGGTGTATTGCTGAATAATCTATCAAAGTTGTACAGGTAGTTCTACAGGTAGAGAGCAAACTGACTGCTTCCATCACGGCCTGCTTTAGTAACTTGAATGTACAGAAATGAAGAAGACTATAGTTATTCTATGTTATTGCATTAATGGGCTGATAAAGCTGCAACAAATGAGAAGGTCATTGTTGTGCTCTCAGTACATATATGACCACTCTTGATTAGTGAGATTCAACCCTTCAACTACACACATGGGGCAATTAACCTGCCGACCAACACATCTTTGGGATGTAGAGGGAGGAAACTGGAGCACCGGAGAGAACTCAAGAGGTCACAGGTAGAAGCTGCAAATTCCACATCAGAGGCCAGGATTGTTTGTTTGTCGGACAAACGATGTCTTCCACAGATGGGGTGGGCGGAAGGGAGAGGCGGGGGAGAGGTAGTTTGTCAGGTAATATAATCCCTCTCCCTGAACTCAAATTTATCAACACCTGCCTGAATGGTCCCCTTACACCTTGAGCAGTGCCGGGCTAGGGGTTGTCCAGAGTCTGGGGGATTTTGCTCATATTTAAGGAGACTTTGCGAGTCACAGGTAGATAAAGTGATCAAAAAGGCTTTTGGCACTTTGGCCTTCATTAGTCAGAGTATTGAGAATAGAAGTTGGGAGGTGATGTTGCAGTTGTATAAGACGTTGGTGAGACAGCATTTAGAATATTGTGTTCAGTTCTGGGCACTGTGTCATAGGAAAGATATTGTCAAGCTTGAAAGGGTTCAGAAAAAATTTACGAGGATGTTGCCAGGACCAGAGTGTGTGAGCTATAGGGAGAGGTTGAGTAGGCTAGGTCTCTATTCCATGGAGCGCAGGAGGATGAGGGGAACTTATAGAGGTGTACAAAATCAAGAGAGGAATAGATTGGGTAGATGCACAGAGTCTCTTGCCCAGAGTAGGGGAATCGAGGACCAGACGACAGGTTCAAGGTGAAGGGGAAAAGATTTAAAAGGAGTTTGAGGAGTAATTTTTTCACACAACGGGTGGTGGGTGTATGGAACAAGCTGCCAGAGGAGGTAGTTGAGGCTGGGACTTTTCCATCGTTTAAGAAACAGTTAGACAGGTACATGGATAGGACAGGTTTGGAGGGATATGGACCAAGCACAGGCAAGTGGGACTAGTGTAGCTGGGATATTGTTGGCCGGTATGGGCAAGTTGGGCCGAAGGGCCTGTTTCCACACTGTATCACTCTATGATTCTATGATTCTATGACTTTGAGTGCATCCTCAGATCTTTAACCTCAACAACTTCTCTTTTGGGTCTGGCGCTCAAGAGAAATGCTGGAGATTGCTGGAAATGCTGGAAATTCAGCAGATTGATTCCAAGCAGTGGTCGTGGAGTGGTTTTCTCCCATTCTTCTTCATCTTTAGACCATATAGAAATACACCAAGAGCCCTGGGTCCCGGGTTCGATCCTGACTACGGATGCTTGTCTGTACGGAGTTTGTACGTTCTCCCCGTGACCTGCAAGGGTTTCCTCCGAGATCTTCGGTGTCCTACCACACTCCAAAGACGTGCATGTTTGTAGTCAAAATGTTTTAGAAGGAACTTCAGATGCTGGAAAATCGAAGGTAGACAAAAATGCTGGAGAAACTCAACAGGTGAGGCAGCATCTATGGAGCGAAGGAAATAGGCAACGTTTCGGCTGCCTTTCATGTTTCTAGGTTACTTGGCTTGGTATAAGTGTAAAATTGTCCCTGGCATGTGTAGGATAGTGTTAGTGTGCGGGGATTGCTGGGCAGTGCGGACTCGGTGGGCCAAAGGGCCTGTTTCCGCGCTGTATTTCTAAAGGTATGATCTGATTGTATGGTATGGTCTGATTTAACATTATAGCGCTCAAACTAAACTAAGCTACTAATAATAATAATAACAATAGAAAGGAAATGCACCCTTGTGTGCAATAGTTTATTCAACAGAACTTGCAGTTGCAGTGATTCTATCTGTATCTACAAACTCCACAGTTAATGATGTTATTTCTCAGTGAAACAGCCTCTTCAACCCTACAGGTCTTGGCGTTTTCATTGAAGCACCAAATCCAAATTGCTGCCCTTCATAAACGGACGATAAATACGCCCCATTTAGTTCCCTTTTATCCATGAGAAACCATACTAATGTTTACAGGGTCTTCCAGGAACCAGGTCTGTGGGGGATGGAAGTCAACGAGATGGAAGGACTTTGGGATGTAAACTGAGATTTTGACAAACGCCTTTCATTTTCTCTGGCATTCCGTGCAGTTTCTCTTTCTTTTGACATTGTTGTTTGATTAAACTAAGTTGCACAGCTGACAGTACTGAGGACTTTTGTTTAATTTGGAGGTATTGTGCTTTTAATTACAATTGTGTGCCTTGGCATGGTTTAAAATGAAAATTGCAAAATAACCTGCAAACCTCCCAGAAAATAAATACATCTGTGAGGCATTTTCCACCGAACTGGACTATTAGATCCACAGATAATAATGCAAGTAAACTCCCTTATATGGCAGCTATTGAGACTTGACATTCATCTTGTGATCATACATGTAGTTCAGTAGACCATTGATGATGAATGTTTATAATTCTAATTATAATGGATTCTTCAGTGAAGTCAAGCGTTGGAAAAGGTCAAATTGTAAAAAATACAGACTCCATTTTATCATTCAACTTCTGACGTTCCTTGAGTGGCCAAGTTGGTGTTGTCACAGGTTCATTCGCTGAATATGTGTATGAGCAGGGAGATGTGCAAGCAGTCTGCATTTGGAATATTGCGTGGGGTTCCAGTCACCCCTTTACAGGAAAGATAGGGGAGGCTTTGAATATTGCGTGCGGTTCCAGTCACCCCTTTACAGGAAAGATAGGGGAGGCTTTGGAGTGGGTGCAGAATTTTATCAAAAATGCTGCCTGGATTAGTGGAGATGTTTGATAAACTTGGCTTGTTTTTCTAGAACGCTGGAGGTCGAATGGAGACTTGATACAAGTGTATAAAATTATGAGCTGTAGGTATACAATAGACAGTCAGAATCTTTTTTCTCTGCATGGAAAATGCCAAAGACTAGAAGGCACAGCTTTAAGGTGAGAGGGGTAAAATTTAAAGGAAATGTGCGGGGGCAAAGTTTTTACATAGGTGGGTGCCTGGAATACGCTGCTAGGTTTGGTGGTGGACAGAGATGCGATCGATAGTGGTCTTTAAGAGGCTTTGAGATAGGCATGTGGAGATGCAGGAAATGGATGGATAGTGATCAAGTGCAGACAGATTAGTTTATCTTGGTATCATGTTTGGCACAGACATCGTGGGCAGTGGGGCCTGTTCCTGTGCTGTACTGTTCCATTGAGTTTAGTTTGATTGCGTTAACACACAGTATTATCTGACTTGATTGGATAGCAAGACTTTTCACGATACCTCAATACACGAGACAATAATAAACCTAAGCCTATGTTCTATGTTCTGTTTATTCTCTAACCACACAAACAATCACAGGTGAACACCAGTAATTGAGGCCGTTACTTTAAGAGCATTTGTAAGACAATTGTTACATGGATAGAAAAGACTTAGAGGGGGGTGTGGGTCAAACGCAAGCAAGTGGGGCTAGCTTAGATGGGACATCATGGATAAGTTGGCATGGATAAGTTGGGCTGAAGTGTCTGTTTCCATGCTGTATGACTCTACGACGAACCAAATGCAAGATCTTCATCAGCTCTTGCACTGCCGTTTTCTAATTGTGTTTGGCACTAATGTCTTGGTTTTTTTATGCTACGCTGTACTGAGGAAATCCGACATGTCTCCAATGACACTTAGATGCACCTTAGAAAGCATATTGTCGGGTTGCATCACAGCTTGGAACAGCTTTGTCCCAGACTGCCAGAAATTGTAGAGTCAAGATAGTCAAGGGTGTTTTATTGTCATGTGTCCCAGATAGAACAATGGCATTCTTACTTGCAGCAGCACAGCAGAATATGTAAACATAGTACACTGTAAGCAATATAATAAACGAGAGAGAGAAAAAAAAGTTCAGTGTGTGTGTATGTATACATACACACATATACACATATACACACACATATATATATATATAGATAATGTATATGTATTTAGCTGTAAATGTCCATCTACACTCATGTTACCTCGGAAAAGCTGCAAGATCATCAAAGATCTATCCCATGCTGGTCATTCCTTCTTCTCCCTGTTACTGTCAGGCAGAAGAATCAAATGCTTGAAACCGCGCACCACCAGATACAGGAACAGCCTCACCCTTCTGTTATCAGGGTTCTGAATGATCCTCCCATAAGCTAGGGGTACAGTCCAATTCACCTCTACCCCATAGGTAGACACAAAATGTTGGAGTAACTCAGCGGGACAGGCAGCATCTCTGGGTGATGTTTCAGGTCGAAACCCTTCTTCAGACATCTTCAGACGGGTTTCAACACAAAATGTCACCCATTCTTTCTCTCCGGAGATGCTGCCTGTCCCTCAGAGTTACGCCAGCTGTTGGTGTCTATCTTCGGCTCAAACCAGCATCTGCAGTTCCTTCCTACACATTTCATCAGCAAAATAAAATGACCTAGACTATTCCAACAGTATCTCCCAAACATCTCCAGAACAACAATCTAGCTCTCAACATCAGCAAGACCAAGGAACTGATTGTTGACTTCAGATGGAGAAAGATGAGGAAACCCAAACCTGTCTTCATCGATGGGTTGGTGATTCATCGGTGGTTTGGGGAGTCGACAATTTGAAGTTCCTGGGCGTGTATATCTCTGAATTTCAGTCCTGGGCCCAGCAGATTGATGCAATCACAAAGAAAGCACATCAGCCTGAAGAAGGGTCTCGACCTGAAATGTCGCCCATTCCTTCTCTCCAGAAATGCTGCCTGTCCCGCTGAGTTACTCCAGCATTTTTATTGTCTATCTTTGGTTTAAACCAGCATCTGCAGTTCCTTCATACACACACCTTGGGGATAGGCTCCAGAACTGGTGCACTACAATGCTGAGAACAATATTCAGCACTCTCTATATTTGCCTTCATTCCACGTATGGTACTTGAGTTTGTTTGATTGTATTCATGTGTAGAATTATCTGATTTGATTGGATTGCATTCAAAACAAAGCTTTACACTGTACCTCGGTACACGTGGCAATAAAACAACAAAATCTCAACCTTAACATTAAAATTGTTAACAAAGCGCTCCTATCACAATTACATTTCGAGCCCCCTTCCGCACATTACCAAGATGGCGCCCAACCCCGGCGACTATTTGCGTGCCAGCCACAGAAACAATGTACAAACTCATATTACAATCGCTTCATGCTCTTAAATCTCTATTCCTCCAGCAACACTTACTATCCTTGATCTGACTTTGTTGCCATTATCTTGCACTAAACGTTATTCCCATATCACGTATCTATACACTGTAAATGGATCGATTGTAATCACATATTGTCTTTCTGCCGACTGGTTAGCATGCAACAAAAGCTTATCACTGTACCTCGGTGCACGTGACAATAAACTAAACTAAACCGAACAGAACTAATATTTTAACATAAGCAAGGGTACAGTCCCGATCTTCCAACCTACCTTCATTGTGGATGCTGTACTTTTTCTCTGTAGCTGTAATACTATAATGCTGTAATACTTTTTCCTTCTCTCTGGTATTTTTCTCTTTGTGTACGGCTTGATTGTACTCATGCATGGTATGATCTGATTGTATGGTATGGTCTGATTTAGCATTATAGCGCTCAAACAAAAGCTTTTCACGGTAAACAAACGTTTTCACTGAAGTATGAAAACGCACACCTCCAGATTCAGGGATAGTTTCTTCCCAGCTGGTATCAGGCAAATGAACTATCCTACCACAACTAGAGAGCGGTCCTGAGCTACCATCTACCTCATTGGAGACCCTGAAACTATCTTTAATCGGATTTTAATGGACTTTATCTTGTACTAAATGTTACTCTTTCTCATGTATCTACACACTGTAAATGGCTCGATTGTAATCATGTATTGTCTTTCCGATGACTGGATGGCACGCAACAAAAGCTTTTCACTGTACCTCGATACATGTGAAAATAAACTAAACTGTAAACTATATAGCGGACAATCAGTGATAAGGGGTACAATCTCCCCCCCCCCTCCAATCCCCACACACCCCTGTGATAGCAAGGGTTATAGCAAGGGTATACTGCACGTAGAATATAAGAATTGGGACATCTTGTTGCAACTTTACTAAACATTGGTTAGTTTGCACTTGGTCATCACACTGTAGGAGGGATGTGGCTGCCCTGGAGGGAGTGCGGAGGATATATAGATATATATAGATATATTTACATATATGTATAGTGTATAATGTGCATATATATACACACACATACATGTGTCTATATACACACATATGCACTATATACCCTATATATGTATGTATTTATATATATGTGTATGTATTTTATATATATATATATATATATATATACACACTCTATGGTATAAACTACTATAGTCCATATATATATATATGAGGAGAGATGGAATGGTTGAACATTTTCCCTGTCACAAAGAAAGCTTGGCAGTGACCTGATAGAGGTCTATCAGAGGCGTTGATATGGTCGATGGTCAGAAACCTTTCCCCATGGTAGAAGAGTATCTAAGACAAAAGGGACAAGGTTCTAAGATGAGGGAAAGGAGTTTTAAAGGGATTTGAAGTAAAACAGGGACTATTTCATATTTGAAGTTTTCTCACAGAGGAGGTGGTAGATTCAGATACATCCACTATGCTTGAGAGGCATGTAGACAGACAAGGCACTGAAGGATACTGACCTAATGCCAGAACATGGGATCATTGTTGAAAGGCAAAAAGGTCAGCATTCACGTGAGGGGCAGAAAGGACTTGGTTCTGTTCTATACAACCCCATGCCTGTAGCGGCAATCTACCTTTGGCCACACTGACAAGGACATGTAAGGCGCTATAAAAATGCAAGGCTTTCGTAGGAAGATTTCTGAATGTTGCACAGTTTAAGTTTCGTCCAAGGAGTCCTCGTTACTCCAGCAGAATAATCCACACAATGTCCCCACCACCTTCCCGCAGCATAGTTCAGGAATTTTGGAATCATAATTTAGCAATGAACCCAAGTTTCCATGCACAAAAATAACACATGTAATCCAGCGGCATAATCCAATGATTGTAGGTCGTATGGGCACAGATGTTCTGCTTTTGACTAGTTTACAACGAGCAAACATTTGGCTGGGCACAAAACAAAAAAGGAATGCATATTTTGTTTCAGGTTATTGGCCGTCGAACCTGGAATTTTGTGTTCCAATCTCGTTCAAATGTTCTCAACAATCCCCAGTTTGTATATGCAAAGATAAAGATAAAATATTTTTTCAGAGGTACAGCATGGAAACAGGCCCATTGCTCACAGAGTCCACACCGACCACTGATCATCCATTCACAATAGCTCGATATTATCCTACTTTCTACACACTAGTAGTGTGTCATAGTGACATACAGCTTAGAGACAAGCCCTTTGACCCAACTTACCCAACAAGCCTCATCTACACTAGTCCCTCCTTCTGCTTTTGACCCATATGTTTCGAAATTCTATCCATGTGCCTAGCCAAATGTTTTTTTAAATCTTGCGATAGTACCAGTCTCAACTACCTCCTCTGGCAGCTCATTCCATATACCTATCATTCTTTGTGTACAAATATTGGCTCAGGTTCCTGTTAAATCTTTCCCCCTCATCTTAAACCTATGTCCTCTGGTCCATGATTTGCTACTCTGGGTAAAAGACTGTGTATTTACCCTATCTATTCCTCTCCTGATCTTATACACCTCTATATGATCGCCTCTCAACATCCTGCGCACCAAGGAATGAAGCACTAGCCTGCTCAGTCACTGTGGTCCTGGCAACATCCTTGTAAATCTTCTCTGCACTGGGGATCATTTAACTTACAAACTCGCACGTGTTTGGGATCTTGGTGGAAACCGGAGCCCCTGGGGGAAACAGGGAGAAGATGCAAACAGACGGCGCCCGACGTCAGGATCGAACCTGGATCTCCGGCGCTCTGAGGCAGCACTGTGTCACCTGGGTGCTTGCAGGACTAAGCACAAAATACACACAGACAGGAAGAATTCATAAATAACTAGTCTCCTTCGCATGACTCCTTGTCAGTTAGCTCTTCCTTGCATGAACTGCCGCCACTAACATTGAATCGGTGAATCATGAAAGATCAAACATGGAGCACAGGTCTGTTTGCAATAACAGTGAATTACCCAGCCAATTGGCAAGGAATGTAATGACCTTAAAATTTTCAATATTAATATTGCAAAAACAGAGCCGGTTTTTAAATGGAAAGAAATAATTCTGTCATACCTCTTGATGGGAATTATCAGAATCACATTGCGATAGGATTAAACTCACTTCGAATTCAAACCCATTCTGTGATGGAATCATTAAGGGGAAGTAAAGGGAGGTGGGAAGTATCTGTACCTGAGTTGTGTCATTCACTGATAACACTGGCGTTTAATGTCTGTCCCTGAAAGCCCTTGAACTGAGGCATTAACCATGTTGGTGAATTGCAATTTCTCCTCCCACAGTCACACGGAGGCCAAACTGGGTAAGGTCGGCAAATATCCAAGTCTTATAGATTTTAGAGACACAGCGTGGAAACAGGCCCCTTTGGCCCGGTGAATCCGCGTCGACCAGCGATCACCCCGTACGCACTAGCACTATCCTGCACACCAGGAACAATTTACAATTTTACCGAAGCCAATTAACATACAAACCTGTCCGTCTTTGGAGTGTGGGGGGAAACCGGAGCATCCGGCGAAAACCCACGTGGTCACAGGGAGAACGTACAAACTCAGTACAGACAGCACCCGTAGTCAGGATCGAACCCAGGTCTTCTGCGCTGCAAGGCAGTAACTCTACCGCTGCGCCACCGTGCTGCCCCGCGTCCCAACTCAATAGCTCGTTGCAAGTGGCAACACACGTTGATAAGAGTGGCAAAGAAGGTGTATGATATGCTTGCCTTCATTAGTCGGGGCATTGAGTATAAGTATCAGGAGGTCATGTTGCAGATTTATTCCTTATTTGGATAACATACTGAACATTCCCAATAAACCTTTGCTCCAGATTTTCACCGTAGACTTTATTTTGAGCTCATAGAAACATAGAAAATAAGTGCAGGAGTAGGCCATTTGCCCCTTCGAGCCTGCACCGCCATTCAATATGATGATGGCTGATCATCCAACTCAGTATCCTGTACCTGCCTTCTCTCCATACCCCCTGATCCCTTTAGCCACAAGGGCCACATCTAACTCCCTCTTAAATATAGCCAATGAACTGGCCTCAACTACCTTCTGTGGCAGAGAATTCCAGAGATTCACCACTCTCTGTGTAAAAAATGATTTTCTCATCTCGGTCCTAAAAGACTTCCCCCTTATCCTTAAACTGTGACCCCTTGTTCTAGACTTCCCCAACATAGAAAGCTCATTGGAACATTGGCCATTGCTGATGGTTAAGTTTGAACAAGATATTGAACAAGATAAATCCATATATCATATTAAAATACAAAATCATGAGGGAAATAGACAGTCCATATAGGCAGAATCTTTTTTCCAGGATAGGGGAATCAAGAACTAAATAAGGTGAGAGGGTAAAGATTTAATAGAGGGGCCATTTCCTCACACATTTCCTCATTGGTATATGGTAAGAGCTACCAGAAGAAGCGGATGATGTCGGTAATATCACAGCACTTAAAAGATATTTAGATAGAAAAATGGATAGGAAAAGTTTAAAGGGATAGGGACCAAACTCAGGTAAATGAGACCAGCTTGGGGCAACTTGGTTGTCATGGGTAAGTTGAGCTGAGAGGCCTGTTTCTGTACTGTATGACTTCAAAAACGGGAATAAGTGAATGGAATTACATTTAAAACAAAATAAATCTACTCTGCTGCATTTTCCACCAGGTTAGTGGTCTCACTGCTGGTTTAAAACCGTTTGTTATATATTATTTTAATTGCTGACGCCAAAACGTTGAATATTTATGATGACCAGAAGCCCCCGGCCGTGAGTGACAAACCTTTGGGAGCACACAGGCCTTTCTTCGTAACTCTATGTATTTATACCTTGCTGAATGTGATGATAAAATTGACGCAAATTTTAGGAAGGAGCAAGGTGTTGAGTCCTTGACATCATCCAACACACACGAGAGGACTGGGACAGTACAGGTAACATTGCCTGCCTCCTTGCTGAACTTACTTTAGTTTTTAGTTTGGAGATACAGCGTGGAAACAGCCCTTCGGCTCACCGAGTCCGCGCCGACCAGCGATCACCCGTACACTAGTTCTCTCCTTCACACTAGGGACAATTTACAGAATGCAATTAACATACAAACCTGCGCGTCTTTGGAGTATGGACGGAAACCGGAGCACGCAATCACAGGGAGAACGTGCAAACTCCGTACAGACATTCACCCGTAGTCAGGATGGAAGCCGGGTCTCTGGCACTGTAATAGCCCTGTCCCATGGTACGAGTTCATTCCAAGAGCTCTCCCGAGCCTTAAAAAAATCAAACTCGTGGTAAGCACGGAGAATGAACGTAGCGGGTACGTCGGAGCTCGGGGACATCTCTTAGCGGCTTGTAGCGCTAACGGCAGGTACTCGGGAAGAATCGCTAATGGCAGACAAGCACGGGAAGATTCGTGAAGATTTTTCAACATGATGAAAAATGGCCACGAGAGCCCCGAGTACCGACGAGTGGCCATTACAGTAAATCTCCGAGGTCGAATCAGGGCAAAACTCGGGAGAACTCTTGGAATGAACTCGTACCGTGGGACAGGGGTTTAAGACAGCGACTCTACCGCTGCACCAATGTGCTGCCCACATTGGAATTGGAAACGCTCCTCTGGATTTCAAAGACACCTTCAGCGGGGGTCAAAGGAATCCCTTCACCACTGAGCTGGCCGGGGAAGACTTGTGCAGCGGCACGCCATGTTACAAATCATACTCCGCGTTGAACAAAGGAACCAGAACTGAGGGCCTCTCTCCCTGGAGCAGTAACTCAGCGAGTTCCCCCCTTCACTGCTTTCCGTGATCAAATGCGAGAAGAGAGAAAAATACAATTGATTGCAACCAACCCAAAAGCTGGAAGAAGTAATAAAAGCAGCAACTTTTCATTCCACCCTCCAGGGTCACTCCTGCTTTTTTTTTTGCCCAATATTAAAATGCATCTGTTGACATTTTTCAGCCCAGTTCGAAAAAGGCTGTGGATCAGCTGAAAGCAATTTGCTTGAAAACGCAGCTGCCAGGCGGATAAGATTTTCCTTAGTTCGTTTACTTTGAAATGCTTTTATAAATGCCAAAATACACAAGGCAGTGAAATTGCTGACACATGTGCTCCAAAGTACCACAGCCCCGCATTCTTTCATGTCCTCCTATGCTAAAATCACAGTTGTTTATTTAAAGTACCCAGAACACTTTAGCGCTATTAAGATACATGTTTTATAGTAAATCAAAATCCAATCACATTATAAAGCTCCTAAATGTTTATTATTAATTGTTTTTTGTTTGTTAGCCTTCTTTTTTTATTTGCGAGATATATTTATAGAAAATATTAACGGCCTTTCCATTTAGCTCGTAACCAAGATCTTATCAATACTAAAAACATTAGTATCAAAGCTATGTTATTAAGTGTTTCATGTAAAGAAACTTTTTCAGCATGTCGGTTATATAATATGCATCTCTGGAAAAGTGACCAGGTATTTAATTAACTTCCTAACTCCAGCGCTAATTGAAATTTCTTGTCACATTCTGGGAACGGGCTCAGAATGAAAGTCTTTTGATCCTTTGTTTCAGTACACAATGATTTTGTTAAGATATATCAATACGTGCTTGTTCGTGGACTCTTTTCTCAGCCTCGTGATGAAGGGCTTCATGTTTCAGCTAAAAAACCTCTGGAACTTGTACAGTGATCTGGAGAACTTTTCAGACATCAAGCCAGGAGTCCGCTCTGTGGAAATGATCTGAAGATCAATCTATGACTTTCAAGATTATTATTTTTTTTTGTTAAAGTGCTCAGTTACATCATGATCATTAGTTAAATGGAGATTTTGCCTCAATGTATATATGGGAATGTTCACTGACTCCATTACTCGTCTGTGATTTTCTTTAATAGGCCCAGAACTCCTGGATTATCCTTCATAGAGTCATGGAATCATACAGCTGAAAACAGGCCCTTCACCCCAACTTACCCATGCCGACTGACATGCCCCATCTACACTAGTCCCACCTGCCTGCATTTGGCCCACATCCCTCTAAACCTGTCCTATCCATGGACCTGTCTAATTGTTTATTTCCCTTGTGCAGGAAGGAACTGCAGATGCTGGTTTCAACCAAAGATAGACACAAAAAGCTGAAGTAACTCAGCGGGACAGGCAGCATCTCTGGAGAGAAGGAATAAGTGAATAAGACCATTTCTTCAGACTTATGTTTCTTATCCTGTGGATAGCTTCCTGGCTGTCTGGGATTTTCCTCAGGGGACGGTGTTTCATTGCGTTCTGTGGGGTCTGAGCAGAAGCATTGACTCTCTGGGATAGCCCCTTACTGAATTAGAGGTAATGTGGACAGAGTTTACTCAGGTGCTCTGCAAGTTTGAACCTCTGTCATTGTCTATTTACAATTCACACCGATCTGGACTGGAGCAGAAGCACCACCACCAAACCTGCCCCCTCCTCCCAACAGGTTGGACGAGGCAGCAGGTGAATGGGAATGCCATCACCCACTCAACACAAAATGCTGGAATAATTCAGTGGGACAGGCAGCATCTCTGGAGAGAAAGAATGTGTGACGTTTTGCATTGAGACCCTTCTTCAGGGCTTCAGAGTCACTGCCACAGCCACATATTCAACCCTTCCTTCCTACACATTCCTTCCGAGTCACTTGCTGCTGCTTCATTGTGGCCCGGTCTAAATCCTGGCACTCCCTCCCCAACAGCAGTCTCATCAGGTGGAAAGTGGTTCGAGAAGGTGGTTCGTACACAGTGAATGGTAGAACTCTGGGGTGTGTTCTTGGTTCTTGGTTCTTGGTTTCTTGGTCCTCCAAAATATTCCAAATGGAATTTAAACTGGAGGTGGTGAAGGGAGGGCTTAAGCCAGAAAGGGTTATTGGGAAGAAAGAGCTACTTTAAATTTAGTTGCATCTGGTTGGGTAACTATAGTTGGGTGGAGATTATTCCATGCTTTAATTGTGCGGGGGAAGAACGAATTGCTGTACACATCTGTCTTTGTAGCTGGGATCACAAATTGCATCGAATGCCCTCGTCTGCTCCTAATTGGTTTGGGTTTGGTGTAGGTCTTGTAGTCTATGTCGAGCTGGCCATTTAACATTTTGTAAAAACAGGTCAAACGGTGAGCTTCACGTCTGTCTTGGAGAGGGTTCCACCCCAGAGAATTCAGAAGTTTGGTGACACTCGCTTCTCTCTCTCACATAGGTGTTAGTAACAAATCGAGCTGCCTGTCTTTGGACACGTTCGATGGAAGAAATGTTTTTATTTGTGTATGGGTCCCATGCTGCAACTGCGTAGTCCAAATGAGGTCTAACGAGGGTGAAGTATAGCTTCTCCTTGACAGAAGTTGAACAATGATGAAAGTTGCCCCTCAGAAAGTCTAGGACACCTGTTGCTTTCACCGTTGCATGATGAGTCTGACCATTCCAACGCAGATCATTCTGCAATTTGATGCCAAGATACTTGGTTTGTTTGGATTCTTCAAGGGTGTTGTGGAGCAGAGGGATCTAGGACTGCAGGTACACTCCTTGAAGTTGGCATCACAAGTAGATAGGTTGGTCAAGAGGCTTTTGGTACATTGGCCTTCATCAGTCAGAATATTGAGCAGAGAAATTGGGAGGTGATGTATATAAGGTGTTGATGAAGCAGTTATGTAAGATGTTGATGGGGCCACATGTAGAGTATTGTGTTCAGTTTTGGTCACAATGTTATAGGAAATATGTTGTCAAGCTGGAAAGGGTGCAGAAAAGGTTGCCAGGACTCGTGGCTGAGCTATAGCGGGAGGGTGAGCAGGCTAGGACTTTATTCCTTGGAGCGCAGGAGGATGGGGTGTACAAAATCATGAGAGGAATAGATCGGGTGAATGCACAGAGTCTTGAGACTTGCTTAGACTTGGGGAATCAAGAACCAGAGGACATAGGATGAAGGTGAGGGGGGAAGATTTGATAGGAACCTGCGGGGTAACTCTTCCACACAAAGGGTGGTGGGTGTATGGTATGAGCTGCTGGAGGAGGTAGTTGAGCCAGGTACTATTGCAACATTTAAGAAACATTTAGACAGGTACATGGATAGGATAGGTTTAGAGGAATATGGGCCAAATGCAGGCAGGCGGGACTAGTGTAGATGGGGCATGTTGGTCGGCTTGGGCAGATTGGGCTGAAGGGCCTGTTTCTGTGTTGTATGGCTCTATGACGTGACTATCCAAGGACAATTAAAGAGAAACAATAAGTGCTGGCCTTATCAGTAACACCAACATCCCAAAGGACCAATAAATAATGAATTAATAGTGGTGTTCTGAGTTCCATTATAGCGAACACAATTCCATGTAGTTATGCATTGGATCTGCACAAATTGTCAACAAAACACAAAATGCTGACCCACCTCAGCGGGTCAGGCACCATATATGGAGGGGCGTGGGGTAGGTGACTTTTCAGGTCAGGACCCTTCTTCAGACTGGTTGTAGTTGGGGAGAGAAAGCTGGAAAAAAGAGTTTGAGTTGGGACAAAGCCTGGCAAACAACAGATGAAGATAAACACAAAATGTTGGAGTAAACTCAGCGGGTCAACTAGCATCTTTGGAGGTGAAGTAGTAGGTGACATTTCACCCTTCTTCAGACTGCTCCGAAGAAGTCTCCAGACTCAACAAAATCATGAGAGGCATAGATAGGATAGAGAGTTAGAACTTTTTTCCTTGGCTGGGAATGTCAAATACTACAGCTTTATGATGAAATGGGGAAGTTTAACGGAGAGTTGCAGGGGTAGTTTTGCTTACACAGAGTGTGGTGGGCACCTGGAAAGAGCTGCCAGGAGGTGGTGGAGGCAGATACGATTCAGGTGCACTCCAATACATCCCGCCTTCCAGCATTACATTTCACTACTCTTCTCTTATCTGAGACCCCTTTGTCTCCTGGGTAGACAAAAATGCTGGAGAAACTCAGCGGGTGAGGCAGCATCGATGGAGGGAAGGAAATAGGCAACGTTTCGGGTCGTAACCCTTCTTCAGACCCCTTTGTCTCTAGACTTTGTCACTTACTCCACCCATCAGCTAACCAAAACCCCCTCACCCCCTAACCAAAACCCCCTCAGGCTTTGTTCCGCCCCCACCTCTCTTTTCCAGCTTTCTCTCTCCCACTCCAAACATTGTGAAGAAGGGTCCAGATTTTAGACTTTAGAGATACAGCGTGGAAACAGGCCCTTTGGTCCACTGACTCTACATCGACCAGCGATCACCCCTTACATTAGCACTATCCTATACACTAGGGACAATTTTACAAATTTTACCAAAGCCAATTAACCTAAAAACCTGTGCATCTTTGGAGTATGTGAGGAAACCGGAGCACCCAGAGAAAACCCACTCAGCCCCCGGGAGAACGTGCAAACTCCATACAGACAGCACTCGTAGTCAGGATTGCGCCCGGGTCTCTGGCGCTGTAAGGCAGCAACTCTACCGCTACACACTGTGTGTCGCCCATACATACAGTATGAAACTCTAATAATTGCCTGGTGATTTAAACATTGGTTTAAATCTAATTCAATTGCTTTAAATCATTATTCTGACCCTCAGATGTAAGTGTATTTAAGTTGCCTGAGATTTCCCTCCACACTACCTACCTGTATAATTGTGGAATTTTAGATGGGCACATGGATATGCAGGAATGGAGAGATATGGATCATGTGCAGGCAGATAAGATTGTGTCTTGGCATCATGCTCGGCACAGATAATGTTTAGTTTGGTTTATTACCTATGTACAGTGAAAAGCTTTTGTTGCGTGCTAACCAGGCAGTGGAAAGACAATACATAATTCCAATCGAGCCATCCACAGTGTACAGATATATGATAAAAGGAATAACATTTAATGCAAGATAAAGTTGATTCAAAATAGTCCGAGGGTCTCCAATGAGATAGATAATAGCTCAGGACTGCTTTCTACTTGCTTGTAGGATACTTCAGTTTGCTGATAACAGCTGGGAAGCAACTGTCCCTGAATCTAGAGCTGTACATGTTCATACTTCTGTAGCTCTTGCTTGATGGGAGAAGGGAGAAGGGGAGTGGACCTTCGTCTTGCGATTCATCTTTGATTATTTCAATGGTCTTGCTGAGGTAGCGTGATGGATAAATTGAGTCAAATGAAGGGAAGGTTTGTGTGATGGTCTGGGCTGCGTCCACAATCCTCTTGAGCTGAAGGGCCTGTTCCTGTGTTGCACTGTTCGATGTTTGATGCATGGCCTGTTGGTTCTGTACTTGCAGTTTTCCTGATGAAATTCAGAACGCTTGTCTATACCAGTGGCGGCGACATTAAACAGCCGGCTTTTAATCACTTCCCAGGTTCAAATAAGTTAATAAAATGCTTCAAGCCCAGCCTGATAACACATGATATCACTGTGTTTCTGAATTTATTGCTTCAGAGACACTCAGTGCCCAGTGCTTTTAATTAGTTTCTTTTCATTCAAGGTGGTTTTGATTTTATTACTGGCTCGTGTATCTTGAATATTGTAATCTATTCAGACGAAGGGTCTTCAACCTGAAATGTCAACTGTGTTAGCCTTTTTCCCCCTTACCTCAGATGCTGCCTGACCAGCTGAATATTTCCAGCATTTTTCTGTTTTTGGCTTCATGTGTAAGGTGGGGACGGGACAAAGCCTGGTTAGTGATAGGTGGATAGGTAGACATAAAAAGCTGGAGTAACTCAGCGGGACAGGCAGCTCGACCCGAAACGTCACCCTTTCCTTCTCTCCAGAGATGCGGCCTGCCCCGCTGAGTTACTCCAGCTTTTTGTTTCTATCCTCAGTTTAAACCAGCATCTGCAGTTCCTTCTTACACAAGTGAGAGGTGGAAACAGCTGAGGGGTGTTTGATTAGCAGGCGGGTGGAGTTTGTACACAGATTTAATGAGCAAAATAGATGTCTTGTTCTAAAGGATAGTGGAGAGGTGAGACAATTTGAATCTTCTCTTGAAATTGAAGTTGGGGGGGGGTTCATGTTGCTAATCTATAAGGCGTTAATGAGGCCACCTATTGTGTTCAGTTTTGGGCAGTGCTGGAGGAACTCATTGGGTCAGTCAGCATCTGTGGAGGGAATGGACAGGTGTAATTTCTTGTCTGCACTGAGTATCTGGAACAGCTTTATGATGCCCTATTGGACTCTCCAAGTCCTCCTCTGGCACTGTACTCCACCCTTTAGTCATTGTAGTGTAACTGCAGGTGTGGAACCCTCATCCCTCACCTGAGTTTCCTTTATGCCTCCTAGTTCTCTTCCCCCAGACGCCACAAGGACAGAGATCTCCATGTCCTCACCTTTCACCCCACCAGCCTTTGCATCCAACATCATCATCATCCTACATTTAGCTTGCTTTAGAGATACAGTGTGGAAACAGGCCCTTTGGCCCACCGAGTCCATGCTGGCCAACGATCACTAGTTCCATCCTACACACTAGGGACAATTTACAGAAGCCAATTAAGCTACAGACTTGCTCGCCTTTGGAATGTGGGAAACCGGAGCACCAGGGAGAACGTGCAAACTCTGTACAGACAGATCTGTAGTCGGGATCGAACCCGAGTCACCACTGTGCCACACAACACTTAATAAGTTTTAAATTACAGAAGTTTATAAAATGATGAGAGACATAGATAAGGTAGAAATCACAACCTTTTTCCAAGGGTGAAAATGTCAAAGAGTAGAGAGTGTAGCTTTAAGGTGAAAAGGATAATACGCAAAGGGAACAGCGTGGACTTTCCATTGCGGAGTGGGTGAGCCCTTGCCGGGGGTCGCCAGATGAAGAACTGGGACCGCCAGCCTGCGGCCTACAACGTACTGAAGCCGCGGTCGACGGAGCTTCTAGCCATGGGTGAGGTCTGGACTTTAAGAGCTCCGACCGCCGGCCTGCGGCCTATAACATCGTGAAGCCCCGGTCTCCAGTAGGAAGCGGCTGATTCGGGACCTCCAACCCGCAGAGTGTCCGTCCCTCCCGACGTCGGGGTTTTGAGCATCCCGACGAGAGGGCCTGAACATTGGGCCACCCGTAGCGGCGACTGCGGAGAGTTCATGGCCCCGACCACAGATGACCAAAGGAGGTTGACTGACATAGTTATTGCTTTCCACCACAGTGAAGAATGTGGATTCCCCTGTGGTGGGTGTTCATGTTATATTCTATTGTGTATTGTGCTCTTTTGTTTGTATGGCTGGAGGATTTTACCCACAAGAAGTGATTGTTAGAGTCAAAGTATCATGCAGAAACAGGCCCTTTGGCCCAACTCATCCATTCTAGCCAGATGCCCCATCTAAGACATCAGCATCTGTAACTCGTTTTCACTTGGCTCAAAGCTAACACTGGCCTTTTTTCTTTATCATTGTTACTTTTTTTTTTATCATATCTTTCATTCATTTGTTCTATATCTCTCTATATCACCGTCTATACCTCTTGTTTCCCTTTCCCCTGACTCTCAGTCTGAAGAAGTATCTCTGCACAAAACGTCACCTATTCCTTTCCTCCAGAGATGCTGTCTGACCCGTTGAGTTACTCCAGCTTTTGTATCTAGCCCCATCTAACTTAGGCCCGTTTGCCTGCATTTGGCCAATATTCATCAAAAACATTCCTCTCCAAGTACCTGTCCAAATGTCTTTTAAATGTTGTTAATGAACCTGCCTCAACCATTTCTACTGGCTCCTTGTTCCATATACCCACCACTCTCTGTGAGGGAAAAGCTGGCCCTCAAGTTCCTGTTAAATCTTTCCCCTCTCACCTTAATCCTGAGCCCTCTAGTTCCTGATGCCCCCTACCCTGGGAATAAAGACACGGTGCGTTCATCCCATTGCCTCTGTTATACTTACAGGAAAATAATCACAGCTAAGTCTAGAGCCACAAAACCTGGTCACATATGTACCAGTGAGGCTAATTAACTTACGAAGGATTCAGGCTATAGATTATTTATATATAAACAGGCCTTTGGGCCAGCCGAGTGTGTGCCGACCAGTGATCCCCGCATACTTACACTATATTACCCACTACAGGGACAATTTACATTTATACCAAGCCAATTGACCTACAAACCTGTACGACTTTGGAGTGTGGGAGGAAACCGAAGATCTTGGAGAAAATCCACGCGGTCGCGGGGAGAACGTACAAACTCTGTACAGACAGCACCCGTAGTCGAGATCGAACCCAAGTCTCTGGCGCTGAAAGCGTTGCCAGGCAGCAACTCTACCGCTGTGCCACCATGCCGCCTCTGTCCATTTTTTTGGGTACATGAGGTTGGTTTTGGATTCAGAGACAACTTCTTCCCAGCTGTCATCAGTCAACGGAACCATCCTATAACCAACTAGAGAGCAGTCCTGACCTACCATTTACCTAATTGGAAACCCTCAGACTATCTATACCTGGCAGCGCCTCTCTGGAGAAAAGGGATGGATGACGGGGTCGGAGAAGATAGAACCAGTATGAATGGGTGATTGATGTTTGGAGTGGTGGGATGAAGGGCTTGTTTCCATGCTTTATCCTTAAACTAGACTCAAAACTAAACCATTGTCACTCATGTGGTCCCTTGGCTTCCCTTGTTAAAGGGGTGTCCCCACTGGACTCTGCCCCTCAATGCCCAGCAACAGAAAGACCCTCGACTGTGGTCCTCCCCCACAAAGCCTTGGCATTGGCTGCACCGAGCTTCAGTGCGTTCCTGATGGATAATGGAGCAGCGGAATTGAGAGACATAAGCTTCTGTTGAGACTGATCTCAACCTGATCTCCTAATTGCCAAACACTTTAACTCCCCCTCCCATTCCACACTGGCCTTTCTGTCCTGGGCTTTCCCCATTGTCAGAGTGAGGCCCAGTGCAAATTGGAGGAACAGCTCCTCATATTTTGCTTGGGCAGCTTACACCCCAGTGGTATGTACATTGACTTCTCTAACTTCAAGTAACCCTTGCTTTCCCTCTCTCTCCATCTCGCCCCTTTCCAGTTCTCTGATCAGTCTTACTGTCTCCAACTCCATTTTCTCCGCTTGCTTTATTGTTACCGTCTCCCAGCTAACAATAATATTCTACATTTCCCTTGATCCTCATTCCCTTTGTCCTGTTTTCACACCTTACAATTTCTTATCTATACACTTCCTTATCTATGTAGCTCCCACTCCCCTGACATCAGGCTGAAGAAGGGTCTCGACCCGAAACGTCACCCATTCCTTCTCTCCAGAGATGCTGCCTGTCCCGCTGAGTTACTCCAGCATTTTGACTACATTCTGTTCGCTCCGTGTGTCAAACGACGTGTCGCTCGCTGTTGGCTTCTGTCGTCGTCCAACATGTTGACAGAATTGGTCGTCACAGAGCGCATCGTGTTGTCGTCGTTTCCGGGGATCGCCACCAGGAGGTTTCCGCCAAAGATCCTAGATCCTCTATAATCTTTGGTTTCTGCCATGATCCCCGACCTCCTGTTGAGACTGTCGGTTATTACGGAGAGACTGGGTCGATGGGTGAAGTTCCCTCTCCCACCATTCTACACACATCCTGACCAACTCTACCAAACCTGACACCACCATGTTATAATTCCATTAATGACCGTAAGGTAAATTCTAAAGAAACATTGAATCAGAAATTCAAGGTTCGTCAAAAAACAGTGTTCTGTACCTGATTGGATTGTAATTTGACCCTCTGTGAGATTTATTTGTGTTCTTTGCACTCCCCGCCATTGAAAGGTTCTATTTAGAAGCAGGCTGCGTGTCTACGATGGCATGTTAACCACTTGCACTGACCCGGAGCAAGTGTTTCCCCTCAACGGAGGGTGCACGAGAGACAAACTAATTAGGACCAGTCTAACTGGGAACAACAACAAAACCAGATGTGGGAAACCGGCGGGATGAAATTCCACCAAGACAGGGGGAGAGGGGGGGGAGAGGGGGGGGTGTAGGTGAGGTCTGTGTACAGCGGTGCAATGGCAGGGTTGTTGCCTCGCAGCGCCAGAGACCTGGATTCAATTGTGACCTCGGGAGCTACTGTATCTGTATCATTCATCCTGTGAATGCATGGGCTTCCTCCAGGTGCTCAGGTTTCCTCCCGCATCCCAAAGAGGTGCAGGTTTGTAGATTAATTGACTTATGTAAATTGCTCCGAGTGTGTAAGATGCAAACCTAGTGTGTGGGTGATCAATGGTAAGCGTGGACTCGATGGGCCAAAAGGCCCGTTTCCACTCGTATCTGTGTATATATATAAGTATGTTTCTCTCTTCGGTGTAAACCAGCATCTGCAGTTCTTTCCTAAACAGTGTGTGTATATGTACATGTATGTATACGTGTATGTACATGTATGTATACGTGTACGTGTGCCTGTACATCATGGCGACTTTAGTTCAGTTTAGGGATACAATGTAGAAACTCTTCAGCTCACTAAGTCTGCAATGACCAACAATCACCCTGTATACTAGTTCTATCCTACACTCTAGTGACAATTTACAGAAGCCAATTAACCCACAAACCCGCACGTCTTTGGAATGTGGGGGTAACCAGTGCACCCGGAGAAAACTCACGTGGTCACAGGGAGAACGTGCAAACTCCGTACAGACAGCACCCATAGTCAGGATTGAACCCGAGTTTCTGGTGCTGTAAGGCAACAACTCCACTGCGCCACCATGCTGCACAATGAATGCATGAATTAGAATACACAATCTCATTATTGGTTAAAGAGTCGGTTTTCTTCCTGGATTCCCCTCTCCTCTCCACCTTCAAAATGGTGTCTTTGGTATTTATGGTTTTGGCTGATTGAAAGTTTCAGCATGGAATCAGGACCTTCGGCCCATTGACTCCATGCCAACAATCGATCATCTGGTTACAAATAAAAACACACAGTGCTGGAGTAACCCAGCGGGTCAGGCAGCATCTCTGGAGAAGATGGATAGGTAATGTTTCAGATCTGGGACCTTCTTCAGACTGATTGAAGTGGTGGGGGGGGGGGGGGAGAAAGCTGGGGGCAGGCCAAAGTCCGGCAAGTGATAGGTGGATACAGTTGAGGGGGGTTGGGTTTTATTGACAGATGGTTGAACCGAGGCCGGAGATGGGAAGAAGACAGAAGGCGAAGAGATACGGAGACAAGAGGTGCAAAAAGTGAAGCCAGAGGAAAGGTGGAAGAGCAGGGGGGAGTCGGAAAGGGTAGTTGTTGGTTAGTTACCTGAACTTGGAGAATTCAATGTTCACACCGTTGGGGTGGAAGCTACCCAAGTGGGACATGAGGCGCTGTTTGTTCCTCACTCTGACAATGGAGGTGGCCCAGGACAGAGAGGTTGGTGTGGGAATGGGCAGGGGATTTATCCAGTCAGCAGAAAGACACAATACATGATTACTATCAAACCATCCTCAGTGTACAGATACAGGATAAAGGGAATAATGTTTAGTGCAAGATAAAGTCACTCTAATTCCATGTTTTTCCACTTTCTCATCCACTCCCTACGCACGTGAAACACTCTTACAGTAACCTACAAACTGGCACCTCTTTGGGATGTGGGAGGAAACTGGAGCACCTGGAGGACACACTGATCTGTTTTGTAGTAAATGCCTACTATTTTCTGTGTGCTGAAGCAAAGCAAGAATTTCATTGTCCTATCAGGGACTCATGACAATAAACTCACTTGAACTTGAACTTGAAATCCAGGAAGAATGTGCAAACTCCACAAGGACAGCGCCCGAGATCAAGATGCAACTGGGTTCTCTGGCGCTGTGAGGGAGCAGCGCTACAAGCTGCGCCACTGGATGGGAAAATCACTCAGTATCGGATCCCAGGCTTGTTTTCGTTCATGCACAGCCTTAGTCAAAGAACCTCAAGATAGTCCCAGGTCCCCCCCCCCCCCCCCCCCCCCCGATTGGCAATGGATAGGTGGCACGGTTGCTGGGTGAAGATATTCACATCACCCCGTTGGCAGGCAGTACCCGTCCACTCTTTGTCCGCATGCCGCAGTGCTACTGCTGCCACAACAGCTGGCAGCTGGAATCTCTTTGCTGCATTTCACAACAACAACAAAATAATCAAAAGGAAAAGCCACGGTGAGCAATCTGGTAGAGACAAGGAAAGCTAATTGCAAGGAAATACCGGATTACCTGCGAGCTTGCAAGTTGAACTGGAGCCCTCAAAGCATTGAAGGCTTGGGGCTGACAACTGCAGTGGGAGGGGAAGCCGCTTCTTTCATTGATAATTTTATTCAGCCTGAAGAAGGGTCTCGACCCGAAACGTCACCCATTCCTTCTCTCCAGAGATGCTGCCTGTCCCGCTGAGTTACTCCAGCTTTTTGTGTCTATCTTTCATCGACTTGGTTGGTTGTTGGGACAGTGGGTGTCTCTGCCCAGGAGGTGATTTAGGTGATATTGGACCACACTCACTGCAGGCTGGAAGAATCTCAGGGGGGGGTTGAGAGCAGGGCGGTGAGAGGGAAGTTGCACATGCACATCTCGTATGTGTATGTGACAAATAAACTTGACTTGACTTGACTTGACTTCCCGGGGCTGCAGTGTCCAAGCCAATTATTCAATGGTTCTTTTATTGTCTCGTGTACCAAAGGTGCAGTGAAATACATGATATTTGTATAGAGATCCGTGCGATTGTTGCCGTATGTAAAGACAATCTGGATGAAGTACCCCGTGCATAGACAAACCCACTGAGTGTATTTGCGATAGTCGCCAGGTTTTGGCAGCATTTACACAGTCCAAGCTACATTGGTGCAAAGGCCCATTGCAGCCGTCGTTCATTCAGTTCACAGAATGAGTCTGAAGAAAGGTCTCGACCTGAAACGTCACCCACTCCTTCTATCCAGAAAAGCTCCCTGACCCACTAAGTTACTCCAGCATTTTGCGTCTTATAGAAACATAGAAAATAGGTGCAGGAGTAGGCCATTCGGCCCATTCGGCCCTTCGAGCCTGCACCGCCATTCAATATGATCATGGCTGATCATCCAACTCAGTATCCCGTACCTGCCTTCTCTCCATACCCCCTGATCCCCTTAGCCACAAGGGCCACATCTAACTCCCTCTTAAATATAGCCAATGAACTGGCCTCAACTACCTTCTGCGGCAGAGAATTCCAGAGATTCACCACTCTCTGTGTGAAAAAGGTTTTCCTCATCTCGGTCCTAAAAGATTTCCCCCTTATCCTTAAACTATGACCCCTTGGGTTTCTTGGGGAATCTTTGGTTCGCCAGCAAGCTGGCCTTCTCCTTTCAGGAGTGGGAAGACTATACATAATTACACTCAAGCCGCCCAGCACTGTGTGTCTTTTATTTTGTATACCGGCATCTGCAGTTACTGAGTCTACTCTTAAAATCCCCATGGGGCCGTTATGTGATTTTTGGGCCGAATAACGCTTGACCTGATCAGTTCATTCTGATGGTGATGTTGGGGATAGTACTTGGTTGACCTACAATATGGGTAGTGGGATTGACAATGGTTATTGAGTAACCTGTAGTAGTGATATTGGGGTTAGAGGTAGTTATTGGTTAACCTGTAGCAATTGATGTTGGGGTAGTTATTGGGTAACCTCAGGTAATTGATGGTGTTGGGGTAGTTATTAGTTAACCTGTAGAAGTGATGCTGAGGTAGTTATTGGTTAACCTGCAGTAGGGCTGATACAGATGCTGTAAATCTGAAATAAAAACAGTTGCAGCAAATACTCAGCAGGTCAGGCAGCACATGTGGAGGGAAAAAGAATCAGCATCTGCGTTCCGATGAAAGGTATTTGAAACATTGACTGCATTGCTCCCTCCGTAGATGCGTGATAAGTGTTCCCTACAGTGATTTCATGCCCCTGACCTCGGGTGCTGTCATTTACCCACTTTGCCACCATATCCAAATGTTAACGTCACTAGATCACATCACTGTACAAATGAGAAAAGCAACACCAAAGGATTCTACCGCTCAAAACTGGGTCGAAAGCACAGATCACTCCACCACTCCACAAGAAGGCTCTGCAGAGAGTAGT
Source organism: Leucoraja erinaceus (assembly GCF_028641065.1). Lineage (NCBI taxonomy): Eukaryota > Metazoa > Chordata > Chondrichthyes > Rajiformes > Rajidae > Leucoraja > Leucoraja erinaceus. The sequence goes on from NC_073407.1 coordinate 10,132,789, forward strand.
GCGTTCAGCCAAACACACTATGGGAACTTCACTCGCCCCCCCTGCAGGAACTATACAACAGGAGGTGCAACTCCAGAGCAAATAAAATCATGGGAGACCCCTTCCACCCCTGCAACGGACTGTTCCAGCTGCTACGGTCAGGCAAACGCCTCCGTTGCCATGTGGTGAGAACGGAGAGGTTGAGAAGGAGTTTCTTCCCAGAGGCAATTCGGACTGTAAACGCCTATCTCACCAGGGACTAACTCTACTGAACGTTTTTCCTTCCATTATTTATTATGTAAAAGAATATGTGTGTTATGATTGTGTTTATAATTTGTTTGGTTGTTTTGTTGTTTGTCTTTTGCACAAAAGTCCACGAGCATTGCCACTTTCATTTCACTGCACATCTCGTATGTGTATGTGACAAATAAACTTGACTTGACTTGACTTGACTTGATGCACAAAATTGTCAGCCCATTTTTTGTACTTAGTTTTGAAGCTTTGGTAATGGTTCAAACTCAATGACAGATTTCCTGGAAGAATGGTTTCAGTGGCGCAGCTGGTAGAGCTACTGCCTCACAGCGTCATAGACCCAGGATCAATCCTGGCCTCCGGTGCTGTCTATGTGGAGTTTGCATGTTCTCCCTGTGACCACGTGTTTTTCTCCGGGTGCTCCGATTTCCACACACATAACTAAGACGTGCGGGTTTGTTGGTTAATTGGCCGCTAATGTGAAATGGGAAAGTGGGATGGAAAGTGGGATAACATAGAACAAGGGTGAATGGGTGATCGATAGTAGGTGTGGACTCAGTGGGCCAAAGGGTCTCTTCCCAAACTGTATCTTTCAATTCAACTCAAAAATAACGTTCGGTGACAACTGTTTGCACCCGGGATCCTTGTTTCAGGAAAGTCAGATTGTTGCCTGTTTCCATCACACTTCTGATGTTAGAATGATTCTGATTTAGTTTAGTTTAGGTTAATGATATAGCATGGAAACAGGCCCTTTGGCCCAACGAGTCCACACCGACCAGAACCCTACACACACTAGGGACAATGGGGAGAACGTACAAACTCCGTACAGACAAGCACCTGTAGTCAGGATCGAACCCAGGTATCTGGCGCTGTAAGGCAGCAACTGTACCATGCCGCCCACTGTTAGAATGATTTGCCTGGTTAGCACGCTTGTCACTGTATCTCTGCACACGTGACAATAATAATCTAAACTAAACTAAAAAAAGGGGATTAGGTGGGTTAGGCTGGTGTGGACTCGATGGGCTGAAGAGGCTGTTTCTGAGCCCTGTGACTGCAGGACAATCAGACATTGTTGTACTTTAGATGCAGGAACCTACAGATGCTAGTTTACTAAAAAAGACAGAAAGTGCTGGAGTAAATCAGCATCATGGGGAACATGGATGGGCGATGTTTTCGGTCGGGACCCTGCTTGCACTTTTGTTGGTCTGAACTGTTGCACTCTGTGTTTCTCTACCTGCATGTAAAGGCTGCATGGAGGTTTCCTTTGAAAGCCGTTGGATGCAATTGTCCTTCAAATGTTGGCGATTACAGAACTCGTTACGAACAGTGCTGTGCTTTATTGGTTACTTATTGCCAAATTTGTGAGATCGATTATTCCCACATGCTCTGGTAAATACCCTTTGCAAACAAACGAGCGCAAATGTATTTTTAAACGCACCGATTTCAGCAACTGTTTCAACATGTACAGTTGTCAGAATAGAAGTGATTCATTGTGAAAAGCCCCATACATCGATTCTTGGCGCCGCGCTGTAAATGGGCTGTTTGAGGAGCAGTGAGACACTTGCTGGACTAATGTAGTTTGGTTATCGTAGCCAAAGCAATTAAACAATGCTAGCTACAATGTCCTGGCTGCATAAACACAGAGCTGCAGTTCTGGCACAGGAACCCATTCATGTACATAACCCTGGGCAATATCTTATCCCTCAGATCTCCAAAGCAGCTAATAATTTTACGATATTATTCAGTGAAGGCTTGACCCGTGCAAACAGATCTAAATGATAAAGGTTCTGAATGTAATGGAGTATATAAATCACACCTCCATGTTTCCACTGCTAACATGTGGGACCAATTGGGATTCGAAAATAGCTGCAGTACTAGCTTATCTGAGACTGCATATGTGGAATCCACAGAATGATTTGAGGCCATTCAACCCATTTGCACCTTTGCCTGCTCTGTGGCGGGTCGCTCCTATTCTGCTGCTATTCCTCATGGACCAGTGACTTTAATCCACAATGTGGCAACTCTCTGCATGCTGTTCCATGAGGATCTATTGTTCTCATGTATGGAATCATCTGCCTGGATAGCTGCACTGCTGCGGACAGGAAGGCACTACAACGGGTGGTGAAAACCGCGCAGCACATCATCGGTGCCCCGCTCCCTGCCATGGATGCCCTCCACCGAAAACGGTGTCTGAGACGGGCTGGGAAGATCATCAAAGACCCCTCACACCCCAACCATGGACTGTTTGCCCTCCTCCCATCAGGGAGGCGGTACAGGAGCCTCAGGTCACGTACTAGTAGGATGAGGAACAGCTTCTACAACAATATAATCACATTGCTGAACTCGGAGTCCCGCCGATAGATTTCTCTGGTCCCTCCGTCCCCATTGTTTAATTATTCTGTATTTCTTGATTATTCTGTATCTTCTCTCTTTCTATTTTTTTTTTCTTTATGTACAACTACTACGGACTGACGCAAAACTGCATTTCGTTGTACTCATACTTGTATTAGTGCGATGACATTAAAGTTGAATTGAATTGAAAAACAAAAAGCACTTCATTGTATCTCCGCACACGTCACAATAAAGAAACCATTGAATCATCGACTCTTTCTCCGGAGACTGAAGAAGGGCCTCGACCAGAAGTGTCACCCATTCCATCTCTCCAGAGATACTGCCTGTCCCACTGAGTTACTCCAGCATTTTGAGTCTAACCGGTTTAAACCAGCATCTGCAATTCCTTCCTACACAACTCTTTCTCCGGTTCTCTTTAGAAAGTTGCTGTTGCATCTGCTTCCACCAACATTTCAGGCATTCATAAGTCAAGTCGAGCTGATTGACCAGATTCAGGAACAGTTTCTTCCCCACAGTCATCAAACTACTCAACGGTCCACCCATAAGCTCGGGGCTTGTCCCAGATCTCCCATCCTACCTTATTGTAGACCTTGCACTTTTTCTTATCTGCACTTTCTCTGTAACTACTGAAACACTATATCCTGCCCTCTGCTATTTTCCACTTTGCACTACCAGTTGTACTTGTCTACTGCTTGATTGTACTCATGTTTAGTACGAGTTCACTGGATAGCACGCAATGTTTTTCCATGTATCTCGGTACACGCGACAATAATAAGCAGTATTGGCATATGCGCAAGTGTGGTGAGGTACAAGTACAATAAAAAATCTTGCTTCCATTAGCATCACAGGCACATAAACTCAGCCAAACGCACATGAATAACAATAACACAAATAACATTTCTAAAAGAAAGAAAAGAAGCGAAAAACAAGACATTGGTGCAAAACATAATGAAAGAGAAACACAAGCCACAGTGCGAGGTGCAGACTGAGGTGTTCCATTGATGAGGTAGGCCAAATCCATGCCGACCAGGGATCAGCCGGTGCACTGGCACTATCCTGCACACTAGAGACAAGGTACAGACCCCAATTAACCTACAAACCCGCACGTCTTTGGAGCGTGGGAGGAAACCGGAGCATCTGGAGAAAATCCATGCGGTCACGGGGAGAACGTACAAACTCCTTACAGACAGCACCCGTAGTCAGGATGGAACCCTGGTCTTTCACGCTGTAAGGCAGCAACTCTACCGCTGCACCCATAGCTTTAGATCACCTGAATCTGGTGACTGGGGACTTTCGGATTCTGCACCTCCTGCCTGATTTAAATCGTTTGTGATTTTGAATACCTTCATCAAAAACCTTCTAAACCTCAAAGAAATACAGAAAATGTTGGAAGCACTCAGCCTGTCAGGCAGCATCTGTGTAGAGAGATAAACAGAGATAATATTTCACATCTAAGACCTAAGACATTAGGTCTGGCAATCATTGGAGATGAAGTGAGCTTTAAGTTGCAGAGAAGGGGGAGAGAACAAAAAAACGCAAAAGATTTGCTTAGGTTAAGTTAGTTTAGAGATGTAGCATTGAAACAGGCCATTCGGCCCACTGAGTCTATGCTGACCATCGATCACTTGTTCACACTAACTCTATATTATCCACGGTACACAAAAATGCTGGAGAAACTCAGCGGGTGCAGCAGCATCTATGGAGCGAAGGAAATAGGTGACGTTTCGGCCCGAAACGTCACCTATTTCCTTCGCTCCATAGATGCTGCTGCATCCGCTGAGTTTCTCCAGCATTTTTGTCTACCTTCGATTTTCCAGCATCTGCAGTTCCTTCTTGAACTCAATATTATCCACCTTTTGCACACCCTCCCTACACATTCGGAGCAATTTACAGAGGGCCAATTAACCAATTAACCTAATGTACAAGCCCACTCATCATTGGCATGTGGGGGGAAACCGGAGCACATGGAGAAAACCCACATGGTCACATGGAGAACATGCAAACTCCACAAGACAACACTCAAGGTCAGGATCGAACCTGGATCTCTGGCTCTACCAGCTGCACCACTGAAAGACACAAATCAAGTGATAGGCATCAAACACTAACTACCTATACCTCTCTGTGGATGCTGCTGCCTTGTTAGGTATTTCCAAATTTGACTTAATCTTCAGATTTCCAGCATCTGTAATATTTTTCATTTGGATCAACGTTTACAATTTATGCTTAGTTCAAATTCAAGTTTATGCATGAGTACGATGAGATACAGGTACAATGAAAGTCTTGCTTGTAGTAGCATTACAGGCACATAGAATCAGAAAAACACACAAGAACAAATTAAACATTAAAAGAATTCTAAAAGAAAAACTACACAAAATAAAACAAGACGATATTACAAAAACATAATTAAAAACACGTCCATAGTAATGCAAGAATATGGGGTGAGTGAAATGTGATTGATGTCAATAGGTAGTTGATGGCTGATGTGGCCTCTGTGGGCTGTAGGGCCTATTTCCGTGCCAATAAACAAGACATGAGTGCAAAACACAATGGTCCGTAGTTCCCTGTTGCTGAGGCAGAGTTAGGGTTGTATAAATTGGTTCTTCTTCTTCTTCTTCTTCTTGCGTATGGCGTGCACAGCCTAAAGTTGTAGGACAGCTTGTTCTATTTGATCTTATTTGATTGTGCACGCCAGGTTGATTGCATTTGTCGAAACAGGGCGGACCACGTGAAGGTTGCAATCTCCCACCCCTGCAAGTTGGTTCAAGAACCTGATGTTTGTAGGAAAGTATTTGAAGTGGAAATAATATCATTCCTATCAGTTCCTTTGCCTATTTACGGTGGCATGGTGGTCGCAGCGGTGGAGTTTCTGCCTTACAGCACCAGAGACCCGGGTTTGATCCTGATGACGGCTGCTGTCTGTAAGGAGTTTGTACGTTCTCCCCGTGACCGCGTAGATTTTCCCCAGGTTTTCCCGAAAGACGTACGGGTTTGTAGGTTAATTGGCTTAGGTAAAAAAAATTGTAAATTGTCCCTTTTTTTTGTCCGTTGTAAATTGTAAATTGTCCGTAAAAAATTGTAAATTGTCCGTTTTTCCTTCTATTATTTATTATGTAAAATAATATGTGTGTTATGATTGTGTTTATAATTTGTTTGGTTGTTTTGTTGTTCCGCGAGCATTGCCACTTTCATTTCACTGCACATCTCGTATGTGTATGTGACAAATAAACTTGACTTGACTTGACTAGAGTTTAGAATAGTGCAGTCTACTTAGATTGCTGGTCGGCGCAGACTTGGTGGGCCGAAGGACTTGTTTCAACGCTGTATCTCCAAACTAAACTAAACTAAATATCCTGTTTCCCTCACAATACAGATTAACTCATAATTAACTGTAATTTATATGCAATCTAGCAACACTTAGACTTCTCAACATAACATTTAAATGGATTTTAAAGGCCTTCCAACTCATAGAGGCTTCAAAACACAAAGGGAAGAAGACATTACACTCATTTCCACTAATTTAAGTTTATTTCAGCCAGCTTGATCAGTTTGCGATGTTACGCTGAGTTTTAATTCTATTTTTGAAGAACTGACCCTTGCGTTTTCTATTGTGCTCCACTTGAAATAGCCAATCATCCATCGTTTAATATAATTTCAAAGTAACCCTTGTCCAGTAATCATCTTAATTCCTTCTAAAAGACCATGGTTTTTATGTTCAATTATTTAAACGTTTTCAGATGCGATTTGTATACCAACAAAAACTATTGAGCGCAAGGTTTGAGGAAAGGCACACTACTTGGTTTTTAAAGAAGACTTTTAGTAGTGTGCAGAAGAAAGTTCTGGAATGACTAGGAATCATCTACTTGGATCTTTTTGCCTGTGTCAGTTATTGACTACAAAGTGCACTGGGCACTGGAAGTTGTGGAGGTCAAGTGAGGTCACATCGGAATGTCCATCCAGCCCCAGTCATACAGTGAGTTCATAAGGTCATGAGTGGGTAGGAGCAGAATTAGGCCATTCGGCCCATCTAGCCTACTCCGCCATTCAATCATGGCTGATCTATCTCTCCCTCTCAACCCCATTCTTCTGCCTTCGCCTCATCACCCCTGACAGCTTGACCAATCAGGAACCTGTCAATCTCCGTCGTAAAAATATCCATCAACTTGGCTGCCACAGCCATCTTTTTTTTAGTTTAGTAGAGATACAGCGTGGAAACGGGCCCTTCGACCCACCGAGCCCGCACCAACACACTGGGAATAATATACACATACACCACCAATTAACCTACATCCCTGTACATCTTTGGAGCGTGGGAGGAAACCGAAGATCTCGGAGAAAACCCACATGGTCATTGGGAGCACGTTCAAACTCCGTAAAAACAGCACCAGTAGTCGGGATCGAACCCGGGTCTCTGGCGCTGCAAGTACTGTAAGGCAGCAACTCTACCGCTGCACCATCATGTCGCCCTGTGTGGCAATGAATTCCACCACCCTCTGACTAAAGAAATCCCTTGCATTCTCCTCAATCAGCCCACAGGTGTATCTATGCACTATATAACATTCTCCATCTTTTCAACCAGCAGTGTATCCATCCTCCCCTCCAATAAAGACACAAAGGGCTGGAGTAACCCAGTGGGTCGGCCAGCACCCCTAGAGAACATGGATAGGTGATGTATTGTGTCATAACCCTTCTTTAGACAGCCCTGCAATACATCCCAACCACTCGCTGGGTGAGGCAGCTTCTGAATTCCTCATTGGGTTTCCTGGTGGGTAGCTCCCAGTTGCACTCTTCCACTTCAAATGGAGACATTCTCTATGCACCTCCACTTCTCCAATTTCAATTAATATCCCCCACTGCACCCCATCTCGTTCCCCTGCCCTTCTCACCCCTATGCAAACCTGTCTCTCACACCAAAATCTGATGAAAGATAGTTCAAAGGTCTCCAATGAGCTAGATGGTAGGATGGCACAACAACCTTGGACGGATCAGTTACCTGATACCAGCTGGGAAGAAACTTATCTTCAGCTCCAGCTCCATCGATGTTAGGCCGCAGATCGACTGGAGCTACGACCTGGAAAACAATCGCATCTCCGTCAAGGTAAGAGATTGAAAAAAGGTTTCCCCCTCCCTCTCCTCCCCCTCCTCCCCCTCCCCCCTCCACATAAAACAAATCGGAGAACATTTACACAAACTGTTAAAACACACTAAAAATACCAAAAAAAAGACTAATAAACAGAGACTGTTGGCGAGGCTGCCAATTGTGCGGTGCTCTTGGTGGTGATACATATTCAAGCGAGAGATTTAACTCTCAGGGTTAAAGGAATGAAGGTATATGGGGAAGAAGCAGGAACGGGGTACAGATTTTAGATGATCATCCATGATCATATTGAATGGCGGTGCTGGCTCGAAGGGCTGAATGGGCTACTCCTGGACCTATTTTCTATGTTTCTATCCTTGACTTGAACCACCAACCCTTTACTAGACCTCGAACGCTGGCATGATCTCCTAGCCGACCCAACCTTGACCGCCGCCACCCTCATTGACTGCCTGCCCGATCTCCTTGACGGCTCCGACACAGAGTCCCTCCATGGGAAATCCGCTGCCCGGCTTCTCCGCAGCCTCCTACAGAGGATATTGAGAGCAGAGGACCTTGGTGCTTCTGTCCACAGTCTACAGTTTAACTTGGCGATACGGCGTAGAAACAGGCCCTGCCGCCCCATGAGTCCACGCCGACCAACGCTCACAGGTAAACTAGTTCTATCCTACACACAATTTACAGAAGCCAATTTTGAAATCTATGTGAAAGGAATCCGGAGCACCTAGAGAAAACCCACGTGGTCACAGGGAAAAAGGTGCAAACTCTGTACAGACAGCAGCTGTAGTCACGATCGAATCTGGGCCTCTGGCACCGTTGGGCAGCAACTATACCGCTGCGCCACTGTGCCACCCAGTTTCTTCAAGGTAACGTGATGGATGAAAAACTGTGACCGAAAAAATCTTATTTAAAAAACAAAGGAATAGTAAAAAAAATCCTGACTCATCTCGGACTCAGAATTGGAGGAGTGCAGGGAAACCGGCGAGGTTTGTCAGCTGGAAGAACCGGAGCGATTCAGGAGATGTAATCAGTGAGATGTGATTTAGACAGATTGTCAACTTTTGGTCTTGCCTCCAGAAGTATACATGAAAATAGAAACCTTTCAATGTGATGTGTGTGTGTGTGTGTGTATAAATGTATAATCAGCCAAGAAAGGATAAATATGAACACAAGACCCAGAAAGGCTCAGACAATTAGCCCAAATATTTCAGCAAGGATCAAAGATGGAAAACAAAGAACACATGACACAAAATATTTGGCGGGAACCTTGTGGACCTTTCTCGCAATGTTTTCAAGCATTTCCTTAATTGAGGTAGGGAATATGATCTTTGCAATATCGTTGAAGAAGCACAATTTAAAACCACATTTTCCCTCTTTGCGTTTTCTCTGTAGTCATTCCAGCTCTGCCTGACTCTGATGTCCTTCATACAGTAAGTTGAAGATATTTCTTAAACACAAAATGTCCCAGCGATGGATGAGGCCTGTGTACAAGTGATGGGCCTGTACCAGAGGAAGAAGGTTATCTGGCCTAAAATCTGGCTTTAGATCCTTATTGTGCTAAGGCACTGGTTGGATTTTCTGGGCCTGGTGTTTCCACACCATGTTAACCTCTTCCCAGCATTGCCGCCTATCGTCAGTAAGGACAATGGGCCAAGACTCGGCCCAGACACTGGGGTTACTGCCTCAAGTGGCTGCTTGATGGGCGGCGCAGGGTCTGTGGGCTGAAGGTCCTGTTTCTCTGCTGTTTGACTCTTGTGACAAATTGAACCCGTTGGTAAAACTGCAGTAAGAATTACTGCTCAGTGAATGGCCCCTATCAAATCTCGAAGAGAGCACAACAACTCGAGGTAAGGTCCCTCGTGGAATGCTCTGACGATATCTCTCCTCTATTTCCCAGCCCCATTTCACCTCGGCCACCAGCCTCTTCTCCCCTCTCCCATCAGGCAAAAGGTATAGAAGTGTGAAAACGCACACCTCCAGATTCACGGACAGTTTCTTCCTAGCTGTCATCAGGCAACTGAATCATCCAACCAAAGATCCTATAGCGGAGCAAGATGGATCACTCCTGCTAAATGCGATGGGCTGACGTATAGTACGTAACGGAGCGGAACGTGGGCCTTTTTTTCATCCATTTCCGTAACCCGACTCGCAGTGTAATCAACGTTGCGGGGGAACAGTTTGTGTTAATAAATTAAAATTATGAAAATGAGGAGAAGATTTTTACCAATTCACTTTTATTTTTATGAGGATGTTTCCGTAACCGGCTTCCGTCTCCACACTATAATCCTACGGGATCTTTGGTGCGGAGATGGAAGGGGGTTACGGAAATGGGGCCTTAAATTACCCATGAATCTGCCCATGACCGTACCAGGTCTTTTTCGTCGAGTGGACTATCTTGCTCGCTATAGGATCTTTGTGTCCAACCACAACCAGAGAGCAGTCCTGAACTATTATTAACCATATAACCATATAACAATTACAGCACGGAAACAGGCCATCTCGACCCTTCTAGTCCGTGCCGAACACATATTCTCCCCTAGTCCCATATACCTGCGCTCAGATATATGGGACTAGGGGAGACTATGTGTTCGGCACGGCAAAGGATTATTCACCTTAGTGGTGACCCTCGGAACATTTTGATCGGACTTTGCTGCTTGCACTAAACATTATTCCCTGACCATGTGTCTGTACATTGTGAATGGCTCAATTGTAATCATGTATTGTCTTTCCACTGACTGGTTAGCACACGACAAAAGGTTTTCACTGTGCCTCGGTACACGTGACAATAAACTGAACAGGATCTTAGGGGAAAAAGTCACTTTAGGAATCGCTCACCTTGAGAAATGATTTCCTTTCTGTTTTGACCTGCGCACGTGGGTTCTGCTCCACTTCTATAGAATAGTGCCGTCTACTGTCAGCTCTGGACAAGCCACCGTCTGTAACAGCCTTCCTGATAATGCACTCATTCAGAAACTTGTCTAAGTGAGGCCAGAGGGTGTCCAGTCTGCATGGGAAGACAAGTGACTAATGCAGACTGAAGAAAAACTGTGAAAAATGTAAACAATAATAGCCGAAGCAACAAATTGGTGGTTGCATTTAATATTAGGCATTACGGGATTCCATATTTGCATCAAGCCTAATTTTTACATAATTCAATTACTAACAAAATCCTACAGATGTGAACAAGCTGTCTCCTGTCTGGTGCCAATATAGACAAGGATTTTTAATTTTTTTTTGCTGTGAAATGTTTACAATAATTGTAATTGAATACATATTGCAACAGGAAAGCATGGAGTGTGCATGATGAAAGAGTGGGGCTTTGGCTAATGAAGACGGAGAAGGGTCTGGGTATGATTACTGATGATTTGTGGTGAATCCAAAGAATCTGGCATCATCATAGATTCGTACAGCACGGAAACAGGCCCTTCGGCCCAACTCATCCGTGTTGACCAAGATGCGCCATCCAAACTAGTGCCATTTGGCTTGTATCTCACTAGACCTTTCCTCTCTATGCACGTGTCCAATTGTGTTTACTTTACACTTTAGAGATACAGTGTGAAAACAGTCCCTTCGGTCCAATGGGTCTGCGCAGGCCAGCAGTCACTATCAGACACACTAAGGACAATAGACAATAGGTGCAGGAGTAGGCCATTCGGCCCTTTGAGCCAGCACCGCCATTCAATGTGATCATGGCTGATCATCCCCAATCAGTACCCCGTTCCTGCCTTTTCCCCATATCCCCTGACTCCGCTATTTTTAAGAGCCCTATCTAGCTCTCGCTTGAAAGCACCCAGAGAACCTGCCTCCACCACCCTCTGATGCAGAGAATTCCACACACTCATAACTCTCTGTGAGAAAAAGTGTTTCCTCGTCTCCATTCTAAATGGCTTACCCCTTATTCTTAAACTGTGGCCCCTGGTTCTGGACTCCCCCAACATCGGGAACATGTTTCCTGCTTCCAGCGTGCCCAATCTTATATGTTTCAATAAGATCTCCTCTCATCCTTCTAAACTCCAGAGTGTACAAGCCCAGCTGCTTCATTCTCTCAGCATATGACAGTCCCGCCATCCCGGGAATTAACCTTGTAAACCTACGTTACACCCCTACAAATAGCAAGAATGTCCTTCCTCAAATTAGGGGACCAAAACTGCACACAATACTCCAGGTGTGGTCTCACTAGGGCTCTGTACAACTGCAGAAGGACCTCTTTGCTCCTATACTCGACTCCTCTTGTTATAACAATTCGCAATTTCTGCGAAGCCAAACCTGTACGTCTTTGGAGTGTGGGAAGAAACCAGAGCACCTGGAGAAAACACATGCGGTCACAGGGAGAACATACAAACTGCACACAGACAGCACCCGTAGTCAGGATTGAAAGCAGGTCTCTGGCAGTGTAAGGCAGCAGCTCTACCGCTACACCACTGTGCCGTACTTACATTTTCTTTTAAACAATGTTATTGTACCTGCCTCAACTAACTCCTCTGGCAGCTTGTTCTACCCACCCGCCTCTGTGTGGAAAAAGTTGCCTCTCAGGTTCTATTACATCTTTCCCCTCTCACCTTAAACCTATACTTCTAGTTTCCCCTCATAAGTTTATACATGTCCATAAGATTAGCTCTCATTCTCCTGTGGGCTAAGGATTAAAGCCCTCGCCTTCCCAACTCCCTGTAGCTCAATCCCTCAAATCCTGGCAAAATCCTTGTATATCTTCTCTGCACTTTTCCCAGATCGAAGCTGATCAAAGTTGAAGCTGCTTTTTGAAGGCTTGCAACTCATGCCGAACATGTTATTGTCAGCTTGCCTAACACAACACAAAGAGACTGTTTAAGGGTCGCTTTTGGGTGCCTTGCCCATAATAAACGCACCAGTGCATCGGATGGGATTTAGAGAAGCAATTATAAAAAGAATGGTTCTAAATTGTCAAATAGTGGTTGCTGACAAACGGACTATCTTTTTGTAGAGAGAGGGGGAGAGAGAGAGAGAGAGAGAGAGAGAGAAGGGATTCAGATGTTTGAAGTCAAGTCAAGCCGACTATTTATTGCAGTACGTGGGGGTTCAGGCAGTACATGGGGGTTCAGGCAGTACAAATGCAGGGCAATTAATCCCAGACAGAGCGCAGGACTTAAAACTAACCAGCTGCAGAGAGGTATCGAATGTAAAAACATAGGCAGTTTTATCTCTAGTTACTCTGATAGTTTCTCTATCAGCTCCAGTTCCCCCCGGCATCCGTTACAACCCTGCCGCATTGGATGAACGTCCCTTCAAACCAGCCTTCACCTTCGTAAATTAATCCAAAACCAGGGGCGGCACAGTGGTGGAGCTGGTAGAGCTGCTCTCTCACAGTGCCAGAGACCAGGGCCAGTGCAGCCAGAGACCAGTGCCAGTGCAGCCAGAGACCAGTGCCAGTGCAGCCAGAGACCAGTGCCAGTGCAGCCAGAGACCAGTGCCAGTGCAGCCAGAGACCAGTGCCAGTGCAGCCAGAGACCAGTGCCAGTGCAGTCAGAGACCAGTGCCAGTGCAGTCAGAGACCAGTGCCAGTGCAGTCAGAGAACAGTGCCAGTGCAGCCAGAGACCAGTGCCAGTGCAGTCAGAGACCAGTGCCAGTGCAGTCAGAGACCAGTGCCAGTGCAGCCAGAGACCAGTGCCAGTGCAGTCAGAGACCAGTGCCAGTGCAGCCAGAGACCAGTGCCAGTGCAGTCAGAGACCAGTGCCAGTGCAGCCAGAGACCAGTGCCAGTGCAGCCAGAGACCAGTGCCAGTGCAGCCAGAGACCAGTGCCAGTGCCAGAGACCAGTGCCAGTGCAGCCAGAGACCAGTGCCAGTGCAGCCAGAGACCAGTGCCAGTGCAGCGCAGTTCAATCCTGACCTCGGGTGCTGTCTGTGTGGGGTTTGCACGTTCGCTCTGCAGTGGGGCTTTCCTCTGGGTGCTCCGGTTTCCTCCCACATCCCAAAGACGTGCGGGTTGGTAGGTTAATTGTGCCTCTTTGAATTGCCCCTTGTGTGTAGGGAGTGGACATACAGTGAAAGTGCTGGAGGAACCCAGCGGGTCAGGCAACATCTCGGATGCAATGGACAGACGACATTTCGGGTCAAGACTATTTATCTGTTTCGGGTTTTTAAATATCTACGGGACTCACCCCCCCCCACCCCCCACCCCCCACCCCCCACCGCCTCTGTGGCAAGCAGTTACAACTAGTTGTGTTTAGTTTAGTTTAGAGATACATCGCGGAAAGGACAATTTACATTTATACTAAGCCAATTAACCTACAAACAAAGAGTGTGGGGGTGGTCAGGTGTCGTGGGGGGGGGGGGGGGGGGTCAGGTGCCGGTGGGGGTGATCGTGGTGCCGGTGCAGCACGGTCAGTGACTCTGGGTGTGTGGAGGGACCAGACTGTCCCCAACTCTGCGGGAGCTGATGGGGATATTGCCGGTTTTTCTTCCCCGTGTGTCCGCTGCCCGGAGCCGCGGCCCCGCTCCACCCGTCCCCGTGTGTGGGCGCTGCTGACCCACAGCCCGTGACAGTGCGGCCGCACAGGGGAAGATGGGTGGAGGGTGGCCGTGGCCGGAATGCGCTGACCCTAGGGGGGAGAGTGGGGGCTGTCCCGAGGGATGCGCTCCTTCAGCCGCTTACACCTTGGTGCTCGGGTTCAGAGCAAAGATATTATTAGAGCATTTGGTTCAGAGCGCTCAGTCACCCTCCACAATTATTTACAGCGCAAAAATTGACCATTTTGGCGGTTTTTAACAGGTAAAAAAGTACGCATTTTGTGTGTTAACAATGTATGCCGGAGGCTGGCATGTCCTCCAGAAGGAATGAGCTGCTCCGTGCATCACGCCCTTTGATCCGATGACCTTACGTGCAACCCCCCTACAGCTCAGGTACTCGAGTCCTGGCAACATCCTCGTAAATCGTCTCTGCACCCTTTGCAACAGAACGACGTTTGCACGGTCGTTCACAAATGTATCTCTTTAACTACTCTCCCAATTTTCCAGCGTATCCATCGGTGGAGCTTTCTTGTGCAAAGTTGCCAGGCTGGCATTCTGATGCTGCAAATTGAGACATCCGAAGCGCAATGTGGAATGCAGATGACTGGGGTATTGTAATTAATTCATTTTGAATGTTAATCAGCAACAGGGAGTACAGATGATTCTCCCCAATCAGCCCTCAGACGCACTTTGATCAAACATCTGAGAGGCAGAAGAATTAAACGAAGCACCGAGCGATGGCTTTAGAAATGGGATGTGTTGGCACTTTGGACGCTCCTCCAGCTGAATATTGGCAGGCCATGGGGTTGAATGACGTGGAGGACTTTGCTGTTCTTCTCAGTCTTCAGACGGACTGGCGCCATCGAGATAAAGGAGAGCATGCAGTTTTATAATTGGTATTTCAGGTCCAGAACCATTGCAAATAGAACTTTGGGTGGCAGAGAAGGTGAGGAGGGGGGGATGGGTGGAACTATTGGACAAAAAGCAGCTTACATCATCAAAGACCCACAACACCCTGGCCACACTCTCATCTCGTTGCCACTATTGGGAACTTTGGACTTTAGAGATACAGCACGGAAACAAGCCCTTTGGCCCACCCAGTCGGCTCCGACAAGCGTACACTAGCACAATCCTACACACTAGGGACAGTTTATACTTTACAGAAGTCAATTGATCTGCAAACGTGCACATCTTTGGGATGTGGGAGGAAACAGAAGCATCTGGTGTCACCTTAAAGGAGGAACAGGAGCCCTAAAACTATGACCTCCAGGTTCAAGAACGGCTTCTTCCTATCAAGCATCAAGCATCCTGCACAACCCTAACCACAACCCTTCCTCGGCACTGATCTACCGTGGAATTTGTTTAGGTTGCGCAACGTGCATCGGTTTGTACTATTATGGTCTGGTTAGCTTGCATGGTGAAGGATCCAGCCCCAAAACGTCATCTGTCCATTCCCACCACGGATGGGTGGCTCAGCAGTCGAGTTGCTGCCTTACAGCGCCAGAGACCCGGGGTCCATTCTGACCAAAGATTATAGAGGAATATAATATCTATATAGAGTTCCTCTATAATCTTTGATTCTGACTACAGGTGCTGTCTGTACAGAGTTTGTACATTCTCCCTGTGACCGCGTGGGTTTTCTCCGGGTGCTCTGGTTTCCTCCCAGATCCGAAAGACGTGCGGGTTTGCCGGTTAATTGCCGTATATAAATTGTCCCGTGGTGTGCAGGGAGTGGATGAGAAAACGTGATAAGATAGAATGAGTGTGATTAGCGGTCGGCGTGGGCTGAAGGGCCTGTTTCCCAGCTGTATCTTTCTATCAATCCACATTAAGGGGAGTAAATCGCCAAAGAATAATAAAAAGTGAGTGCCTTTATTGTCTTTAAACAGCCCACCAGCTGAAGGAAATAAAGGAATAAATATTTACAAGTGAAGTGTGAATTAGAAGATATCGCCTGGCGTTTTGCTGCTGCTGAAGTGTATTTTTCTGGGCCAGCGCTCTGTGAGTCTTTCCGTTGTTTCCTGTCATTGTCAGCACAGTGGCGGTGACCCCTGCCTTCCTCTGTGTCCCTCAGGGGGCAGCCGGCCACGAGCCTCAGCGGCCACACCCCGGGCCGAGCAGGGCCCAGGGGGTCAGGCGTATCCGTCAGACGCTTCCTCCGCCACAGACCACACCTGGAAAAGCCACGGAGGAAGCCACTTATCTCCACCGCAATCCCTTCCAGCCTTGTCACATTGTGCCGTCGCCAGTGAGCCTTGTACGTCCGTCTGCAGTAAGGATTCAGATTCAGATTCAATTTTAATTGTCATTGTCAGTGTACAGTACAGAGACAACGAAATGCATTTAGCATCTCCCTTGAAGAGCGACATAGCAAACGATTTGAATAAAAAATAAATAATAAGTGTCCGGGGGGGTGATTGGCAGTCACCGAGGTACGTTGTTTAGTAGAGTGACAGCCGCCGGAAAGAAGCTGTTCCTCGACCTGCTGGTTCGGCAACGGAGAGACCTGTAGCGCCTCCCGGATGGTAGGAGGGTAAACAGTCCATGGTTGGGGTGAGAGCAGTCCTTGGCGATGCTGAGCGCCCTCCGCAGACAGCGATTGCTTTGGACAGACTCAATGGAGGGGAGCGTGGAACCGGTGATGCGTTGGGCAATTTTCACCACCCTCTGCAATGCCTTCCGGTCGGAGACAGAGCAGTTGCCATACCATACTGTGATGCAGTTGGTAAGGATGCTCTCGATGGTGCAGCGGTAGAAGTTCACCAGGATCTGAGGATTAATATCCTCGCTCGGCTTAGTTTAGAGATACAGCGTGGAAACGGGCCCACCGAGTCCGCAGCGGCCAGCACTATCGCTACCAGCGACCAGTGCTATCCTCCACACTAGGGACAATTTGCAGAAGCCAAATACCCCACTAACCTGTACACCTTTGGAATGTGGGAGGAAACCGGATTGCCCGGGGGGAAAACCCACGCGGTCACAGGAAGAACGTGCGAACTCCGTACAGGCAGCAACCGAGGTCAGGATCAAAGCTGGGTCTCTGCTGCTGTGAGGCAGCAAATGTTCCACTGCGCCACTGTGCTGCCCACAGCATGCCACAGTTGCTCCAGTAACTGAGACTGCTGTAATACATTGTCAGAACTGAGCTATACACAAGTCAGGCACCCTGTGCAGAAAGATAGACACAAAAGGCTGAAGTAACTAAGCGGGTCAGACAGTATCTCTGGAGAAAAGGAATGGAGAGTCAAGAACATTTATTGCCATGGTGACGTTTCGGGTCGAGACCCTTCTTCAGACTGCTCCTGGCACCCTGTCGCTCTTTCCCCTACATCCAATGTACATCCTTCTTCAGTAAGCGTTGAAGTGGAAAAGGTTTGTTGCCAGCTCTGGGAGAAAATGTGTAACGTTGCACGCATCCCAAGAATGACCTCAATTCAGACGCATTCTCATGTTTCTGAGCAGTTGTTAAAGGCTTGTACATTCTCCCTTTACGGTCTGTAAACCACACATACCCCCCACCCTTAGACCCAGATAAACCACCTCACCTTCAAAAGCACACTCCAGTTCTCTTTTATTACATACATTGTTTGTGTAATTGCTCCTACAACTTCTGCTGGAGATCAGAGATTCCCCTTCTCACCACACATTATTTTCAAAACATTACATGTGGCATAGACAATCATCACGTCATACAGTCCTTCAGTGACAGAGCAC
This sequence comes from Leucoraja erinaceus, assembly GCF_028641065.1. Taxonomy (NCBI): domain Eukaryota; kingdom Metazoa; phylum Chordata; class Chondrichthyes; order Rajiformes; family Rajidae; genus Leucoraja; species Leucoraja erinaceus. Next base: position 10,150,663 of record NC_073407.1, read on the forward strand.
GGTAAACAAGCCCTTCAACATAATCTGGCCATGCCGTCCAAGAGTCCCCATCTACACTGGTCCCACCAGCCCGCATTGGCACCATATCCCTCTAAACCTTTCCTATTCACCTACCTGTCCAGGTGTCTTTTAAATATTGTTATAGTTTTAAATGTTGCTGTAGTTGAATATTTAGTTTAGTTTATTGTCACGCATATCAAGGTACAGTGAAAAGTTGTTGCATGCTATCCAGTCAGACTATACGTGATTCCAATTAAGCCGCCCACAGTGCACAGATATAGGATAAAGGGAATAACGTTTAGTGCAAGATAAAGTCCAATAAATGTGTAGGAATGACTGCAGATGCTGGTTTAAACCGAAGATAGACACAAAAGGCTGGTGTAACTCAGTGGAATAGGCAGCATCTCGGGAGAGAAGGAATGGGTGACGTTTCAAGTCGCCTGTCCCGCTGAGTTACTCCAGCTTTTTGTGTCCAAGTGCGAGTAAATGCTGTATAGTAGAATGTTATGCATGGCAGTTTGGAATACATTAGAAGATGACTTAACCCAAGTGGGAGTTTGGTGTAAGAATAGAACTCCTTCTGCATGTTGCAATATAATTATTGTTGGCTAAAGCACTCAACACTGAGCTGTGTGCTCTCGTGAGACATATCCAATTTTGTTAGCACCTTTGCTCCAGTTAGCTCAGTGAGATGCAGTGTAGTACATTGTGCTTACTATCCACAGCTTGCTTGAGAGTGACTTGCCACTGCCTTAGATTCTCACTGACTAACCTGGTTTTGATACCATAATCAGCATGGTTCAATAACTCACCACGACTCCATTCTGCACCCAGTTCCAGTGCAGAAGGAAGCAGTGGCACCTTGAGTTAAACTGGTTTAAAACCTGGTTTAAAATAAGGAGCGCAGAAAAGTGCAGAACAAGAACAGGCCCTTCGGCCCACAATATCCATGCCCAACATAATGCCAAGGTAAACTAATCTTCTCCTCCAATATCCATGTCCTTCCATTCCTGTCCAACTCTGTGCCAATCTTAAAGTCTCTCAAACACCACAATTGAATCTGCCTCCACCACCACCCCTGGCAGGCTGCCAACATTTCTAAAGGATCGCATGCAGTCAGATTCATTTAACTTGGCATCATTTTTGGCATGGACATTGTGGGCCGAAGGTCCTGTTGTTGCGTAACACGGCTGCTCAGGAAAAGCTTCAATTGTCAGGTCAGAAAGGGAGCAGACGGGGGTGGAGGTTAAGAATTAATGTTAAACAAAACTATACTTGAGATCATCTCTGCTGAGCATCTGTTGGCAAAGCCGATCATAGGCTTCATGTTATTGACTCTCAATCCCAGACCCATTCCAATGTGTCTGCCTATCACACTGCTGAACAGTCCACTCAGAAGCTAAGGGCATCGTCCTGATCTCCCAACCTACCTCATTGTGGGCAAGAACTTTTTCTCTGTAACTTATAATGCTATAACACTACATTATCATATGTTTTTCTTTGTATTACCTATAGTACTTGTGTATGGATTGATTGTACTCATGTATAGCACATGATTTGACTGCAAAGCATGCAAACAATGTTTAAGAAGGATCTGCAGATGCTGGAAAATCGAAGGTAGACAAAAATCAAAAATGCTGGAGAAACTCAGCAGGTGAGGCAGCATCTATGGAGCAAAGGAAATAGGCAATGTTTCTGGCCAAAACCCTTCTTCAGACTGATGGGGGATGGGAAGAAGAGAGGAAGAGGTGGAGCCAGTGGGCCGAGGGAGTGCTGAGAAGGGGAAGAGAAAGTAAGGACTACCTGAAATTGGAGAAGTCAATGTTCATACCACTGGGATGCAAACTGCCCAAGCGAAATATGAGGTGCTGCTCCGCCAATTTATGGTGGTCCTCACTCTGGCCATGGAGGCCGAGGACAGAAAGGTCGGATTCGGAATGGGAGGGTGAGTTGTAGTGTTGAGCCACCGGGAGATCAGGTTGGTTATTGCGGACCGAGCGGAGGTGATCGGCGAAGCGATCCCCAAGCCTACGCTTGGTCTCACCGATGTAGAGCAGCTGACGTCTTGAACCACACCTGGAACACACCTCTGCCACACCTGAAAAGACGGCTTGGGTCCTTAAATGGAGTCAAGGGAGGAGGTAAAGCGACAAGTGTAACATTTCTTGCGGTTGCAAGGGAAATTGTCCGGAAAGGGGATGGTTTGGGTGGGAAGGGACGAATTGACCAGGAAGTTACGGAGGGAGCAGTCTCTGCGGTAAGCAGACAGGGGAGGAGATGGGAAGATGTGGCAAGTGATGGGGTCACGTTGGAGGTGGCACAAATGACGGAGGATTATTTGTTGTACGTGACTGCTGGTAGGATGGATGGTGAGGAGAAGGGGGACTCTGCCCTTGTTGTGAGTGGGAGGATGGGGAGTGAGAGTAGAGTCACGGAGTAAAGAGACCCTGGTGAGAGCCTCATCTATGGTAGAGGAGGGGAACCCCCGTTCCCTGAAGAATGAGGACATCTCCGATGCCCTGGTGTGGAATACCTCATCCTGGGTGCAGATGCGGCGTAGACGGAGGAATTTGGAGTAGGGGATAGAGTCCTTACGGGAAGCAGGGTGGGAAGAAGTGTAGTCCAGTTAGTTTGGGCCTTGAATGTAGTCCAGGGGGGAGGTAAAATGACAAGTGGAGCTTGGGTCCTTGAATGGAGTCAAGGGGGGAGGTAAAGCGATAATGTTTTTCACTGCATCTCGATACTTGAAGCTTGAAATGAGTTGATGGTGAAAATGTAAACTTTTACCTTGCCATTGGTAATCGGAAAACAAAAATAAATTTAAGAAAATTCTGTAAAAAAACTTTAGGTTCAGCTGACTGAAAAATCTGCCTCGGCAAACCAGTTCTAAACTAACTCTAAATAAAAATCAAATAAAATTAGGTAAGAGATCCTTCTTGTGTTGCCAATGGTCAATTAAATACCCTGGTACAAGTAAACCTCAATTAATGGCTGAACTTTCAAACCATTTTCTTTCTAGATCAATTTGGCATCCTTGGCTATGACTAGTGTCCAAATAAATATCCATATAATTCAATTCAGCTCACTGTAGCGTGTGCCTCTCAGTGATGTCATGCAGCAACAACTTCAAATGGAGATTCGTTTGCAAATTAAATCACTCCAAATATTTGAGCTCTTTTGAAGCAGTTGAGCTGAAATTTGACTCCGAGAAACAGTCCATGTATACTCGCTGGGGCTATAAAGCAGCAGGCATTCGCTGTCACAGGCAAACGTACAGGGAGCAACAAAAAAAAGCGAATCCAAAATTTCCTAGCTAATTTTATTTGATATTTATTTGTCATTAGTTTGGAACTGGTTGCTGAGACATAATTTTTCAGTTAAGAAATCGCAAGTGAAGCAAGGATGAGGTGTATGTGTGGAAGGGTTTTTTAAAATATTACATTTGGCTTAACTGCAAAGAAGTGTGCACGTGATCACCAGCAGACAATGGAAACAAAATGCTGGAGTAAATCAGCAGGTAAGGGTGGCACAGTGGCACAGCGGTAGAGTTGCTGCCTTACAGCACCAGAGACCCAGATTCAATCCAGACTACAGGTGCAATCTGTACGGAGTTTGTACGTTCTCCCTGTGATCAAGTGAGTTTTCTCCAGGTGATCCGGTTTTCGTCCCACACTCCAAAGATGTACAGGTTTGTATGTTAATTGGCTTCTATAGATTGTAAATTGTCCCTGGCATGTAAGATAGTGCTAGTCTACATGGTGATCGCTGCTCGGCACAGACTCGGTGGGCCAAAGGGCTTGTTTCCACTGTATCTCTAAAGTCTAAAAGTCAGGCAGTATCTCTGGAGAACGTGGAGAGGTGACCCTCCCTGACCCACTGAGTTACTCCACCACTCTTTTGCAAACCAGCATCTGCAGTTCCTTGCTGCTATCACCAGCAGGCATGTTGTTTTACAACAAGGCATATTGTCAAGTTGGGTATTTTAGTTATGTTTTACTGGGAGTTTTCAAGATTGCATTCCACAGAGCAGGCATTAATAATTAAGCCCATGGGTTTATGGTAACTGAATAGGTCTCCCTACATCAGACGAGGTGTTTGCGGTGCAGAAATCTGCACTTTTGTGCATGTTCCCACCACGACGACAAATCAGTGGTCCTTGCCATCACATTCCAAGTGTCAGGAATTCCGCCCAGGCTATTATGTTGTCAAAAGTTAAGAACTTTGTTTCAAAATGCTTTATTCATGAGGCAGAAACACTCTGTAACAGATACAAATGTCACTCTAAGCGTACAGGGATAAGGACATGACCCAATAATAGGCATTGATACAGTGTTGATGGGATATTTCCTATGGGACACGATGTGGCCCAAAACATTTGGCAAATAATTCGATTTCTGATTAAACTACTAAGTGACTTTTGTTTGATGAAGTTGTGGAGCAATTCAACACAGGCATTAAACTGAGAATGATGCCCTATAATATAAATGTTCTATTTCAATGGCAACAGTTTCAAGGGCAGCACTATGGCGCAACTGGTAGAGCTGCTGCCTCAAAACACCAGTCTTGCTTTGATCCTGACCTCCGGTGCTGTCTGTGTGGAGTTTGCACATTCTCCCTGTGACCTCAAGGGATTCTTTCAGGTGCTCCAGTTTCCTCCCACATCCCAATGACGTGTGGGCTTGTAGCTTAAGTGGCATGTATAAAATACCCGTAATGTGAAAAGAATAGATGTAAAAGTGGGATAACATAGAACTAGTGTGAACGGGTGATCGATGGTTGGTGTGGACTTGGTGGGCTGAAGGTCCCATTTCCATGTCGTATGTGTCTATAAAAATACTTAGCAATATTAAACCAAGTTGTGCAAAATATTCCCAGTTCCATTATTTTTCTTTACCCCTACATTTGACAAATTGCAACTTTGATTTCTTCTTTTCCCTACCACTGATATATTAAGAAATATCAGGTGGATTCAATAAGAATTATACTGACTGGTCTACAGGAAGACTGGTCTGGTGTCCAGCCCCTGGCCCAGGTGCATCAATGGCCTCCCACTGTGTGTGTTCTCCATCACCAGCATTTAAATCTCCTAGCCAGAGTCCTTCATCTGTTCCTGCCATTCAGCACAAACTTCATTCCAATCGATTTGACAGCTTGTTGAGGAGTTGATTGACCGTACTGCCTAACATTGATGAGCAATATACACAAGGGGTTCAACTAATTCCAGTCAGATAATCACCATCGACCATTACAAACATTACTAACCCCACTTCTCCCCTCTCCCGTCAGGCAGAGGGTATAAAAGCTTGAAAGCACGTACCGCCTGATTCAGGAACGCATTATTCCCTGCTGTCATCAGGCTATTGAATGGACCAACCATAAGCTAGGGTGTAGCTCCGATCTTCCAATCTACTTTGTTGTGGGCCTTGCACTTAAAAAAACAAATCTGCACCTTCTCTCCTATGACGGTAATGCATTACCTTTAATGCTAATGCTATGCTAATGCTAAGCACTATCCTGCACTCTGATGTTTTTCTCTTTGCACTACCTGTTGTACTTACACGTGTTTTGATTGTACTTGTATAGTATGATTGCACCCTGGTACATGTGACAGTAACAAACCTATACCAATAATAGACACAGAGTGCTGGAGTAACTCAGCGCATTAGGGCAGCTTCACAGGAGAAAAAGGATGAAGGAAAGTTTCTTTCAGCCTGAAGAAGGTTCCCGATCAGAAACATCACCCGTATTTTTTTCTCCAGTGATGTAGCCTGACCATTACCTATAAACGGGTAAGATCGTGGATGGCGGCGGCGCGGGCACATCGCGACGCCCTGTGTCTCCCAAAAATGGGAAAAATAGTATCAATGCATTTCGTTGTCTCTGTACTGTACACTGACAATGACAATTAAAGTTGAATCTGAATCTGATCTGACTGCACACAGTAAACGGCTATCAAAACTGTACAGTATAATCTCTCACAGAATAAAAAACATTTATTTCCCGAGGCATTTTGTAACATGCAAGTGATTTGATCAACTGCCATTATAGTGAGTAAGGTCTAAAACACGGAAGGAATTTCCCTCATTGGACACATGAAGATCCTGAGGGGAGATCACGTGGTGAATTAAGAGTTTTCCTCTTTTGGAATAATTTAGAACCGAGTCACTCATTTAAGACAGAGCTGAGGTGAATATTTTTTCTCTCTCATGAGGTTGTGAGCCTGTGGATCTACTTTCCTCAAAGGGTGGTGGATGCAATGGCTGGTTTAAAGGGGAAGATAGATTCTTCAGAAGATAAACGCAAAAGCTGGAGTAGCTCAGCGGGACAGACTGGAGAGATGGAATTGGTGATGTTTCGGGTCTTGACCCTGCTTCAGACTCTTCATATCAAGGAGGTGTGAGGATACTGGGGGTCGGTGGTAATAGAGACAAGGTCACAAATGGGGCAGCATTGACCTTACTAAACAGAGGGGGCAAACCTGATTAGTTGTTATATTATTACATTCCACTCCAAGCAAACGTTTGCCTGGCACTGGAGGAGCTGCACGCCGTGGTCAATAAACACCAGACGCCTTACCCCGAGGCGTTTACCACCATGGCTGGGGATTTCAATAAAACAAACCTCAAGAAATCGCTCCCTAACTTCCACCACCATGTCTCCTGCTGCACCAGAGGACCAAAAGCCCTCGACCACTGCTACGCCACCATCAAGGATGCCTATCGCTCTATCCCTCGCCCTCACTTCGGTAAATCCGACCATACTGCGGTGCTGCTTCTTCCTGCCTACAGGCAGCAATTGAAGAGCGCACCCCCAGAGGTGAGGACTGTACAGAGCTGGTCGAGGGGGACAGAGGAACAACTCCAGGACTGTTTGGAGTTGGACTCAGCACCAGGCCTGAAGTTTCCATGCTGCAGACTCCAACTCCCCTGAGTTTGACTGTGCTGGGTCCTAGGGCTAGTCCCCCCCAACCCTGGTAACCTCAGTGGCTGTTCCACTGGGTCTTCCCCATTCCCCTCAAACCATGTGACCCCAGCTCTTCCCCACCCACACTACAGTCCTCATACCCCCCTACTGCCTGACCACCCACCAGACATCGCCTTGGCCTCAGTCCACTCACCTGCCTTCCTCTGGCCCCAACCCCCCATCACTGCCGTGTGTTCACCATCCCCCCCCTGACCTCCCCCTCTCTGATACCGAACGGTCTGTCCGTAGCAGATGCCTAACCTTTGTCCCCCTCAGTCCCCACCTCAATGAGTTCCGCGCCGACCGTGATTTGGAGCTCTTCTTCCGAGGGCAGTCTTATGACAATGCTGCCAATACGGCTGGTAGGTACAAGGGTATGCAGCAAAAAAAACTAATTAGCAAGATTTATTCCATGTGCTGCTCACTTGGTGGGCCGCTCGGCTGTTGATTGCTGCCGATGCAGTGAACTGTTTTGGAATTATCAATGAAATTTATACCTTCTTTTCAACCTCCACAAAGAGATGGGCAGTTCTAAAATCATTTTTGCAACCGCAGTCAAAAGTGCCTAAATATTTGTCAGACACTAGGTGGGATGCATATGCAAAAGCCACAGAACTATTTTGGAGAGTTACAGCGCTATCACTAATGCCCTCAGTCATTTGTACTCTGATGTTAATGTGAAGGGTGATACCAGGTTTCAAGCTAACAATCTTTTGCAGAAAATGGAAGAAATGAAATTTGTGTTTATGCTGCATTTTTGGACCCGTCTGCCAGGTCATTTCCACAAGGTCAACAGCCATTCAAAAATCCAAACTGTTATTGAGTACTTATGCAAGTTTGACCAGTTCAGTTCAAGATTTTGTATTCAAAATTAAGAGAAGATTTTGATGAGCTTGAGCAACAAGCAAAGGCCACCTTGCCAGATGTTAACCACAGAACTGTCACAGGGAGACAAAGAGTAAGCAAATGGCAAGGAAATGATGGTGCACCTGGTCCTGATGCTTTAGATAAACTCTCTTTAAGAGATATGTTTAGGATAAAATCCTTAATTCCAATACTAGATGCACTTGAAACCAATTTAAAAAGAAGAGGTACTGTGTACAGTGAAGTTGCACAACAGTTTCCCTTTCTTGCTAATCTGACCGCATCTAAGCAAGAAATTCAGCTAGGTGTTGAACTGTTGATGGAAGCATACCCAGAAGATGTTGACCTGAAACTTACTGATGAACTTTTGCACTTTCACTTGTACGTGAGACAAAGCCATAGGCGTACAGAAGAGCACTCTCTGTCTCATACAGACCGTTATCAAATAATAAACAAGGAAACAATTCAGATGGCCTTCCCTAATGTGGAAGCAATCTTGCGGCTGTTTCTTAGCTTACTGGTCACCAACTGCTCGGGAGAGAGGTTGTCTACAATGAGTATTCTGTGCATTGGGAATGACAAACTTAGACAAACAGATCTTAGTGAACTTCTGGATGATTTTGCTATGAAGAAGGCGAGAAAAAAAAACATTTTTGCTCTTAGTGTATTTGTAATTTCTTTATTTCTTAATATTTCACATTCAATTCAAGAGACACTTATTGTCACATGCCCAATTGGTATAATGAAATTTGGTGTCACCATCCGGAACGGGAGGACATTCTCAGCGGCTTGGACTGCCGAATCGGCCACTTACAACCGGAGACCGCGACTCCTGAAGTCCACCGGCTGAGTGGCCCGCGGCAAAGGGATCACGGGGCTCCGCGATGTTGAAATCAGCACGGCCCGAGGCTGGGAGCTCCACAAACCACAACTCCATGATGTTGAAGCAGCAAGCCCAACACTCCAGAGCTTCAAACTGCAATCCAGGTAGACCTGCCCATCTCTTTGTGGAGGATGAAAAGAAGGTATATCCGTGGTGAATCCAATATGTATTTTAAAACCAACTGTTTAATGACAACATACAGTAGGATCTAAAAGTGTCACACTGTCACTGTTGGGTAGTCATGGTTGTCCAATCGTGGGGGTGGGGGATTGGGAGGGGGGGCCTCACAAGTGAAATAGCTTAGGGCCTCTCTTCATTTAAATCCGGCCCTGCTTCTTCACTACGAGTGCTTTTTGCACGGAATTTGTATGTTCTCCCCATGACCCGTGCATGTTTTCTCGGAGAGCTTTGGTTTCCTCCCACTCCAAAATTCGTACACGTTTGTAGGTAATTGGCTTGGTATAAATGCAAATTGTCCTTAGTATGTGTAGGATAGTGTCAATGTGCAGGGATTGCTGATCAGCACAAACTCGGTGGACTGAAGGCCCTTTTCCACGCTGAATCTCTAAGCTAAACTGATTTGCTTAAAATATATCAAAAGTACTAGCATAAAGTCAAAATATAGCATTCCGAGAAGGTGTCGTGTGAATACTGTATGCTACGAACTATGGCAACCATCAGTAATATTGAGGCACCCTGCATGAGTTGCTCTCAAGGTTATGGGATGTGTGGCTTTAATAAAATGACTTCAGAGATGAATTTGGCACCCAGAGTTTGCACCGATGTGATAGTGGAAGTGTCAAAATAACTTACAGTAAGTGTTAGTACATTTCTGATAGACTGCCAAACCCCGAGGCACACTGTATAGCAGCATGGTGTGCATTGTATTAAAGCTGTTAAAATACTTGCAGGAAATGCAGACCAGCTGTTTGTTCCTGTTGTCCGTGGATGAACGGTGCAGTGAACGTGCGGAGATGGAAACAGGTGGGCCGCCATGCAGGGTGACCCCAGGGTCTTCACCAACACCATCATCTCTCCAGCGGCCGTGGCAACAGCAGAGGCCTTCCAACCAAGAACATTCACCCTGCGATGCTTCTCTCCCAACAATGATTACTAGGCCACCTTAATCATTGGGACTTCGAACATTTGGCAGAGTCGTACAGGAGAACAGTAGCTTAGACCAGCACAGGATGAGGCTCTTTGGCCCACAATGACTATGTTTTTGGCCGACACAGTGGTGCAGCTGGTAGAGCTGCTGGCTCTCAGCGCCAGGGCTCCAGGGTCAATCCTGACTGCACCTGCTGTTCATATGGAGGGATTAGATAGTGTGCAGGGAGTAGAGGGGAATAGACGGGTAAATACACAATCTTTTGCCTGGGGTAGAGGAACCAAGAGACATTGGTTTAAGGTGAGAGGGGAAACCTTTAATAGGACCTGAAGGGTTCTATTTAAAAAAATCTATTTACACAAAGGGTGGTGGGTGTGCGGAACAAAGAGAAAGTAGTTGAGGCTGGTACTATCACAACATTTAAGAAATATTTGAACAGGCGCATGGACAGGACAGGTTGAGAGGGATATGGGCCAAATACAGACAGACAGGACAAGTGTAGATGGGGCATGTCGGTTAGCGTGGGCAAATTGGGCCAAAGGGCCTGTTTCCATGCTGTATTACTGAGGAGATGAGTAAGTGGGATGACTTGAAGCTGGTACAACCATGCTGCCTTTATGACATGTAAAAGACATGGGGTCATGGAGAGGAAAGGTTCGGATGGTCCAGACAAACGGGACCAGCGTGGTTAGGCAACTTGATTAGCGCAAACAAATTAGGCAAAGGGGCCAGCTTCTGTGCTGCCTAGCTCTGACTCATTGCAGGCAAAACAGCATACAGATAAAAGCATTCCCGTCTTGTGAGAGCTTTAATGGAAAAAATATTAATTGGAAAGTTAGATTACTTTTCATCTACCTAGAGTGACCAACAGTTTTGCTTAAAAGAGAAAACTGACGGTGTTTGAAGAGGCATCATAATGGTGCTGCTTTAGAGTTACCTTAGTGCCAGAGATCTGCGTCCGATCGTGATCATGGGTGCTCTCTGTATGGAGCTTGTACATTCTCCCCGTGACCGCATGGGTTTTCTCGAGCTGCTCCAGTTTCCTCCCACACTCCAAGATGTGCAAGTTTGTAGGTTAATTGGCTTCTGTAAATTGTCCCTAGTGTAGGATAGAACCAGTGTAGGGACGATTGCTGGTCAGTGTGGACTTGATGGGCCAAAGGGTCTGTTTCCATGCTATTGTAAAATAAAAATGATTTTTGGACTAGAATAGAAGCACCCGCTGAGTAGATAGTTAAATGCTCATTCTATGCCTTCCCCTCGCATGGTTCCCGGTTGCTAATTGTTAAATTGCTCAGAAAACCAGAAACATGTGCCATCACATGAAATTGCATGTGATTTGTGACTGGTTATAGTTAAGAGTACACTTTTTTCAGGGAAGTCAATTGTTTATACCTCATTATCTACCAATTACATTATCTTTTATTTTTTTTTATTTTTTTTAAAAAGGCTGTGGAACCAGCAAAAGTATTAATTAATATAACACTTAAACCTGAAAAGCCGAGTGAAACAGATTTAATTTGGTTTTAAAGCAGCCTTCATAATTTCAGCGCTTTCTATTCTGACATACAGGATTGCTAGATGTTTATCAAATACAAGTCTAAACATTTATTCTTCATCTAATTCGTGACGTTGTCTGAAAAACTACATTTTTACTATCTGCTATTCTGAAATTAGCATGGTACATTTAATAAACAAGTTATTGTCAATCTGTGTTGATTCTTCGCCAGAGGGATACATTACTAAAAGGCACTGCTTCAGTCCACAAAATGCAAACTGTTTAGGCGATTGCTTTCAAAAGCATTTCCATGCCATATAAAATTTTGTAAAAGTATGGAATTGTCCATCAGGTTGAAAAAGTCAATACACCCGCCATTTAATAAAATCCTCTTAGCTTTTTAAAAAGCCATTTTAATACATTCTCTATGACTGAACAAATTGCAGAGTTGTGGATGAGGCCCAGTCCATCACACAAACTAGCTTCTCTCCTCCACCCTCAAATCCACTCCACCTACACTTCACTGAGCCTTGTGAAAGCGGCCACAAAATCAAGGACCATTTACGTACCTAGGTCATTCTGTCTTCTCCCTTTGGGCAAAAACAAAAGCTTGAAAGGACATACCACCAGACTCGAGAACAGCTTCTTCCCTGCTGTTATCAGACAACTGATCGGTTCTCACACTTAGGGTGTAGTTCCAATCTATCACGTTACATTCTTGCACTTTTTTTATTTGCACTCTCTCTGTATCTGTAATGCCGCAACATTACACTCTGGTATTTTTCTCTTTGTCTGTTGTACATGTGTATGGCTCGATTGTACTCATGTAGTATGATTTAACTGAATAGCTTGCAAACATCTTCACTAACAATACACAATAACAAACCAATACCAGTTCCATGAACATTGTGGACATTTGTTGAAGCCTTGAAAAAAATGTAATGGTCCAATGGAAATCCAAAAGTGTGTTGTGCTTAAGGTCTGCAGAGGATCAGCATAAAGTGACAGACTGGTGCTGTGCAGTGTCCAATGGCACTGCCCACATTCAATACAATGTAGATCCAAAAACCCCCCCATAAACTCAAGTGTCAGTTAAATTATTTTAATAACATTTGTATACACCGACCATAAGGATGTCTATGGTACACCCGGTCCCTGGGGCTTACTGAAGACAAATACATGATCAAATTACTTCCATCGCTGAGGGTCTGGTACTGCTGCATCCTTCACCAGTTCCAGAAGAATAGCCTGCTGCCGTACTTGGCAGGCTGCAACTCTCCATCTATGACTGGGTTAGGCTCAGGCCTCGGCCTCGAGTGGTAGACATCCTGGGGAATTGGCCGGTCTGTCTGCACCTTGGTAACCTGTGGAATACAGAGCAAATCATGATCTCACTCCGTCCGGGGAGAAACGCAAAGCCACACACAATCACAAACTCCTTTCTCTTAACGTATGGAGAAGGAAGCAGGAAAGCATTCACTTATTTTTAAATCATTTCAAAGTAGTGAATGTGGAAACTATTCCTTCACCACACCTCTTTCATGCAATGACAGTTAATCCTCTCAGATGAAATGTGGGTTAAGATTGATGACGACTTGTCACATTTCCTCCTTTTAATTCCAAACCACAATAACTTGTCAGTCAGATCTCTGTAGTTAAGATTGTTGCTGGAAACAACTTAACATCCTTCAAACCAAAACTTATTTGATCAAAGTGTAAAGCAGCACCAAGGGAAAATATATCTACACAGTACTAAAAAAATCCACAGTACTGTCCGCACTCATTTAATAATAGATCAGGATGGCTAAATATCCTCATGTCTTGAGGAAGGCATTTATTATGAAGATCAGGTACATGCCAATCACAGCTATAACAGTCAACTTCTGATCTCATGGCCATTTTATTCAGATCAATACCAAACATTTTTTTGAACCTTGTAAAAGAAAATATTATTACACCTATAAAATCCACCACGAAATCTGAGCCAACGTTCTGGCAAAACTAAATTTTAATTACAAGGGGTTACATTTTGTTATTTAACAGTATTTTTGCAGCTCACGAACTGATTAATTTATAACCAAATGCAAACAAAGCCATCTTTTTATGAGACAAAACATACAATTTATTGAAATGTTTCAACTCTTACAAGAACTCTTGCATAGTTTAATAAAGTGCTATTGTGAATTATTGCCAAAGTACAACCAAAATTTCTGAAACAGTCCATCTACTCCCAACGCCAACATTTCAAAGGAAAGTAACAAATTCAATGCCCTGTAAAAATCTCCAGAGATCTTTTACACACAAAACAGCTGTGAGAGGATATTCTGCAATTTATCGAGAAACAGATATTAAGGAAAACTAACACCCTTCTGGTTTAAAGTGGAGAATATTGCAGAAGAAATGTTGAAATGGTGCCAAATTTCCATTCTATGATTTTCACCAAGATTTGCTTCCAAATGTATCCAAAATATAAATATCCTTTAGTCACACCAAATACAACATGTACTCCCCTTTGACCAACATGCTTCGTATGACCAGAAGTGGTGCCCTTCTGCACCAAGCATAGAAAACCACTCCAATCTCACGTCTTCCTAAATAATTTTCCTTAAACACTCAAAATTTTAGAATAATTGGAAATCTGAAGGATCCAAACAGTTAATTAGTTCTTCTTCAGAATTTGCTCAAGTGAACATACCCTGGCATTTGTGAATTATTTTGAACTGGGCAGGCTGTGGTTAGCATGCATTCTGCGACTTCCAAGAAGAATGAAAAGCTATGGATCATCCCAACCAACAGGATGAAAAAATTATCATTCTTTACATAAATTCCTACATTATAGGAGCAGAATTATGCCATTTGGCCTAACAAGTCTACTCTGCCATTCAATCATGGCTGATCTATCTTTCCCTCTCAACCCTTCTCCTGCCTTCTCCCATAACTCCCGAGTTATGGGAGAAAATTGATTGGCATTTTGTACCGTTAAAAACAATCAACTAAAGTCTGTTTGGACGCAATTCCATGCTTGCTCACGTTAACAGGGACAGAGATTGTTTGGCTGTAATAGAAGTTTCTCACTAGAATGAGCAAACCAAGGATGGTAACCATCAGATTCATAACAGCTTCATTCCTTTCCCAGTGGAAAGCCCACCAGCAAGATACTGCTTATGAATGGCTTCTAGAGGAAAATAATTTTGATAGCCACTCCCGTTTTCATGTTTATCTAAACTTCTGATTGTTACTTGTTGCTATTTAAGTTACCGATGCTTTAACAAGCCAGTGTTATGGTCTGGTTTTACGTACTAGAACTGGGCCAGTGAAACTTTCTCTCAGAGCTTTATTGTAATTTTTGTTCGGTGACAAATAATTGCAGATTTGATACAATACGCTGGAGTAACTCACTCTTCTTCAGATACAAGGTCTTAATCCGAAACATCACCTATCCTTCTCTCCAGAGCTGCTGTCTGTCCCGCTGAGTTACTCCAGCATTTTATGTCCATCTTTGATTTAAACCAGCATCTACAGTTCTTTCCGACACACTGCGCAGCTTTGATACTTCAACAATGCTCAAAAATGATAGTCAGAATGGCCAACTGAGTGATAAAAGATCACTAGTGTTATCACAAACCCCAGTGCACACCCATTTCTCCCACTATTCTACCCCTTTCACCCACCTCCATGCTATAAACCCCCCCCATCCCTTTCCATCAACTCCCTCCCTCCAACTTTACATTTCACTTTTCCCTCCAATCAGACACCGTTTTCTCCCATTCTTCTCCAGCCATTGCCACTTACACCACCTATCTGCCAATCTAATCCCCCTTACTTGGTTCCACCCATTATTTGCCAGCTTTGTCCCACCCCAGCCTTTTTTCCCAGCTATCACTACAACAATCATTCTGACTGAAGCATTGTCCATCTATTCCCTCCACAGATGCTGCCTAACCCACAGAGTTCCTCCAGCAGTTTATCTTTTGTTAAATATTCTAGATTGTTTTGCTCAAGCATCTGCAGTTCCTTATGTCTCCAATACAGTAACAAACCTTTTATGTAAGGAATGGTAATTTCAAGTAGTTTTTCAATATTCATATAATAATGGGAATACTAGGATTATTAAGTCCTTAATAAATAGGATTATTTAGGGTGGCACTGTGGGACATTGGTGCTGCCTTACAGCACCAGCGATCCAAGTTTGATCCTGACTACAGGTACTGTCTGTACAGAGTTTGCATGTTCTTCCCGTGACTGCGTGGGTTTTCTCCGGGTGCTCCGGTTTTGTCCTACACTCCAAAGGCGTACAGTTTTGTACGTTAATTGGCTTTGGTAAAAATTGTAAGTTGTCCCTTGTGTATACGATAGTGTTAGTGTACCAGGATTGCTGGTCGTCGTGGCTTCGGTGGGCCGAAGGGCCTATTGCCGTGCTGTATCTCTAAACTAAAGTAGAATAGCATTGGAATTACAAACCCTTGCACTTAGAATTCAAATCACACTTCTACAGTTTACTAATGGTCAAAAAATAACAATCAAAATACCAAAACAATCACACCAAACTGAACATGAAATGAATAAAGCTTAACAACATGAAATGAGGCAAGCACCTTGGCTGGGTGCCCCGTTGCCAGCTGTGAGAAAAGCAGTTCTGCTCTATTAATGTCAAGTTCAGTTGTAAGGAAGACTGTTTTGGCAAATGGTGTACAAGTATGTGCAGCTGGATGACAGACAAGCTGGCTAAGGAATACGGGACTCGAGGCTGCTGGCGAGATGCCACGGTGCCAACTTAAAATGATTGAAATATTAAACAAATGTTAGATATACACCTTGAATTTCTGAAAGTCTTACACTAAGCCACATTTTTAACCATAGGAATTTTAATTTTTATGCAACAGCTTCAGCTAAGGAGTTAAAAAGCAATGCAGACCTGAAAGCAAGCAGTCTCATTCCAACTCAAACACTGCAAATGAGGCCATGATTCATATTGTTCAAATCAATGTGAATCGCGATTCTATAGTTGATTTTCTGAGATTAAGTTGGCCCCATATACAATTCTTGATTCTTCTTTGCAATCCATGGGTTTGCAAGAATTTTGTTTAAATTTGCAGCTTCAGACATTTTGTATAACCTGAACAAAACACCTGTCAGTAAAATACATCGGTAATGATCAATAAAAGCATACAAGCTGAATCATTGATTTTTTGGCGGAGAAAAATGCTGAGAGCGCTATTATGACCATGACCCAACTGTTCGGCCAAATAATATTTTGTGGCTTCTTGGTTAACAAGTAAAACGGCTATTGTATGTGCCCTTTAACAGATACACAAAACGTTGCAGCAAATGCACTTCCAGAACATTCTAAACCCCGAATATTAATTCTGCGTACTATTAAGATTTAATACTCAGATGGGGAGCAGTCCCACAGCCCCTCAATATTTTAAGCTCAGATGCAAAATCTAAAAGGAATGCCGATTGTAATTAATCCAAGCTATCAAGTACTGAGCACAACTTGAAACACAAAAAAAGTCTTCTAGTTATATTAGATGAAAAAGCATTAAATACACAGAAAATGGAAAACTTACAGTAAACATAAACCATCACACAAACCAACCTCCTTTCCATTGACCATTTATACCTCATGCTGGCTCGGTAAGGCTAGCAGCATCATCAAGGACAAGTTGCACCCTGGCTATTCCCTTTCCCATCGGGCAAAAGGTATAGAAGTGTGAAAACGCACACCACCAGATTCAGGGACAGTTTCTTCCCATCTGTAATCAGGCAACGGAACCATCCAACCACAATTAGAGAGCAGTCCTGAACTGCCATCTACCTCATTGGAGACCCTTGGACTTGCTTTGATCCGACTTTACTGGCTTTATCTCGCACTAAACGTCATTCATATTATTCCCTGTTTCATGTATCTGTACACTGTGGGCTCGGCTGTAATCATGTGTTGTCTTCCCACTGACTCGTTAGCACACAGTAAAAGCTTTTCACTGTACCTTGGTATGCATGACAATAAAATTAAGCAGTTATACTGTATTTGGATCCATAAAGATGTATTGATTGTATTCAGAATCCTAAAGTGTAGGCATCCTGATATGCGTAGGTGTACAAGCCCAAATTGTGAGCAAGGTTATTTGACCATGTGGTATTACACCAAAACTTAATCTCCCTGCTTTGATATCTACAAGTATGTGGTAGCAACAAAGTAGACCATGATCAATGCCATCATTGAAAAGATGTGCAAAACAATATGGTACATATTTAGGGCAAGAAGTCAGTTGGGAATTGAAGAAGACCTTCACCCAGAGGGTGGTTGAACTCTGGACCACTCTGCCTTAACTTTAACTATGATCCACCAAATAAAGTGTATAGTTGATTCTTAACAGTTAAGTATGCAACATTTACTTTGCACTGTTACAATGTTAATTCTGAAAGTCTTGACAACATACTCCAGAAATTAATCTTAAAGTTTTTGTACAATGAAAGGCATGCCAGAGGGCCATGACAGAGGGCATTGTGAATAAATTTATTTTGATAAAATTGGCAAATTGGAAAGATTACATGAGAAATCCAGACTTGATGAAGCCACATAAAATAAACAATGATTAAAGTTGTGATTTGTGTTCCTCCAAAGGGAGAACACCGAGATCTGTGTACAACAAACCAAAGTTGAAGTAAATAATCCAAACCACACGCCATTTACTCTCCCCATTGGATTGCAACCTTGTCGTGGTCGGGGAGCTTGTGTGTCTCAGTGACCCCTAGAGCTATGCCAGCGGGAGATTTATCTCCTGTTAGGGTTTCCCATGCTGGACAGGTCGAAGGGTAGAGGCGAGACGAAGAGCGATCCACTGGTCCTCCAGGTTGGAGGTTGAACACAGGGCTAACAACCCTGTCTCGTAAAACAAATATGTTACGGAAACAGCGACTGAAGGAATCAACTCTACTGAGTGGACGACCTTCGTTGCTGCCCTACATGCCAGGAGGCATAATAGGCAGTAAGTAAATATACGCCATTTACTATCAAGCCCCATGGACAAAGAAAGCCTGTCAACGGTGAACACATGGAACTATAGAGGAAGTAAGTGACCATCAAGCATAACAGGACTAATTCAGTTGAGGGATTAAATTAAGCAGGGTATTGAAGATGCTGCTGTGAGACCTCTGACAAATCCAATGTAAAGTTAACTGACTTTCTGCAAATGTCAATTGCTCCCTCTCATAAGTAAATGGAATTTTGAAGCAAAACATTGCAACGTTACACTGTTCAATGCAACTAACAATTAGAGAGATCCCAACCAGAATGTAATACTGACAAATTAGTGTTCAGTGGAACCAAAACCCAGTTATCAGGCAACTGAACTGAATCATCCTACCAACAATTAGAGAGCAGTCCTGAGCTACTATCTACCTCATTGGAGACCCTCGCACTATCTTTGATCAGACTTTACCTTGTACTAACATTAATCACGTTATTCCCGTTATCATGTATCTGTACACTGTGGATGGCACACTTGTATTCATGCATTGTCTTTCTGCTGACTAGTTAGCACACTAAAGCTTTTCATTGTATCTCAGTACACAACAATAAATTAAACTATATTAAAAGAATCCAAGTACAAATCAAATGAAATTAGTAGCAAAAGTATTTTAAAAAGTAGGAATATTCAGCCAGAACATTGAATCAAAATGTTATCCTGATGTTCTACTTTGCGCCAGTTAAACTGCCCTTGCTGCAGCATCTACAACTCTACTCAAAAAGCTATATTTGGAATTCATAACCAATAATATTATGAGGAAATTTGAGAGTGCAGAAAAGTTAAGCATATAAATTATGAGGCTTAGATATGATGGACAGTTAACTTTTTCCACAGGGTTGAAATGTCAAAGACTAAAGGGCAGAGTTTTAAGGCAAGAGGGAACAAAGTTTAAAGATGATGTGTGGGTCAAATTTTTGTTCCTCGTGGAGTGGCTAGTGCCTGGAACACATAGCAAGGGTGGTGATGGAGATAGGTTAGAGAGTGACATTTAAGAGGCTTTTAGATAGGCAGATGGAAAGGAAGAGAGACAGAAATATGGATCACGTGCAGGCAGAGGAGACTAGTTTAACTTGGCATCATGTTCAGCATGAATATTGTTGGCCAAAGACATGTTGCTCTGCTGTAGACACAAAATGCTGTAGTAACTGAGCAGGACAGGCAGCATCTCTGGAAAGAAAGAATGTGTGACGTTTCGGGTCGAGCCCCTTCCAGCTTTCTCTGCTGTACTATTTTGCATTCTATGATTGCATGAGTGAGATAGCTAATCCATAGTGAAGCTGCAATCTAAAATTAGAGCACTATTAAAGTATATTAAATACAAAATTGAGTTAATATATATATATATATCCATAAAAATAGGAAACAATAAACAAATAGCAGACGAATTGTGACAAAACAGATGATTGTGCAAGGAGTGGATAATTTAGCAAGTTGAAAAATTCACCAAATATTCAGAACATTTGGAATGCTGGACAAAGGGTTTGAAAAGCTAAAACAGATACAAATCACTGAACTCAAATTATTCATTTTGCACTCAAAACAGCAAAATCATTTGCATCAACGACTGTTGCAAAAAGCTGCAAAAATAACATTATTTGCTCTGCCAGTGGAGGTGGGTCCAGGCTGTAAAACAGCCTACAAATCAGAAACATATGTCAAAAGGAAACTTATGTATTGGTTGGAACAATGATCAGAACAACTGAACAAGTGGGATCTTTGGAACATACTGATGCCAGGAGTACTTTATTGAGATACAAGTCCTTATTACCGTTAAATAAATCTTTCTCAATAAACAAAAGTCTTCAGATTATTTGAAGTTGAAATAGCCTACTGTACCTTAGAGAGTTCTCCTAGATCTGGACGAACCCAGCCCAGTTTGTCCAGCACACAGTTATCGAATGCTTCTTGTTGCTTGCGGCAATGGCGAAACTCTTGCTGATTGGTATAATCAATGCAGGTCCAGTACTCTGTGAAGGGTTCAGCACAATTGCTCTTTATCTTCCTAAAAACAATTGCAGACATTAGCAAACTATTTATGAATATAAGCCAAAACAAAATAGCATAACATGCGAATTGGTACTATCGATAGCTTTGCAAGATAGAGCCGTCTAACGCTCAGAGTTACATTAGACAATAGGTGCAGGAATAGGCCATTCGGCCCTACGAGCCAGCACCACCATTCACTGTGATCATGGCTGATCAGTGCCCTGTTCCTGCCTTCTCCCCATATCTCTAGACTCCGCTATCTTTAAGAGCTCTATCTAACTTTCTCTTGAAAACATCCAGAGAATTGGCCTCCACTGCCTTCTGAGGCAGAGAATTCCACATATGGATAAAATAAACGTTCAGTATTTTTTCCCCCATGGAAGGCTTCTACAACTATAGGGCATAGACTTAAAGTGTGAGGGGAGAGATTAAAGATTAACTGAGGAGCAACTGTTTCCACTTAGAATGTAGGCCGTATCTTGAATGAGCTGCCAGAGGAAGCCATGGAAACGGATACAATGATTACTAAACAAGGCACATGGCCAATTATAGGGATAGGAAGGGTTTAGAGGGATATGGGCCAAATAAGCTCCGTATGCCAACTTGATCAAAGGGCTAATTTACATTCTCTACCACTCTACTATCATGACCTGGAAATCTAAAGGAATAAGGCATTTGGGATAGGCGAGGAAAATGGCATGGATGCAAGTCAACACGATCTTGGTGAACAGTGCCATCGGCTCCAGGGAGTTCAAACCCCATTCCTGCTATTTATTTTATTATGACCTGCACATCATTAAAAGCCTTTAATTTTAAAGACTTCCCTGAATTTTAAACCATTCTCAATTAAACTATTGGACATATGAGACTGTGAAGCTGGAAATCTTAAACTGAAAATTCTCAGCAAGTCAGCAGAGGGAGAAAGAAGTTTCAGAACTGATGCATTTTCAACCTGTAATGTTTCTCTCTCCGAAGATTCCACCCGATTGCTTAGTACTTTCTCGGAAGCTATTGATTGCTATATGGTAAATGACAAGATCCTTGGAAACATTGATGCAGAGGGATCTTAGGGTGCAAGCCCACAGCTCCCTTAAAGTGTCAACGCGAGTGGCAAGGGCAGCACATGGTACACATAACATTAATCGGTTAGTGCACTAGGTATTAAAATTGGCAAGTCATGTTGCAGCTGGACAATAATTTGGTTGGGTCACATTTGGAGTACTGCACACAGATTAGTTATCACACGTTATTGGATAAAGGCTTTGCAGAGTGTCCAAAAAAGGATTCACCAGTACACTGCACAGATTAGAGTGTATTAGCTACAAGAAGAGAGTGGACAAACTTGGATTGTTTTCTCCGCAGTGTCAGAGGGTAACCTGACAGAATCACAGTGAACTCCGATGGACAACGTTTTCTTCCTAGGGTAGAAATGGCAAAACCAGAAGGCATGGAGAGAATTTAAAGATGTGTGAAACAAGTTATTTTTTAAATGCAGTCGCAAAGTGTTGCTCAGGGAGGCGAGGGATACAGATATGATAGTAAAGTTTAAGGGAGATTTAGATATGCATGCAAGTCATCAAGGAATGCAGGAATATAAACCATATGTAGGCAGATAGGATTAGTTTAATTGGCCTCGTGGTCGACAGACATCTTGGGGAAATGAATGAATGAATTAATCTCTTTATTGTCATTGCACATGGTACAAAATTTAAAAGTCAATCCCACGGTGCGATTCACAAGAGCAATTTTAAATATATAAGAAAAGGTAAAAATATATACATATTAAAAAAAAAACAGATAACAATAGCAGCTGAGGTAGAACCATTCAGTTGAATGTGAATGTTATTTCTTATTTTGCATTGTTAAGTTCATGTATGGCTATGGGGTAGAAGCTGTCTCTGAGTCTGTGCGACTTTTGAAAGACCTGTACCGTCTGCCAGAGGACAGCAGGTGGAACAGGTTGTGTCCAGGGTGGGAAGGGTCCTTCAGGATGTTGGCTGCCCTGCCAAGGCAGCAAGAGCTGAAGATGTCCTTCAGGGAAGGCAGTGGGCAGCCAGTGATTTTTTGTGCCGTGTTGATGACCCTTTGAAGGGCTTTCCTGTCCGCTGCAGAGCAACTGGCATACCATGTGGTTATACAGTACGCCAACACACTCAAATGGCCTGCTCCTGTGCTGTTGTATGATATTAAAACAAGCTGCATGAAATCAATGAAGATTAAACGTGGCATTAAATTAATAAAAACTCAGTAGATCCTGTATTCCTGCTTTAAGTTACAAGGCTTTGAAAAGCAGACATTTTTCTTGTGCAAGTGATCATTGAAAGAAAACTTTAATAATTAATCACAAAACTGTCTATGCTCTGTATTGCAAAGCTGCCTACAATAAATGGCAAGAGATATTATGGCATTAATGTAAAGATCATTCCCCTATTTAGCTGGGATCAAACCTTAGTTTGTATAAAAAGGATGAAAGTCAAGGGAAACATTGACAATATTCACTGTGGGAAAGATATTATTTTATTGTGATATACACCAGGGTGCAATGATATTCCTTGTTCTCACAAAACCATAAAAGTGGAAATGGTAGATGCTACAATAAATACAACAGCACAATTGTGCAAATATTAAAGGGCAATCTGAAGCAGTGCAAAACAAATCTGGTGTGATAACAGAATTACTGACTGAGGTAAAGTTAAGAGTACAGGATAGCACCTTTTGAAGTGTGAAATAGGTCTGATAGCATGAAGATATGTCTGGACCTCCAGTCAAGAGCAGAGCAGTTACTATTGCAGATTGAGAAGCATCCCATCAGAATACTTTCTGTGGTCATCCGTAGAGGTTTGAGAAAATCCTCATGAACAGGCTGAATCTTTTCAGATGCCTAAAGTAAATACACCCTTACCCATTTTAAATCACATCAGTGTGAGTGGACCAGGTTAGGCTGTTGGTGAAATGGATGCATAGGAACTTGAAGCCACCAACCATCTCTATAGCAGCTCCACTGATAAATAGAGAGTTGTATTCTCCACCACCCACCCTGTCTCTCACCACCTCTTATCCCATTAGGGGATTTAATCCAGGTCTGATATGGAACGTATGATGCTGGAAGAAGCCGGCCAGTCAAGCTGCATCTGTGGAAAGAGAAACCAGTAATGTTTCAGGTCAGCAACCTATCCATGGACGCATAACATTGACTGGTTTCTCCTTCCACATATACCGCTTGACGAGCAGAGTTGCTCCAGCAGTATTTTGTGTTTCAGACTCCAGCACCTGTAATTTTATTTGATTCCTTTGTATGCCTTTCCTCAATTTTTACACCACCAACAAATCCATCATCCCTGGCGTGACAAAGCCAAATTTCATCATTTATGGGACTTTATTGCTGACAACCTGACCCTTCGTTTGGCAGCCATTAATGGTCAATTTACAGCAATTGTGACCCAAAGTTTTACACAAGCATTACATTTGTTTTATGCCAAATATCATTTTTTTTTAAATTCGCAGTACTATTACTTGCTCAGCATGTCCAGCTACATTCAAAGATATTCTGCACACTGACACCCAGGTGCTTCTATGCCTGTACACTGTATAGAACTGTTCCATTTGTCTATACTGCAAACACAAAAGATTGCCGATGCTAGAATCTCGAGCATAAAAAGGTGCTGGAGGAAATCAGCAGGCCAGCAGCATCTGGGTGGGAAATGGACTGATGCCAGCTTGGCTTGGGACCATTCTACAGCATCTATATTGCATTATTGTTTATAAAATTTCACAATACTTTGCAGGGAATTTCATCTGTCGTTTGTCAACGACCCAAGGGCCTCCAAATCACTCCGCTCATTGTGCCAATTATGATTAAAAGTGGATTGGTTTGCAATCACAAAGAAGGAGTACCAGCGCATATGCATTCTTAGAAGTTTAAAGAAATTCAGCAACATATTGGTGAAGCAGCATTTGAAGATTTGCATTCACCCTACTGTAGGAAGGATGTTGTTAAGCCGGAAAGATCACAGAGAAGATTATGAGGATGTTGCAGGACTTGAGGGCAAGAGGTTGGGAAGGCTAGGATTTAATTCCTTGGAGCACAGGCCAAGAGATGAGCTTTTACAGGTGCATAAAATCATGAGCAAGGGGATAGGGTGAATGCACATGTTTACAGAATAGTGGAATCAAGAACCAGAGGACATAGTTTTAAGGCGAGAGGGGAAAGATTTAATAGGAACCTTATCTTTTTACAGAGGGTGGTGAGCAAATGGAAAGAGCTGCTAGGGGAGGTAATTGAGGCAGGGACTATAACAATATTTGTTTGGACAAGTTCATGGATAGGAAATGTTTAGAGCACATTAGGCTAAATACAGGCAGGTGGCAATAGCATAGATTAGGCATCTTGGTTGGCCAAGTTGGGCCAAAGGGACATTTCCATGATAAAGGACTCTAAATCTCTGAAAACTAAAGCTTTAACAGATATACTGTAGACAGCATCCCAACTGGTTGCACCATGGCAATTCAAATATGCAGGTTGCAAATTGGTGGACATAGCCCAGTCCATCACAAGCACAGCCTCCATCCCCGGAAAGCATCCACATGAGCAGCAGCATCTATCATCAAGGATCCCCACCATGCCCCTTTCTCACAGCTACCTGCAGACGTAACAGAAGCCCGAAGTCCCGCGCTACCAGGTTCAGGAACAGCAAGAGACTGCAGATGCTGGAATCCTAACCAAATCACAAAGTGCTGGAGTAAATCAGAGTAAATGCATCATCTGAGACAACGTCAAGTTCTGAACAAGGGTCCTGACCTGCCAAGTGCCTCCTGCATTGTGTTCAGGAACAGCTACTTTCTTAGAAGTATCAGGTTCTTGAACCAACCTGCACATCTCTAATTCTCTCAACAACCAAACATCACAGGTCACTTCCTGCACTACTAAGGACTTTGTTTTAGTGTCATATTGAGTCTATGTGCCTGCGCTGCTGCTGCAAGCAAGATGTCAGAGGTCACTGTGAATAAAAAATATTCAATAAAATTGGTAACTTAGCAAGATCTCTTGAGAAATCAAACTTTTGAGAAAGCTGCATTCAAGACAATTTGTGTTCCTCTGACAGGAGAACGGATTAGACTACATGACAATCCAAAAAATCCGAAACTACTGTTACACACCATGAGCTTCATTAATGTAGAATCTGCAGATCCTTCAGAAGACTGCCTACTCAGAACCCATAGAACTGGAGTGGAAACAAGCGACCCTCAACCTTAAACGGTCTGCTTCAGCAAAGGCAATGGAACATCCTGCAATATAGGACAGACAAATTAAACAGGAAGGTACACAAAAATGCTGGAGAAACTCAGCAGGTGCAGCAGCACCTACGAAGCGAAGGAAATAGGCAACGTTTCGGGCCGAAACCCTTCTTCACACTGTTGCCTATTTCCTTCGCTCCATAGATGCTGCTGCACCCACTGAGTTTCTCCAGCATTTTTGTGTACCTTCGATTTTCCAGCATCTGCAGTTCCTTCTTAAACAGGATATGTATAGTGACATGTATAGTGTATAGTGACAATAAATGGCATATCTATATCTATATCATATCTATACTGGGGATGCTGCAGAGACTCCCGACAAATCAGTTGTCATTGTACCTCTACCTCAATATGCACAAATGACAATAAACTTGAACCTGAACCCTGTCCAGCTGCATTCTCCAACATGCACAGAAATGTTCTTAACGAGAATCAAGAGTAAAGAGCTGTCATGCCAGGTTGCACATAACAACCCGAGTATGAACACCGACTTCTCCAATTTCAGGCAACAAACCCAGTACACATATTTTCCCACGATTCCACCTACCTATATCGCTCCTTCTTTACATTTCACTCCGTCTGACAACCCTTGTCTCCTTTTCACCTCTAGCCTTTCTCCATCCATGTGCCATTCACCTCCCCTCCCCTCTCCCCTCTCCCCTGCCCATATCCATGCTCCCCAGAGATGCTGCCTGACCCACTGAGTTACTGCAACTTGTTTTAAGAACCGGCATTTGCAGCTCCTTGTCTCCACACTTAACCTTCGCAACATTTCCAGCTTTTAAGCCGTCGTTTAATCAGTCTGACGAAAGGACCCAACCCGAAAACGTCGCATGTCCATTTCCTCCACAAATGCTGCCTGACCCGTTGAGTTCTCCAGCACTTTGGCTCATTTTCGGTAAATCAGCATCTGCACAGTTCCTTGCATCTCAATTTTACTCCAGTACTCTGTATTCCGCTCGAGTTTGCTGCATATGTAGTTCCTTGTGACACCCCAGTGATGTTGCACGAAACCCGCATGTGTAAGGCACTAACACCCCAAAGCAGCGGCAGTGCAAACTCCGGGCTCTGCCACATCCAGCCCATTGACTTGGCCGCGGTCTGCGCTGTACACATCCCCGGGCTCGGGTACCTGAAGAAGTCGAGCGCGCACTGGTTGACCTTGCGGCCCTCGGACAGGCAGCGGCGCGGGTCCTTCTCCTCCCAGCGGCACAGCATGAACTCCTTGTTGGGTTTGTCGCACTGCGAGCCGTAGTGGTGAGCCGCCGCCTTCAGCACGGCCGAGGACACGTTGACCTCCTGCACGTTCAGCTCCTGCAGCGTCGGTAACTCGACCGTGGTCATGGCGGCTGCTGCTCTGCCTCTCCCGCCGCCGCTCGGCTCCCTTCAACCGCCCGCGCTCTAGGCCGCAGCCGGCCCCGAAGGTCGCCGCAACACGCATGCGCATACCCAAGAACCCGCCTTCGCCGGCATCTAGTCCCGCCCCACAACCTCTCTGATTGGCTAATTCCTGCTCCCATCTCCCAATACTGCGTTCTGATTGGATTGAAACGCTGTCTATCACAACTGGGCGGTTCTTTGTTAAATTCCCAATTAAATAATAGATTTGTTATAAATTCCGCCTTTAACTTTCATTTCACATATTAAATGTTATTGGGTATGTAAATGAAGAGTGAGTGTGGGGGGGGTTAGCTTTTTGGCTGTTGGGGGGGGTCAAAGGGCGCGGCGGTTGCCATGGTAACATTGTTGTGGAGGCGGACGGCAGCGGTGCGGGGGAAGAAGGCGGCGCCATCATGGAGTACACGGGCAGCAGCTACGTCGGGGACTACCACCATGGCAGGTAGTGGGCTGGCACGGGCTGGCGACCGGGGGGAGCGCCGCCCAACCGGGCACTAGCGAGGGAGCGCCGCGCTGTCGTTCTTCGCGGCGCTTCCTTATCATTCATGACAGCGCGACGCTCCCTCAGCCGCGGTACCTGCAGAGGCGGCGGGGAGGGAGATACACCGCTGAGTGTTGGCCGGCGGTGAAGAAGTCAACCCCTCCCTCCACACCCATTCCGTGCTGAGGGAGCGCCGCGCTGTCATCAATGCCGGGGGAGCGCGGCGAAGTCGATGCAGTGCTGAGCAATAGCAAAGATCATGGAGCCCCGCTCTATGGTCTTTGGTGCTGAGGGTGCGCCGCGCTGTTGGAGAGGCAATGAAGAGAGAGCGCCGCGTGTTGGGGCAGTAACGAGGGAGCGCCGCGCTGTCGGGTGTGCAGTGCCGAGGAATCGCCGCACTGTAGCCTCATCCAGTCCCTTGGTCCCAGGTCTGTTTGGACAACTGTCAGGGAGTTATCCTCAGTGTCTTGGGCAATAATGATTCCTCAATCACTCACTTTCTACATTGCTGTTTGTAGGACCTTCCCGTGTGCACATCCTCTGCTCTGCTGCCTCCCATTTTTAAACTAGCTACATATCGAGAGAGCTTAAAATTATGTAGAGTATATTGGAATGTAAAAATAGGCTTAGAAATATACGGCTTTCTTTAACCAACACATTATAGAAGCGGAGAAAACAAGAGCAGGAGCAGACCATCAGATCATGGCTGACCATCCCTTTTCCAGAATTTTCCTCATATCCTTTGATATCTCTAGCCGAAGGGAAAATATCCCAACTCTTTAGTTTTAGAGATACAGTATGACAACAGGCCCTTCTGCTCACCGAGTCCGTACCGAACAGCGATCTGTACAGTAGTTCTATCATACACACCAGGGGCAATTTACAGAAGTCAATTAAACTACAAACCTGCACGTCTTTGGAGTGTGGAAGGAAACCGGGGCACCGGGAGAAAATTCACGTGGTCACAGGGAGTACAGACAGCACCCATAGACCCGGGTCTCTGGCACTGTAAGACAGCAACTCTACTGCTGGCCATCGAAGATACTATAGCGGAGTATAGTATCTTATAGTATAGTATCTTTGCTGGCCACTGTGCCGCATTTCTTGAATATACCTTGGCTCAAACTCCTTTTTGTGGTGGAGATTTATCGAGGTGCACCACATTCTAAGTGAAAAGAATTCTATTCATCTTAGATGTGGCTTAGCTCCATCCTTAGGTTATAACCACAAGTCCTCAGAATCATGCAGCATGAAATAGGTCATTTGGAATAACCCAGCGGATCAGGCAGTATCTCTGGAGAACATGGGAGAGGTGATGCTTTTGGTCAGCATCCTTCTTCAAACTTATGTGCAAAATTGACCCCATCTCAATCTCTATGTTGATCTTGTAATCCTAGAAATCAATCTGATGAACCTTTGCTGTACCCACCCCATTGTGAGAGAACATCTTTCCTTATATAAGGAGATCATAACCGCATACAAAACTAAAGTTTCAATCTAACCAGAGCTTCGTACAATTGCAGCAAAACCTCTTTGCATCTCGGAGATCTCCCTGATCTTCTACAAGTAGAGTGCAAGCAGAAAACCTCTGACTGTAGGTTGGGGAGTGAAAATATTCACCCACGTCCTCTTTCAGAGGCTTACCATGTTGCAGGGTCTTTTTGAGAAGTGTCAAAGTTGAAGTTTTTAATACAAAATTTAATTCTGTCATCCATCTTGAAGCTGTTAATATTCTTTATAGCCATAGGTTTCTTACTCAGCACCTTCACAAATCATAACACAGTTATTTTGCAACTGGCTCATCAATACCCTCTGCACCATCCTGAACAAATCAACATATTTTTTTTTAAAAAATCTGTAAGGATTATTAATTTTAATTTACTGGAACTGCAATGTGTATATAAAAAATGTATGGCACAGAATGAATAAGCCAATAATAATATTTTCACTCCTACACCAAGTCTCCACATTCATCAGTGAAATAAATTTGCACAAATTAGGTTCAACTGATGATGGGCGCTCTGTGTTCATCTATCCAAATTACCTGTTGTACCATTTTCTAATAAAAATCTTTGTTGAATGCATTGTGCTTGCCTCACAGCCCTTTCTGGGAAGTTATTCCAGCTGTTGAACATCCCTTTACTACAGTCAGTGTTAAAGTTCACTCTCGGAATTCAGATTCTGCTGCATCTGATACATCGGAACTTCTTATGCTGTTTCACTCTATGCTATTAGTTACAATATATATTGTTTTTACACAGGGACAGGAATGGGCCATTCAACCCAACTGATCATAATTTTGTTATGATCTACTCACTCCTTTCATCCACTACATCAGTATATCCTTCTATTCCTTTCTCTGTGGTACTTATCTACAGTAGTTTCTTCTTAGGGAAAATTAGATAGATTATAGTATGCAAGCACTCTCCAACTTACGTGGTAGGTTACTTGGTAGGTAAACTCGCACTTATGTAAACGGTCCACAACCGGTGAGAAACCACTGACTCTTCCTGAAACCTATTCCTTAGCAACTACTTTGAATCGGAAATTTTAAATTGCAATTGGATGGAGGATGGGCAAGTGCAGCCAAGCCTGGGCTTGCAACGCTGTGGGCTTTGGATGCTTTGCAGCCATTGTCAGGACCCAGCATGCTCATAGAGGTCGTGGGTTTCGCTATGATCCAATGGTTTAATAAAAGTGAGAAACACAATTTTGGTAGCAGGAGGATGGCTTCATAGATGTAAAAGCATCATCTGGGCTTGCTACTCTTCCAGTTTGGGCCACTGTCAGTGTGACACTGGGAAGGCGAGTGAGGCGGTGGAGAGCAACTGACTCGCCGATATCTTCCACAAAGTGCACCAGTGAGCTCTTCTTTACCAGCTGCCACACTGTCCATTTCACGCGGCTGTTGTTTGGGCTCACATTGTAGCCGCTGACTGACAGCGCTTCAAGCCGCCACCACTGACAGAATGCACTGGGCCACCATGGGACCCTCACCTCTCACCAGCTGCCACCTCTCCCTGTCAGCCGTCACTTTGGTGCAGACCGGTGGCATCAGTACCTTGTTTAAAGGTGAAACGACACAAAGTGCAGGAGTAACTCAGCATGTAACTGAATCAGTCTGAAGAAGAGTCCCAATCTGAAACATCACCTATCCATGTTCTCCAGAGATACTGCCTGACCTGCTGAGTTATTCCAGCACTTTGTGTCATTTTGTGTATTAACCAGCATCTGCAGTTCCTTGTTTCTACCTAGTTTTAAGGTGATTCGTAGTGGTGTAAAATCTGAGTTGCATAAGGGTTTACAGAACATAACCCTTCTGTAAGTTGGGGAGTGCCTGTATAAAATTGCTAGAGGCATAGACAGCGTAGATAGTCAGAACCTTTTTCTCCAGGGTGGAAATGTCAAAAACTGGAGGCTATAGCTTTAAGGTGAGGGGACCAAAGTTTAAAGGAGATGTGTGGGGCAAGTCTTTTACCCTGAAGGTGGTGGGTTCCTGGAATATGCTACCAGCAGTGGTGGTAGTGGTAGGTATGATAGTGGCATTTAAAAGGTTCATACGTAGGGATTGGAAGGACACAAATCATGTACATGCAGATAAGATTAGTTTAACTCGGCATCATGTTCGGCACAAACATTGTGGGCCGAAGGACTGATTCCTGTGTTTTACTGTTCTATGTTCAAAGTTCTTTAGTATAAATGAGCACACTGAAAAGCTTGATTGTTTTTCATAAAATTATGATATATATATGAAATATGAATGCTAAGTATTGGAAATAGAATTTAAATTGGAATTGGAATGAGTTGGCAAAACAACTACTTTCATAATATAGCAGAACTCAATCTCAGTGCACCAAAGGAGAAATCACTGGATTCTATAAACAATGTACAAAGCTGAAAGTGAGCCTGCAGCATTTCACGACATTTGGATTATATTTAAAAATAAAAAGTAATTTTTAAAACAGCTTGATTCCAGAGAATTTATTGCGAACTTAAATATGACTTGGATTTTAAAGAATTTTACTTTCTACCTTCTTGTTCATTTTATTGGCGGATTTCTTATCTGCTGTGAACTGTCTTGTGTTGAGTAGTATGTTTGCATTATTGCTGCAATATCCCCCTGCTGCCAGCAGGGGCCTGAAATTCCTGTTTTAATAAAAACTAGAAGCACTTGTTTTTTTTCCAGGCTTATTGATTCGCAAAGTGATTCAAGCGTGCAGCTTTGAAGCTGGATCTCTCTCAGCGATTTCCTCTTTAAACTTAATTCAAGAGCAAGATAAATCTAGATATTTTTATGTATTGCTGAATGAGAAATATGGATTTTATTTGCACCGCTAAAGCTGCTCGAGAATAAATTGTACTTTCCCAACTGTACCAGAGAGTGATGATAAATTCTATTTACATCAACTTTTCACTGCTGGAGAATATAAAAGGCATTAACAAATCCAGATGTCCTTTCAATTCACTTGCATTTTTTTCTTCAGAGACCTCCCTGGCAACTGATCCAAATACTGTATATCTTGGACTTTGTGTGGAATAGTTCTGTTAAGATCCCGATTTTCTTGATTTTTTTCATCCAATCCCCTAGATTGTGTTGCCTCTACAAGTGCAAATAATTTTTATTAACAGCACAATATTGAAGGCTAAAAGATCATTCCAAATCTAACCCCTGTCTGGGAAATGACAATATTTACCTACTCTATCCTATGCTTTATACAATGATTTATAAAACCTAACATATCAGAATGGAGTAGAAGCAATCTGATTAATAAGGTCATTTTATTTAGGAATACTTGCTCTAAAAAATAATCACTTAGAAAGATTATGTATGCCGGGTAAATGTCAGAGGTCTTCAGTGTTTCTGGTGGTAAGCAAAGAGATATTTGCAGCCATTATTTGCCTATTTATTTGATATTATATCTGGTGGCAATGAACACCACTTGTCCCTCCTCGTCCAGCCCTACACTTTCTGCATACTTGTGAGCTGGGGGTTCCTGTCAGCCAACCATCCAAAAACCATTGCTCCCTCTACAGGATGACTAGGATCTGTGTGAATGGGGAAAAGCAACCATGCAGATCTCTAACAGATCTTATTGAAGACTGATAAATAGCATGCGGTGTCTGAACCCAGAAATGCCCGTCACAGGCTTGAACTCAATTTCAAATTGGATGCTGAGAGGAGAGAAAGAATAGATCAGAGGAACACAATGAAAAGGATCACACAACATGCTTTATATGTTATAACAATATGTTCAGAATCAGATTCTATTAGTTTCTAACAGGTTGCAATGAAATTCCTTGCTTACATAAAGCACATGGAATAAACAGTATGCATGGTAATGATAAATACATCAAGAAATACAATGGCAAGTGTAAGGTAGCAGAATGATGCAAAGATTTGTAGTACAATATGAAGAAATGCAAAAAAACCTAAACAATAACAATAATAACAATAACCAAATGAGGTAGAGGTAGGATACGTGGCAGCAATTTTAGACTTTAGAGAAACAGGCCTTCGGTCCACTCAAGGGCGTGCCGACCAGCAATCACCCTGTAAATTAGATATATACTACACACATGGGACAATTTGCAATTTTCACTGAAGCAATTAACCTACAAACCTAGACTTTCGAATGTGGGAAGAAACCGGAGCACCCAGAGAAAACTGACGTGGTCACAGTGAGAACATACAAACTCTGTACACCCGGAGCACCCATAGTCAGGATCGAACCCAGGTCGCTGGCGCAGTATGGCAGCACCTCTACTGCTGTGCCCCTGTGCTGCCCTCCCATCTCAGGGATGGAGGTGCAAAAAAGTGGTTGGTTCAGGAATCTTATAGCAGTGGGGAAGAAGCTGTTCTTAAATTTGGATACCAGGCTTTCAGGCTTCTCTACCTTCTCCCAGAAGAAAGAACAAAAAAGAAAGGTCAGGCTGGCGGGCATCCTTGCTGATACTTCCAGCTTTCCTGATGCAACGTACTGTGATGTTGGACTGGATGAATGGAAGTGACGAGCCTGTAACGACTGGATTATGTTCACCATTGTCTACAGGTTCAGGCGGTCAAGAGCAGAGGAGTTGTCATGCTAGACTGTGATGCATTACTTTCTATAGCGCAACTAGAGGTATGAGAAGATCCTTGTGGCATGTTAAATCCTCTCAGACGTCTAAGAAAATAAATCTGCTGATGTGTGTTCTTGATCACCGCTAACCTGTTTTGCCTGTTTGGAATACATAGTAGCACTAGGCTCTGGCCTTGCCAGATCTAAATGCATCCTGACAAGTCTTCCCACTTGTAGTACCTCTGTTGGGTGTGCGGTGTTTTCTGGCAGGGTAATAAGAAACATGTAATTTTTGTCTCAATTCCCCTTTGATTCATCTGCCACTTACCGACACCAAGAAGTAATTCACAGTGAGCAATTGGTCTGCTAGCACATCCTTGAGCTGCAGGAGGAAACAGCAAAAACCCACACTGTCATGGAGAGAAAGTTCAGGCTCCACACATCAAGGTCAGGATTGAATCTGGGTTCCTGGAATGTGAGGCACCTATACATACTGCTACACCACCATGAACTGTGAGACACCTACAGAATCCTACACCACCGTGAACTGTGAGGCATCTACACAAACTGCTGAACCACCATGCTGCCCTTTTACTAGCCACCGATCACCAAATTCAGCACTGCCAGAGTTGCTTCCATGGTCAAAAAGAAACTCAAAAACCACGAAGCAAAGATCTTATTCACCTTCTAAATTGTCACTTGATATGTAGAACATGCATTGGAGCCAGTTATCAACATTGAGTGTATTAAACTACTATCTTCATGATCAGTTTCCTACAAATCTGTACCAGACAGCAGAGTTCAGCAACCTGTCCCAAATCTGTGACAAAGCTCGCAACCACTTCAAATTGGTGCAGATTCCTCCCGTTGAACTGCACTGTTGAACAATATGACATGACTTTGACAATCGTGCTGTTGATCAGTTAACCCATCCTACAAATGTCTTGCTTCCTGATTGGGCTGGAGACAACAAGGATTTATTTGTCAACACATATCACTTCTTCCCTTCCTGGAGTATTCCTTTGTTCATTTTCAATCCATGACCTGACTGAACTATAAAAGCATCTAAACTACAAACTGTGGGTCTGCATTGCCACAGCACCACCGAAAGTTACAAAAGTCTTGTTGCCCCACCGGCAGAATCCCCAAATCTCAATAATGCCAGTAACACCTACTCTTGTAATCACATTGATTAGTCTTAATTTATCTTCAGTGCCTATTTCAATAAATTAAAAAATATTAAATAGAAATTACACCCAACACAGTTATTGTGGGATTTACCACCATATGCTGGCCTTGAGAGAAACCATTTTTAATTTCCACCAAGTGTTTTGGTAATGGTGGGATTACAACAGAGCCTATCAACAGAATGGGTCCTAAGTGCAATAATGTTATCGCAGATGAAAATTTCCACCCACATACTTAAGGCTGGCAATGCTGTGAGGGCAGAACACAACCTGGAGTTGCTCAGGTGAGACTAACATTGGAGCTCTTAATGACTATGGAGCAGACTTGGGAAATGCAAATCAGTGGCTTAACCACAACTTTGGACAGCAGCTCCCTCTTCAGCACTGCATGATTTCCATTATACCCTCCTGACATTTCCAGTCGTCGTTCGATTTTAAGAAGTAAGAGCAAATTTTGTGGCAGTTATGTGCTGTGTTGCCACAAGCAGTAGAATCAAGGCTGGCATTGCATTAATGCAACATATGATTCTTGAAGCTGTTGCAGGCAAGTTTGCAGGAGTTTGTTGAAAGTGTGATTGTGTACCTGCGGGCACAGGGTTATATCAATGTGAATTGAGCTGAGAAATATGATGTCATACATTTTGGGAGTGTTCATGAGTCTAGGATACACATCATGAATGGCAGGGTCCTAGATAGTATTGATCTTGGAAGACAAAGCCAAAGATTTTTGAAGATTACACTGTAGGTAGATGATGTGCTGAAGAAAGCCCATTAGTCTGGAAACATAAGAGACTGCAGTTGCTGGAATCTTGAGCAAAAGAAACAAATTGCTGGAAGAACGGGTCAGGCAGCATCTGTAGAGGAAAATGGAGAGATGACATTTTGGGTCAGGACCCTTCTTCAGTTTAGTCAGAAGAAGGGTCTCGACCCAAAACATTGCCAATCTATCTCCTTGCATAGATGCTGCCTGACCTGCTGAGTTTGCTCCAGCTCTTAGTGTATTGCTACATTAGCCCGGACTTGTTTCCATGCTATGATACTATGTCTCTAAGATTCCCAATCCATTAATTTGGCAAAAGGCTATGGGAGAGGATAAATTGGCCAGGGGAAAAGAGGATTTCAGCTGTGAATGTGATTGGTTGGCAGTCCCAGATATTTGTTTCAGTTATATTTCAGGGCATCGGGGCAATGCTAACTTGGAGGCCTCAATAATATTTACCTTGCCACCACCTGCAACTGACTGCTGGCTTGAGTAGATTCAGACAGTTTTTTTTGTAAACTGGGTAACAGGGTGTCCAGGGAAATTGTGGTTTTGGGATTCCTTGTGAGACCCAGAGGACCATTCCTGTTTCTCCTGGCTTCACAGAGAAATATTCACAAAGCTTGTCTTACACGGCCTCTTCTGTTTTCACTCCTCTTCTGCCTAAAGTTGACCTGGTGGGAAATCATAGTAACTTCCTGCTCATATCCATTAAAATAGCAATCAAGCCCCAATGACATCAGTGGATTTTAATTGCCCACCCTCCTGGCATTTATCAGGCCAGCAGGGTTAAAATTGACCTCATTTATGAAGGCAAAAAATTACTTACCAGTTTTACTGAGCTGCTTCAAACTCCTTTGGAATCTGCATGAGTTCTTATGGCGAAATTAACCGAAAGAAAAATACCCAATCTATTTTAGAATAACTTTACAGAGAATTGTTGAAATTTGAATGATTCTATGAAATAAGCAATGTCACATTGGAAGGAAACCCTTGATTATATTCCATCACATTCACTTACTGTCATTGGGAACAACCAGCCAGTAACAATGAAGCTTTTCTTTGAATTTGCCTTTTCTTTTGCTCTTTTCTCTCTCTTGTTTTTCTGTTTTCCTTCAGGATGGAAGGATACGGGGAGTATACTCTCCCAACAGAAACAAGATACGAAGGAGAAATGCGAGACGGCATGTTTCACGGCCAAGGAACCTTATATTTTCCCAACGGAAGCAAATATGTGGCCACCTGGGACTCTGGAGCTGTAATACAGGTTTGATTTGAATATTATATGGAAAACAATAGGAATGATTTAGTCGGTATGTGTTAGTCTTTAATAATAATTTATTAGTGTGATCAGTGATTCCACCCACTCACACTGTCTATCAGAATGTCTTCTTGAGTTACCATTCATGTTACCAACACTGCAGTACCTCCACATAATTTCTGAAACTGTTGATTGACTACACTTGCTTTTCAGGGTAGCTACATATTTGCAGATGGCTTAGAATATGAAGAAGACTGGAACTACTGTGATGGTTATGACAGGCGCTTTTATACAGAAATATGTAATGGATTGAAGCCAGCAGGTATGTGATAAGAAAACATCAAAAATACATTTTTACATTGCACACAGCAAATAATGAGTGACATAAGTACATCCATGTGTTTAAAAATAATATTATTTTAACTATATGATACATTTTACATGCTCAGTCACATCAATCTATCTGTATCATGATCTGTGTAGTTATTAAACCCAAACAAAACCTACTGTATACGGAATGAACACTATTTAAAGCTGAGTAAAAATTCTCATAAACCTGTCAACCTTTATTCTCAGAGTGAGATGACTGCATTAATACTGAATGCTGAATTTACTATTAATGCAGTCATCTACAATGCAGAACGCTACATGCTATAGAAGGTGTGGTAATCTGTTGATCTTTCTCTCCTTGGCTAAGGTCGATCCCAGTTGACAAACCGAGATCCTCCAAGAACAATACCAGCAGGTTGCTACGACTGCGGTGATGGCTTCTACAACCCACGAAAAAGGGTCATCTCTGATTACAATAATGAATTTCTTCGTAATGCGGGTAAGTTTCATAGGAACACATCCATGTTTCCTGCTGTTTCCTACCTTTGTCAATACTCTGGAAATAATTATATATTTAAAAAAAAAACGAAATTTCCATCACATGTGTACTGACTTGCAACTCTGTTTCTTGTCTCTTCATGTTCCATCGCATGTTTTTGGAATAGCAAGTTTTGCACGATTCATTGCAATCCCAATATGACTACATGCAAACAATATTGAAGTGTATCTAATTATATTTTTAAATGGAAACAACTTCATAAGTCTGATGAACCGTGCTGCGGAATTTAATCACGGTCGACTTTGAGCTCAGTCAGAGTTTGTGGTTTAAATATGAATCAATATTTTGGTCTTTTAACATGCAAATTTTTTTCTCTGACATTTGCTTTCATCTACAAAAGTTCAAGCCTTATTCTACTGTTGCCTGCACAGGATTGATTGCTTTCATTTTGTACGTCAAGCTGCTTTGTATAAAAGTCAAACCCAAAGCCAGGGCGTTTTCACAAAGATATACTGCCGCAACCTTCCTTTGGGGAAAATGAAAACACAATTGTGAGGCAGTTGATGTCCAACATGCAGAGGAACTGTGCTCCCTTGAGAGAGATAGTATGGGCCAGAAGGCCAGCACTGTAGAGGAAGAGTACATGAACAGCTGTGGGCAAGAGGAACCGAGGAAGAAGGGTGGGATAAAAGAGACAGACCTCAAGCTCCTTCTGTGTGGAGGGACAGGAAACACCAAGGCTTCTGGCTACAGCTTGGAGCTCGCAGAAGCGGATGGTAGGAAACATTCAGGAAACTCTCTGCTCAACTCCAAAGACCAATCAGGTTAGCATAAAATGCTGCCGTTTCTCTTTGGTCAGGGAGTGGTTTTAAAGGATGCACAGGTTCCTCGACCTTTAACCCGTCTGCTCTGGAAAGACTGGTGTTGTTTCACTGATAAACAGGGTGTAAAGCTGCTGCTTTTTTGGCACTACAGTATTGCTCTTCACAGAGAAAGAAATGACTTTGTATATCTACCCAAAAATGAACTCTAGTTTCTAACCTTTTTTAAGATGTAGTCTACTACTTTAAATATAAATGAAAGAATAAGGTGCAAAACACAAATTGCTGGAGTAATTCAGCGGGTCAGGCAGCATCTGTGGAGGGAATGGATAAGCCACGCTTCAGGTCCGAGCCCACCATAAGACTGATTCTCTGCTCCATTCTGAAGGAAGCAGGTATCTTCCCTCCCCAAGTTGAGGAATAAAATAAGGATGAGGCAAGTTTGCAGATAACTCTACTTAATGCTTTCATGAAATATGGGTATCACTGGCAAGGGGCAATTGATGTCCCTAATTGTCCTTCAAAAAATGTCAGAGAAGTTTTAAGGGGAATACCAGTTCTTGCGGTTCAGCAACTGAATGAATACTGATCCATAATGAAACAACAAAAATAGAGATTGTACAAGAGGCAAGAAAGTAGACAGCATAACAAGTTAGCTAAGAGATGGAACAATGATTGGAAAGTGAACCATTGGGGTATTTGTTAACGGGGACAGAATATATATATTGTATTGGGAACCAATGTATGTGAGCGTGTGTGAACAGGAATTGGTACAAGTTATGGCAAGTCAACATATTTTAGAATGAGCCAATGGTTTCTGAAGCCATTTGATCAAAGAACAATAGTAAGGAGTGGATTGGAATTTCTAACTCTGGACGTAACAAGGTCACAGAAAAGCTGATGCCGAGAAAGAAATAGGCAATGTTATAGAGAGGAAAGGAGACAGCTTGGTAAAGGTCCAGACACCATTCACAGCATTAGCATTATATATGACCAACTTTGAGTCATGTATAATGTTAAGGTTGTGAACAGTTTACTGCAACTTCCAGAAGTGATCAGACAGAGGAATGGAAGACATAATATCCATGTATATATATATATATATATATATATTGCAATAAATGCCAATGGGTATTTTCTCATCTTGGGATACGCTACCTACAAACATCTAATACATACCTACGGACCTCCTTAACTCTTTCAACTATTTATTCTCACCCAGGCTCCTTAAGAATTCCATTCCATTCTTCCAGGACCACCACCTCCCTTGTATTTCCTCCACTAATGAAACATTCTACACAAGGTTCTCTGAAATGTCTTTTTCTTCCTCAACCACATTTTCCCCTCTACCAAAGTGGACAGAGCCCTTACCACCTCTCATCCATTGCTATCACCTTCTCTCCTCCTGGACAGAGCAAGATGAAATTTTTTCCCATTCTTCACCTTCCACCCTACAGCCTCCATTCAAAAAATATCCTTCCCCAGTTCCAACATTACACCATTAGATATATAGCCTCGCCGCCTCCCTCTCCTCTTAGCATTTGAAGAGGATCACTTCCTTCACTTCTACAGCCTCCATTCAAAAAATATCCTTCCCCAGCTCCAACATTACACCATTAGATATATAGCCGCCTCCCCTCTCCTCTTAGCATTTTGAAGGGATCACTTCCTTCAGGCTTCTTTGGTCCATCATTTAACCCCTCCTCCCCATTAACCATTCCTCTCTGAAGAATCTGCCCCAAGAAATTGCAACTGCGTAATGCAACTCCTTTCATCTCATTCTTCTCTCGCCATCTTGGGAACCCCCCCCCCCACCAAACTGTTTTTTTCACAGCAAAGCAGTGTTCACCTGTGCTTCTTTCAATCTATTATATTTCATTTGATATTCACAATGTGGTCATTCTGCTTCATAAAAATGAAATACAAATTGAGTAATGGCTTTGCAGAGCACCCGTGTTCATCCTGCAGGAGTGACCTTGAACTCTGGTGCTTGCTGCATCTGCTATAATGTTACATTGAAGCCCAATGTTAGCTTGACAAAAAACATTCCATCTTCTATCGGGGCATGTAGCAGCCTTCCAGTCTCAATTTTAAATTCTCCACTGGTTTCTTACTTCCATAATGGGTTTGCCCATTCTGTGAAAGTCATCCACCTGGGATTTTGACCCTGTGTTTTCTCTCCATTAGTACAGCCTGACCTGCTGGGCATGTTCCGCAGTCCAAATATTAGCAACACAGAGCAAGAATATGTAATCTCCCTCTAAATACCACATTAACCCCATTTACCTGGCCACAACTACTCCCTCCGACCAATCTATTCTCTGCCACCCTTTCTGCAACTTAAAATTCTCATTTTTATCTCTTACCCAATTCTGATAATGGGTCACCAACCTGAGATATTTTCACTGCTCCTCTTCAGTTCGATGCTGCCTGATCTGCTGAGTGTTTTCTACCTTTTTGGTTTTTATTTCAGATTTCCAGTAACTGCAGTCTTATCTTGCTTTCATACTAGTTGGGTGTACTCTATACCTGTCAATAGTGTCAGAGAAAAAAAGTAAGCATGAACATAAAATCATAATTTATCACTCAATTTACCAGACATGAAAATGAACCATTGGACCCAAATATCAGGATTTTGTATAGTTATACCCTGATAGATAAACTTCAACAGAATGTCATACAAAATCTCTCTGTAACCATGAATGTGCAGCCAGACACAACTCCAACACTATCCTTAAATTCACAGACAATGCCAACATTGTTGGACAAATAATGGGTAATGATGAGTGAATACAGGAGGGAGATTGGTAATGCAAGAACAACAACCTTGCTCTCAACATTAGTAAAATCCCAAGGAGCTGATTGTTGACGTCAGAAAGGGAAAGCCGGGGTTTCATGAACCAGTTTTCATCAATGGGATGGCAGTGGAGAAAGTCAACAGCTTCAAGTTCCTGGGCGAGCATATCTCTGAAGATTTTTCCTGGGGTCAGCACATCGATGCAATCACAAAGAAAGCTCATCAATACCTCTACTTCCTTAAAGGTTTGTAGAGATTCGGCATACCAACGAATACTCTGTCAAATATTGCTTTAATGGGCCTGTAAAGTTGCAGCAAGTAAGAATTTTGCTGTTTCGTTGCTGGTACATATGACCATTAAACACTCTTGACTTGAAAATATAACTATCTGCTTTGTGCTTTTTTTTTTGCTGTTAAACAGTGTTAGGAAACTTATACGTCACAAAAATCAAATTTGACAATATTGTAAATTTCAAAAGCACAATATATCTATAAAATGATTACATTAAAAATATTTGCCTGCTGCTAATATTGAAAAAATGTATTAAAATATTGAATAATCTATTCCTTGCAAGGTGAAAATGGTAAGATTGAGATTCTACCAATGATAAAGTACCAGCCAAATAGCAATTTCCAGTTGATTACAGAGTTGGGTTATGTTAAAAAGGGAAAATGTAGCTGTTATCTAAAGAGTAAATTATATAAAAGGTGAGAAGATGCAGAGCAATTGTATTTAAGCTTTAATTACCATCCACAAACAATTGCAGTTAAGCTCAACGATAATTATAGTTGGCTGGTAGCTGGTACAAACGAAGCCACAAGCATTAATTGCGCTTTAAAAAGTGATAAAATGTGTTTCTTGAGTTTGACCTAGTGTCACAGGGTGAGAGAGAATAAGAGAAAGTAGTTAGTTCCCATGCAGCTGGCAGGACTCAGCCTGGGCATCTGGGATTTAATGTGGTGGCCACATAGCCAGGTAGAGTGTGAAAAGGCTAGTCAAGTGGCTGTTAAGGCCATCGTCACCAATTATGAACAATCAGGGAAGGATTTAAGCCTTGTTCACAACAATGGGCCAGTTCATCTTGTTCATGGGTTGCCACTGAAGAGGTTGCAGCTGCAGTGATTCCAATTAGCCATGAAATCTCCTGCAATTATCCTACCCGGGCTCTGCTGAAACTGAAATATGTTTATCATCCGCCATTATAATATGGTAGATGGCCACCCTGAGCAGAATGGTGTGTGCAACAAAAACATGCAAGTAAGCAGATGTAATTGATGTAACAATGAGGTGGTGGGTCTGACATGATGCCCATTCTAAGTCATAAAGTAACAAAGAGTGCATTATTGGAACCTTTCCTGATTGCACATGCAGGAATACAAATGTTTGTGACTGAAGGATTGAGTCAATTTGAATCTAATTGCAGCATACAACAGCCTGAACTTTACTGGCAAAATTCCATTTCCATCTGAAAAGTCACAAGGAAATGTCTGTCTGTGTTTTCAGATGACGATGAGCATAACTGGATAGTTCGCACCTGTCGGAAAGGTTGGGACCAGATAACAGGATACAGGCCTGAA
Organism: Leucoraja erinaceus; assembly: GCF_028641065.1. Lineage (NCBI taxonomy): Eukaryota > Metazoa > Chordata > Chondrichthyes > Rajiformes > Rajidae > Leucoraja > Leucoraja erinaceus. The sequence continues at coordinate 10,193,465 of NC_073407.1, forward strand.
CTACACCAGCAGCAGCTACCGAGATACCCCTCGTGATTGAGATGGAGCCTGTCGTAGTTGTCACGTAGTATCCTCATTCCTTTGGTGTTAAGCGTGTTTTACATTAGATAGTGAACCTTGCAGAATTTGTCAGAATTAAATCCTTCTCGCACATCATTTACAGAACGTGACAAATTCATACCTTAGCTTTATAAAGATATGATTTGTTGTTTTAGGAAATATTAGGAAATAATTCTGAGTAATTTTCCCCAATTTTCTATCTTGTGCACCCATCTCATGAAATATTTATGATGCCTAATTTTTCTCAATGTCACCATTTTCTGCCCTGATTATTGTGCTGGGCAGTGTTTTGCTCCGATACATGCAGACTAGCACCTGGCTTGGAAGAAATAGAGTGTTTTATTTCTGATAATACCCACCTTAAATACATGTTGTATAAATCCTTTTAGTGTAAACCTGGTTTCCAAAAGTGATAATTGATTTCCGTTCTGGTTATCTTGCGAAAGGTTACGCAGTGTAAAAATACAGGATCATCAATTGAAGGCAAACACTTGTAAAGAGTTCCACCTTTTGAGATTCATGTTCAGGTTTCCGATTTAGTTTGGCATATTGTCTTTTGAATGTTCTTGGTGTTTTCCAGGTGTTGAAGATATCTGCTCTGTTTTATAGAGACATCTGTGAAGTATGCTTGACTTTCGGTAATTAATAATCCGCAACCGATTAACAGAGGTGTTGGTAGAAAATTGAAAAATATTTATTAACTTGTAAGCTTGAATGTTAAAACTCTATTTTCAACAAAGTATGCATTTTATGTTTTACTATATAGTCAGGAAACTGAACTTTATATCTGTAAATTCAACCACATCCTTTGTTCTGAATTCTGTAGGAATACATCTGTACTAAATTATCTATATTTTGAACATGCCATGCTTCATGTTTGACACAACAATGGAAGTAGATCTATATATTGATTGTATGGCAGGGTGTCAATCCTTGTCCATCTTATTTTGGAAATAAAAGTGAAAAATAAGTACTGTAATATTCCTGATGTGCTAGTGTCTACTTTGCCTCTGATTTATCTCAGTACTTTGTAGCTGCTGCACAATCACAAATAAAGAAAGCATATTCTCTACAACAAAGGAACAACAAACAATCTGCTGGAAAAATCAAAGGCTCAGCAACAACTGTAGAAGAAATCTGCTTTGAGACTAATGTGAGGATTCAAACCAAAATAATGACCTATTTCCACTCAAAGATGCTGCACAACCCACTGAGTTTCTCCGGCAGTTTGTTTGTTGACCCAAATTCCAAAATGCAGTCTCTTGTGTCTAGATTAGATAGAAGGAGATTGGGTAAGCGGAGGAGTTGTTTCGGAGTAGTGCAATAACAGAGTAGCTGGTGCTTTGACCATACCAGCAGGCCACCCACTGTTCTGAGCCTGATTGAATGCTAAATTTAAGATGGGGAAAGGCAGGAAGATTTGGGCTAGCTATGGACAACTGGAGAGGAGATACTGGCGATGGACTAGTGTGTTTTTTTTTCTGTAGCCTGGAGAAACTGAAGTCTGAAGAAGGGTCTCGACCCAAAATGTCACCCACTCCTTCTATCCAGAGATGCTGCCTGTCCCACTGAATTACTCAAGCATTTTGTGTTTATCTCCCATCAATCAAGGTGGGTAGCTGCATTGCTAGTTCTGGATTGTGTTTGATTTGTGCTTCTCTAGCATTTTCCTATTTTTAGAGATATAATTTGCTATAGTTATCTGCAGTTTAGATCTTATTTTGACTATGAATTGATTTTGGGTGTTGCGTATTAGACTGTGCCGCAAGGGATAAGACCTTCCAAATCATAGGTGGATGCGCTGTAGTTAATAACTGCTGAATTAAAAAAACAATACATCAATTTTAAGATGACCTTTTAAGGACCACTGCTTGATTTTTTTCATATCCAGGAGCATTCGATAAGATCCATGGCTTTCACATTGGTTCAAGGACATTGCTTTTAGAATCTTACAATTGGCACAGAAATAAAAACTGAATGTTTAAGCAGGAAGCCTGTTTCTTTAAGTGGGAATACTTGCTTGAACTCTACTCAACAATTGAATGTGAGCGGTCCTTATACGTACACAGGCCTTTCTTTGCACAAATTTAAAAAGCCAAGTTGACTGGAGAGCAAAAGTCTGTATGGGAGTGTGGAGATGGGTGGTGAAAGGGTCGAACCAGTCAAAGTTCAAGCTGACTTGTGATCACTTCAGGAAGAGTTGAAATGTTAACAGGATTTGGCAGCTAGTGATACCCACTTTAGCTGGATAGTCCGGTCATTATGCCTTGTTAACTTCAAAAAAAATGTTCAACAAAGCAAGGTGGCAGAGTCAGACTTATATACAGCTCAGATATGTGGGTAATTAAGGGCATGAGACCGGCAGAGTTTTTTTACTCCTGGGAATGAAATTTGCTGTGATTCCTAAAAAATCTGGCCCCAAATCCAGTGACATCACTCTAATGTCCACATATTCACAAAGCTAATGAATCCTGATATTGTTTCAAGAAACGTCTCACAGATTCCACAGAATGTTTGGCCACAAAGTAGTTTTAATAAGACCATTGACATTATCCACACAGCTCACTCCAGTATTCCTAACAAAAGAAGTTCTTGCAAATTAACAACAAGACTAGAGAATGTATAACATCAGAGACTGGGTAAAGGATAGAGAGAAATAAGGAACTACAGATGTTGATTTACGAACACGGACAAAAATTGTTGGAGTAACAGGACAGCCAGCATCTCTGAAAACAACGTGGATAGGTGATATTTTGGGTCGGGACCCTTCTTTGCACTGATTTGCACTTCGTGTCCATGTTTACTGGATAAAGGACACTGTATTTCAAGCATGAAATTGCTTTCTCTAACATGGGAGAGCTTTAAATCCCAATCCCATGCAATCAATATGAATACCCTTAGATTTTGCATTGGATTTGTTATTTTCTGGTGAGTGATGTATGGATAGAACATGGAACATATAGAAGAACAACATAGGAAAAGGCCCTTCGGCTCACAATGTTCGTGCTGAACATGATGTCCGGTTAAACTAATCGCCTCTGCTTGCATGTGATCTGCGCTCCCTGCCATTCCATGTGCGTATCTTAAAGACTTTTAAACACAACTATTGTATCTGCCTTCACCACCACACATGGCTGTGCATTCCAGGCACCCACCACCCACCACCCTCTGTGTAAAACAAATATCTCGTACATCTCCTTTAAACTTTGCCCCTACCGCCTTAAAACTGGACTCCCTGGTCTTTGACAGTTCTTTAACAGGGGGAGGAAGATTTTGACTATCTACCCTATCTGTGCCTCAGGTAATTTTATGTACTTCTATGAGGTCTTCCCTCAACCTCTGGTGCTCTAGAGAAAACAATCCAAGTTTATGCAACCTTTCTTTGTAGCTAAATACCCTCTAATCCAGGCAGCATTCTGGTAGACAGGTGCTGTAAGGGTCTTATCTAAAATCTGTGAAATAAATTGGTCACGTTTGTGATGTGCAGTTGAATGTCACAAGGTTTCCTGAGGTAAGTTTAGACAGTCGCTTTGATTCAGCTCATGGCATTAAACTTGCAGCCCACTGTGTGTGCAGCTTTATTTTCTCCCAAATTGGACAAAACATCAAAAATTATCATTATTCACTTGTAGCAGCCTAATGCAAGTTTCTTAGCCCAGTCCATTCAATACAGAGGAGAACAGATTTTAATGACTGCATACTTGGCATTAAAGGCTGGAAATGGTTGTATCCACCCACATCCGTTAAGATGGACTGTTGTTGGATTTTGTGGTGAATGGCCCTTGTCAAAATACTGATCTTCCTATTCTTTCCTGCACCAGAATTCTTAGTTTTAATTTACAGCATTAATGTTTTGTTTGCCAAAAGCCAAAAGTACATATACTGTGCTATCCAGCTCGCCTTCGTTGATCCTAGGCATTAAGTATAAGAGTTAGGAAGTCATGTTGCAGCTTTATAAAACATTGTTCAGACAACATTTGGAGTATCGTGTGCAGTTTTATTGTCTGCCCATTACAGCAATGATGTGGAGGCTTTGAAGGGGGTGCAGAAGAGGTTTGCTGGAATTCTGCCTAAATTAGAGGGAAATTAATACATTTGGATTGTTTTCTCAAATCTCTGGAGAATTGGTGGCTGAGGGAAAAGGTAATCGAAGCTTATTTAATTTTGAGAGGCATAGCTAGACTAGATGGGCAAAACCTTTTTCCCAGTGTGGAAATGTCAAAGGCAAGGGAGCATAGCTTTAAGGTGAGAGGCAAAGTTTAAAGGAGATGTGTGGGGCAATTATTTTACACATAAAGATGTTTTGCTTGGAATGTGCTGTCGGGGGTGAAGATGAAAACAGATAGGATTGTGATGTTTAAGAGACTTTGATAGGCATGTGATATGGTGGGATATGGATCACGTGCAGGCAGAGGAGATTAACATCATCCTGTTCAGCATAGACATGAATGGTGGGGCCTGTTCCAGTTCTATGATGTACTGTACTGTTCTATGTTCTATACTCCTTCAATCAATGTTGAAGGGGGTGTCAATTGATTTGTTGCATATCAATTTAATGAGAAAACAGACAGAATATTTATTAAAGATGTTTGTGGTATTTATGATTCTTCAAATATCCCATGCAAGTTAATTTAAAAGGCATTGGAAACAAAAAATTACCAACCTCTTCCAGAAAGAAAGGCATTGAATGGATGCTGGATCCATGCACATTCTGTGGAATATCAATCTCCCCGTCTTCAATAGCAGTTCAATTTCCACCTGAACACCTAGACCTCTTGATTGCTAGCGATTTTAATTCCCATTGCTGCTGAAGATAGACACAAAATGCTGGAGTAACTCAGCGGGGCAAGCAGCATCTCTGGAGAGAAGGAATGAGTGACGTTTCGGGTCGAGACCCGTCTGTCCTTGGCTTCCTCCACTGCGAGGGTGAGGCCAAACACAAACTAAAGTAACAGCGCCTCGTACTCCGCCCGGGTAGTCTGCAACCCAATGGCATGAACATTGATTTCTCTAATTTCAGTTATCCATCCTGACTCTGAGCCAAACTCTTTCCCATAAGACTCTGCCCCCTCTCACCCAGCTTCTTCTTCGCCCATTCTATCTGCCCACTGCTCTCATCAGATCCCCACCTCCCCCATCTGCCCACCTCGCCTCCTTATTAGGCCCCATATTCTACTTTTCCCATCAAAATCCCTCATCCACAGCCCCTGGTTACCTCCAACAATCGCACCTCAAGCTGTGGTGTTATCCCCACCCTTCTCTTCTCCTACCTGACTCCATCCACGATCCATCCCTCCTCGCTTATCTCACGCCATCTGCTGCCCCACTCCACCTCCCCATTATCTTCTCCACTCTTTCATTCTTGAGAAAGGGTCCCGATCCAAAATAATGACTGTCCATTTCCGTCCAAAGATCCTACCTCACCGCCTGTATTCCTTCAGCAGTATTTTGCTCAGTGAAATCTCTAACTTTGTTTGAAAAGGGTTATCCAGTTATCTCCACTCCAGTCGACCGCAGTATTTTCAACTTGGGTAGTCTAGAGGTATCTCTCATCAACATCGTGAAGATTAAATGAGAAAAATGAGCTGGTGTGAGAAGTGCCATAAATCTCAAGCGCATAAAGTGCTTGTTCTGTCATTTATGCAGTTTTAATGTTGTGGTGCTGATGCTGTTAAAACATAAAATAAATTTGACTAGATGACAAGCGCTAGAAGGATGGATGAGCTGATCTAATGTTAAAGACAAATTATTTCCGAGACGGACTATCCATTGTGACATGTACTTATTTAACCAACCCTAATTTCACATTTTTTTTAAAAAGCAATCGATATGATGATCAATGTTGCTTTATGAGCAAGCACTCTAGCTAATATTGCGATGATAATAACAATGCAAGATTTAATGGCAATGAAAAATAATGCACCATTCAATATTGCAGCTATTTTGTCTCTTGGAATCTTTTATACTGTACCATGACGCCTACTCTCTAATGCGGAGCCCTCAATCCATGTATAGTACATCTCATATTGACAATGTGTCAATTATTACAAAGGTCTTTTAACATGATAGTATAATAGTCTCTAATTATTTTTAAATTGACTGTTTCCACTTCGGTGAACTCAGAAGCAGGGCGGCACAGTGGCGCAGCGGTAGAGCTGCTGCCTTCCGGCGCAAGAGACCCAGGTTCGATCCTGACTACGGGTGCTGTCTGTGCAGAGTTTGTACGTTCTCCCCATGACCCGTGTGGGTTTTCTCCGAAATCTTCGATTTCCTCCCACACTCCAAAGACATACGGGTACCTGTATGCAGGTTAATTGGCTTGGTGTATGTGTAAATTGTCCCTGGTATGTATGGGATAGCGTTAGTGTGTGGGGATCACTGGTCGGTGCGGATTCGGTGGACCGAAGGGCCTGTTTCCGTGCTGTATCTCTACACTAAACTTAGTTTAAAGGAAAAATTCTATTAAGCAGTCTCGATTAATTTTCTAAGGTAATAAATATTCTATATTGCCATAGAATGTAATAACGAAATATTAAAAATAAAACGCATTAAATGGTCTGGAACACAATGCACAGAAGAACTGTGAAAATACTAATGGGTCATAAGGAAGATAAAACATCATTTGGGCGGCAGAGCCCCTGGTTTGATCCTGACCTTGGGTTCTGTCTGTGCGGAGTTTGCATGTTCTCTCTGTGACCACGTGGACTTCCTCCAGGTGCTCCGGTTTCCTCCCATATCCCAAAGACGAGCGGAAAAAGATGATTTGATTAGCAAATTTATGGCTCTCACCATAGCAGGTCCCACCTCAACCTCCAACACTCCAGAGAACCACATCTCTGTTGTCAGAAGCTGCGTAGACATCTCCTACCAGAGCTTTGTATCCTTTACTGTTTCACTGCTTGCTTGCTCTCACATTTAACCTATTTGTCCCTCTTGTATCTTTTAGCTACTGTTTGTTTTCTTGGTTAATCTGACTTAAGGGAATGACTGGAGATTGCCATCATATGAGTTGATGTTCTATTTAACAGGGAGCAGCAGCCAGAATTATAAACTGTGATTTTAATTTTCCAAGACCAGGCTGGAGAAGTGAATTGACTTGTGTAGGTTGAGCTCAGCTGTTGATAAATAAACCTCACTGGTTGTGAAATATTTTCAAAAAGGCACTGAATGCTGTGCACAACTAGTAAATATGCCGAGCTTTACTGTTGCAGTTAAATTGGTGATGAATCATATAGTTGTACCATACTAGAGCCTGTTTGGTCTATTGTTTTAATTGCTAGCCAGATTAATTTTAAATTGATCCCACGCCCAGCTCGTGTACATAAACTTACAGGTCTTCAAGTACTAATCCAGATATATTTTAAATGCAACAAGTGTCTTTGCCTCCATCACATTTTCATGCAGTGAGTTAAGGACTCCTACTATTGTTTGAACATCAACATTTTCCCTCAACTTCCAGCTAATCTTTTTCCCAATTCCTTCAAATCACCATCCTTGTTATATAACTTCCACCAAGTTAAACAAATGAAACCCATTTATAATTTTCTACTGCACCACTGATTTCCCCACCATCGAATGGATCTATGGGGAGATGCTGCCTCAAAATGGCAGGCAATATCATCAAAGGCCCACACCACCCTGGCCACGCTCTCATTTCACTCCTGCATTGAGAAGAAGGTACAGGAGGTCATAAATCCGAGGACGTATACTCCATTGAGGATAAATGGGGATCCTGTGGATAGGGTGAACTGTTTTAAATATCTGGGAGTCCACATCTCTGAGGATATGACATGGAAATCACACGCCTCAGCACTCGTGAGTAAGGCAAGGCAGCGCCTTTACCACCTCGGGCAATTGAGGAAATTCAGAATGTCTCCGAGGATCCTCCAGTGCTTCTACGCAGCGGCGGTAGAAAGCATCTTGTCCGGGAACATTACCATCTGGTTTGGGAATTGCTCTGCCAAGGACAAGAAGGCTCTGCAGAGAGTAGTGCGTTCGGCCGAACGCACTATGGGAACTTCACTCGCCCCCCTGCAGGAACTATACAACAGGAGGTGCAACTCTAGAGCAAATAAAATCATGGGAGACCCCTTCCACCCCTGCAACGGACTGTTCCAGCTGCTACGGTCAGGCAAACGCCTCCGTTGCCATGCGGTGAGAACGGAGAGGTTGAGAAGGAGTTTCTTCCCAGAGGCAATTCAGACTGTAAACGCCTATCTCACCAGGGACTAACTCTACAGAACGTTTTTCCTTCTATTATTTATTATGTAAAGGAATATGTGTGTTATGATTGTTTATAATTTGTTTGGTTGTTTTGTTGTTTGTCTTTTGCACAAAAGTCCGCGAGCATTGCCACTTTCATTTCACTGCACATCTCGTATGTGTATGTGACAAATAAACTTGACTTGACTTGACTTGAAACCGTTACAGCCAGGTTCAAGAACAGCTCCTTCCCACCAACCATCAGGCTCTCGAACAAATCACAACACTAACCTCAGCAGCTATGAACTTCTTTAGGCTGTGTCTTTAGTTGCACTATTATGGTTATTAATTTATTATTTTTTTGATTATCATATTATCTGTGAGTATTGGGGTTTATGGGCCTGTAAAGCTGCAACAAGTAAACTGTACTGATCTGCTGACAATATGATAATCAAACACTCTTGAATCTCTTGACTTGACTCTCAGTCAAGCATGCTTTGGCTTCTTGGTCCATTGGGGTAACTCCTGCCTAGATATGCTTTCATCTTAACTGTGCTGCTCCAGCCCAGGGCAACATCCATGTAAATCTCCTCTACACCCTCTCTGCTGCAGTCAAATGCATCCTGTACTGTAACGATCCAAACTTGATACAGGGCTGCAGCCTAATGGGTGATCAATCCAACCATGATTGATAAGCAAGGGAAGGAACAATATTAATCGCAGTGCTTAAACACAATAACAAGATGATGAAGGCAGACCAAGAACAGAAAGGGAATACAAGAAAAGAATGTGGTCCAAATTGTGAGAATGAACAAAACTATCAAAGCAGCAAAGTATCAAGGCACCAAATACTTATTTTTGTAACTATATAAATGTTATTTGACATTTTCCAATCCAGGCCTCAATTGCTGAATTTAGACAGCTTTGAAGAATTTGTGTTGCATAGGCAACCTCTATCAGAGAAATACTATCAGAGCTGCACAATAGCACAGCTGGTATTGCCACTGTCTCAATGCTGGAGTCCTGGATTCAATCATGACCTCTGGTACTGACTGTGTGAATTTTGCAAGCACTATGACCGTATGAGCTTCCTCTCGGGTTCCAAAAATTTGTAGTGCAGATTTGTAGGTTAGTTGGCCTCTGTAAAATTGTCCCTATTGTGTAGGAAGTGTATAGCAGTGTGTAGACAAGTGTATGTCGGCCCAACTCACCCACACTGACCAAGATGCCCCACCTGCCTGCATTTGGCCGGTCCTTCTAATCCTTTCCCATCTGTGTACCGGTCTAAATATCTTTTAAATGCTGATCGTACATGCTTCAACTGCCTCCTCTCGCAGCTCATTTCATTTACCCACCACCCTCTGTGTCAAAGTTGTCCCTCGGGTTCCTATTAAATCTTTCCCTTTTCACCTTAAACCCATGCGCTCTGGTTCTTGATTCTCCGATTCCTCTATCAATTCCCCTCATGATTTTGTATCACTAAACTAAAGATGGATTTTTAAGAGAAGGGATACATTTTGAAGCAGAAACAGCCAACAAGGTTGAATTCATCAAATGGCGACACTTTTTTTATTGTGTTTAATCTCACAAATAATACATTAACAACGCACAACAATAAAAGTCTAAATGTTACAAAAACTGAAAATTTTAAAAGTGCTTACAGAGGTTTATATTTTACAATAAATACTTGATTAACAGTGTCTTGACATTTTAAAAGTAGCATCCATATTGCAATGGTAATTGTTGAAAGCCAAGACATGTTAAATCATCACATGCTAAACAAACAAATTTGGATTAAAAACGCTTTAAACATCTATGTACAAGAACATATATGACGGGACATGTCTATGCTTCTGTATTGTCTGTGAGCTATAGTGAAACCTCTGTGTCGATTATAAAGCTGGATGCCCAAAAAATGCCTGGAAAAAGTAAACAATCTCAATGTTCTTCTTTATTGAAACTTTTTTTGTGCTTCTTTGCTCCTGCTGTAAACCTTGTAAACCTTCCTGCTTTTACTGGATGTAGTATGACAAACACCAAGGCCTGTCTAAATGAGGTACAATGATTCATTAAATGTCACAAGGTTCATGTTGCATTAAGTGCTGATACATTCTTTGCTGGAATTCCTTCTGAACCTCTCGGGTTGTAAATGGGAAGATGTATGAAGCCTGATTTCCTTTAAGGTAAAACATGTGAAATGCTGACAAAGGCCTCGGCTAATATTAAGCTCGTGTTATTTCCTCCCTGCCAGCCACCCTCATCCTCTTAGTCACCACTATGTTAAAATACAGGATGACCCCAGGACCTGAAGTGCATCAGATGTAACCGTAAGACCAAAGCTAAAAACAGACCTCGATCTCCTGGATTGTTTTCTCTGGAACGCCAGAGGTTGAGGGGAGACTTGACAGAAGTGTATAAAATTATGAGAGGCATGGATAGTGTAGACATACGGAACTTTTTTTCTGCAGGGTGGTAATGTCAAAGACTAGAGAGCAGAGCTTTAAGGTAAGGGGGGGGTTAAGTTTAGACCCTGTCCCACTTTCCTGAGTTACTCACGAACTCTCCTGAGTTTTCCCCTTGATTCAAACTCGGAGAATTACGGTAATAGCCGTTCGTAGGTACTCGGGGCAATTTTTTTTAACTCGTGGACATTTTTCAACATGTTGAAAAAACGTCCCGACCTACCTGATGCCCCAAGTTCCTACGACTGGCATTACGAGCCGCTACAAAACATCTGCGAACTCCTAAGGACTCGCTACCAACATTACCCGACATTCCCCGAGTTCGAATCGAGGGGAAAGCTCGGGAGTGTTCGTGAGTAACTCAGGAAAGTGGGACAGGGCCTTTTAAAGGAGATGTGCAGAGCAAGTTTGTGGTGGGTGTCTGCAATACCCTGCCAGCAGTGGCTGTGGAGGAAGAAACAATAATGGCATTTGAAGCTTTCAGATAGATGTATAGAAATGGAGAAATATGGATCATGTGTAGGCATGTGAAATTTGTTTATTGTGGGATCATGTTCGGCACAGACATTATGGGCTGAAGGGCCAGTTGCTGTGCTGTTCTATGATCTGGCTGATCTGCAGATACAGAGGGGTTTGGGGTGGGGTGGAGGTAAAATCAAACGGTATGGGTAAGGGTGCGGGGTGGGGGGAGTGTGCAATTGCTTTGAGAACTGACCGAAATGCACGAGCCAAATGTTGTCTTCCTATTAAATAATGAAATATGAAACAATATGATAAAGACCAACAGGACTGTGCCACCCATACGATATCCTTTAGACTTTAGAGATACCGTGCGGAAACAGGCCCTTCAGCCCAATGAGTCCGAACCGACCAGCGATCACCCCGTACTCCTACACACTTGGGACAAATTCCAATTTTTACCAAAACCAATTGACTTCCAAACCTGTATGGCTTTGGAGTGTGGGAGCACCCGGAGAAAACCCACGCGGTCGCATGGAGAACGTAAAAAACTCCATACAGACAGCACCGGCAGTCGGGATCAAACCCTGGTCTCTGGTGCTGTAAGGCAGCAGCTCTACCGCTGCCCCACCATGCCACCCTAAAGGAGGGTGTTGCTGAGACTGAGATGGAAAGCTCAATAGTGCTGGGTGATGTAAACTGGTATGTTGGGCTCTACTGCTGTGCCCAGTATACGTCCTGTTGCATCATATCTCTTTCCAGTTTACTCACTAATCCAAAAAGGTTACTTATGGAATTAGACAAGTCCTTTCCTCCTGCTCCATTTCTACACTATCGACATATGTGCAACAGATCCATGTTACATTATTTTGCCAACAACACCAATGTCAATTGATATACGGTAAAACTTCCCAAGACGCCTTATAAGAGAGGTACAAAACCATATGTGACAACGAGCCACAGGAGACAATAGTTCAGGTGACCAAACTCTTGGTCAAAGAGGGGAGCTCCAAGAACCACCTTCAAGGAGGGGTGAAATGGTTAGAGAAGGAACTCTGGAGCTTAGGACTAGGCACAGCCATCAGTGATGGAGTAATTGCATTTAGTGATGGCCATAATTTAGTGATCGTGGAAATCTTGGCAAATCAGGATAGGAGGGGATTGCAGTGATAGACCCATGGAGGGACTTGCAAACAAGGATGAGATTTTTTTAATTAGTGCCTTGCTGACGTGGGAGGGAGCTACAGAATCATAAAACATTTACAGGACAGGAGGAAGTCATTTGGCACATCACATCTGTGCTGGTTGTAGTAATGAGGTCCCTAGTCTAATCCTACCTTCAAGTATTGGGTCCCTACACTGCGGGTGAGGGCTCTTTATGTACACACCCTGGTACTTCTTAAATATGACGAGTTTCTGCCTCTACCAAGCGTTCATCATTGAGCTGCACCCCCCACAACCCTGATGGTGAAAATGTTTTCCCATTAGCTCTAGTCCTAATTACTTCAAATCCGTATCCCTTGGTTTCTTGCTCCTTTGCTGGGGAGAGTAGATTCTTTCCATCAACTCGATCTCAACTCAATTAAGTCTCCCATTGACCTCCTCTGTTCCGAAGAAAACAACCTCGGCCTCTCCCAACCCTTCCTCACAACTACAATATTCCACTTCTGCCAATGTCTTCGTCATTCACCTCTGCACTTCTCCAGTGAAGTTATCAGTTTCAAGCGGGTTGAATGTGACTCATTCGGGGCTTTGCAGGGCGTTGACCACGAGAGAAACGTCTGTCCATTCCCTCCACTGATTCTGTCTGACCCGTTGAGTTCCTCCAGCACTTTCTTGCTTAGAACAACCCCCTTTCTCCTTGGGAAGATATAAATATACTTCTACGGTCTTTAGTTTGCATCGTTAATTCGGGGACAATGTTCCTGCCTCTGTGGGTTTGCGTTGAAGTTCTTGGATGGATCCAGCAGGCTGTGGCTGCTTTAGCACAGCAGGTTGCGTTTAGAACCTGATGGGACTCATTACTCAGGTGAACTGAAGCCAGAACCCCTTGTAAATGATTTATATTCCCACAAATTGGGTAAAAAAAATTGCCACAAATATCCTGATGTGGCCTCCGGCCATTTCTCTCGTGCTGTTTACAGGTCTCCATCCCTCATGCTTGCAGCTGCAAAACAATATTAACATTTGTTGCCATTATCAGATATTAATGCAATATGAGAGTCTTGATGGTCGTGGAGTGCAGAATGCTGGGGTAACAGCGGGCCAGGCATCTCTGGACGACATGGGCAGGTGACGTTTCGGGTCAGGACCCATCCTCGCACAAAACATCTCAAACTTTATAGAGAAGAACCCACCATATGATGGGTGGAGCAAACATTTTTTGGGTGGCACAGAGGCACAGCGGTAGACTTGCTGCCTTATGCCCCTGTCCCACTTGGGGAAACCTGAACGGAAACCTCTGGAGGCTTTGCGCCCCACGCAAGGTTTCCGTGCAGTTTCCGGAGGTTGCAGGTGGTTGCCGGAGGTTGCAAGTAGGGAGACTGACAAAAACCTGTGGGAACCGTACGGAAACCTTGGGTGGGGCGCAAAGTCTCCAGAGGTTTCCGTTCAGGTTTTCTAAGTGGGACAGGGGCATTACAGCGCCAGAGACCCCGGATCAATCCTCACTACGGGTGCTGTCTGTACAGAGTTTAGACCTTCTTCCTATGACCACATGGTTTTTCTCCGGGTGCTCCGGTTTCCTCCCACGCTCGAAAGACATGGTTGGTAGGTCAATTAGCTCTTATAAATTGTCCCTACTGTGTAGGATAGTGCCAGTGTACGGGGTGATCGATGGTCAGCGCAGACTCAGTGGGCCGAATAGCCTGTTTCTTCTCTATATCTTTCAAGAGCTCCAAAGTGTAAAGAAAGAGGCCCTTCATCCAACCGAGTGTATGGTAACCCATTGTGTGTTGACCCCACTTTCCCGTTGATTCATCCCACATTCCACCTCACTTGCATTCCAGGAGGCAAATTGCAAAGTCTTTAGTGCGTGAGAGCACCCGGTGAAAACCAACGTGCAAACTCCAGAGGTCGGGATGGAATCCGGGTTGTTGGAGCACTGAGGCAGCAGCACTACCAGCTGCACCACTGTGGCACCTACCGACGAGATGAATCCCATTTAGCTCTCCCATTCTTTCTTTCCCCCCCCCCCCCCCCCCCCCCCCCCAACCTGGGACTGAAGGAATTACCCTTGTCTGGAGGAAGGAAGTGATCTGGAGCTGGGACCCTGCAATGCGGAAGAGTAAGGAGGGTGGGGGGGGGGTCTCACTGAAACTGGTAATTGCCTGTGGTCAGAACAAAGGGATAGGGCGATGGGCATTTAACAAAAATTCCTCTGCTTTTGGGCATCATGTCTATAGAATCTTTCTACCCATGCAGTGGCTACTCAGTGCTTATTCAATTTTTCTACCCAGTAAATTGACATTGAAGCAGCAAAGATTGGAAATGCACGGGAGAACTGTGGACAAGTTTGTTCCATCGATAGAAGGTGATTGACCCAAAGTGTCAATTCTGTCCCTGCCTCCACCAATGCTGCCCGACCTGATACATGTGTCCAACATTTTCTTCAGATCTTTCTAATCCAGATAATTTGCTTTTTTATTTTGCTTTTAGCAGTTGATGGCTCATTGGATCTCCAAGGATGTGAGGATCAGGCAGGGAACTGGAGCATTGGCAGATAGTAGATGGATTGGATTGAAAGATACAGCATGGAAACAGGCCCTTCGGCCCACCAAGTGCATGCTGACCATCGATCACCCGTTCACACTAGTTCTATTTTATCCTACTTTTCCCATCCACTCACTACACCCAACTCCTAGAGGCCAATTAACCTACAAACCTGCATGTCTTTTGGATCTGGGAGGAAACCAGAGCACCCGGAGGCAACGCATGTTGTCACAGGGAGAACGTACAAGCTCCACACCAACAATACCTGAGGTCAGGGTTGATCCCGTGTCTCTGGCGGTGTGAGGTAGCAGCTATACCAGCTGTGCCCATGTGCTGTGGTTTCAGGGTACATCAGAACGGAATCGAAAAGGAAAATCACCTTTCTTATGAAGACCTCATCTCATAATGTTGAAGGGTGTCATGAGGAATTGGGGCTTACCCAAGCAACTGTTTATAATGAGGTTACTATGGACAGATGTGTGCAAGACCGTTAGCTTTCCCTTCACCTGTACGGGCAACCTGTAGCAAGCCTCTTTGCAGATCTCCCTCATCCTCGGACTACATCTCCTTGGGGGAAGTATCCAGTTCCCACCACAGCCCTTGGCGAGACCACCACACTGCACAAACACACCCAGGAGCCTGCGATCCATTTATCTCAGAATCACAATGGCTGGTGCCTTGGCTAACAAGTGGTACAGACCTCCAACTCTCTCTAGGGTCCCCTCTCTGGGTGTCCAGAGCATTGGCCCCATTGCCCATTCACCCTTCCCTTGGACTCACATGGGAAGCTCCCTCACCGCCATCCTCTCACCATGAAATCGACAGACGGAAGCAATTAATTTTGGCTTTGTTCTCTGTGCAGACACTAATTCGTGCCAGATGAATAAAACATTGCAGAAGAAATTACAGCCGGTAGCTTCCGACCTGCTGTGTGAGGCACCACCAATCAGTCTCTTCCACTGTAGTGAGATCCTCCTTGCTCTGACCTTAAAACGCAGCCAACACCTCGGGACGTCACTCGCTACAATCAGAAAGAGTAGGTGTCGTGTGATGAAGCTTGCTGTTCACTAAAAAGTTATAACCACCAATGCATCGACTCAATGAAATTGAAATTGTTACAATTTTATATTACTGGAAGTCATGTTATTTATCCCCGTTTGAGCACAGATCCATTGATTTGAATGGAGTTCATGAAACTGCTCGAGTGTCCCCTCAACACAATGTATAAGGTTCGGCATGGCTCAAACGCTGATCTATGGAGAAGCCTTCACAGGCAAGGAGTGAATTTGCGGTGTTGCCAGTGGGTGTGTGTGGGTGCAACAGGGAAACGGAGGAGAGGGTTTCTCTTTGTGGGTTCTATTGGAACCGAGAGCTCGAGACGTGAAGTGAGAGAGAAAGAGAGAATTACGATGCGTGCCTTCCGACGTGGAGCCGGGCTCTGAGGGAAAGCTACGTCATGCTGGATGTCAACGGACTGCAACGCAAAGAATGGGTGAAGAGAACTCCAGATGGGACAGGATGTTAAAGGGGACAAGTTGTGAGCAACTTTGCAAGTTGTGAGTCATCGGGCAGGCCTTTCCTTCATATTGGCATTGTCGACTGCAAGGGAAATGGAACAAATCAAAGAAATGAAATTAAGCTCAAAGTCTCTTCCACTTCTGCTTAAGGGTGTGTTGCATCAGTAAGGATGATTTGATGAACCATCTCCTTCACCCAGCTCTAATACAATTATCAGACACGTAATGCAGAAGATTCTTCACCAGTCTCCCGAGAAGCAGCAAGTAGGTCCAGCTCCAGACTATAGTCAGTAGGTTCCTTTGCAAGGAACACAGCGGTGCAGCTGCTGAAAACCGTGACTGAGAGAGTGGCCCACACCCGAGAACGTCAACTCGTCTGCTCTCTCCACGGATGCTGCCTGCCTCGCCGAGTATTTCCAGCATTTCCTTGGATAGTGAATTGAATTCGATACGATCTGCAGGCCAGACCGTGTGAACAGCGTAGAGCTTAACAACATGACCGAGAATGTACACAGGTGGGATTTACAAACTAAATTTCTGCTTGATCCATCACACGATCCATGAATGCCTTCTGTTCTTCAAAAGCTGGATTTTGCCATCGAGGGATTCACCGGCTAATCGGCAATTGCGGCAAAGCCAAAGCTTGGTGTGGGATTGACTGAGCAGTCAGTACAGAGAACGGGTGGTCTGCGGAGAAAACAAAGACATTCCAATGCATTGCCACACAGCAGTAAGTAACTTCATAATTAAGTCCAAATATAACAGCAAATTTGCGACAGAATTGACAGAATTCTTACTCGGAGCTCTGATAATGCATTAACTCCAGTTCCCTCTCCACAGATGCTGCCTGTCCCCCTGGTTATTTGCAACAATCGCTGTTTTTATTCCACATTTCCAGCATCTGCAGTTATTTTTATTCTTTTTGGAGCTTTACAAATTCCTCACAGTTAGTGGATTTCGATACGACTGTGAATAGAATATGTTCATCAGCGATAGGAGCAGAATTAGGTCATTCGGCCCATCAAGTCTACTCCACCATTCAATCGTGGCTTGTCTATCTTTCCCTCTTAGCCCCATTCTCCTGCCTTCTCCCCATAACCCGTACTAATCGAGAATCTATCCATCTCTGCCTTAAAAATATCCATTGATTTGGCCTCCACAGCCTTCTGTGGCAATGAATTCCACATTCACCACCCTCTGACTAAAGAAATTCCTCCTCATCTCCTTCTAAAGGTAAATATGAGTGGGAATATTCAAGGCCAGCACTTCAGGCAAACACGTCCAGAAATGTGGGCGGACACCAATGAGCTAGTGAAATAGTTCTCGCAATGACTTTTATTCCCATTCCCTTTGATCCTGGTCTAAGACCTTCAGGCAATGAGCTGTGAAAATGTACTATTTCAACAGGGATGCTGACACTCCACATGGGTGCTCTAAGCCTATTTTCAAGGCAGGAATGGCATTAACTACACATTAATACCTGACTAAATCACCTAGAGATAAGGGAGTGCCCAGGACAGTCATATACAATTGAATGTAAAATAGCTTCTACAATCTATTGCAGCAAATCTAGGACAGGGGCAGTGGAGTTTACACCATCCGATGTAGGCACAACGAATTGATAATTAGAAACACGCCTATTTATAGTTAACAGCATAAACAGGATATAGACCATCGGTTTAAACATAGCCTGGAGACTTGTATCTTGTTGGAGCACACTGTTGTTGGGGGTGTTAATCACAACCAGCTCAGGCCTGCAGAAATGGAGTCGCCCCCAATCCTAGGTGTTAGTGAGTGTAAAATGGACATTATAATCGAGTCTGCGAGTCACACTGCACAGTTACAGACCCCATGGTTTACTGAAGCTGTGTTGACCATCAAGCATATTGTACAGCATGGGAAACAGGCCCTTCGGCCCAACGCATCCATGCCAACCAAGCTGTCCATCCATGCCAACCAAGCTGTCCATCCATGCCAACCAAGATGTCCATCCATGCCAACCAAGATGTCCATCCACGCTAAGCCTGCATTTGGCCCATATCTCTTTCCTGTCCGTGTATCTGTCCAAATCCAAATCTTTTAAACATTGTGATTGTACCTGCCTCTACCATATCCTCTGATAGGTCACCCCACATATTCACTAATCCTGTAAGAAAAACGTGCCCCCTCATGTCCCCTTTAAATCTTTAGTTTTATCTGCCCCTACCCTGGTGAAAAGACTGGCCATTTGCCATATCTCTGCCCGTCATCAATAATAAGCTTCTGCAAGGTCACCCCACAGGTTCCTTCGCTCCTCTCACCTTAAAGCCACGTTCTCAAATCTTTGACATTTCTACCCTGGGAGAAAGGTTCTCCGTCATCTCTTTCTCCATGCAATGGAGTAACTATATTGCACGGGCTGAGGCCGAGGGGAGACCTGATAGAAGTCTGAAAAATGATGAGAGGCATAGATAGGGTAGACAGTCAGAACCTTTATCCCAGGGTGGAAATGCCAAAGATTAGCAGGCAGAGCTTTAAAAAGGATAAATTCTAAAGGAAATGTGCGGGGTAAGTCTTTTTACACAGAGAGTGATGAGTGCCTGGGGCACACTGCCTAGGATAGTGATGGAGGCAGATATGAGAGTGGCATTTAAGAGGCTTCAATGTAGGTACATAAATATGCAGGGAACATGAAGGAAAATGGATCATGTGCAGACAGAAGAGATCTCGTCATCGTGTTCAGCGCGGACATTGTGGGCTGAAGGGCCCTTCATATCCTGTACTATTCTATGCTCCGTTCTCATAAACCCCGCCCATTGCTCACCAGTGCCCCATGTCCCTCCTGCAGTGTGGTGACCAACATGGCAAGTTGTGCTCTGTCAGTACACCTTGGCTTCTATTCTTCTACCAGGGTCTTTCTACTCCACATTTGATCTGTCAACCTACACAGCAAAGATTCCTGGATGTCTTCTGACCACCTTATCCACCTGTAGGGCCCTGGTATGTTTAATTCATCACACAGAACCATAGGGTCATAGTATATGGAAACAGGTCCTGCACCGATCAAGTCCATTCCTGGACCGCTGGGCTCCACAGGGTGTTGAATGCATCCTCAATAAGGATTGTAACATAGTTGTATAATAGTGTATTAAGGATATTTGTTTGTATTGTAGTATGGTGGTGGGTTCTGGTTTGTTTTATTGTAGTGTCATATTATTTTTTAATAATCAAATACATTTTTTAATTAAAAATACAAATTATTATTATTTTTTTAAATCAAGTCCATGTTGACCATTTACCGCCCACTTATACCAATCCTACACTCAGTCCATTTATTCTGCCCACGCTCCACCCATTCCCCCCAGATTTTCCCCTCACCTACACACAGGGGGGTAATTTACAGAGGCCCATTAACCCACCAATCCGCATGTCTTAGGGATGTGGGAGGAAACCAGATCACCCACCTGGGGACAGAGAGAACATGCAAACTCCACACAGTCAGGATCAAACCTGGGTATCTCACGCTACGAGCCAGCAGACCCACTATGTCACTTTGCACTAGTTTGCAAAGCTTTTATACTTTGAATAGTTTTGGATATCAGGAAGAGAACAACAATGTGACATTATACTCGCAAGATCACATCACAGTTATAGAACGAGCAATACTTGTCTATAGAACAAACTATTGGGCTAAGTGTTCGGCTGGCAACCGGAAGGTAGCCGGTTCGAATCCCGCTTGGAGTGCATACTGTCGTTGTGTCCTTGGGGCAAGACACTTCACCCACCTTTGCCTGTGTGTAATGTAATGTAATTATGTGAAGCACTTTGGGGTCAATGCAAGTTGACTGAAAATGTGCTATATAAATAAGATTATTATTATTATTATTGATTATACTCATGGAACAAGCTGCCAGAGGAGGTAGTTGAGGCAGGGACTATCCCAACATTTAAGAAACATTTAACATTTAAGAATGTATAGGACAGGTTTAGATGGATATGGACCAAATGCAGGCAGGTGGGACTAGTATGGATGGGACATGTTGGCTGGTGTGGGTAGGATGGGCTGAAGGGCCTGTTCCCACGCTGCAAGACTCAATGATTCTATCTATGACTCTATTACTCATCCATCTCAGGTCTACTTACTCTCCACGTATCCGTGTAGTGCTACCATCCGGGTCCGCTCGTGATGGCTGAACGCTTGGTAATGGAGCTCCTCGGGTAGGGACGGAGGAAGGCGCGACCGAGGGGGTCCAGGCTGACCCACGGCGTGCTGCGGCGTGTGCTTTTTGTGCCGTGCTCTGCAGTTTTGAAACCAGACCTGCGTGGGTGACAGATACAGTAAATTATACAGTGTACTGATACAGCATTACGCAGGCAGACCAAGGTGCCCCAACTGGTGAAGATGGGCCATCTTGGTCGGCAATGAGCAACGTGCTGTATGACTATGATAGCAGCCCGCGCTGAAAGGCAGAGACAACCCCAGCAATCGATAACAAGGGGTGGACGCACCACAAGGTTCCCAAGAGAAGAACATTTCAACTCTAAAACCCCTCTCAGTAGCTCAAATTTAATTCCTTTAGATACAGTTTAAGTTACAGTGAAAAGCTTTGTTTTGCATGCAGTCCAATCAGATCAGATATCTACACATAAATACGATCATGTTAAACTCGAGTACAATATGTAGAGCTATGGGAGAGGTACAGAGTGCAGGTTATAGTTCTCAGCTTCGTAACACACCAGATCCATAGATCAAGTCCAACGCCCACAATGAGATAGACGTGAATCGATCTTTATGACCCCAGTTTATGGGATGGCCATTCACAAGCCTGAATGAGCGGCACAGTGGTGCAGCGGTAGAATTGCAGCCTAACAGCACCAGGAACTCAGGTTTGATCCTGACTACGGGTGCTGTCTGTACGGAGTTTGCCCGTTCTCCCTGTGACCGCTGTGTGCAGGATAGTGCCAGCGTATGGGGTGATCGCAAGTCGGCATGGGCTTGGTGAGCCGATTGTCCTGTTTCCATGCTGTATCTCTAAAGTTTAAAATTTAAGGCATGGTAACAGAGGGAAAGAAACTGTTCCTGAGTCTGATGGTTATCAATTACAAACACAGAGACTTCTAATGACTGTCACAACTAATGCCATTTATTTGCATTAACCATTCAGCCAAGGAGACTATTTTTTCCAAGTCTGAGGACGAGCTGAGGCCCAACATCCATGAACACCTCTGGTCAACAAACGCATACCAATCTCAGACTGAGCACGAACAACTGCCCCGGGCTTCAGCTGATCAGGAACGCGTGCGGACGTGGCGTCGAAGGACGGGAAGTCGAAGCAAAGAAGTGGAAGCCAAATAACCGAACGGAAATGAAGCCGAAACGCCAAATAACCGCAAGCGTGCAAAGCCGAAACGCCAACTAACTGAAAGGGTGGGATAACCAAAAGGACGGGACACCTAAAAGCCCTTAACTGCAAGGCTGTGTCGCCTAAAAGCAAACTCTCTGAAGGCAGGAACGGGGTACTGATTGGGGATGATTAGCCATAATCACATTGAATGGTGGTGCTGGCTCGAAGGGCCAAATGGCCTACTCCTGCACCTATTGTCTATTATCTATTGTCTACTCCTGTAATTCCACTTAAAGACCAGGTCCGTTGTCCGGGAGATGGGAATTACTTCCCAACGTGTAGCAAGCAGATACATTGATATCAACAGGCCTGTTCCACTATATTTCTTCCTGGTCTATTGGCCATCCTCTCGATATCAATCTGAAACGTTCACTCTGTTTCTCTCCCCACAGATGCTGCTCAGCCTGTGGTGTAGCCCCAGCATTCACTGTTTATATTTATTAAGTGGATGTCTGTAGTCCAAAATGTTTGTCCAAATTTGGGACGGTGCAGTGACACAGCAAGTAGCACTGCCACCTCACAATGCCACAGACCCGGGTTCAATCCAGACCTCCGTGTGGAGTTTGTACGCTCTCCCGGTGACAGTGTGGGTTTCCTCTGGGTGCTTCAGTGTCGTCCCACATCCCTAAGGCGTACGGGTTCATAGGTTAATTGGCCTCTGCAAATTGTCCCCAGTGTGTAAGCACTGGATGAGAAAGGATAACATAGAGCATGTGTGATGGGGTGATTGACGGTCAGCATTCCATGTTGTATCTGTCAACCAATTCAATCAATCAATCTGCCGTCTCTTGTGTGTTCTCTCCATGTCTCTTGTTTATGTCCATGTTGGGGGGAGTCCAGAACCATGGGCCACAGTTTAGGAATAAGGAGTAGGCCATTTAGAACGGAGATGAGGGAAAACCTTTTTACCCAGAGAGTTATGAATCTGTGGAATTATCTGCCTCAGAAGGCAGCGGAGGCCAATTCTCTGGATGCTTTAGAGAGAGAGTAAGATAGAGTTCTTAAAGATAGTGGATATGGTGAAAAGGCAAGAACGGGATACTGAATGTGGATGATCAGCTGTGATCACATTGAATGGAGGTGCTGGCTTGAAGGGCCGAATGGCCTACTCCTGCACCTATTGTCTATTGTTTCCACTAATATCCAAAGATCTGTCAATATCTGTCTTGAATGTGCCCAGTGACCAAGCCTGACACAGGATAACATAGAACTAGTGTGAAGGGTTGGTGAGCATGGACTCGTTGGGCCAAAGGGCTTGTTTACACACTGTAAATCTGCACATTGATATGCGCTGAGTTATTTGCCAGCCTGTCTGGTGGCCAGCGATACACCCGGTATTATGTTAAGTGCAGCGGTACCTGGATAACGCGCCTGCTCAGACCGGTCATGTCGGCCAGTTTCTGGAGCGTCTGTGCATCGGGGTTGTTGTCCTGTGCAAACTGTGCCTGCATCACCTGCACACAGAGAGGGAGAGAGGCACCGTCAGCAAAGGCAGCGGCAACAAGACAACCAGAGGATCCAATTACCCACTGGAGGGAAAGTCAGCCCTCCCCCCCTCCCCTCCCCACTTTCCCCCTTTCTCCACCCAAGTCATTTAACCAGTTCCACAGTTCACTACATTGTATCCCCCTCGAGATCACACCTTCCCCAGCCAGCAATGAGCCTCCCCAGGGACCCACCCAGCCTGAGGTCATCGGTTGCCGACCCTGATGTATCCTGGCCTTTTCTCGCTTCCTGTTCTTTCCACCCTCCCAGAATGCAATCCCGATCCGGAAACACCATGGGATCCGATCAGTGTCTTTGGTGTAAAATAGGGGATGGCAAAGCGGAATCTGATGTTTGGGAATGGGATTTCCAAAGTGTTCAATTTCCAAACCATTGGATTTCCAATCCATCCAATTTCTGAACCATTGGAATTCTAAACTATTGGATTCCCAAACATCATATTCCCAAACATCATATTCCCAAACCATCCATTCCCAAACTATCAGATTCCCCAACTATCAGATTCCCAACTATCAGATTCCCAACTATCAGATTCCCAACTATCAGATTCCCAACTATCAGATTCCCAACTATCAGATTCCCAAACATCAGATTCCCAAACATCAGATTCCCAAACATCAGAAACATCAGATTCCCAAACATCAGATTCCCAATTGTCATCAATTACATGCAATCACAAGGGCTGGTCTCGCAATGCCAGGCGGTGGTGCCAATGACTGGGTGAGGGCCAGGGGGGGGGGTCCACAGTCCCTGCCGCAATGCTACCTGTAATTGTTCCGCGGTGAAGGAGGTCCGTGCTCGCTTTGCCGGCTTGGGGTGACTGTCCTGGTCCGAAGGTACAGCTCCCTCCAGGGTCAGCCCGTTACCTGCATCACAAACACAAAGCACATCACCAACTCGGCCACCTCACATCCACAGGCACCCGGGCGAATGTACAGGAGGCCGAGAACCAGAAGACGTTTATAGGTTAATTGGCCTCTATAAATTGTATCATGTGTAGGGAGTGGATGAGAAAGTGGGATAACATAGTACCATGGAACATGGTGGCGCAGACTCGGTGGGCCGAAGGGCTTGTCTCCACGCTGTATCTCTAAACTAAAACTAATGGTGGCGTGTATCACAGGTGGAGCTAACATTTAGAGTTACAATCACACATTCATACAACTTGGAAGCAGGCCCAACTTGTCCACGATGACCAACATAACCCATCAACACTAGTCCCACCTGCTTGCGTTTGGCCCATATCCCTTCAGCCTGCTCACCCCATTGCAGGGAGGATGTGGAGCCGAGGCCAGGGTGCAGAAGAGGATTACCAAAATGCAGGGTCTGAAGAAGTGTCCCGACCCAAAACATCACCTATCCATGTTCTCCAAATATACTGCCTTAACCGCTGAGTTAAGCCCCTGTTCCACTTAGAAAACCTGAACGGAAACCTCTGGAGACTTTGCGCCCCACCCAAGGTTTCCGTGCGGTTCCCGGAGGTTTTTGTCAGTCTCACTACCTGCTTCCACTACCTGCAACCTCCGGCAACCACCTGCAACCTCTGGGAACCGCACAGAAACCTTGGGTGTGGCGCAAAGTCTCCAGAGGTTTCCGTTCAGGTTCCTAAGTGGGACAGGGGCATTACTCCTGCACTTTGTGTCCTTTTGTTTGAACAAACGTCTACAGATCCTTGTTTCCACACATGACCAGAATGCTGCCTGGATTAGAGGGTATAAACTGTAAGTTGAACAAACTTGGATTGTTTTCTCTGGAACATTGGAGGTTGAAGGGAGACCTGATAGAAGTATACACATTTACGGGAGGCAGAGATTGGATAGGCAGGCGGAAATGTTGTCCGAGAGTGGTTTTAGGCGAGAGGGGCGAGGTTTAAAAGGGTCGTGCAGGGTATGGAGTCAGCTGATAGACAGACCACTTATGGTCGAACCCTCGTCAGTAGCTACGAAGGCTGTCACGTGAAGTCAGGGGCTAAGGGGAGTGTCCTGCTACATAAGCATATCTCACCTTGAGATCACCCCAGTCAACAGGTAGCTGAGCTCGAGACAACACCCTCGCTCAGCTACAGCAGCAATGACAATTATGTTAGTGGACCAAACTTACATGTAACACCTGAATAAAGCAGCTGTTTATTTACCACGTTTGCTGCCGCCACAAGGGCGTTATTTTTTTAAGCACAGCGAGTGGTGGGCAGGTAGATCGAGCTGCCAGGGGTGGTGATGGAGGCAGATACGATAGTGCATTTTAAAGGCTTCGAGACAAACACATGGATATGCAGGGATATCGACCAGGTGCAGGCAGAGGGGATTTGTTTAACTTGGAATCATGTTTGGCACGGACATTGTGGGCCGAAGGACCTGTCCCGATGCTGTACTGATCCATGTTCAGATGAAGAACCGCAACATTTACAAACAAGTGTGGCTTTGGATTTTGGTTATTATAAACCTAACTCACTCAATAACTGCGTTGACTGCCATTAAATCATTATCAGACTAGCTCTCTGGTAAATGGTGCTTGCAGCAGCCCCGACTCTGCTGTGCATTGGATCTTAACACACCACCAATTGTCCTGGAAGCAATTTGCAAGCTAAATTTTATAAAATCTTTTAATTGAAATAATCACGGACTTTATTACTGCCTTTTATCTTTCGCTTTTGCTGAAGTTTATTGAATTAGAAAAAAAATGAAAAATATTAATGGCACTAATTGGCCAAATAAAGAACAGAATGTCACACTGAACCTTTGTGAAATGTGTAGGGTAATTTAATGTGGGGCTGGTTGTTTACTTCAACTGGTTGTCTTTTGTTTCGCCAGGAGTCATACAGCAATGAAACAGGCCCTTCGGCCCGACTTGCCCATGCCAACCAAGAAGCGGCATCTACACTAGTCCCACCTACCTGTGTTTGATAGTATCCCTTAATGAAGGGAGCTGAACAATCGGAACTTTTCCTATCCATGTACCTGTCCAAATGCCTTTTTAATTTTGTTATAGTACCTGCCTCAACTGCCTCCTTTGGAAATGCATTCCATATACCCACCACCCTTTTTTGTTTAGTTTAGTTTAGTTTAGTTTAGTTTAGAAATACAGCGCAGAAACAGGCCAGCGATCCCCGCACATTAACACTATTCTACACACACTCGGGACAATGTACATTTCTGCAAGCCAATTAAACTACAAACCTGTACGTCTTTGGAGTGTGGGAGGAAGCCGAAGATCTTGGAGAAAACCCACGCGGTCACGGGGAGAACGTACAAACTCCGTACAGACAGCACCCTTAGTCCAGATCGAACCCGGGTCTCCGACGCTGCAAGCACTGTAAGGCAGCAACTCTACCGCTGCACCACCATGCCGGCCCTCTCGGTAAATAAATCACCACTCAGGTTCCGATTAAATCTTTACCCTTAAACCTATGTCCTCTGGTTCTTGAACCCTCCCTATTCTGGGTGAATGATTACATCTCCCCTCCCCATTTCCTTCATGATCTTATACACCTCTACAGGTTCACGCCTCATCTTCCTGCTCCATAGAATAAATACATCACCCATTCATTCTCTCCAGAGATGCTGCCTATCCCACTGAGCTACTCCAGTATTTTTCGTCTAATTTTGGTGTAAACCGGCATCTGCCGTTCCTTCCCACACATTCTATACTCATTACTCTGACTGATGAAAGCATTCTTGACTAACCTATCTACCTGTAGTTCCACTTCCACAGAGCTATATAATTGTACTCCTCCATCCCTCTGCTCCACAATACCCCCCGGAACCTGCGTTGAGTTAATCAAGTACACAATGACTAAGGCAACTCCAGAGGTTCAATCCTGACCTCAAGTGCTCTCTGTGTGGAGTTTGCACGTTCTCCCTGTGACTGCACGGGCTTCCTCCAGGTGCAAACATTACCCTTCAAGACCCAAAGTTGAGAGAGTTGGTAGATTAGTTGGACACTAACTTTCTCCTGGTGTACAAGTGCGTGGTGGAATCTAAGAGGGGTTGATGAGAAAGTGAGGAAAGTACAATGGGATCAGGGTGGCACAGTGGCGCAGCGAGGGCAGCACAGTAAAGCAGCAAGGGTGGCACAGTGTTGCAGCGGCATTGCTGCCTTACAGCACCAGAGCCCCGGGTTCAATCCTGACTACGGGCGCTGTCTGTACGGAATCTGTACGTTCTCCTTGTGACCACGTGATTTTTCTCCGGATGCTCCTGTTTCCTCCCACACACCAACGATATACAACTTTGTAGGTCAATTGGCTTTGGTAAACTTGTAAATTGTCCCTAACATGTAGGATAGTGCTGATGTACAGTGTGTTTACTGGTTGGCATGGACTCGGTGGGCCGAAGGGCCTGTTTCTGCTCTATCTCTAAAGTCTCTAAAGGTGGTTGATGGTCCGCAGAGAATTAATGGGTTGAAGGGCCTGTTTCCATGCTGGATCTCTCTAGGACTCCATGTTGGAATTCCTGTTCCTTGTATCCAAAGAGGAGCAAGCTGAGGAACTGGACACAAGACATTTTCAGGTGGGGTATCGGTGGCCAGATTAGAGTGCAGGGGCCTGGAGTGTTGATCCAGAAATGTGAGTGTAAATCCTACCATAACAGCTGGACAGCTGTAATTCTAAATATAAACAACATCTGGAATTGAAGAGGTAAGTCAGGACTGACAGACATGAAAGGGGAAGGATCTGGCTCCAGGAAGGAAGGGCTGGTCATCTCATGACTCCAGGTCCTTCATTGCCTCATGACATGGAAATATCAATGTTGACTTTGTCCACAAGCCCACCTTCCATGAGTGAATAACTCAAAACAGATCTTTAAGTGCTCAGATCTCCCTTCCACTAGCCAATGCCAGGAGGTACCTCCAGCCTTAATAATGTGCACACTGGCAACACCTCTGCATGAGATTAAAGCAGAGCCAGTAGAGCTGCTGCCTCATAGCGCCAGATATCCAGGTTCGATCCTGTCCGTGGGTGCTCTCTGTGCGGAGTTTGCATGTTCTCCCTGTGACCGCTTGGGGTTTCCCCGAGGTATCTCTGCCACCTCTATGCTCTCTCCGCCTTTACATTTCACTTCTCTCCTCTCACCTCCAGCCTTTATCATAGAAAAATAGGTGCAGGAGTAGGCCATTCGGCCCTTCCAGCCAGCACTGACATTCAATATGATCATGGCTGATCATCCAGAATTAGTACCCTGTTCCTGCTTTAACTCCATATCCCTTGATTCTGTTAGCCCTAAGAGCTATATCCAACTCTCTCTTGAATACATCCGGTGAATTGGCCTCCACTGCCTTCAGTGGCTCTCTCAGCCCACTCTCCACCCACCTGCCATTCAAAACGGCCTCACCTGTATCCACCCATCACTTGGCAGGATTTGCCCCACCCCCACCTCTCTATTCCAGCTTTCTCCCCACCTACTCCATCGATCTGAAGGATCCCGACCTGAAACATCGTCTGTCCATTTTCCTCCACAGGTGCCGTCTGATCTGCTAAGTTCCTCCAGCACTCTGTGTTTTGCTCAAGATTCCAGCATCTGCACTTCCTTGTGCCTCCGATTTCCTGATGTGTGGACGGTTTGGAAGGTCAGATGGCCAGCATAACAGAGGCCGGCGTGCAAGAGAGACTCATTGTGGATATGGATGGAAACAACTGGACAGCGATTACCTGACATTTCTGCCACACACTGGCATTTTAATTATCAACTTCGATGAACTATATTAAAAAATAATTCTAAACATATAATTATTCATTATTGTAGGTAGGCTAGCTAATTAGAGTGTTTGTTAGTAGTAGCCCCGCCTAGTACATGCTTCATAATACCTGTATATGGAACTTGCCTACATCAGGCAGTAGATGTAGCAGTGTGGACATGTAATGTACTGCATATCCACTACTGTAAGAGTTTAATAAAGATCTTCAAATGAGTACGAGTCCAGTAATTACAATTATACACAAGTATTTCTGGGCAGAGATGCATTGGATTTAATTCAGGACAATTCAATCTGGTTCTTATGTTATGAATTAAACTTAAATTAATCTTAAGTAGAGAGCATAGAATGCAAAGGGTAAAATAATCCACTGCAATGCCTCTAGCCTGTTCCAATATCTCTGGGGAATATGTACACATTGTGGATTAAACTCGTCAGCCTGCAAGACGTTGCAAGGAGCAGCATCAGTCTTTGACTCCCCTGGCATTTTGCCTCCAATTGCAATTACAAGCAGTTATGTTATTGTCATCGGATATCAGTTGTTAGAAGTGCAACAGGTTTCCTGGGTTTGAGTTTAGTTTATTGTCACGTGTACCGAGGTAAAATTACACGCTTTTGTTGCGTGCTAACCAGTCACAGCGGAACGACAATACATGATTACAATCGAGCCGTCCACAGTGTACAGTTACATTATAAAGGGAATAATATAAATAATGTTCAGGTCAAGATAAAGTCCAGTAAAGTCCGATCAAAGATTGTTTGAGGGTCTCCAATGAGGTAGATAGTAGTTCAGGATTACTCTCTACTTGTTGGTGGGATGGTTCAGTTGCCTGATAAAAGCTGGGGGCGGAAAAACTGTCCCTGAATCTGGATGTTGATGTCGAATCTGCATCTGGATTCAGATGTAGGATATGGATATATAAATGTAGAAACAAAGAACTGCAGATGTAGGTTTATACCAAAGATAGACACAAAGTGATGGAGTAACTCAGAGGGTCGGGCAGCACACCTGGAGAAAAGGGGATGGGTGATGTTTCAGGGTCGTGCCCCTTCTTCAGTCTCAAAGAAAGGTCGCCCGTCCCTTTTACTCCGGAGAGTCTGCCTGCCCCGCTGGTCTACTCCAGCATCTTGTGTCTGCCGTTTCTGCAACAGGTTTCCTAGCTTGGGCTCAAAGCAGTGCCTTTCAGAAGGAGATCAAATGTGGAGAGGTGTGGGAGGGATCACGTTTCAAGATGAATGTGTCTGTGGTCAGAGACCCTGGCCAACGCGTCTCCATGGCCATGACGCTGGAGAAATATTTGGCGAACGTGGGCTGTTTTTTTTTTTCGGTTCGGTTCTGTTCGAACAGTGTGTGCTTCTATTTGGGAACACAAGACCTCCTTTCTGTTGACTTGATTCCCCCCCCCCACCCCCCCAATTTTCTTCCCTGAAGGACTTTTGACTCCTGTCAACTTCTCTCCACTGGGACCGCTGACAGTGTGGACTCTTGCGTGACTCCAGCACTAACACTGCTCCGTGCTGAAGTGTGAAAGGAAATGCATGGGAGAGGTTGAGAACTGAGATACTCTGTTAGCTTGTATTTCCCTCTTGCGATGCCTCAAAACATAAATCTTTTCTTTTTGATATTCGCAGGATCTTGGCCACGGAACCATCAGCCGCACCTCCTCCACTGCTCAATTTGCTGCTGCTGTTGTACGGGCCTCCGAGTCTGAGGGTAGGATTCACATGCACCCCCTATCAGAGTTCGAACCAACCTCAGTGGAATCGGGGAGGGGCGGGAGTTAAACATAGAAATTAGGTGCAGGAGTAGGCCATTCGGCCCTTCGAGCCTGCACCGCCATTCAATATGATCATGGCTGATCATCCAACTCAGTATCTTGTACCTGCCTTCTCTCCATACCCCCTGATGCCTTTAGCCACAAGGGCCACATCTAACTCCCTCTTAAATATAGCCAATGAACTGGCCTCAACTACCTTCTGTGGCAGAGAAATCCAGAGATTCACCACTCTGTGTGTGAAAAATGTTTTTATCATCTCGGTCCTAAAAGATTTCCCCCTTATCCTTAAACTGTGACCCCTAGTTCTGGACTTCCCCAACATCGGGAACAATCTTCCTGCATCTAGCCTGTCCAACCCCTTAAGAATTTTGTAAGTTTCTATAAGATCCCCCCTCAAGTCTTCTAAATTCTAGCGAGTACAAGCCGAGTCTATCCCGTCTTTCTTCATATGAAAGTCCTGACACCCTAGGAATCAGTCTGGTGAACCTTCTCTGTACTCCCTATATAGCCTCGAAGCCTCCAGAATGAGGATGGAGTTAATCATGGAGGATTCCCAATCCTGAGGACAATCCACCAGGAAAGACATATAATCACATCACATGGAGAACAGAACAGGAATAGACTCTTCAGTCCACAATGTCCGTGTAGAACATGATGCCAAGTTAAACTAATTGTCTCTGCCTGCATGTGATCCATACCTCTACATTCCCTGCGTATCCATGTGCCTTTCTAAACGCCTCTTAAACGCCACTATTGTATCTGCCTCCACCCTGGCAGTGTGTCCTAGGCACCCTACACTCTGTGTAGAATGGTTTGCTCCGCACATCTCCTTTAAAAGTTGCCCCTCTCGCCTTAAAGTTACACCATCTTGTCCACCTAGGGTGGCATAGTGGCGCAGCAGTAGAGTTGCCAGAGACCCAGGTTCGATCCTGACCAAGGGCCCTGTCTGTACGGAGTTTGTATGTTCTCCCGGTGACCACATGGGTTTTCTCCAGGTGCTCGGGTTTCCTCCCACGTTTAAAAGACATGCAGGTTTGCAGGTTAATTGCCTTTTGTAAGTTGTCCCTGGTGTGTAGGATAGAACTAGTGTACGGGAATCGTTGGTCGGCGTGGACAGGGCGGGTTGTTTCCATTGCGTATATCTAAACTAAAGCCTTTGCCTGCGTGTGATCCATATCCCTCAATTCCCTGTATATCCATGCCCATATTGTATCTGCCTCCGCCACCACTCATAGCATTGCATTCCAGGAACCCACCACTGTGTGTAAAAACCTGCCCGACACTCTGCTCCATCAAGCTCCCTCAGGTCTTATACGTCTCAGTGTGGTCACCACTCATTCTTCTGAACTCCAAAGAATACAGATCTAATTTATTTAGATGCCCATGATAGAATATTTTTTGTTGCCCCAGAAATTAGCCCAGTGATTCACTTTTGCGATCTTTCCAAAGCTCATTTTTTTAAATGCACAGGACTCCAAGCGTAGCCTCAACAATACCATGTACATCTTTAACAAAACTGTCTGCCAAAGCCACTACTTCACGGTGCCAGAAATCCCTGACCTCAGGTGCTATCTGTGCGGAGTCCTCACATTCTCCCCGTGACCTCGTGGGTTTCCTCCAGGTGCTCCGGTTTCCTCCCACATCCCAAAGACATGCTAGTTTGTAAGTTAATTGGCCCTAGTGTGTCAGGAGTGGATAGGAAAGTGGGATAACATAGGAGGAATTTCTTTAGTCAGAGGGTGGTGGACCTGTGAACATTGCCACAGAAAGCTGTGGTGGCCAATGGATATTTCTAAGTCAGATATTGATAGATTTGTGAATAGTATGGGTGTCAGGGATTATGGGGAGAAGGCTGGAGGATGGGGTTTTAGAGGGAAAGATTGAATGGTGGAATAAACATGATGGGCCGAATGGCCTAATTCTGCTCCTATTACATGAATTTAAGAACTAGTTGAACGGTCGACGGTCGGCAGTGACTCAATGGGATGAAGGGCCTGTTTCCACGATGTATCTCTAAACAAAACTAAACTCCAACACACATACAGGAAAGGGCAGCATATCACATGCCTTCTTAACCACTCGCTTCACCTGGCTGCGAATCTTGGTATTTTGTACATGAGAACATCAAGATATGCCATCTAGTGGGTGGCACGGTGGTGCAGTGGTAGAGTTGCTGCCTTACAGCGCCAGAGACCCGGGTTCCATCCTGACTACGGGCGCTGTCCATACGGAGTTTGTACATTCTCCCCGTGATGGCGTGGGTTTTCTCCGAGATCTTTGGCTCCCTCCCACACTCCACAAAGATGTACAGGTTTGTAGGCTAATTGGCTTGGTGTATGTGTACATTGTCCATCGGGTGTGTGGGATAGTGTTAGTGTGTGGGGATCGCTGGTCGGTGCGGACGGGCCTGTTTCTGTGCTGTATCTCTAAACTTTCCCACATTAAATCCCAATTGCCAGGTTTACAGCCACTAACTCGCTCACTCGCCACGTCCAATCCATCTACGTCCTGTTGCTGGATCATACCATTCTCATCGCAACTTGCCCTTTCACCTATATCTGGTTTCACATCATAAACCTCGCCGACCTTCCACCCGGGCCCCACCTCCAGATCAATAATATAACTCATAACTAATTGAAGGCCCTGAACGGATGGGGACACAAGATGCAAGAGATTGCAATAATATAAAGTGTTGGAAGAACTCGACGGGTCAGGCAGCATCTGTGGGGAAAATTGGATAGACAATGTTTTGGGTCAGGTCCCTCCTTCAGACTGATGGAGCAGAGGGTAGGTATCTGGTTGAAGGTGGTGAGGGGAAGAGTGAGGCAAGAGCTGGCAAGTGATTGGTGGTACCTCATATTTTGCTTAAGCAACTTACAACCCAATGGTATGAGTTTTGATTTCTCTAGTTTCATGACCTGTACAATCCTCCGTGAGCTAAAGCCATGAAATCAGTTTGGTCTCTCCCCACTTTGAAGGCCCCGGATGGGGACACAAGAGCAGAGATTACAATAATATAAAGTGTTAGGCGGCATGGGGAAAATTGGATAGACAATGTTTCCACTGGTCTATTGTTGAGGCAGCTGTGATTGGTGGTACCTCCTTAAGCAACTTACAACCCAATGGTATGAGTTTTGATTTCTCTAGTTTCATGTAACCCCTGCAATCTCTCTCTCCCCACTTACCCCAACCTAGTCATCTACAGTTCCACTGGTCGCATCCATGTATCCCTTTGTTATCACCCTCTTCCCCAACCAACAATGGGCCATTGTGGGCTCCTTCCTTCCTTGGTCATCTGTTTTTCCGGCTCTGATTTGTTCTGGCCTTTTCCTACCTCCAGATCCCCCCACCCCCAACCCCCACCTCTACATTCAGTCTGAAGAAGGGTTCCAACCCGAAACTTGACCCATCCTTTTTCTCCAGAGATGCTGCCTGACCCGCTGAGTTACTCCAGCACTTTGTGTCCATGTGATAGGTGGATCCAGGCATGGAGATTGATTGGTTGGAAGGAAGAGTCGGTGGGGGGAGAGAAGGGGGATATGTTAGTTGCATGGCAGCATTGGAACCAGCAATCCATCTGCAAACCACAGGAGGTTAATTCTCCTAGAATCTCTATGACCCCGTGACCCAAAACATCAAATTTTTTCAAGAAGAGTGCTCTTTTTTTAGTTAAATTAATATATAACTCTAACTCGCAGAAATTAGTTTAGTTTCGTTTAGAGATACAGCGTGGAAACAGGCCCTTCGGCCCATCGAGTCTGTGCCGATTGGCAATCCCCGCACACTAACACTATCCTGCACAAGAGACAATTTACAATTATGCCAAGCCAATTAAACTACAAACCAGTACATCTTTGGAGTATGGGAGGAAACACAGGCAGGTCTCGGGGAGAACGTACAAACTCCGTACAGACAGCATCCGTGGGTAAGATTGAACCCAGCTTCTGGCGCTGTAAGGCAGCAAATCTCCCGCTGCACCCCTTCTGCCCCCTCTTATACCAAGCAAGGTAAGATTAAGCAGAATTTTTACAATGTTAGCGCGGAAAATAATTTGTAGACAATCACACAAAGCCACTTCTGAACAGGGTGTTGGAACAGGTAGTACAGTCAACAGACCAAGGGAACTGCTGTCGATCAGTGGCAGGTCCTTTGATAGGGAACCATAAAAAGGGCAATGGAAATACGCGCGTGGCAAGAGAAAAGTTATTTTGTAATACCAGCATGCCATGTCCACGCTAACTTCATCCAATGCAGACTCAATGAAGAGCCATTTTGGAGTTATAGGTTAAAAGATGCTGTTAAGCTGGAAAGACGGCAGGGAAGATTTACGAGGATGTTGCCAGGACTAGAGGTCCTGAGATATAGGGCGAGGTTGGGACTTTATTCCTTGGAGCACAGGAGGCTAAGGTGTGATCCTAGCAAGGTGTAAAAAAATCATGAGGGGCATAGACAGAGTGAATGCACAGGGTATTTTTCCCAGGGCAGGGGAATGAAGAACTAGAGGGCTAGGATGAAGATGAGAGGGGAAGAATTTAATAGGAATCCAAGGGGCAACTTGGTACGTACCTGGAACGAGCTGCCAGAGGAAGCATTTCAAGCAGGTACAATAACAACATTTAAAAGCCACTTGGACATGTTCAAGGATAGGAAAGGTTGAGATGGAATTTAGCCAAATGCAGACAAATGAGACTAGCCTGGATGGGGCATTCTTGTCGCCGTGGGTCGTTGGGCTGAAGGGCCTATTTCCTTGCCGTGTGACTCTATGACTAGGCAAACACTTTCTAAAACTCCGAGACAAAGAAGAAATCCAACCACCTAACCCTTTCCCTGTGCAAGAGAGACAAAACCACAGCTCTGAGGGACACTCTAGCATCAATGAAGATGGTTCACCTTTTGCTGTTCAAGTTGTGGAATAAAACCTCCCTCTGCCGTGTGAATAAGGAAGATGAGAGCTGCATCACTAAATTACTAAGCAATTGCCATTCTACTTCCTAAGAATGCTTCGGAGGTTCGGCATGTCC
Organism: Leucoraja erinaceus; assembly: GCF_028641065.1. Classification (NCBI taxonomy): domain Eukaryota; kingdom Metazoa; phylum Chordata; class Chondrichthyes; order Rajiformes; family Rajidae; genus Leucoraja; species Leucoraja erinaceus. The sequence goes on from NC_073407.1 coordinate 10,229,256, forward strand.
CCAACAACCCTCACCAACTTCTACAGATGTGCCGTGGAAAGCATTTTATCAGGATGCATCTCAGCATGGTTCGGGAACAGCTAAATCCAAAACCGCAAGAAATCGCGGAGAGTTGTGGACGTAGCCCAGACCATCACGCAAACCAACCTCCCTTCCTTTGATTCCATCTACACTTCACACTACTTCGGCAAGGCCACCAGCATAATCAAGGATGAGTCTCACCCCACAGACACTCCCTCTTTTCCCTAATCCCATCAGGCAAGGGAAAACCCACACCTCCAGATTCAGGGACACTTTCTTTCCAGCTGTTATCAGGCAACTTAACTGTCCTATCACCAACTAGAGAGCGGTCCTGACCATCTACCTCATTGGAGACGCTCGGACTAGCCTTAATCGGAATTTACTGGAATTTATCTTGCACTAAGAATTATTCCCTTTATCCTGTACACTGTGGACGGCTTGATTGTAATCATATATAGTCTTTCCGCTGACTGGAAAGCACGCACCAAATATGCTTTTCACTGTAGCTCGGTACACGTGACAATAAACTAAACGAAAGCTAAAAAGCTAAAACTACTGAGGGGTGAATTATATCCGCTACACAGTGACCGGAGGTGGAGCAGAATTAGTATTGATGCGGTGTGCCAATGTGAAAAGCCAAGTGGCGATGGGGAACTGTGTTGAGGAAACAACAATGAGGTAGAGAGAGTGTGAGTGTGTGACACTGCATCCTTGCAAGTGCAAGAGGAGGTCAGAATCATAGGGCAAATAAACAGGTACTTCGTTCCAACTCATCCATGACAACCAAGGTGCTCCCATCAACCTCGTCCCATTTGCCCACGCCCGGCCCATTTACCACCAAACCTTCCCTCACCAGGTTTGGCCAGAGGTGTTCAAAATCATAAACAAAACAGAGAGAGTGAATCATTATGGAGGCTGAGTGTTGATGCACAAAGGTAATATTTTTTTAAGCAAAACACCGAGTGCTGGAGGAGCTCAGCAGGTCAGGCAGTATCTGCGAAGGGAATGGACAGGCGATATTTCAGGTCGGGACCCTTCTTCAGACTGATTGGAGTAGCGGGGAGAAAGCCGGAGAAGAGGTGGGGGATGGGACAAAGCCTGGCGAGTGAGAGGTGGATACAGTTGAAGGAGGGTGGTGGCGATTAGCAAATGGGTGGAGTAAGTGGCAAAGGCTAGAGGGGAAAAAGAGACAAGAGGATGTCATATGATAAGAGAAGTCAAACGCAAGGCTGGGGGGGGGGGGGGGGTGTGTGTGGGTGGAAGGGGATGGGGGCAATAAAGTCAATATGTCCTGAGATAATGAGCAAAAGTTTTTTTTTAAAGAACGTGTGGTTTTAATTTAGAAAACACAGTTTCACATAGTAGTAATGAAACACTGGTATAAATACTTGCAGAGAAAATGACTGGGAGGGTTTGGAGAAAGTGGGGCAGTGCGTCTAACATTACCCTTCAGATAAGTCAGTCCAACCTCGATGAAATGAATAGTCATCTTTCGAGTTGCATTTTTCAGTGATTCCATGATAATAACAAGTTTACAAAAGGGAACTTGGAACGTTTTTGGGAGTGTTGGAGTCTTTTGTGCCCTTAAAGATACAGTCTCCAAAGTTCCCTGGAGACCTGGCTAAAGAAGTAGTGTAGTATTATTGCAGAGACATGAATGCTTTAGAATGAAAGATACAGCCAGGAAACAGGCCTTTCGGTCCACAGCGTCTGTGCTGTGCTGACCATCTGTCACCCGTCCACACTAGCTCTATGATATTCTACTTTCTCACCCACTCCCCCCTACACACTGGGAACAATTTACAGTGGGCAGCTAATCTACAAACCCGCACGTCTTTGGGATATTGAATGAACTAGGAGCACCCGGAGGAATCCCACACAGTCAGAGGGAGAACGTGCAAACTCCACGCAGACAGCATCCGAGGTCAGGATCGAACCCGGGTCTCTGGCGCTGTGAGGCAGCGACTCTACCACTGTGCCGCCCCCTGATATACTGTACAAAAGACAAAGCTCGCATACAGTTTCTAAAAAGATACTTCCAATGTATTCCACTTGAACCAATTGTAACCACACTTCCATTTAATACTTAAACGCTTAACATTAAGCTACATAGAGCATCGTCAATGTCACATGAACTGCCCAGGATCACTCTTCAACCTGAAACATTCACCGTCTCTCCATAAATGCTGCTTAACCCACTGAGAAGTTCCAGTAATTTTTGATTTTATTTCAGACTTGCAACTAACTATAATGCTATAACATACTAAGTCCTGCACTCTGTCATATCTCTATGTGCTCTGCAAGGTGTATTTGTGCATGGCTTGATTATATTCATGGAACAAGCTGCCAGAAGAGGTAGTTCAGGCAGGGACCATCCCAACATTTAAGAAACAGTTAGACAGGTACATGGATAGGACAGGTTTGGAGGGATATGAGCTAAACGCAGAGAGGTGGGACCAGTGTAGCTGGGACATGTTGGCTGGTGTGGGCAAGTTGGGCCGAAGGGCCTGTTTCCATGCTGTATCTCTCTATGAGTCTATGACTATGCTTCATGTATAGTACGAGTTGTTTGGATAGCGTGCAGAAAGCAAAGTTTTTCGCTGTGGCTCTTTACTTTAGACTTGAGATATAGCGCAGAAACAAGCTCTTTGGAATCAAGTCCGTGCCAACTGGTGATCACTGCCCTATCCTACACACCAGGGACAATTTACAGTTTTCCCCGAAATCAATTAAACTACAAACCTGTACTTCTTTGGAGTGTGGGAGGAAACCGGAGCACCCGGAGAAAACCCACATGGTCACAAAGTGCAAACTCTGTACAGACGGCATCCGTCGTCAGGATCGAACCCGGGTCTATGGCGCTGTAAGCAGCAGCTCCACCACTGTGGCGTTTCAAATGCTGATAAGACTGGGACCCTTTGGATCTTGTACATAGAGGATCAGGAGACCGGATGAGGGTAGGGAGCTGAGATGCAACCTCATTGAGTGACAGAGCAGGGCTGAAGGGCCGAATGGCCGTGTACTTCGCTGCAGTCAACAAGTTTGTGAAGCTGCGATCCAGTCCCGAAATACAGCTCCAAACCCTCAATGCTGAGATCACACAGATCCAGATTCAGTGTCAGATTCTTCCCAGCTGTTATCAGGCAACTGAACCATCCTACCAACAACTTGAGAGCAGACCTGAGCTATTATTTACTTCATCCAAGTGGGCAGACGGGGAGGGGGTGAAGGGAGAAAAGAGGTGACCAGAGGAGGGGGGGTGTGGGCAATTAGGAATAGAGGGAAGGGGATAAGAGGAAAGAGGATTAGGGGGAGATGGAAAGGGGAAAATGGGGAAAGGGGATAGAGAGATGGGAAGGGGGAAGGGAGAAGGGGTAAAGGAAGAAGGGGAGAGAGGGAGGGGGATAACTGGAGGACAGAAACAGTGAAGGGTGGACAGGAAAAGGAGAGACGGAAAAGGGGGGAGAGGGAGGAGAAAGGGGGAAAGGGGGAAAGGGGAATGAATGTCGGTGCGCTGGGGGTTTACCGTTCTCCGCCGCCTGTTTGAGGTTTTCCAGCATGGTGTCGTAGTGAATTCTGCACAGGACCTTCTCCTCGACCAGCCCGAACTCCTCGCCCGTGGAGAGCTGCCTCTTGCAGGAGAAGCAGGCGAAGCAGGCCAGGTGGTAGGCGTTGCCCCTCGCCCTGCGCACCCAGTCACTGGCGAAGATCTGCCGCCCGCACCGGGCACAGGTGGTACCGAAGCGGCTGCAATGCAGAGAGCAACGGGTCAGTGCGGAGACACGGCCGGCGGGGAGAAGGGGGAAGGGGGAAGGGGACCGGGCCCGTGAGAACAGAGCGGCGCTTCCCAAAACCCCGACCCACCCCGGGAACACTGGGACCCTCATTCCCCCCCCCCCCCCCAAGCACCCACCCAACCAACCGCCTGTGAACACCCCCCTCCCCCCCTGAACTGGCCCCTCCCCTCTCTCTCTCTCTCCACCACCCTCCCAGTCTCCCTAACCCCACCGTCACTCTACTCCCCCCCACCCCATCCGCCCAACACTCCCCCACCCCACCACTGCCCCCGCTCACCAATCCCCTCCACCCTCCACACCTATTCTCCCCCACCCCTCCACCCTCAGTTCTTCCCCCTTCTCTCCCCCCTTCCCTCTCTCCTCCCTTCCCCTCTCCTCCCTGCCCTCCCCCTTCCCCCTCTCTCTCCCTCCTCCTCTCTCCTCTCCCTTCCCCTCTCCCCCCTTCCCTCCTCCTCCCTGTCTCCCCTCCCCTCTCTCTCCCTTCCCCCCCTCTCTCCCTTCCCCCTCTCCCTCCCTTCCTCTCGCCTCCCTTCCCCTCTCTCCTCCCCCTTCCTCTCTCCCCCCCCCTTCCCTCTCTCCTCCCTGTCTCCCCTTCCCTCTCTCTCCCTTCCCCCTCTCTCCTTCCCTCTCGCCTCCCTTCCCCTCTCTCCCCCCTTCCCTCTCTCCCCCCCCCTTCCCTCTCTCCTCCCTGTCTCCCCCTTCCCCCTCTCTCCCTTCCCTCTCTCTCCCTTCCCCCTCTCCCCCCTTCCCCTCTCTCTCCCTGTCTCCCCTTCCCTCTCTCTCCCTTCCCCCTCTCTCCCTTCCCTCTCTCTCCCCCTTTCCCCTCTCTCCCCCCTTCCCTCTCTCCTCCCCTCCCCCTTCCCTCTACACCACCCTCTCCCATCACCTCCAGATGTGTACAGCAATTCATCCATCACCCGCACAATTAAAACATGGTACAGTCTTCTCCCTACCACAGTCACCCAACCAGATGCAACTAAATTTAAAGTAGCTCTTTCTTCCCCAAAACCCTTTCTGGCTTAAGCCCTCCCTCCACCACCACCTCCAGTTTAAATTCCATTTGAGAAACCAAGAACCCTCCGCCCCTCCCTTCTTTCCACAATCCAAAATCCCAGGTTGCACTTTGGACGTTAATTGCAAGGTTGTGCGAGTGAAGCGGAAACTCCCTCACGAAACTCCCTCACTGGAGCGGACACCGTGTGATCCAACAACGGTACGGGTCCTTGTGTGAAACAGTTCGCTCTGTGTGTGTGGGTGTTAGTCTGAGCCGGGACCGGTCCAGGACACTGTGCCCCGCGCTGCCCGGGCCCGGGCTAAAGAGGCGAGACGGTGCAACAAGGTGTTTATAACACAACCTGCATGGGTTATTTTTCATGGGGTTGTGTTTATTTGTGGGAGGAAAGACCATGACGGTATTAATCATTTCTTACAGGCATGAGACCCGTCTCACAATCCAACTCTTAACTCTTTCCTTGCCGAACCCCGAGACACATTCACGTCGCTGGCTAAATACACGAACTCTCTCCCATTCGGCCCATCGGGTCGATGACAACCCACGGAGCAATCCCATTAGTTTAGAGATGTAGCGCGGAAAGTGACCCTTCATCCCACCGAGTCCGCGCCCACCAACGACCACCCCTACACTAGTTCTGTCCACACACTCGGGACAATTTACAGAAGCCAATTAACCCACAAACCTGCATGTCTTTGAAATGTGGGAAGAAATCGGAGCACCTGGAGAAAACCCACGCGGTCACAGGGAAACTCAGTACCGACAGCACCCGTGGTCAGGATCGAACCCGGGTCTCCGAAGCTGCAACTCTACCGCTGCACTACTATGTATTGTATAATTTGCCCACAAGCCAATTCCCTGTCTAATCCCGCTTGACTCTACGTTTATAGACACAGAATGCTGGAGTAATTCGGCGGGTCAGGCAGCATCACTAGAGGAAAAATAATACGTCATGTTTCGGGTCGAAATCCCCTTTTCAGACTGTCATGTATTTTTGTGTGGGAAGGAAATGCAGATGCTGGTTTAAACCGAAGAAAGACACGAAAAGCTGGAGTAACTCAGCGGGCCAAACTCAGCGGATCTGTCAGATGTCCGACCCGCTACTGCCTGTCCCGCTGACTTACTCCAGCTTTTTGTGTCACCTATTCATGTTCTCCAGAGATGCTGTCTGACCCGTTCAGTGACTCCAGCGCGTTGTGTCTATCGCCGTTATAAACCAGCATCTGCAGTTCCTTCCTACACATTGACTCTGTACCGCTCATCTACATTAACCCTCTGGCACCCGGGGGTGGGACAAGCAAACTCCCCAGACAGGCACACACTTCACACAAAGGGAGGTGGGTATATGGGACGAGCTGGCGGAGGAGGTAGTTGAGGCGGGGACAAGTTTAGAGGGATATGGGCCAAACGCAGGTAAGTGCGAATTGTGTAGGTGGGCCATGTTGATCGGTGTGGGCAAGTTGGGCCGAAGGGCCTGTTTCCATGCTGTATCGCTCTTTGGCGTCACTGGGGCCCCGGTAACCTGGCATTGCGGGCCAGTGGCTTTCCCCGCTGCGCCACTCACGCCGTCCCATCAAACTCTCTCCCATTCGCATTGTGCAACTTGCAATCAAATGCGAATTTTATTTTCGGAGCTGAGTCCCAAGGTCAGACATTCCCAACACAACCAACTCTACATTTCTAGGCCTCTCGTTCAGTCTTTCACCCCCGCTGTCCCCCACGGTAAACTAGGAATCTCAGACAGCGCATGTGGGATCGTTTCAAAGACATTACATCAAGCAAAGTTATTAAACGCTGTTGAATGATAGATTTGTCAACGAAAAGTGGGATCTATGCAACTATCACATTTGTTTTTGCGATTAAAATTCTGCAGATAATTTTTATTCATATTAGGACATTAGTCGTCACTGTGATGTACAACGGTTTGTTTTTATTTTTATAATCCCCCCCCCCCCCCCCAAAAAAAAAACGGGATTTCAAGCGAAGAATGAAGGTCGGAAGTTACCCATGCTCGTGGGATGGAAGGTGTGTGCCAATGTAAATAGAAATGGACTCAACTTGGGCTTGTAAGGCAATCACACTTTAACCGCTCAATTTCTCAAAAGCTAAAACATTGAAGTAATCCTGATCCCATCAACACAATGTTGTAAACATTACTACAGTGATGCTTGGAGCATCGTAGAACATAGAACAGTACAGCACAGGAACAGACCCTTCGGCCCATAACGTCCGTTCCCAACATGATGCCGAGTTAAACTAATCTCCTCTGTCCGCACATGATCCATATCCCTCCATTCCCTGGTTTCATGTGCCCGTGCAAAAGCCTCTTAAACACCACTGTTGTATCTGTCTCCACCGCCATCCCTGGCAGTCAACGCTCTCTGTGTAAAATAAAACTTGCCCCACGTATCTCCTTTAAACTTTGCCCCTCTCGCCTTAAAGCAAAGCCTTCTAGTTTAAAAAAAAACACTATTTGAAAAATAATCCGTTTGCTAATCTTACAATGCTGATGAGAATTATGTTTAATAATTTCCAATACCTATATGTACTTTATGTAAATGCATTAACAATGTCAGTGATTAATATTCAGTGATGATTGCATAATGAATTCAAATAAAGTCACAGCGTTTAATTCATGCTGAGTGGCTTATCCGTCTACTCGTTCTATTTTCTGTTTGACTTTTTTTCCCTTCAATTTATTTCTAATCAGGCAACTTTTCATATTTGTTCCGCAATGATGATAAAAAAAAACAACATTTGATGTTATTCACTGTATTCTGGTATCTTGTAAAAATAAATTAAGACTAAAATCATCTCTGGTCTTATCCAGAAACAGTCCTTTTACAGGAAGTACGGAGACAAAATGAAGAGCGAAATATCATGTTCCATGTTCCATTTGATGTGTTCAAGGGAGAGTTAGATATAGCTCTAACGGAATCAAGGGATATGGGGAGAAAGCAAGAACGGGGTACTGAATTTGGACGATCAGCCATGATCATATTGAATGGCGGTGCTGGCCCGAACGGGTCGAATGGCCTACTCCTGCGCCTATTTTCTATGTTTCAATGTCTTCCAATTCAATTTGAATAATCAATAAAACTGGCCCATGGACTCACACAATTAAGTAAAAAAAAAAAACAGACTTCATAGATTAAAATACATATAATTATCTTGGTTCGGGAGAGACAAAATGACGTGAAAGGGACGTCAACGTTAAAACGTTACGACCTAACGTCCAACGAAACAAGTTTTCGAAGATAGACACAAAGTGCCGGAAGAACACAGCGGGTCAGGCAGCGTCTCTAGAGAAAAAGGGATGGGTGACATTTCGGGTCGAAGCCCTTCTTCAGACTGAGGGGCAGGGGAAAGGGAAACTAGATGTATGAAAAGGTTCAGAACAATCTGCCTGGCCCGCTGAGTTACTCCAGCATGTTGTGCCTATCTTCGATGTAAACCTGCATCTGCAGTTCCTTCCAAAAATATTTCATTAATTTCAAGTAACCCCTCTCTCTCCATCCATCCCCCACTCATGTCGCACCAGCTTCTCGTTCACACCTAGAATACAGCCAACAATGGCCGGTTTCCTTTATCATCGTTGCGTTTTTTTTTTTGGGGGGGGGGATATTTTTAATTCATTTGTTCATTCACCTCTCTACATCACAGTCTCCACCTCTCGTTTCCCTTTCCCCTGACTCCAGTCTGAAGAAGGGTCTCGATCCCATTCCTTCTCTCTGGAGTTGCTGCCTGCCCCACTGAGTTAACTCCAGCATTTTTGTGTCTATCTTCGGATAGCTTCACTTTGTTGGACAAACAACAGCCAATTTGCGTGTGACAGCCACTTACTTCACGCTTGTTATCTTGGGGCAGCGTCCAACCTGGGGCCATGGCAAATTTCAAGGGGGGGGGCACAGGGAAACATTGGGATTTAGGGGGTCACGGGTTCAATGAAGGGGGGCACAGAGCTTCCAAAATTTTCAGTTTAATAAATTTAAATCTATGTAGTTGAAATATTTTTGATGTTTGTGGAATAGAATAAAAGAAAATATATATGCAACTAATAGACACTGATATTTTTATGGAAGGTATTATAATATTGAAGTACTTTTTTTTCCCGCTAATAATGTCGGCGGGAAAAATTTGAACACAAAAATTAAAAGATCCCAAGGGGGCCATGAGCTAAAAAAAGGTTGGAAGCCACTGCTTTAAAACATTGGTGAATGCTTGTTTTTATACGGACGAGTATGTTTTTAGCTTTTAAGAAGGAACTGCAGATGCTGGAAAATCGAAGGTATCACAAAAATGCTGGAGAAACTCAGCGGGTGCAGCAGCATCTATGGAGCGAAGGAAATAGGCAACGTTTCGGGACGAAACGTTGCCTATTTCCTTCGCTCCATAGATGCTGCTGCACCCGCTGAGTTTCTCCAGCATTTTTGTATACCTTATGTATATAGCTTGGCTGTTCTCAGTACTGGGACCAATACACCGCTCTCCTTAAACATGCATTGTGTACATTCATACATTGATGATATTTGTGTAGCATCTTAGAAATATTCATCGTAGCTTTGCTTTGGCAAATGGCTGGGATTTCAAAGCAGCTTCGTTGCCAAGCTGTCCAATATAATAAGAAATACACTGAACAGCAACACAATGGCCATCCTACAATAACATAGTTTCCCCTTGACCTATATTGTGGCAGCATTACATTCTAAGATGGGTGAATGTAGAACTCGTCAATGGGGATATCACGTCAATACTCTGCAATTTACATCCATTACATTCACTTATTTTACTTCACCTCTTCCCCTCCCAGGTAATTTTTTTAAACACCGCTCTTCTCACCACCTGTCCCCTCTCCCTTCAAGTAAGTGCGGACCTCAAGTAAGTGCTGGACATGTCCAAACGGGTCTAGTAGTACTCCAATACCTGACCTGGTGTGTAACAGTCACACGCGCACACACACACACACACACACACACACACACACACACAGGCACTCACACAGGCACTCACACACACAGGCATACACACACGCACACACATACAGGCACTCACACAGGCACTCACACACACAGGCATACACACACACAGGCACACACACACACACACACGCACACAGGCATACACACACACACACACAGACGCACACACACACACACACACAGGCATACACACACAGACGCGCACACATACACACACACACACACACACAGGCATACACACACACAGAAACACATGCAGAAAGAAACTCATCTCATATACACATTTACACACACACACAGGCACACACACACACGCACACACACGCACGCACACACACACGTACACACACACACACACACACACACACACACACACACACACACACACACAGGCATACACACACACACACACGTGCACACTCATATATATATACGCACGCAGTCGCATACACAAGCACACAGTCGCATACACACACACACACACATGCCGACGGAAATTCTCTCACCTCATGTAAACACACACACACAGAATACACATGCATACAAGAAATTCTCATGCTTTACAAACAAATATATACACAGGCGATAGAACATTTATATATATATCTCTCTCTCACACACACTCAGACATAAACCCTCTCACCTAATATAAACGCACGGTAGACACAAAATGCTGGAGAACAGCCGGACAGGCAACACCTCTGAGAGAAGGAATGGGTGACCTTTCGGGTCGAGATCTTTCTTCAGACTCAACGTCAGCATATAAACGTACAGTGTACATATGCACACGTATACACACAAACTACACAGGCCAACACAAGCCCTCTCGCACTTCACATACGCACAGGCACACAAGCATCGTGGTGCTTGACTAATCACCGGATAGGACATGTAAGCTTTTCACAGCATCCAGCACATTACGCCAGCCCACACAATGAAACCTGAAATGTTGCCTGTCCATTCCCTGCCCAGATGCTACCTGACCCACAGACTTCCTCCAGCAGCACCCTGAGTATTTTCAGATTCCAGCATCTGCAGTTCCCTGTGTCACGGGGTTTTATCGATAGCGCGGCGCATCACATGGATGGTACAAATCTACACGTATGCAATCTCTAGTGTCCCAGAGAAATGTCCCAGGAATGGACTGTCTGTGATGGTGGTGGTGGTTGTGGGGTCGGGGGTGGGTGGGTGGGGGAGGATTTGGTGACCTGGCGAGTATGTAATCGCTGAATACTCTAAGGCTATAATGTTCAAAGCCTGCAGCCCCATAAAGATGACATGTGTTCGCTCGGAACTTTGCTCAGCCTTTACATTCATGCAGAATATTATTGCAGGAAGCAATATGTGATGGGAAACATAATAGTTTCTCACAAACTAAAAAAAAGGAAATCAGTCTTTAAAGGGTAATAGAATCCAGAACTTGTTATTGTTGCAATTTTTCCGATCAATCAAAACAAATAGGAATTTAAGTTATTTTCAAAAATCAACATTTGTAACAATGGAGGGTATTTTTAGAAATTTGCTAAAAACGATTATAGTGGGGAATGTCCTTCGCTTAAAGCCGACAGCTTATTTCTTTTAAGGTAAGGACACATTTATTTAGCTGTCAATGATGGAGATTTATAGTCAGAAAATTGATAAACCAGGCTTCCTGTTATATTGCCAAAGTACATCTGTAAGATCTGCATGAAAGCACTAAATCCCAGACGATGAATATACTCTCTCACACTTTCCCTCCCTTCCTCTCTCACTCCCTCCTCCCCTCCCTACATCACACACACTCTCTCTCTCTCTCTCTCTCTCTCTCTCTCTCTCTCTCTCTCTCTCTCTCTCTCTCTCTCTCTCTCTCTCTCACACACACACACACACACACACACACACACACACACACTACATGTCTCTCTCTTCTCTCTCTCTCTCTCTCACACTCCCTCTCCCTCTCTCTCTCTCTCTCTCTCTCTCTCTCTCTCTCTCTCTCTCTATCTCTCTCTCTATCTCTCTCTCTCTCTCTCTCTCTCTCTCTCTCTCTCTCTCTCTCTCTCTCTCTCTCTCTCTCTCTCTCTCTCTCTCTCTCTCTCACACACACACACACACACACACACACACTCTCTGTCTCTGTCTCTCTCTCTGTCTCTGTCTCTCTCTCACCGCCCCCTCTCTCATACACACACATACACACCCCCCTTCTCTCCCTCTCCCTCCTACTTCGATAGGATCTCGTGCAGCGACACAGTTGAATTATTCATTGGCTCTAGACTTAATTTATTAAAGTCTATTAAAGATAGTTTGTGAAGTCACAATGTAATTGGTGGGGAAAATAGACGGCAAAGTTTGATGCAAATATGCTACTACTTCTGTACGTTGGCGATGGCACCTTTATCTCTGAACTGGAAGGTTCGAATCTCACTCAACTTTCCCCATTCAGAGTTGCAGATGCCAAAAGGCTTAACAGAATGAAATCTATGGAGGGGATGGATAGGCAACGTTTCAGGTAAGGGACCCATTTACAGAGAGATTGCAGTTCCCTTCCCAGCCAGGTATGTTTCAAAAGCACCAACTGTAAAAGCACTTATTGGACCCCGAAAGTCATGAAAAGTTACAGTTATAGAGCGATGCAGCGTGAACAAATACGCGTCCATATATATATATATATATATAGGTGGACAAAAATGCTGGAGAAACTCAGCGGGTGCAGCAGCATCTATGGAGCGAAGGAAATAGGCAACGTTTCGGGACGAAACGTTGCCTATTTCCTTCGCTCCATAGATGCTGCTGCACCCGCTGAGTTTTCCAGCATTTTTGTCTACCTTCGATTTTCCAGCATCTGCAGTTCCTTCTTAAACTCCATATATATGTCCAAATGTTTTTTAAAAAATCATAATTCCACCCGCTTCTGCGGCGTCTTCAGGCAGCTCATTCCAGATACAGGCTACAAAGTTTCCCCTGATGTTCCTCTTAAGTCTCTCCCCTCACACCTTGACCTAGACTCTCTACTTTAATAATCCTCCATCCTGAGAAAAAGGCTGTGGCGTTCACTGTATCCATGTCCCTCATATTCTTGTACACCTTGATAGGTCCTTCAAAAATGTTAAAAGTTCTTAATTTTCCTTTTAATTAAATGCCTAATTCATGTTCAGTATACATCGTCAAACTGGTTTAGACCGTGTTGATTAATACATTGGATAAAACCTGGTGGATATATCTTTGATGTGCTTTTGATGACATTATGGTATTACATAATAAAAAAAAAGGGCAGATAATAAATGCTTGGCTTGCATATGCTAATTCCTGTTTAATATTGTATTCCAAAGTTGGGTTTTTTTTTTTAACCAGGGCCGGCACAGAGGCGCAGCGGTGGAGCTGCAACAGCGCCAGAGACCCGGGTTCAATCCTGACTAATGGTGCTGTCTGTACGGAGTTTGTACCGTTCTCTCCGTGACCTGCGCGGGTTTCCTCCCACACTCCAAAGATGTACAGGTTCGGAGGTAAAATTGTGAATTGTCTCTAGCGTGTAGGATAGTACGGGGTGATCGCCGGAGGGGGGGCTGAAGTGGCCGAAGGGCCAGTTTCTGCGCTGTATCTATAAACTAAGCTAAACAAAACAAAGCGCAGCTGGTCGAATCTCTAGAGATCCAACGCTGATCTCGGGTGCTATCTATGTGGAGTTTGCAAGTTCTCCATGATCCCCCGTGGATATCTTCCCAGGTGCTCCAGGGAGCATTAATGCACAATACATACTTGAGGGCCATCTCACACATGATGGGCCGAACGGTCTGTTTCTACTCTATGTGGCTCCACGAGTTCCCCCCCAAAGAACACTCACTTGCATCACCTGCAACTTAACACAGGTGTTGCAAAGAACTTTTTTTTTCCTGATGCAAAAGGGACTCTGCAGACAGGTCTGGATACTGACGGCGAAAGACTTGGCGGTTATATCTCCTGACAGGCCTCCGTCTCTTGAAATTATGTTCCATTTGATTCAGTGTTTTAAAAGCTGAATTCAAAACAGCCCAGTCTCAATTCCACTCCAATGAAATCACCATCAGCAGAGTCCCAAAGTGAAACTTCATAGCTTCGCACAGAGTCGACTCGGTTCCACGCAAAATATCTACTTCAAACTGCCTCAAGCAACCTTTCAGACTAGTAAATACATCAACAAAAGCCATCTGAGAGTCTTTGATAAATATTTAAATACATTCCTTCAGAATATCTATTATGTGACATACACTGAATGCATATTCCTTTCAGAAATTTAATTGGAAACGGCTAAGTTTAACGATGGAAGTTTAACGGTTTAAATGAAGCTGTAATTTCTCTAAAATAGGAATCAGTCAGTGCAAAAGTGTAAATAAGGCAAATTAAAGCTCAAATTTCAAACCAATAGGAGACATTTTTAAGTTTTCAAAGTCACCATTAAAATATTTTCAGACACTTGCATTTGTACTTTGTACCCAACCTGCTGAGTATTTCCACTATTTTTGCTTTTATTTGCACACTCTTCACTGCAAAATGTTGGGATTTAAGTCAATTCTGAAATTGATTGCCAGCGAAATGCCTGAACAAAGCAAACAAACCGCAGCTAGACGTCAAACAGAAAATATAATTCTGGTGATCCAGCTCTTAGGACTAAGGGAATCAAGGGATATGGGGGGAAAGCAGGAAGGGGGTACTGATTTTAGATGATCAGCCATGCTTGAAGGGCCGAATGGCCTATTCCTGAACCTATCTTTCTATGTTTCCTTGTTTCTATGTTTCTATCAGGTCAACATTTAAAATATGATTTATCAATACCAAATAATAATTAGGTTGATCTAGAGTGGTGTCACCAAGAAGAATTTACCACGGCATACGAAACATATCTGGTGTATAATTGTTATAGTTCAGTTCCCATTTTAGGAGAAATGGAATGGACAGACCAATAATGGAACAAAAGTGAACTATGTATGTGTTTGAAGGAAGTACAGATGGGTGTCTATCATCAGTTTTAACTATGATATTTCTACCTCACCATAAATTACCCCTCCAATTTAATTTTGAAAGCTCAGGTATTTTCAAGCTCTGTTTCATCTTTTTTAATAGATTTAAAAGATATAACATAGCTCCATAGATGCTGCCGCACCCGCTGAGTTTCTGCAGCACTTTTGTCTACCTTAAAAAATATAACACACTGTTACACAATAAGATCTTTTTGTAAAAATTAGAAAGCTGGATCTCTTAATGGATTTCTTAATGCCCCAATCATATATTACAATGTCTTGTATTATTTTTGAAGTACTATAATGTTATCTTTTATAAATCTTGTCACATCCTAATGGCAAAACTGATTTCCGCTGTTTCAATGTGGCTCTGGAATAAGTATTTTTCAGTTTGAATTGATTCTGTTTCAATATTAAAAAAAAGTAAAATTCTTGTTGGAGAATAATGTCATTAATATTATTAGTGCCAACTGTTGCCAAAATCTAGGCCAAGGAGATGTTTGAGGGATCTTGTACTTTATTATCCACTGCTGGAGTTGAAACAACTTATCTCTGCAATCTCCTTCATTTTAAGCTTTTTAAGATGATTTTAATGGACATTTAAAAAGTTGAGATAATTGAATTGGGCTGTCAGTGTTATATTACGACATCAGTTTCATATAAATATATCTACTTCCATAATTCTGATATTGCGTGAATCTTAAAACCGAAAAAAAAATCTTATCTTGGCTTCAGTTTTCAGACTATAATTGGTAAAAGATTGCCTCACGGACATTTGGCTGCAGACTGTATATCACATTGTGAAACATGAACTTGGTCAGCAAAAGGAAGATCAGGTCTTGTGCCAAGAAGGTGCCAGGTTTGGATGCCGCCACACCAGCAATGCTGGAGCCAAATGCTGGAGCTCTCCCGAGAGCGCCCCACTCCCCCAGTTCCATTGGACTCAAGACCCAGTCTCAGTTTACATCCGGGTAACTCTTCCCTCTTGTACTTTCTAAATTAGCTCTCCTAGTAAAAACATGATGAAACTGAGCCAATGCACCCCCCACTACCCCCCCTCCCCCCTCCCCCCTCCCCCTGTCCACAAAGCCTCTGATTTATTTACTGGACTTGACATCTCTAATTAATTGGAGAACCCCAATGTCCAGGAAATGCCAGACGTGAAGAAGAAATCAAATAGGAAATTGTATAAATCAGACAAATACTGTATGCCTTTAGAGTCATTTTGGAATGGTAATAGTGGTCTGAGGATCTATGTATGGAGCGAAGGAAATAGGCAACGTTTCGGCCCGAAACCCTTCTTCAGAAACGTTGCCTATTTCCTTTGCTCCATAGATGCTGCTGCACCCGCTGAGTTTCTCCAGCTTTTTCGTGTCCCTTCGATTTTCCAGCATCTGCAGTTCCTTCTTAAACGCAGTGGTCTGAGGATATTGAATTAAAATCGCGAACAGGGGATGGTGGATCTTTCCACAAAGCTAAAAGATTGATACAATCTACACATGTAACAGCTGGAGTTAGGGTGCCATGTTTTGGAATGCATGACTAAACTTTGAATAAAACTTTAGTGATAGCTTGACAGAATTACAATACAGAACGACTACAAACAACTACATGAAACCCATCCTCTGTCTTACACACTGAGGGAATTTCTCATGACTGATCTAGCAGGAATAGATTCCTGAAATAAAGAACATTTGCAAAGTGTGTGGGGCATTGATTCCCAGCGCAGAGTCTTCCTGTAGCTACAGCTCAACACTGAATCGTGCAATGATAATTTCCAAATGCTACAGAAGTACAGAACATGGCTATCTGACAACTCCCGTGGAACTGATGGTGGAAGGGTTAAACCTGCACAATAGTCTGAAGAAGTATATCAACCCGAAATGTCACCCATTCATTCTCTTCAGAGATGCTGCCTGTCCCACTGAGTTACTCCAGCACTTTGAGTACCATTGGAACAAAAGTGAACTATGAATGTGTTTGAAGGAAGTACAGATGGGTGTCTATCATCAGTTTTAACTATGATATTTCTACCTCACCATAAATTACCCCTCCATTTTAATTTTGAAAGCTCAGGTATCTTCAGTTTAAACCAGCATCTGCAGTTCCTTCCTACACAGGAATCTAAGTGTACATATTTTACAGACCAAGTGGGAGTAAGCTTGTCAGCTAGACCTTTGATACATGCAGCAGCAGCATCCAAGAATATACCACAGGACATTGTGGACACAGCCCAGACCATCACACAATCCAACCTCCCTCTCATTGACTATTTACCTTTCACGCTGCCTGGACAAGGCCACCAGCATAATCAAGGATGAGTCTCACCCCGGTCACTCCCTCTTCTCCTCTCTCCCCTCTCCCATCAGGCAAGAGGTGCAGAAGTGTGAAAACACACACTTCCAGAAAAAGGGACAGTTTCTTCCCAGCTGTTATCAGGCAACTGAATCATCTTATTGACAACTAGAGAATGTTCCTGAACTTCTATCTATCTCAAAGGAGACCATCGGACAATCTTTAATGGAACTTTACTGGACTTTACCTGCACTAAATGTAATTCCCTTTATCATGCAACTATACACTGTGAATTGTATTGATCCCACTGACTGGTTTACACACACAAAATGCTATCTATCCGCTGTACCTCGGTACACACGACAATAAATTAAACTAGCTAACTAACTATCTATACAGAGTCAACAGAGCCTTAACGCCAAAAGTCCTTCTCCTACTGCCTTGGGATCTGGGACGACTTGCTACCATTCTGAAGAGTGAGACACGTCTGTGAATTAATTTGAACATCCTCACTTAATAATTTTATTAGGACCGACTGTCGTGGCTCATTACTCCACAGATCACTGGTTATATAACACAAAGTGTGTGTGGGTCCTTCTTCATTTATTACTGTGATTTTAGCTTCTAGCCATACATATTTATTTTAGACACAGGGAACTGCAGATGCTGCTTTATTAAAAAAGTGCTGGGACCACTATATATTTTTTTATATCAAAAATAATTGATGTAATTACGATCACGATACAAAAGCCAACGGTGGTGACACACCCACCACCTTATTTTGCAAAATCACCAAATTATCTAAACACTAAATTTTCTAACAACTATATTACAATCCTTACAAATATACTAAATACAACTATGTCCCTCTCTAACATCAACCAGGCACGGACGTAACCCCGGGAAAGGGGCAAGCATCTGGCTCTGGCAAAGCCCTCTTCCGCCTGGCTCCGTGACTCGCGGAAGGCCAGCTTGGCCAGGCCCAGCAGCAACCTAACAATGCCCTACCCACTCCCTAGATCCCGTCACCAATCCTCCGGTCACTGGCAGCAGGCTGGAACAGCTTGGCGGGTCAGGCAGCATTGCTGGAGAACATGGAAAGGTAACATTTCGGGTCGGGACCCTTCTTAAGACAAGACGAAGGGTCCCGACTCGAAACATCATCTATCCATGTTCTCCAGAGATGCTGCCTGATCCGTTGAGTTACTCCAGCACTTTGCATCAACATTTTACTGTCCTACCGTGATATTCGTACAACTTGCTTTTACAAAATATATTGCTTTGTCTCTAATGTTTTATATTTATTAATGAGTATATAGAATTTTAAGGTCACTTTTTCACATTAATGTCAAATGTTAAGGGTTATTGACATAAAAAGATGATGGCTTGGTCCGTTGATTTTAATGTCAGAATTTAAAAAAAATCATTAATAGATTACTGTCTAAAGAAACATCCCAACCCAAGATATCACCTGTCCTTCCCCTCTACAGATGCTGCCTGAGTTCCTCCAGCATTTTGCCATTTGCCAATGATTCCAGCATCAGCAGCCTCTCGTGCCTCCAATGTTCTGTGTCGTGTTATGTTATTTGGTTTCCTCGGTGAAATTTAACAACATATCTCACCAGATACTCCAGGACAGCCACATGGATAGGAAAAGCTTAGAGGGATAGGGGCCAAATGGGGGATAATGTGACTAGCTTAGATGGGGCATCTTGGTCAGTCAGCATGGACAAGTTAGGCCAAAGGGCCTGCTTCCATGTTGTATGACGCTATGACTCTACAAAGCTCATTCAGCAGACTGCTGAAGGTTAAGGCTACCACTGGAATGGGTTAACATCTGATTATCCACAATAGCACAACAGTGCATCTGGTAGAGCTGCTGTCTCACTGCGCTGTTTTCAATCCTAACCGCTGTTTGTGTGGAGTTTGTACATTCTCCCCGCGACATTGCGGGCTTCCTCCGGGTGCTCCAGTTTCCCAAAGATGCGTGGGTTTGTAGGTTAATTTAACTTTGTAAATTCCCCTTAGTGTGTAGGGAGTGGATGGGAAAGTAGAATAACATAGAACTAGTGTGAACTAGTGTAGATCAAGGTCGATATGTATGCAGTGGGCCAAAGGGCCTATTTCTAGGCTATATCTCTAAGCTCTCTCTCCGAACCAAAGAGCTCTGCAGTCTGTGATATTTAAACCAGTTCTTCAGAGACATCTTATAAAAGTTATAATATTCTCCTCTCCAGCAGTGTACATTTTATACATGCAGCATTGTAACTTTAAGCATGACTTGTATAAAAGTGCAATCAGCAGTGTGGTCTCCATAGCCACAGAATCGGACCAACTGTATGAGTTCTTAAGCGAGAACAAACAGCCAAGCATCTACAACTGTTGGAAAAATCCACAATCCCAGCCCTGGGACAATATGACTCGAGTGAATTGAAATGTTAAGAAGAAAAGGCATGCACTGTACACGACCAAAGGCATAATCTTTTATTTTGTTTTTTGCGTTGCTTTGAATTTTGGCTTAAATCACACTAGCCCTATCCTGTGATATATTTCAGTAAAACACATTCCTTTGTGTGTATCAAATTAAGACTTTTGGAAAAGTATTTGAACCTGTTACTCTGTGAGATGTAACAAACTAGGCTGAGTTTAGTTGCCTGGGCAATGGCAGGCTGGGATTTGACCTCCCACCAAGGGGAACACAGCTGCTAATTCTTCAAGAAAATCCTAGTTTAAACCAAGGAAAATCATATTTGAAATTTTATCAGAGATATTACTAGTGTAGACTGTTTTCCCATCTTTAAAGAAGACATGCTATAAATACATTGAAGTGATACATTAAGTTTATTTGAATTTGATCTACCGGACTTAATTTCTGATTTAACATACATCATTCAACATCATTGGAGGGCCTGGATAGCTCAGTCGGTAGAGCATCAGACTTTTAATCTGAGGGTCCAGGGTTCAAGTCCCTGTTCAGGCGTTGTATTTTTGTCTACCTCAGAAATAACTCTCTGGCTGCAAGCCATCTCTGTTTATTCAGGAACGGCACGGTGGTGCAGCTGGTAGAGCTGCTGCCTCCCAGCGCCAGAGACCCACATTCAATCCTGACCTCTGTTGTCGTCTGTGGGGAGTTTGCACGTTCTCCCTAAGACCGCGTGAGTCTCCTCCGATGCTCCAGTTTCTTCCAACATCCCAAAGGTCCTCTGTAAATTTCCCTCCGGCGTGCGAGCGAGTGGATGAGAAAGTGGGGTAACGTGGAACTAGTGTGAACGGGTGAAGGATGGTCGGCGGGGGCTCGGTGGTCCGAAGGGGCTGTTTCCATGCTGTGTCTTTCAAACAACCAGTCAATCATTCTTTGCAATCTGCAATTTAACATTACCCATACACTGCTCAGTGAGGCTCTCCCACCAAAGAACTGTAGCTAAATCCAGTCACTTGAATAGGTTAATCCTCCACATTTCTCGTCACTCAGCCAAGTCTTTGAATCCTGAGACAGCAGAGCATTACAACAGTACAAACTAATGCCAAACTCCACTTCCTGGAATCAACTTCCACAGCCATCCATAATGAAAAACTCACTCAATAGCACAATGTATCATGGCTTCTAATAAACAAAGAGCATTTTTCAAAAAATCAAAATAAATATCGCAACTAAGGAAAAGAAACCTCACAGAGTAAAATACCTCTTCAATGATGCATATATTTATTCAAGGTTTATTTCCGACGTTCGTATTTAGACCTTATTTCCAGAGCACCATTGATATGAAGCTCATGGGTGTCACACTTAATGAACAATGATCAGAGAAGTAAGTTGAACAGAACCATTGAGGCACAGAAGTGGCCATTTGGCCCATTCAGCACCCTGCCAGCCTACAGTAAGGTAGTCCAATTAGTCCTTTTCCTTCATTCTTAGCCCAGGAAATTTTGATTTAAAAGCTAGGATTGAGTTGACTCGACTTCATCTCTAGGGCAGTGAACTCGTGACTGCATCCCGTCACGGAACAAGAGTTTTCATTACATTGCCCTGATGCTTGTTGAGCCATTTGTCTTAAATCAGTGCCATTGGCACCACAGCCCGGCCATTAATGGGAAGAGTTTTATTTTAAGATTCTTCACGATTCCAAGTACACTTTTAATCCTGAGCAAAATGTGCAAAATGCCAGAGGAACTCAGTGGGTCAGGCAGCATCTGTGGGGGTAGTGGACAGGCAGAAGAAGTGTCCCAACCTGAAACATCGCCTATCCATTCCCTCCGCAGAAGCTGCCTGACCCACTCAGGTACTCCAGCGCTTTGTGTTTTGGTCAAGATTCCAGCTTCTAGTTCCTCTCGTTTCCATCTTTTCATTCTCGTCCGCTGTTATGAGACCAGCCTGAGGTTCTCTACTTTATCCATGTAATTGAATAATTTTAACCCAGGTACCATTCTGGCTAATCTGGCTTGTCCCAACTCCATCAACACCAAACCCTTCTCAGAGCGCTACAGGCCAGATCTGAACATGATGGCCAAATCCGCATTGGATATTGTGTGCACACCACACTGTGTGTATGTACCCTGTGAGTTAAGACATTACCACAGGTAATGTGTTTTCATTCAGAATGATATCCTGATATTACGAGGGCCCCACATTGATACTGCTCCCTAGACCTTATACAGTATAAAGAAGGGTTCCCGACCCATACCATAACCTGTTCCTTTTCAGTAAAGATGCTGCCTGACCCGCTGAGCTGCTCCAGCATTTAGTGTCCTATAATGTTTCCAATCCATTCCAGCAGGGAAGTTACTTTCTCACATAGGCAGCACCACCAAATCAATTTAATCCTGATATCTCCACAGTCTTTCCATTCCACCTACTTGCCCATCTCAAGGCTGGCTTGCTGGAGTATGATTTGGAAAAGGCAAGCCGTTGCCTGAAGGTACACAAAAATGCTGGAGAAACTCAGCGGGTGCAGCAGCATCTATGGAGCGAAGGAAATAGGCAACGTTTCGTCCCGAAACGTTGCCTATCTCCTTCGTTCCATAGATGCTGCTGCACCCGCTGAGATTCTCCAGCATTTTTGTGTACCTTTGATTTTCCGGCATCTGCAGTTCCTTCTTAAGCCATTGCCTGATCCTTGTGATCTCAAGGAGCAGGGCAGTGGCACAGAGGGTAGAGCTGCTGCCTCATAGCACCAGAGACTTGGGCTTGATCCTGACCTCGGGCGCTGTCTGTGTGTGGAGTTTGCACCTTCTCCCATGGGTTTCCTGCGGGTACTCTGGTTTCCTCCTACGCCCAAAAGATGTGCAAGTTTGTCGGTGAATTGGCCTCTGTAAATTGCCCCCAGTATGTAGGGTGAAGATACGAATGTGGGATAACATAGAACTGATGTAAAAGGGTAATCGATGGTCGACTTGGACTCAGTGGGCCAAAGTTTCCATGCTGGTTCTTTCAATCAATCAATAAATCAAAAATTACCTATAGCTACCACACCTCAAGCAGCCGAGGACCTGATCTCATCTACCCTGGCCTGGTTTGGTGTCACAAGTCTCCCATTCTCCTGGATAGGGCACCAGTCACAAAATGCTCCTGCCTCTCAACGTCACAATGTACTAACTCTGATATTCATAACATCACATGTATTTACCCAAATTTATGGGAATTATTTTTGAATGCACAGTAAGCATAATTCCACTATCTACATTTGTAAAATCCTAGAGGATAACCTGGTGCTAGATAGATGGAGAGAAACAGGCCCACACTAGCCATCATTTACACCAATCCTACACTAATCTGATCCAACTCTGAAGATGGAACCTGAGCTGAAACATCATCTATGCATGTTCTCCAGAGATGCCGCTTGACCCACTGACTTACTCCAGTACTCTGTCTTTTGCTTTTATAAACTAGCATCCGCAGTTCCTTGTTTCTACTTCATTCTTTCCACTTCGTCATCAATTTCCCCTACATTACACCACTCACCAACACAATTTACAGCAGACCAACCTGCACAATGTTGGGATGCGAGGGCATCCACAGGAAACCCACGTGGTCAGAGGGAGAATGTGCAAACTCCACACAAGTAGCACCCAAGGCAGCGTCTCTACACGATGCCACTGTGCTGCTGTGCTGTCATGTGGCATTTCATCACCCCTATATGACAAGTCTTACATTCTAAACAAAAGTCACTGCTAAGTGAGAGGAGGTGGTTGAGGAGGGTAAAATAACAAGAAAGATATTTGAATGGGTATAAGGATAGGACAAGTTGAGACGAATATGGGCCAAATTAGGGCAAATGGGGCATCTTGGTCAGCATGGACGATTTGGGCTGAAGGGCCTGTTTCCTTGCTAAATATGACTATGATCCTATAATAGACAGTTTTTTTATAAAGGTACAACGGTTGCCTGGTTATCCAGCCTCGCTTTGCTGTAAGAATACAGATTTGTATATTCTTTATTTTAAGCCGGGACTTTGAACTATGACATATGGTAAGGTTCACTTCTTTAGCCAAGTTCCTGTCAGCCATTGATTTTTGACTAGAGGTACTTGGATCAGTTAGTTCCCTGGATACTTAGAATGGAAAGAAATGGGCTGCGAGGAAGTTTCCTGCATTGAGTGAATCTCATCTCACCACAGACGTTGCCTGTCTGTCTTCAGATGGTTGTGTTTCAGCCTAAAAATGGACAGATCCCCAAGGGGCAGATGACATATGTCCTACGATGCAAGGAAGAAATTTGCCCGGGCCTTTGGAGAAAACACGACAGTGGCATTTTACATCGGGACAGAAACACAGAACGGCACAAAGAGGACATAAAGTGCTGGAGTAACACTCGCGCAGGCGGCATCTCTGGAGAGAATGAATAGCTGATATTTTAGGTAAAGACATATCTTCATACTGATTGGCACATGGATATTCAGGCAATGGAGGGATGGGAATCATGGACAGGCAGATAATGGTCGGTTTGGGCATAATGGTCGGCACAGACTGTTTGGGGCCAGGGCCGGTTCCTGGTCTGTGGAACGTGTCCGGTTCCATCGCTGCCCTGAACCAGGGTCGGACGTGGCGCTCAGATGGACATTGGGAATGACATGGGTAGAGTCCAGAGGTGGGGAATTGGACTGGAAAGAGAGGTTCTTGTTGCCCGGTCACAGACACCCTCCCTTCAGTGGGGGGCTCGGTGAGGGGCGGCTGTTTGGCCCGGCTGGAGGGCCCCGCCGATAGGGGGCACGGACTGGCAAGGCGGGTTACCCCATTCGGGTGTCACAAGTGATGCTCTGACACACTGCGCCGCCTTCGATTCTTTCATTACGCTAACTATTGCAACTGGTTTTATTAGCACCGACGCGGAGACACCGTTTACAGATTCATTTCCTGGTTCCCAGTGATGAATTTATATTCATATGTTCATAAGTGATAGGAGCAGAATTAGGCCATTCGGCCCTTCAAGCCTACTCCGCCATTCAAACATGGCCGGTCTCCCTCTCCCTCCTAACCCCATTCTCCTGCCTTCGCCTTTTAACCCCTGACACCCGTACTCATTCAAACACGCAAAGGCTGGAAGACTAAAATGTTCTCCAGAGATGCTGCCTGTCCCGTTGAGTTACTCCAGCACTTTGTGTGTGATTTTTTTTTGTTTGGTACACATAGAAACATAGAAACATAGAAAATAGGTGCAGGAGTAGGCCATTCGGCCCTTCGAGCCTGCACCGCCATTCAATATGATCATGGCTGATCATCCAACTACACCAGCATCTGCAGTTCCATGTGAAAGCTGGAGATGATGCTAGTTGATATGACATGTTGTTGCTGCCCATTCTTGCAAGCATCTGCCAACACGCACACTGTTCTGCCTACGCTGCCAACAAATACACCCTGGTGCCACAATGTGCCTACTGCAACCTGCTTCTGTGCCCTGTCTCATGCACCATTAAGTCAGTGATTTTTTGTTGTTGTTGTTGTTTACAAACTAGGAGTAGAATTGACTGATATTGTCAGGCAGCACCTCTGGAGAAAAAGGAGCAGATGACGTTTCGGGTCCAGTTCCTTATCCAGACCCTGAAAACGTGTCTCGATCTGAAGAAGGGACTCGACCCGAAATGTCACCTGTTCCTTCTCTCCAGAGATGCTGCCCGACCCGCTGAGTTACTCCAGCACTTTGTACTTATTTTTTTGTAAAGCAACATCTGCAGCTCCTTGGTTCTACTGCAGAGGGAACACAGAGGGTCGGGCAGCATCTGTGCAGGGAGCAGGAAGACGGTGTTTCGGGTCGGGATTGACCCAGATTGTGGGTCAACTTTCCGGGGTTGGGGGGGGGGGGGGGGGGGGGGGGGGGGGGGGGGGGGGAGGGGGGGAGAGGGAGAGACGGGACCTTGAGAATGTTAGTGGAGTCACACGGAACTGCAGATGCTGGTTTACAAAAAAAAAGACGCAAAGTGCTGGAGTAACTCAGCGACCCGCAACACAAACAGGCAACTCGGCTGCCCGTTGCAACCGGAGACCGCCCTCGCCTTTGTTCAATGTGCTCGCCTCTATCTTTTCCATCGTCCCACCAATTAATAATTCCTGTCACATAATTTAAATTGTAAACACCATGAAGTAAGTCCCTTCCTTCATTTAGACGCATCCAATCCTTCCCCGTTATTCCACTAGAGCAATTGTAGCTATTCTAATTTAGTCTCAAGAAGGGTCTGATCCGAAACGACACCCATCCCTTCTCTCCAGAGATGCTGCCTGTCCCGCTGAGCTACTCCAGCTTTTTGCGTCTATCTTCGGTTTAAACCAGCATCTGCAGTTCCTTCTTACACGAGTTTAGTAGCTACTGTATTGTCTCTGAGCCGCTGTACGAAACGGGGCTGTTTCCAGGTGTGTTAAATGGGGGGGCACATGCTGTTCCCTAGACACCCCGTCCGCTCTCCACACCAAGTGCAAGCCGCATAATCGTGTAGCTTCGGCGCATCTCTCGCCACGGTGTTTTCTCCTCCACTGCTCGCTCAAGGTCAAAGCCAAACGCTCGAACAACTCGGCACTGGTAACTCCGGCCCGCCCGGTAGCCGATTAAAACCTTTTAGAAGAGGAGATTGTGTATGGAGGCGGGAGAGTATATTCCTGAATTATCTGGACGTGACGCCAACCGAGGGAAATACATTCAGTTCGTGGAATAAATGTGGGGATTTTAAATGGTGACAGATTTGTCCTTAAAATCCACCTGGCCGCTCCTGGTCGCTCTAACTGACAGAGATTGGGTGTTGACTGCTCTCTGGAATGGCCCAGTGACAGAGTGCCCTGGGGGGCGGTGGGAATTGTGCAATAAATATTGTCATCGCCGGCGATGATGATTTTTTTTAATTAATGAAGAAATAAACAAACAAAAATCAATTTGCTTTCGTTTTCCCTAAAACCATTCCAGCCCCTTCTCGGAATCACTTGAACGGCAGATTAACCAAAGAACTCGCGATCGCTGCACTCAATCCGAACATTCGCCCCGCTCCTCGCTTCGCCGTGTAAAAACCAAGCAAGGGTGTGTGCAAATGAACATTGCCACGCTTGGACATTTTTCATATTTCACCATCGCTGAGTTTCCTCGGACATTACGCGCCCCAGATGCTGCATAATTAGCGGTACTCGCGGTCATTTATGACATTGCGTTTGAATTATTCCCAGCTTTAGATTTTCCTGGAAATACGGCCCTGATGGTCAAAATGTCAAATGTCAACACGCCTTCTCGGGTGACATATGTTTCTGCAAACCCTTCTCGTCCCCAGAACCGTTCCCAAGCTCCCCGGTGAAGTGCGAATAGTTCCAATTCACTTCAATAACTAACCTGACTGCGAAACGACCCCAGTCTCTGTGTGCCTATTTTGAAAGATTAAAGCACTTAAAAACTATTGCCAAACAGGGCCTACTTTAACTAATCTGTGATTTGATCAATCGTTCTTGACTTTAAAAAAATATATAAAGCAGCTAGGATTAAACTGATCGAATATAAAAATGTTCGTACAAATAAGGGGGAAATATTCAATTGGCCTTGTAGGTCAATTGGCCTCTGTAAATTGCCCCTAGTGTGTAGGGAGTGAATGAGAAAGCGGGATAATAGAACTAGTGTGAACGGGTGATCGATGGTCGGCGTGGACTCGGTGGGCCGAAGGGCCTGTTTCCATGCTGTATCTCCAAACTAAACTAAACTGAAGAATATATATATACAAAAATGCTGGAGAAACTCAGTGGGTGCAGCAGCATCTATGGAGCGAAGGAAATAGGCAACGTTTCGTCCCGAAACGTTGCCTATTTCCTTCGCTCCATAGATGCTGCTGCACCCGCTGAGTTTCTCCAGCATTTTTGTCTACCTTCGATTTTCCAGCATCTGCAGTTCCTTCTTAAATTAAAAAATATATATACCATCGGTTTTGTTTTCGGGTTTAAAATTGAGATACTAAATGCGCAAAAACTAGTATTCACTTAGGAGTGAGATTTTTTTTTTAAATCGTGTGACTTTAAGCAGTTTGAGTTGAATACATCTAATACATGGAATTAAATTGTGACAGGAATTGGGAAAATGACATCAATTTATTTATTATTTTACTTCGCGGTGTTTGAACCTGATGGGTATGACAGTCCAACTGTGTTTGAAATTTGAAGGCGAATTAATCTAGCAGGCTGTCACAACACGTGTCATGTACCGTGATATATTTGTAAAACATTCCCCTCAAAGCTAAAAATATTGTTCGTTTGATAGAGTACAAAGTCAGAATTAAAAAGTGCAGCGGGTTTTTTTTATTATACAATAGCTGAACATTACACGGGAGGTTTGCTGAGGGGTGGTCTGGCCACGTTGTTTAGTATTTTCACAACCATGAATTGAAGGTGAGATGCGTTTGCTCGCTTGCAGTTTGAAGGATTACAAAGGCCTTTCTTACAAGGCCGACACAATGCAGTAATTTCATATCCAAGCACAACACTCCCGATTCCATCCAGACAAATACAGGCTTCCTGGTGACACGTTTGAGGTGGCACTTTTAAAACTACCTCCCACAAAGGCAACATCCGTTCAAAGAAATGTTACAGCCGTATCGCAGTGACTTGCGCGCAGCGACTTAGTTCCAATTCACCTCTCTCCAACTGATATGTAACGGGACTGTTCAATTTCCAGTGACCAGGTCAGGCAAGATCGGCCACAGAAGACACTTCAGACTAATAAACGCCACCAACACTTGCGCTAAAGACTGTTCTATGAATTAAATAATTGTTCTAGGAATCCCGCAGAAATTTTACAGTTGAAATAATTTAATGAATTGCGTCGTAGGGCAGAGATAGTTTTTTTATTAATCCAATTGACTGTTATATTTCAATCGTCCACTGAACGAGGCAAGCAAGACACCACAAATATCCCCGCAAATTCAGGGTTTATCCACAATATCACACGTTCGTCTTATACAAGGAACTTCAAACTGACAAGTTTGGGTAGAGTTATTACATCGCGCTGCGAAAAAATTGCTAATTTGGCCCTTGTTAACGGCGTGGTCAACATAGCGACCGAGCGCCGCACAAAGATCTCTCTGTCCCACTCTGTGCATTCACCGCCTTTGATTATTTTCATATAATTATCCCAACGTATCGCACATGTGGAAAAGAAAATGGAATTTAACAAGAAAAATAATAACGAAATTACAAAAAAATAGGCGGGTGACAGACACTGACATGGGAAATGGACGGACAATGAATTAATTGCGATCGTTAGGTGCTGACTGGAGGTGGGATGATTTGAGATTTTTTTGGAAAGGGAGCGGAGAAACTTTCCTTCAATGTTCACAAAGCAGTTCCAAGCCGCCAAGAGCCTGCGGCCGCGGGCTGTTTGTAACACACACATACTCACGGAGAGTGGTAGAAGCCTCTCCAAACCCCTGGCACATACACACATCGGGCTCGTTACAACTATCACGGGCAGTGTTATTATCCTCAAGTGTTGGCCTCAAGGGTTAGCTACGATAGTCAAAAGTTATATTGAAGGTGTTTATATTCTGCTATCGTTGAGTCATGTTATATCGTGTTAATTATGTTGGATTTATGTAATCAGTTTTATTACATTGACATCACTAGTTGATGTTAATTACACTAATGTTGGTAGTGTTATATTAGGTTATGAGGACATAAGGAACTGCAGATGCTGAAACTTTGAGCAAAACACAAAATGCTGGAGGAACTGCTGGAGGCCGGCGTGGGCAAGTTGGGCCGAAGAGCCTATATCACTCTATGATTCAAACTTAGCGGGTCAGGCAGCATCTGAGGAGGAGATGGATAGGCGACGTTTTAGATCGGATAAAAAGGGTCTCGACCCGAAACGTCACCGATTCCTTTTCTCCAGAGATGATGCCTGGCCCGCTGAGTTACTCCAGATTTTTGTGTCTATCGTCCTATCTATTTCCTCCACAGATGCTCCTGAACCGTTGGGTTACTCCATCATTTTATATTATACTTGGCTATGTGGGATATTTTGAGAGTCCCCCCGTAAACTACCCCACAGCGGGTTTCGCAATTAACACATTTCAACGAAGCTCTTTAAACCAACGGAATTGTACATTTTCCTAGCTCATTGTAAACGCTTACCTGAAATAATCCACTTTGCAGAAGATTTCTTTGTTTTTAATGTAGCAGCTGGCGTGTCTGCGCAGGGAAGTCCTGCAGACCGAGCAAGCCAAACAGCGGACATGCCAGATCAAATTATTCACCTGCAATTTAATGCGAAATATCTATTAACTGTCACCGACCGCGTTAAACACTCGACCGCCCCAACTAAACACACCAAGTGCCCAGAAACTGCCAACTAAAGCCAGCAGTCCAGCAAATTCCTTGCTAACTTTGGAATTTATTCCATTTAATGCATTCTATCTATTTAATTCTGCACAATGTCGTTGAAAGCATAGACACACACACACACATACACATTGTCTAAAACGATGTTACAATGCCGCTGACTATGTCAGAATATTAACTAGCAGTGAAGGTTTCTGCTAATAATTTAGACAGATTTTCTAAGTTTAAGGCACGTATTACAACCCGTTTTACTTGTAAGACACATACACAAGACACAAGTGACGCATTTAATGCGATTTTATTGTAAAATACAGAGGGTGATAACGGAGGCGCTCATATCCTTCCTCTTGGAGTTAAGAACATATTTTCCTTGGTTTAAACCATAAACGGCAAAAGACGAAGGTTTAATGAATTTAAGGGGAAAATTACTTTAACATTTAAGTTAAGTCTTTAGTAATCTATCAACTCTATTTAGTCTCTGAGTTTGTGCATTGTAAATCTACCTCGGCTGCCTGCTTTCTGACGACTGGTTCAGAATTACGGTCGAAACAGCCGATCGCGGCTTTGCCTGATGCAATTTAGGATAAAAATGAATCCTCCCGGAGTTTGTTGGAGAGGAAGTAAGTGCTGACGATTAAAAAGGCGTCCTCGCTGCAGTTGGTTTTACAGGGTACACAAAATTGCTGGAGAAACTCAGCGGGTGCAGCAGCATCTATGGAGCGAAGGAAATAGGCGACGTTTCGGGCCGAAACCCTACAGGGTATTCGTTTCAGCTAATTCAGTGACCTCCCCACCCATCTCATTGGGGTTACAGGGTCACAAGTCTGTGATGGCAAATTCAACGCAACTTCCAAATAACTTTTAACTCTAAAGGTGGTGAAGTCGCATCGCGCTGTTTGGTGCTTTCCGACCGCCGTTAACGACAGAGGGAGTCGACAGAAAGGGGATAGTGCCGAGCAAAGATACTAGAGTCTGCTCTGTGATATTTGGTGCCGAGAACCGCGGTGTCAACAATCAGTAATAAAACGAGTGATATTCGCCTCTGAGTTCACGGTCGCTAGACCGACCGCGAGCACTGGCTAGTTGCCTCGTTCACAGTCCGCTAAAAAAACTCTTTTGATGGAATTCCTGAACTGAAAATAATCGTTCACTTAAAGTAAAATCCCGTTTGTGATGTGATTAGCAATTCCACTCGCAGAGGAGAAATGTAATGACTTCCCATCCACCACTTTCTGTTGATAATCTTACTTCCTCGTGTTCGGTTAAAATAGGCCCGGTTTACTTCCCGTAATCTACTCGCTATGCTTAACGCCTGCCGAATCAACATTAGCGAGATCGGGGAACTGCCAGATGAATGTTTAAATCCGGCTTTAAACGGCCACTGTTTAAGACGCAATACTTTTCTGTTAAAGACTTGACATTTGAGCTCTGTGCGTGGAACCCCGTGATACAATGTCACGGTCACAATCTATTTATCAATGCGCTGAAATTAATCAAATCTCACCGCTAAAGACGCGCTCAGTCGGCCAAGGAGTCTGAAACCTATTGGTTTGCTAAAATATGGTCTAAAATTGAGATTTTATTTTCCACGCGAAGAAGCATTTTAATCTAAAGATGGTAAATTAGAATTGACAAAAGCAGCAAACTGAATCCGCGAGTTATTTTCACAATGCAAGCTTATGAGACATTTCAGGCAGATGTTCTCCCAGATGTTGATGGTCGATTTGTTTAAGGTTTAAATTGAGTTTTAAGACTGGGCATTTAAACGCCAGTGCTTTGTTTTATGAATGGGTCTAAGTGCCGCATTGGGTCTAAAACGCGACATGTCACTGTAATACATCCTCTGACCTTGTATTCCAAATACTCACCTTCAACAGATATTTATCTAGGATCTCCAACCCGCAGCTGGCACAGATGTTTTTGTCGGCGGAGATAATGGAGTAGGAGGATGAAGGCGGGGATGAGATAGAAGGGGTAGAGGGTGGGCTGGGTGAAGATCGAATCTCATCCTTGCCCATGCTCGTTCCCAACGTGTCGCTGTCAGAGTGAGACTACGGGAAAGAACGGGGGAAAAAAATGAATAAAATGCATCCAAGTACATCATTCTTTAAAAAGAATATCCCAAATCCGCTCTATAGCTTCCTTCTCAGTTGTAAATATAGGGACTGACATCGATTACCAGTTACATATTTTAAACACAGTCTATGCACAAGTTCAGTGACTATTTACAGTCGGCGCTCTATATTTAGATTCATTATAAAACATTAAAAAAAAACAAGAAAAACCATGCAACTAACTCTCACCGCGAGAGATAGCATCTTCCAGGTAAATACAGATGCTGTCTTTCAGTTAAATACACATGTCCAATTCAGATGCACTCGGTCGCACGAACAAGCCCTGATCTGTATCTGAATGAGAAACGACTTTCATAGACCAAGGCCTGACATTTCAAAGGCGTCTGTCAAAAATTATTGGTGGTCGATTCTTGATTGTATTAATCCTCGGAAATCGCCGGAAAATGACTGTTATTGAGTTGAGTGCAGAGGGTCGAAGCGTTATTAGTAAATTGTGGCTGGGAGCTAGCTCTGCGCACCTGTGTCTAACCTGATGTTTGACAGAGATATGATTTTCTTGCTCCTCCAACCGAGGCTCAATGGACTGAATGTCTGCCCGTATCTCACATTTATTATGTGCCCCAAGTCCGATTTTTTTTTTAAACCATTCACCAATCGCTTTTGATTTGCACTTGGAACTCAAAGGGAAACACATTCTTTGACACGGCTTGTTGAAAAGAGTCTAAATATTATGAGTTTAGTCAACAACATTAAAAAAAAACCCTCTTCCTGACAGCGAGCTGACTTATATCTAAAGAATGTGCTTTGATCGGTGTCGTTTAAACATACAAATATATTACAACTCGTTCCGCAGGTACAAACAGCCGTGGCGCCTAATGAGCGTAAAATCTCACACACACTAAAATTAAACAGATTTTTTTTAATTGCCTTGGACAAATGGAATCAGCCAGTTTCAGGAATAATTACGCGAGCAATTCAATGGTCAATTTTAAGAACTTTGTTTTCTACATTAAACTAAGATTTTTTTAATTTAGAAGCTGTGTGCAATGTCACAGCAGAAAATGTGTTTTTCTGCTTCAAACTTGCCCGCTTTGTGGCAGCGCCTATTACCGGTGTTACATTCAGTGGACGGGTTTCTGCAGCCGAGGCTATAAACTTGAGTTGAATCTGAACGCAGATACCCAAGGCAAACACGGATAATATGCAAGTTCCGAAGAAGGACACACATTCGCGTGAAAGCTTTTTGTTTTTGGACTCACCACGCTCCGGGAAACGGTGCCTTCCACGCAGCGAGACGCGCCTTGGTGATGTTCCCTCTCCTGCGACATCACCTTCGGGAGAGATTTTGAACCCAAAACATGAAACGCGAGCCTTTATGCGGCCGCCGTTTGATAGAGGTCTTTTAAGGGAGATCTGGACGTTTATATATGCGGCTAAAATAATAAATAATATTTTTTTTTCTCTCTAGTGGGCATTTAAATCCGTGCAACAATGCTGCATTTAATGAAGCAATTTTAATTTTGATTCGATCCTTTCCCACTTCACCCTGGGCTCTTGAAGTAATCGTTCACTTTCTGAGCAATCTAAGCCGGAGAAATAAACGAGCCACAATTAGGAAGCTCGGTGAAATCCGGATGATAAGTATGTCAATTACAACTGCCAATCATCAAGGCATCCGGGCAACGACGCATTGGCAATCTGATTTCCTAAATGGCACTAATTAAAAATCTAATATTTTTTCGAACGAATGACTGGGAGATGAGATGTGAAGTGGAGAACTCGCAGGGTTTTTTTTTGTGTTCAGACGTTCAGATCGAGATGTGCAACCACAATCGCATCTCTTTATTATTTCAAGCCAGCTAATGCCAAAGGGCGAAGGTAGCAATTTCTGGATCTATAGAAGCGGAGTTAAATGAAAACAGGGCGGCCTTCGATTATCGGTTCGCGTTCACGGCTTGCCGGCCACTTTGGCCTGGACAGATGCGCTTCTCGCTGGGAGCTTATATTGCTGGCTTGCATCCTTGATATTGCATCAGCAGCAAGCTTACTAACACCACACCGGC